>NW_026972131.1:14800000-16000000 GCF_036711695.1 Zophobas morio
TACATTATGATTATAATAAATTAAATAAAAAACCGAAACGAAAAATTGCGATTCCAAAAATTGAACTCCAAAGATCGAAAAATTGAAATATTTGAAAAATCGAAAAACTAAAAAAATCGAAAATATGAAAACTCGAAGTGTTGCATATCGTAAAATTGGAGAATCGAAAAGAATGAAAAACTGAAAAAAATTTAAATTGAAAAACAAAAAATTATAAAATCGGAACATTGAAAAGTCGAAAATTTGTAAAAACAACAAAAATCAAAAACGAAAAGAAAAATCGCAAATCGAAAATTTAAAGACATAAAATTGGAAACTCAAAAAATTTTAAATCAAGAAAATGCAAATCTAAAAATTGAGAAAATAAGAAAATGAAAATTTGAAAAATCGAAAAAATGAAAACGTTCCAAAGTCCAATAAATCAAAAATTCAAAGTAAAAATCTTTTAACATTATAAGTTATAACCATAATAAAGGAAATAAAAAACCGTAACGAAAAATTGCCAATTCAAAAATTCAAGACATGCAAAACTGCAAGATCGAAAAATTGAAAACTTCTGAAATTAATTGCAAAATCTAAAAATTGAAACATCCGAAAGTTGGAAAATCGAAAAACTAAAAAATTCAAAAATATGAAAACTCGAAGTATTGCAGATCGTAAAATTGAAGAAACGACAAGAATGAAAAACTGAAAATAATTTAAATTGAAAAAAAAAATTATAAAATCGGAACATTGAAAAATCGAAAATTTGTAAAACCAACAAAAATCAAAAATCGAAAGGAAAAATCGCAAATCGAAAATTTAGAGACAGAAAATTGGAAAATCAAGAAATTGCAAATCTAAAAATTGAGAAAATAAGAAAATGAAAATTTGAAAAATCGAATAAAGCAAAACGTTCTAAAATCCAATAAATCAAAAATTCAAAGTAAAAATCTTTTAATATTGTAACCATAACAAAGGAAATAAAAAACCGAAACGAAAAATTGCGAATCCAAAAATTCAAGACATGAAAAACTGCAAGATCGAAAAATCGAAAACTCCTGAAATTAATTACAAAATCTAAAAATTGAAACATCCGAAAGTTGGAAAATCAAAAAACTAAAAAAATCACAAATATGAAAACTCGAAATGTTGCATATCGTAAAATTGAAGAAACGAAAAGAATGAAAAACTGAAAAAAAATTATAAAATCGGAACATTGAAAAATCGAAAATTTGTAAAAATAACAAAAATCAAAAATCGAAAGGACAAATCGCAAATCGAAAATTTAGAGACAGAAAATTGGAAAATCAAGAAATTGCAGATCTAAAAATTGAGAAAATGAAAATTTGAAAAATCGAATAAATCAAAACGTTCTAAAATCCAATAAATCAAAAATTCAAAGTAAAAATCTTTTAATATTGTAACCATAATAAAGGAAATAAAAAACCGAAACGAAGAATTGCGAATCCAAAAATTCAAGACATGAAAAACTGCAAGATCGAAAAATCGAAAACTCCTGAAATTAATTACAAAATCTAAAAATTGAAACATCCGAAAGTTGGGAAATCGAAAAACTAAAAAAATCAAAAATGTGAAAACTCAAAGTATTGCATATCGTAAAATTGAAGAAACGACAAGAATGAAAAACTGACAAAAATTTAATTTGAAAAACAAAAAATTATAAAATCGGAACATGGAAAAATCGAAAATTTGTAAAAATAACAAAAATCAAAAACCGAAAGGAAAAATCGCAAATCGAAAATTTAAAGACAGAAAATTGGAAAATCAAGAAATTGCAGATCTAAAAATTGAGAAAATAGTAAAATGAAAATTTGAAAAATCGAATAAATCAAAACGTTCTAAAATCCAATAAATCAAAAATTCAAAGTATACATCTTTTAACATTATGACCATAATGAAGGAAATAAAAAACCGAAACGAAAAATTGCGAATCCAAAAATTCAAGACATCAAAAACTGCAAGATCGAAAAATTGAAAACTCCTGAAATTAATTACAAAATCTAAAAATTGAAACATCCGAAAGTTGGAAAATCGAAAAACCAAAAAAAAAATCAAAAATATGAAAACTCGAAGTATTGCATATCGTAAAATTGAAGAAACGACAAGAATAAAAAACTGACAAAAATTTAATTTGAAAAAAAATTTATAAAATCGGAACATTGAAAAATCGAAAATTTGTAAAAATAACAAAAATCAAAAACCGAGAGGAAAAATCGCAAATCGAAAATTTGAAGACATAAAATTGGAAACTCAAAAAATTTTAAATCAAGAAATTGCAAATCTAAAAATTGAAAAAATAAGAAAATGAACATTTGAAAAATCGAATAAATTAAAACGTTCTAAAATCCAATAAATCAAAAATTGAAAGAAAAAATCTTTTAACATTATAACCAAAAATTGCGAATCCAAAAATTCAAAAACATGAAAAACTGCAAGATCGAAAAATTGAAAACTCCTGAAATTAATTAGAAAATCTAAAAATTGAAACATCCAAGAGTTGGAAAATCGAAAAACTAAAAAACTGTTGCTTTTTTTTTAAATATACATAGTCTTCTTTTCACAACAAAAAACTTAAAATTTTGTTCAGATCGCTAAATTTTTGTAGGCAAATATGAATTTTGCAATTACGCTCCGCCCCTCGGTCTAACAACAACAATAATAATAATAATAATAGTTTATTTACGGCAAAGAGCCTTTACAGTATACATTGGTACATGGAAAGAACGATAAACAACAAGGTACACATGGTTCAAAAAGATTACAATAACATAGCTAACGATGGAAAAATTCATCATAACTGACATCGAGACGGATGGATCCTGCTTTTTTTTTCTCCTTAATATATAGAGTTTTGTTTCGACAACACGATTGTTAGCCATTTTTTCAGTTTCTTGTTAGGAAAAAAAACTTCATATATTAAGAAAAGAAGGACTCAATATAAGCCCCGCCCACCCACCCGCTCTCAATTGTGATGAATTTTTCATTCGTCGTGAGCCGAATGGCGGAGCTTAGTTGCAAAATTCTCATTTCTCTACAAGAACTTGTCATGTGAAATATGTTTTTAAAATGGTAAAATTCCGTAAAGAAACATAGATTTTGCAATTAAACTCCGCCCCTTGGTCTGACAACGAATGAGAAATTCATCCGAACTGAGATGAGGGCGGTTGGGTGGGCCTTCTCTTTTATAGAGTTTTGTTTCAACTTAAAGATAGTTAAACATGTTTTCAGTTTCTTGTTGGGAAAAGAAAACTTTGTATATTAAGAAAAGATGGACAAAATATAAGCAAGGTCTCGATTGTGATGAATTTTTCATTCATCGTGAGCCGAGGGGCGGAGCTTAGTTGCAAAATCGTCATTTCTCTACAAGAAATTACCATGCGAAATATGTTTTTAAAAGGGTAAAATTTCGTAGTGAAATGTAGATTTTGCAATTAAACTCCGCCCCACAGTCTGACAATGAATGAAAAGTTCATCAGAAGTGAGATGAGGGCGGGTGGGCGGGCCTTCTCTTTAGCCGTTTTTTTTAAATATACGTAGTCTTCTTTTCCCAACAAGAAACTGAATATTATGATCGTGAATTTTTGCAGAGAAATATGGATTTTCTAAATAAGCCATGGATCTGATTACGAATGAAAAATTCACCTTTTTTTTGCTTGATTAATGTTGCTTTAAACGAAATAAAAATTTTCTGAAAGCTAGTTTATTTACCACTTAACATACCATTTATTTCTTTATTCTTTATGAAGTCTTTGAGAGTGAACTTGGTATTATTAAACAAATTGTCACTAATAATAAATTTCCCTTACTTCTAGTTATGAAAATCTTGATCAATCAGAAAATAGGGGAATCGTGTATAAAGAAAACCCAAAGAAAGAGTATGATGGATTCTGTAGTGGCACTTCTCCATTATGAAGCGACAAAAAATAACTTAAAAATATTTATTCATTTTTTCCAAGTCTAAATAAAAACCGTGATCAAAAGGATAATAAATTTCGCACGCATAAAAACCCATCCGTCCTTTAACAGTTTATGCACTTGCTTAAAAACAGTCCATTAAAAAAGAAACGACTTCTCAGTTTATTTTACCCAGTCATAATGAGCCATAAACATCCTGATAAAGTCCATCCTTTTACCGCCTTAGCAAATCGTCACCAAACACCCCCCTCCATTTTTTAACCGCCGCCCTCATTCCTCAAGACATTGTATCAATATTTTATTTATGGAGATTCGCGAGCCGAACCTGCTTTATATTCCGATTTATCTGACGAAGGAAAACGCGAGGAAATTTATATAAAGCGCCTCTTCCGATCCGCTTTAATGGCAACTTCGCTTGATCTATGGCGGCGTTTTTTCTTTTCCAGGATAACCACTGTTTGCGCATCAAGATCCTGGGGGACTGCTATTATTGCGTCTCTGGGTTGCCGGAGCCGCGATCCGACCACGCTCACTGCACCGTCGAGATGGGGCTGGACATGATCGACGCCATCGCCAGCGTGGTGGAAGCCACCGACGTCCAGCTGAACATGAGGGTGGGAATCCACTCGGGGCGGGTGTTGTGCGGGGTGCTGGGGCTGAGGAAGTGGCAGTACGACGTGTGGTCGAACGACGTCACCTTGGCTAACAACATGGAGGCAGGGGGAGAACCCGGGTAAGGTTCAGTGTTATTCAAATTATTCCAGGAATGAGCGTAACTTTCGTTATAATCCCGTAATGGCAATTTAAATCGGGCTAATCTTGGGCTGAGCATAGTTTTGGGTAATTCCTCCATCAACGATACCCTAAACCTATTATAGGTATCTATTATAACCGCGCGCTTGTTTGAATTACTGGAATAAAACCCGTCCACGAATTGTTTTCTTTTTTTGAGCGTAATGGCCCGTAATGAAGCCGTCTTTTTCACTTAAGTACTTTGATAGCGTGGTAGAACCTCAGTCATTATAAGCGGAACACGACCGCGAGAGAGGATTAATCAATGCAGAAATTGTGTCTAATTTGAATTTAAAATAGTGCAAAGAGACTACCGAGGATTACCATAACGATTTTAATTTATATTCACATCGTGTTTCTGGTGTTGATTTGGCTTTTTTCCGACTCCTGCAACTATGCGGTAATTAAGAACCGAATGAAATTCTATTTCGTAAAATATTCAACAGCGATTTGGGTAACGACAAACAAAGTCGGTGGAGTTCAATTATGGAAGTCAAACTTGTTTGATCCACAGACCGGAACGCGTTCAGGCGAATGTCGACTCTAAGCGTAAAGAATTTCTGCGGGAAATAGCTATTATTTGAATGTTTTATTTACAAACATAATATCACTTGATTTTGATATGCAACAATTTTTTTAACAAAGATCCAAAAAGCGAAAAATTTAATTAGCGAAGAATCAAAAATTTGAAAAATCCAAAAATTAAAATATCCAAAAATTTTAAAAATCGAAAACTTAAAAAGCCGGGAAATCTAAAAATCGAAAAATTGAAAAATAGACATACTGAAAAATCTAAAATTTAAAAAAATCGAGAAATTGAACAATTGGATAACTGAAAAATTGAAACATGGAAAAATTAATTAAAAATATTGGAAAATCGAAAAATAAAAAATTCCGATAATAACTGAAAAATTGAACAATCGAAGTACCTATAAAACAGTCGAAAAATTGAAAAATCTAAAGTTTAAAAAACGAAAACTTGAAAATTCAAAAAGTAAAAAGTCGAGAAACCTAGAACTCCAGAACCCGAAAAGTCAAAATACTAAAAAATCGCAAAGTGAAATATCGAAAAATTGAAAAACATATAGAAGAAAAATGAAGTATCGTAAAACTGAAATTGAGACATCGAGAATTCGAAAAATCCAAAGATCGAGAACGCGAGGAGTCGAAAAGTCGACAAGTCGAAAAATTGAAAAATTAAAATATCCAAGAATTGAAAAATTGGGAAATCGCAATATAAAACAATCGAAAATTTGAAAAATCTACTAAAGTTTAAAAAACGAAAAACTGAAGATCCAGAAAATAAAAAAGTCGAAAAGTCAAAGAATCGAAATATTGAAAAATCCCAAAACGGAAAGAAATATCCAAAAATTGAGAAATAAAGAAACTGGAAAATTGAGAAATGGAAAAACCAAAAAAGCAAAGTCGAAAAAATCCAAGAATGAAAAATAGAAGACAAATTGAAGTATCGAAAAACTGAAATTGAGACAAGCAGAATTCTAAAAATCAAAAGATCGAGAAATCGACGAGTCTAAAAGTCGAGAAGTCGAAAAATTGAGAAACCGAAATAAATATCGAAAATTTAAGACTTCGGAAAATTGAAAAATTAAAATAAAAGAACTGAAAACTCGAGAAATTGAAAAATCTAGAATTTTAAAAATTAAAAAATTAAAATATCGAAGAATCGAAAATTTGAAAAATCTAAAGTTTAAAAAACGAAAAACTGAAAATCCAGAAAGTAAAAAATCGAAAAATCCAGAAGTCGAAAAGTCAAAGAATCGAAATATTGAAAAATCCCAAAACGGAGAGAAATATCCATAAATTATGAAATCAAAGAATTGGGAAATTCAGAAATCGAAAAACCAAAAAGCAAAGTCTGAAATTGAGACATCGAGAATTCGAAAAATCAAAAGATCGAGAAATCGAGGAGTCGAAAAGTCAAGAAGTCGAAAAATTGAGAAACCGAAATAAATATCAAAAATTTAAGACTTCGGAAAATTGAAAAATTAAAATATAGAAGAACTGAAAACTCGAGAAAGAAAAATCTAGAATTTTAAAAATTGAAAAATTAAAATATCGAAGAATTGAAAAATTGGGAAATCGAAGTATAAAACAATCGAAAATTTGAAAAATCTAAAGTTTAAGAAACCAAAAACTGAAAATCCAGAAAATAAAAAATTAGAAAATCCAGAAGTCGAAAAATCGAAGAATCGAAATATTGAAAAATCCCAAAACGGAGAGAAATATCCAGAAATTGAGAAATTAAAAAACTGGAAAATTGAGAAATTAAAAAACTGGAAAATTGAGAAATCGAAAAACCAAAAACCCAAAGTCGACAAAACGAAAAATCGAAGAATTAAAGAACTGAAAAATCGAAATTCTGAGAAGTCGAGAAATGGGAAAATCAAAAATAGATTAGTTGAGAAATCGGAAAACTGACCATTTAGCAACGTCAAAATTTGAAAAATTGAAAAATAGAAATATTGAAGAATTGAAAAATCGAAAAATCGAGAAATCGAAAAATCTAAAATTTAAAACATTGAACAATTAAAATATCGCAAAATTTATTTATTTAAAAAACGATAAACTGAAAATCGGATAACTGGAGAATCGAAAACATCTAAAAATTGAAAAATCGAAAAATTGAAAGCCTAAAAATAAAAATCGAAACTTCTAGAAATCGTAAAATCAGACGATCGAGAAATCGAGAAATCACAAAATTGAAATATCGAAAAATCCTAAAAAAGAAAAATTGGAAAATCTAACGTTTAAAAATTCGGAAAATTGAAAAATTTTAATCTAGAAAAATTAAAAAATTGGGGGATTGAAGTATAAAACAGTCGAAAAATTGAAAATTCTAAAGTTGAACGAAAAATTGAAAATCCAAAAAGTAAAAAATCCGGAAATCAAAAAATCCAGGAGTGCAAAAATCGAAAAGTCGAAAAATCGAAATATTAAAAATGCCAAAACTGAAAGAAATATCCAAAAAATTGAGAAGTTCAAAAATTGGAAAATTGAGAAATCGAAAAACTAAAAAAGCCAAGTCGAAAAGTCGTAAGCATAAAAAATCGAAAGATTGAAAAATCAAAACTTTGGGAAATAAGTCGAAGTGTCGAAATATTGAAAAATCCCAAAACGGAAAGAAATATCCAAAAATTGGAAAATTAAAAAACTGAAAAACTGAGAGATCGAAAAACCGTAAAAGCAAAGTCGAAAAATCGAAGAATTAAAGAATCGAAACTTTGAGAATTCTATAAATGGGAAAATCAAAAATAGATTATTTGAGAAATCGGAAAAGTGGCAATTTACCAACGTCAAAATTTGAAGAACTGAAAAATCAAAAAATCGAGAAATCGAAAAATCTAAAATTTAAAACATTGAACAATTAAAATATCGCAAAATTTATTTATTTAAAAATCGATAAACTGAAAGATCGGATAACTGGAGAATCGAAAAATCAGTCGATCGAGAAATCGAGGAGTGGAAAATCGAGAAGAAAAGTTAAAAATTGAAAAACTGATGAATTGAGATATCACAAAATTGAAAAATCGAAAATTCTTAAAAAGAAAAATTGGAAAATCGAAAATTTAAAAATTCTGAAAATTGAAAAATTTAAACACAGAAGAATTGAAGAATTTAAATACCGAAGAATTGAAAAATTGACGGAACGAAGTATAAAACAGTCGAAAAATTGAAAATTCTAAAGTTGAATGAAAAATTGTAAATCCAAAAAGTAAAAAATCGAGAAACCAAAAATTCCAGGAGTCGAAAAATCGAAATATTAAAAATGCCCAAAACTGGTAGAAAAATCCAAAAAATTGAAAAATAAAAGAGCAAAGTCGAAAAATCGTAAGCTTAAAAAATCGAAAAATTGAAGAATTAAAGAAGTGAAAAATCAAAACTTTGGGAAGGCGAGAAATGGGAAAATAAAAAAAGATTACTTAAGAAATCGGAAAACTGACTATTTGGCAACGTCAAAATTTGAAAAATTGAAAACTAGAAATATTCAAGAACTGAAAAATCTAAAATTTAAAACATTGAACAATTAAAATATCGCAAAATTTATTTATTTAAAAATCGATAAACTGAAAAATCGGATAACTGGAGAATCGAAAACATCTAAAAATTGGAAAATCGAAAATTGGAAAACCTAAAAATAAAAATCGAAAGATCCAGAATTTGAAAAATCAGGCGATCGAGAAATCACAAAATTGAAACATCGAAAAATTTTAAAAAAGAAAAATTGGAAAATCTGACGGTTAAAAATTCGCAAAATTGAAAAATTTAAATATAGAAGAATTTAAAAATTGGGGGATCGAAGTATGACACAATCGAGAAATTGCAAATTCCAAAGTTGAACGAAAAATTGAAAATCCAAAAAGTAAAAAATCGAGAAATCAAAAAATCCCGGAGTGCAAAAATCGAAACATGATATTAAAAATGCCACAACTGAAAGAAATATTCAAAAAATTGAGAAATTAAAAAAATGGAAAATTGAGAAATCCAAAATCTAAAAAAACAAAGTCGAAAAATCCTAAGCATAAAAAAGCGAGAGATTGAAAAATCAAAAACCTAGAAAATCGAAAAATTGAAGAATTAAAGAAGTGAAAAATCAAAAAACTTTGGGAAGTCGAGAAATGGGAAAATAAAAAAAGATTACTTCAGAAATTGGAAAATTGAAAATTTAGAAACGTCAAAATTTGAAAAGTTGAAAAATCAAAATATCGAGAAATCGAGGAGTCGAAAAGTCGAGAAGTTGAAAAATTGAGAAACCGAAAAACCCAGATGGCAAAATTAAAAAAATCAAAAAATTGAAAAATTGACATATTGAAAAATCTAAAATTTAAAAAAATCAAGAAATTGACCAATCCAATAATTGAAAAATCGAAACATGGAAAATTGGAAAATCGAAAAATTAATTTAAAAAAATAGAAAATCGAAGTAATGTACCTATAAAACAGTCGAAAAATTGAAAAAGTTTAAAAAACGAAAAATTGAAAAGTCAAAATACTAAAATGTTGAAAAATTGAAAAATATATAGAGAAAAATTAAAGTTTTGAAAAACTGAAATTGAGACATCGAGAATTCGAAAATTCAAAAAATCGACAAATCAAGGAGTCGAGAAGTCGAAAAATTGAGAAAGCGAAATAGGCCAAAATCGAAAATTTAATATTTCGGAAAATTGAAAAATTAACATATAGAAGAATTGAAAACTCGAGAAATCGAAAAATCTAGAATTTTAAAAATTAAAAAATTAGAATATGAGAAATCGAAATATAAGAAATATAAAACAATCGAAAATTTGAAAAATCTAAAGTTTAAAAAACGAAAAACTGAAAATCCAGAAAATAAAAAATCGAAAAATCCAGAAGTCGAAAAGTCGAAGAATCGAAATATTGAAAAATGCCAAAACGGAAAGAAATATCCAAAAATTCAGAAATTAAACAACTGGAAAATTGAGAAATCGAAAAATCGAAGAATTGAAAAAAAGAAGAAAAATTAAAGCACCGAAAAACTGAAATTGAGACATCGAGAATTCGAAAAATCAAAAGGTCGAGAAATCGAGGAGTCAAAAATATAGAAGAACTGACAAATTGAGAAATCTAAATATAAAACAATCGAAAATTTTAAAAATCTAAAATCTAAAAAACGAAAAATAAAAATCCAGAAAATAAAAAATCGAAAAATCCAGAAGTCAAAAAATCGAAAAGTCGAAGAATCGAAATATTGAAAAATCCCAAAACGGAAAGAAATATCCAAAAATTGAGAAATTAAAAAACTGGGAAATTGAGAAATCGAAAAATTTTAAATTTAAAACATTTAACAATTAAAATATCGCAAAATGTATTTATTTCAAACTGAAAAATCGGATAGCTGGAGAACCGAAAACATCTTAAAATTGGAAAATCGGAAAAACTGAAAACTGAAAGAAATATCCAAAAAATTGAGAAATTAAAAAATTGGAAAATTGAGAAATCGGAAAACTAAAAAAAGTAAAGTCGGAAAATGGTAAGGTTAAAAAATCGAAACATTGAAAAATTAAAACTTTGGGAAGTCGAGAAATGGGAAAATAAAAAAAGATTACTCCAGAAATCGGAAAACTGGAAATTTAGAAACGTCAAAATTTGAAAAACTGACTAATCGAAACATCCGAATAAACGGACGATATAAAATTTAAATTACATCAACTAGTTATTCTAAAATTTGGAGATTACGTCATTTCATGGTGAGAAGACAAAATGAGCGTTTTACCATTTGAAATATAAATTTTGTCATTCGGGAACATTATACGTTGTAAAGTGCGACCAGATGGTTGAAACGGCTTCTAAATAAATCGCTTAGAGTCTATATTGGCCTGAGTGCGCTCTGGTCTGCGAATCAAACGAGTTCTCCAGCGTCGAGAAACATTTTTCATGATTAAGCGGCTTTTCTGCTGGTGTCCGAAATATAAATTAAACCAATTTCTGGAGCGATTCTTGAGGGATGTTTCTGCTTTTGTTCGTCGAGGAGTGATGGCAGTTTTTGTGGGGTGGATAATAAATAAATCGATGTTGTGATATTGTATTTGTTTCCAATGGTGACATGCGCACAGCGCGCGATTGTCACACGTGCACAGCATCCACTTTCCGATAAACTAAATTCCGACTGTTGAATAATTGCGCGGGTTAACATATGTATTCATTACTTTGCCAAATTAATTCTATTCCACCCCTTTCTATCTCCGGGCGGCAATTTCAGTAATTGAGATATCAACCGCTGAACCGTTGTTCCAGAAGATATTTCAATTCTCTTTTAGGGTTGTATAATGGATGTGGGTATTTGACAAATTCACACGAAGGACTTTCGCCCCCATGTGAAACTAGTATTGTATCTAGAGTCGGCTTAATTCATACACCCGGATTCACTTTGTGCGATTTTCCCGTTTACCCACATAATTCGAATAACTTTATTACGAACAGTCGTTCCAGCTTGGTTATGATTTTCGTTTAAATTCTAGTTCGAAAAAGGGAGCGCTCTAGCTTTCTAGTTACGAATGACTCACAGATTCCGTACCAGTTAGATAAACGCCGAAGGAAAGTGCAACAGCTTCACCCGTGGATAAATAATTTATAACCTTTGCTCGTTTCAATTGCCGCAATTAGCGCGAATACGGACACAAGGACGAATCCGTGCTTTATTAAGTTATTGATGCCATAAGAGGCGTCCGCTCGACGCGGCGTTGTATAATGCGCCCGTTACTCACGCCCCGTGAGTAATGGACTTGTTACGCACGTGTTCTTTTTCAGGAGAGTGCATATCACCCAAGCGACTCTGGATTACCTAGGGGGCGAATACGAAGTGGAACCAGGTAACGGCGCCACGCGCAATCAGTACCTGAGGGACCACTGCGTCACGACGTATTTCATCGTGCCACCGGCTCGCAGGAGAAAGGTACTTGTCACTTCTCAAAACGACCGTCGCGGATGTATTCTTCTGCATCCGAATGATCGTATCGTATCTTTTGCGGACCGCTCTGGAATGGCGCGAGATATCGACAACCGGTTTGGACTATCAGTCTGATTAATCTCTTCGAGTTAGTTTTTGTGACGCGGAGAATCTTAGGCGATGATGGATGGAGTTTGCCGCACGAGCAACAAGCGAGCGCGGTAAATCATCTAACGTATATGTATGTGAGTAGGATAAATAATGAAGACGAGAAATCACAATTAAGTACCGCCGTTGTTTATCTAATGAACGTAAAAAGCTCGCGTGGGTAACAACTTCATTACTCATGTCTATATTTGCACATCGTTGTTTCAATGAAGTCGAGTCAAAAACCGCAGTTTTCGCGTCACTCATGTTGAAACGCCGGAAATTAATAACATACCTGAAACTGATACTGGATGCACTTTGTGACGGGCGAACTGGAGTCGATTCAATTATTTAATTAGTTTCGGCGGAGAGAGGAAATTGTGCATTAGCGGGCTTCTTGAATCAACCGAGACGTATCGATTGACAGAAATTAAAAAAACGAGTTACATTGTTCATACATTGGTGCGTCCGCGCGGTAATCGCACGTCCATATACACGCGTTTGTACAATCGCACGCAAATGTTTTGAGCCTATGGGCGGATCGTTTTTGCCTGCCCTCACCGAAGGCGGTCCAAATCCTTCAAGGGCAGAATTTGTAGGTAGGCTCAAACTACAACGAAATTCACATTTTACCCTATAAAATTTTATTGACAATAACGGGACGGACTAATAATAAAAACGTGCCATTTTTGTTAACTGATATTTTTTTCATAAATGTCGCAAAATTATTAAATTTGTCTAATCATCCCCACCAATAATGTGATGACGTCACTTCAAATTTATGCATAGTAAATGGGTTTTAAATTGTATACAGTAACATAGTCCTACACATGTAGTTTATGACTCCGTGTTGAGTTTTTATCCGAAACGTCCAGATTTTTGGAAAAAAAATCAAAATTATAAAACAATATTTTGCAATTTAATTTTGAATTTGCAAAATCGAATACTTTGAAATCTTGCAGATGTTTTAAAATCATGATAAACATGATACATTTTTAATTAAAATATATTTGCTTATCCCCTCTAAAAAAATTATGACGTCACCTCAAAATTTTGCAGAATAAATCCTATCTTAAATGTATAAAATATGATGAGTTTTATACTTGTGATTTATCCCTGCATTAATATTTTTTAGATTTGGTTATATAGGGTGTCTCAAAAAAGTTAATGACTGATTCAATTTATTTTATTGAAGAAATCAAGAATAGCAAAACCGAATACTTTGAAATATTGTAGATGTTTCGAAGTTTTTGTAAGCATGGTAACTTTTTCGAAAATTTGATTGATCAAATATGCGGCAAATCGAAAATGGGAAAAACTGAAATTCACTAATGCAAAAAACAGAAAATCGAAAAATACAAATCGTAAAAATCGAAAATCTAAAAATGGCTAATCAAAAAATCGAAAATTCAATGAATCAAATACCTTGGTCGATCGAAAAGTGGAAATTCACAAACCTCAAAAACGAAAATTGAAAAGCGGGAAAACCAAAAAATCGAAAAGTCAAAAATTTGTAATATGGAAAATAAAAAAAACAAAAATAAAAAAATCGGAAATTAAAATAATCAAAATATATAAAGGTACAAAAATTGCAAAGCCTAAAAACTGAAACGAACAGAAAAATCGAAAAAGTGGAAAATCGAAAATCTGAATAAAGAAACTTGGAAATTCTGAAAATTGGAAGATCGAAAACCAAAAAATTGAAGTCTTAACAGTTGAGAATTGAAAAATTGAAAAACCGAAAATTCTAAAAATCGACAATGGACAAATTGAAAATCGCAAAATTTTAATTGAAAAATTGAACATGGAAAAATCGATGAATTGAAAAATCGAAAATTCGACTACTCAAATTTTCTAAAAATCGAAAAATCATAAAACTGAAAAATCCAAAATTCTAATCATCGAAAGTCTGAAAACTGAAAATTGAAAATTCTGAAAAGCGGAAAATAGAATATCGACAAATTTAAAAGAAAGACAATTGAAGTCTAAAAACCGAAGAATGGAAAAATTAAAAATCAAAAATTCGAAAAATCAAAACCGAAAAATTCAAAGATTTAAAAAGAAAATCGAAAAATCAAAAATCTGAAAATTGAAACTCCAAAATTTGGAAAATCGAAAAGTAAAAAAATTGAAGTCTAAAAGCTGAAAAATGGAAAACTGAACAACCGAAAATTCGAAAATCAAATATCGAAAAATCGAAAAGCCGAAAAATCGAAAATTTGATAAATCAGATAGAAAATCTGAAAATACAAAACTGGAAAATCAAAAATCTAAAATTGGAAAAACCGAAAATCGAAAATTCAATGAATCTAATACGTAGGTCGATCGAAAAATTGGAAATTCACAAATCTGAAAAATCGAAAATTTTGCAAGATTGAAAAACCGAGAATTGAAAAATCAAAAAACCGAAAAATGGAAAAATCAAAAATCGAAAAATAGGAAAACCGAAAATTCGAAAATTCATAATATTGAAAACTCTAAAAGTCGACAATTCAAAAATCAAAAAACTGGAAAAAAAAGTCGAAAAATCGAAGATTGGAAAATCGAAAATCGGAATATCGAGAATCGACAAATTAAAAAACCGAAAAATTAAAAAATCGGAAATCGAAAAATGAAAAAAAAACAAAAATTCAAAAATCGAATAATCCGAAACTAAAATTATAGAAAAGTGGAAAAGTAAAAATTGCAAAGTCTCAAAACTGACGAACAGAACAATCGAAAAATAAAAAAAACTCGAAAAATATCTAAACATGGAAAATCGAAAAATCGAAAATCGGAAAATGGAAAAACCGAAAAATCGAAAATCGAAAACTCGAAAATTCAATGAAACAAATACTCGAAAAAGCGAAAAGTAAAAAAATTGCAAAATTGAACAATCAAAAAATCGAAAAAATGAAAATCGAAAAAACGACGATCGAAGAAAAATCATAAAATCGAAAAGTGGGAAATCGAAAAATCACAAAATTTAAATCTAAAAGCTGCAAATTGCAGAACCATAAAAACTGAAACAAACAGAAAAATCCAAAAACCACAAAAGCGGAAAAACGAAAATCGAAAAATTTTATGATTAATGGAAAATCGAAAAATCGAGAATAGAAGAATTAAAAAACCGGAAAATTGAAAAATCGGAAATCGAAGAATTAAAAACGTAAAATCGAGAATTCAAAAATCAAAAAAATCTGAAAGTAAAATATAATCGAAAAATGCAAAAAAATTGCAAAGTCTAAAAACTGACGAACAGAAAAATCAAAAAATCTAAAAATGGAAAGACGAAAAATCGAAAATTGAAAGAATGGCAAATTAAAAAATCAAAACATTCGAAAAATCAAAGATCGAGAAATCGATGAGTCGAAAAGTCGAGAAGTCAAAAAATTGAGAAACCGAATCTCGATAAATCGAGATCTCAAACAATTGAAAAATCAAGAATTTAAGACAAAAATTGAGAAATTAAAAAACTGGAAAATTGAGAAATCGAAAAACCAAAAAACCAAAAAACCAAAATCGCAAAACAAAAAATCAAAAATCTGAAAATTGAAACTCGAAAATTTGGAAAATCGAAAAGTAAAAAAATTGAAGTCTAAAAGCTGAAGAATGGGAAAACTGAACAATCGAAAATTCGAAAATCAAATATCGAAAAATCGAAAATTTGATGAATCAGATATGCGAAAAACAGAAAATCTGAAAATACAAAACTGAAAAATCGAAAATCTAAAAATGGAAAAACCGAAAATCGAAAATTCAATGAATATAATACGTAGGTCGATTGAAAAACCGGAAATTCACAAATCTGAAAAATCGGAAATTTGCAAGATTGAAAACCTGAAAATTGAAACATCAAAAAACCGAAAAATGGAAAATTCAAAAATCGAAAAATAGGAAAACAGAAAATTCGAAAATTCATATATTGAAAACTCTAAAAGTCGACAATTCAAAAATCGAAAAGTAAACAAATTTCAAAGCTTAAAAAGTGACGAACAGAAAAATCGAAAACTCGTAAAATCATAAAGTGGAAAATCGAAAACTGGAAATTGAAAAATCGGAGATTGGAAAATCGAAAATCGAAATATCGAGAATCGACAAATTAAAAAACCGAAAAATCGAAAAATTAAAAAATCGGAAATCGAAAAATGAGAAAAAACGAAAATTCAAAAATCGAATAATCCGAAACTAAAATAATAGAAAAGTGGAAAAGTAAAAATTGCAAAGTCTAAAACTGACGAACAGAAAAATCGAAAAATTAAAAAAAATCGAAAAATATCTAAAAATGGAAAAATCGAAATGCTCAAAAATCGAAAATTCGATGAATCAATATTCTAAAAATCTAAAAAACGGACACAAATTCACAAATCTGAAAAATCGAAAATCGAAATATCGAGACTCGAAAAATTAAAAAACCGAAAAATTGAAAAATCCGAAATCGAAAAATGAAAAAACCAAAAATTCAAAAATCAAACTATCGGAAAGTAAAATAATCGAAAAATGGAAAAATACAACAAATCGCAGAACCATAAAAACTGAAACAAACAGAAAAATCGAAAAACCACAAAATCGGAAAAAGGAAAATCGAAAAATCGCAAATCGAAAAATCGTAAAATCAGAAAATGGAAAATCGAATACTCGAAAATTGAAAAATCGAAGGTCGAAAAATAAAAAAAACCGAAAAATCGAAAAATTTAATGATTAATGGAAAATCGAAAAATCGAGAATAGAAGAATTAAAAAACCGGAAAATTGAAAAATCCGAAATCGAAGAATTAAAAACGTAAAATCGAGAATTCAAAAATCAAAAAAATCGGAAAGTAAAATACAATCGAAAAATGCAAAAAAATTGCAAAGTCTAAAAACTGACGAACAGAAAAATCAAAAAATCTAAAAATGGAAAGACGAAAAATCGAAAATTGAAAGAATGGCAAATTAAAAAATCAAAACATCGAAAAATCAAAAAAACGAAAAATTAAAAAATCGAAAGAAAAACGAAAAAACTGAAAACTCGAAAAATCAAAATACCGCAAATTTGAAAAATCAGAAAATTAGAAAGTAATAAAATCGAAAAGTTGATAGAAAAATGGAAACTGAAAAATCTAATTCGATGAAACTGTTGGTCGAAAAAACGCAAAATCGATAATCGAAGTGACCTTTTTTTGAGACAGGTTGTATAAGTAAATCTAAAAAATATTACTGCAATGATAAATCACAGGTATAGACTCATCATATCAAATTTAACGATGACGTCATGCATTTTTTGGCGAAGATAAGCAAATACATTTTGATCGTGGCTTTGAAAGTATTCTTCGACTTTCGTTCCATTTCAAAATTTACTCTTTGTATATTTCAGTGTTCACAACGAGTTCACCAATTACGCTGAAGTATCCAAAGATTAAATTTGTCACCGAAAAGATGTCGGAAGTAATAAATTATCCTATCGAAGAACGTTCGGTCCGGTGTTAAACCTCGAGCCAAGAGAGACCGCAGTAAAGGATAACAAATGGAACGGATAAAATAAAGCGTCAAATATGATTGAGAAACTTTTAACCAAAATTAAGAAGTTTATAAACTGAACATTTTTTTTGCTTTTTGAAATGTAGTACACTTCAAAAAATGTCCGTGACTTACTTTAATAATACAGAATATTAGTGTGATTTTGAGCATATTCTCGATGTTATTAGAGTAGGACAATTTTTTTTTCTAACTAATTGACAAGAATTCAAAGTATTCAGTTTTGCAATTAGACTCATCATATTCTGAACATTTTAGATAGGGTATTTATAAAATTAAAACTAATTCAGGGTAAGAATTTGGTCAACACGTAAATTTCGTTGTAGTTTGTACCTACAAATTCTGCCCTTGGACGATTTGGACCGCCTCCTTCGGTGACGACCGGCAAAAATGATCCGCCCATAGGCTCAAAACATTTGCGTGCGATTGTACGTATATGCGGAAACAATGTAGTGGTGCCTCGAGGGCAATTTAGTTCGCCGGCGTTCAATCTCGGGCATCGCGAGCGCCATTTCAGAGCCGTTTCGCCTTTGATTTCTCGCAACAAAGAAAATACTCTCGAGTAGTTTTTTTCTTTCGCCATTTCTATGAGTGGAGATTGCATTCTTTGTAGTGTGAGGGAAGTATGACATTTCACTTATTTTTGATTATTCGCGCCTCGTACTTTATTTTGTTAATTATCCACCGTATCTGTCGCAAATACAAAGCCCGTTTGAACTTTTGAATAAAACCGAGAGCGGCGTTGTATTTGCCAGAATTTCCACATTTATGCTCCTCTGTTTTCGATGTGTCCATTGTCTATGCACGGTCGATGCACTTTTCCTGTTCCCAGTTTTCTTACACATATTTACGACACGTTTTTCCAAAGTGTGGGTTGTTTTTCGTGTTAACAGAGTTTTACTTAATATGTGTGTAATTTCCTCGAGGAAGCGTTTAATTGGAAATTCCATTAGTACGTAGGGATTGGAGAATTACGGCAGCTCAGTTTTTTTGCAGTTTTATTAATCTCTTTGCGAAATATGATTAAACGAATTTTCCGGGACGCTTTCGTCCTGCTACGAATTCAATTATCTAATGAAATTTTAATTATTCGCTTTCGCCGTCGGATGTCCAAGGAAATCTAATTCGTTGTGTTTTATTGTGTGTTTCGACACTAAAAGCTCAGGTGGGACCCCTAAATTGTACCCTCTCCCGATCGAGTTGTAGAGTGGTAGAGTAGGCTGCAAGCGGGCTTGGGGAGTGCGTGCTAGTAGGGCTGTTAAAGACAAGTTTCCCCACGAAAGTCACTCCACATCAAACTCGTCGCCTGAGGACTGGTTTGATCCACAGACCGGAACGCGCTCAGGCGAATGTCGACTCTAAGCGCTCAGAATTTCTGCGGGAAATAGTTATTGTTTAGATGTTTTATTTACAAACATAATATCACTCGATTTTGACATGCAACTATTTTTTTGTTTAACTAAGATCCATAAACCGAAAAATTGAATTATCGAAGAATCAAAAATTTGAAAAATCGAAAAATTTTAAAAATCGGTAATTAAAAAGTTCCTAAAATTGATAACCTTGAAAAAATTGAGAAATCGAAAACTTAAAAAGCCGGGAAATCTAGAAATCGAAATTTCGAAAAATTCTTAAAATCGAAAAATTGAAAAATAGACATATTGAAAAATCTACAATTTAAAAAAAAACGAGAATTTGAACAATTGGATAATTGAAAAATCGAAACATGGAAAAATTAATTAAAAATATTGGAAAATCGAAAATTAAAAAATTCCGATAATAATTGAAAAATTAAAAAATCGAAGTACCTATAAAACAGTCGAAAAATTGAAAAATCTAGAGTTTAAAAAACGAAAAATTGAAAATTCAAAAAGTAAAAAGTCGAAAAACCAAGAAATCCAGAACTCGAAAAGTCGAAATACTAAAAAATCGCAAAGTGAAATATCGAAAAATTGAAAAATAGAAGAAAAATTGAGGTATTGAAAAACTGAAACTGAGACATTTGAAATCGAAAAATCAAAAGATCGAGGACTCGAAAAGTCGAGAAGTCGAAAAATTGAGAAACCGAAAGAAATATCGGAAATTTAAGACTTCGGAAAATTGAAAAATTAAAATATAGAAGAACTGAAAACTGTAGAATTTTAAAAATTGAAAAATTAAAATATCGAAGAATTGAAAAATTGAGAAATCGACGCATAAAACAATCGAAAATTTGAAAAATCTAACGTTTAAAGAATGAAAAACTGAAAATCCAGAAAATAAAAAATCGAAAAATCCAGAAGTCGAAAAATTGAAGAATCGAAATATTGAAAAATCCCAAAACGGAGAGAATTATCGAGAAATTGAGAAATTAAAAAACTGGAAAATTGATAAATCGAAAAACCAAAAAAGCAAAGCCGAAAAATCGAAGAATTAAAGAACTGGAAAATCGAAACTTTGAGAAGTTTAGAAATGGGAAAATCAAAAATAGATTAATGGAGAAAACGGAAAACTGACCATTTAGCAACGTCAAAATTTTTAAAAAATGGGAAATATAAATATTGAAGAACTGAAAAATCAAAAAACACCGGGAAATCCAAAAATCGAAAAGTTGAAAAATTTTAAAAATCGAAAAACCAAGATGGCAAAATTAAAAAATGGAAAATTTGATAATTGAAAAATCGAAAGATGGAAAAATTGGAAAATCGAAAAATTAATTTAAAAATATTGGAAAATCGAAAATTAAAAAATTCCAATAATAATTGAAAAATTGAAAAATCTAAAGTTTAAAAAACGAAAAATTGAAAATTCAAAAAGTAAAAAGTCGAGAAACCTAGAAATCCAGAACTCGAAAAATCAAAATACTAAAAAATCGCAAAGTGAAATATAGAAAAATTGAAAAATATATATCAGAAAAATTAAAGTATCGAAAAACTGAAGTCGAGACATCGAGATTTCAAAAAATCAAAAAATCGAGAAATCGAGGACTCGAAAAATTGAGAAACCGAAATAGGCCAAAATCGAAAAATCGAAAATTTAAGACTTCGGAAAATTGAAAAATTAAAATATAGAAGAACTGAAAACTCGAGAAATCGAAATATAAAACAATGGAAAAGTCGAAAAGTCGAAGAATCGAAATATTGAAAAATGCCAAAACGGAAAGAAATATCCAAAAATTGAGAAATTAAAGAACTGAAAAATCGAAACTTTGAGAAGTCGAGAAATGGGAAAATCAAAAATAGACTAATTGAGAATTCGGAAAACTGACAATTTAGCAACGTCAAAAATTGAAAAATTGGAATATTGAAGAACTGAAACACAAAAAATTCGAGAAATCGAAAAATCTAAAATTTAAAACATTGAACAATTAAAAAAAATTCGCAAAATTTATGTATTTAAAACTGAAAAATCAGGTAACTGGAGAATCGAAAACATCTTAGAATTGGAAAATCGCAAAATTGAAAAGCCCAAAAATAAAAAATCGTAACATCGAAAAATCAGACGATCGAGAAATCGAGGAGTGAAAAATTGAGAAGAAAAATTAAAAATTGAAAAACTGATGAATCGAGAAATTGAACAATCGAAACATCTGAGTTCGATAAATGGAAAAATCATAAAATTGGAAAACCGAAAATTTAAAAATTCGGAAAATTGGAAAATTTAAATATAGAAGAATTATATAAAACAGTCGAAAAATAAGTGCAAAAATCGAAAAGTCGAAAAATCGAAAAACTAAAAATGCCAAAACTCAAAGAAATATCCAAAAAATTGAGAAATTAAAAAATTGGAAAATTGAGAAATCGAAAAACTAAAAAGGCAAAGTCGAAAAATCGTAAGCTTAAAAAATCGAGAGATTGAAAAATCAAAAACCTGAAAAATGGAAAAATTCAAGAATTAAAGAACTGAAAAATCAAAACTTTGGAAAGTCGAGAAATGGGAAAATAAAAAAAGATCATTTCAGAAATCGGAAAACTGAAAATTTAGAAATATCAAAATTTGAGAATTTTAAAAATCAGAAGATCGAGAAATCGAGAAATCGAAAAATCGAAAAGTTAGAATTGGAAAAATTCATAAATCCAGAGATTGAACAATCGAAACATCGATTAATAGAGATCTCAAACAATTGAAAAATCAAAAATTTAAGACTTCAGAAAATTGAAAAATTAAAATTTTGAAGAACTGAAAAATTGAGAAATCGAAATATAAAACAATCGAAAATTTGAAAAATCGAAAGTCCAAAAAACGAAAAACTGAAAATCCAGAAAATAAAAAATCAAAAAATCGAGAAGTCAAAAAATCGAAAAGTCGAAGAATCGAAATATTGAAAAATCCCAAAACGGAAAGAAATTTCCAAAAATTAAGAAATTAAAAAACTGGAAAATTGAGAAATCTAAAAACCAAAAAGGCAAAGTCGAAAAATCGAAGAATTAAAGAACTGAAAAATCGGCAAACTGACAATTTAGCGACGTCAAAATTTGAAAAATTGAAAAATAGAAATATTGAAGAACTGAAAAATAAAAATTCAAAAAATCTAAAATTTAAAACTGAAAAATCGTATAACTGGAGAATCGAAAACATCTTAAAATTGGAAAATCGGAAAAGTTGAAAACTGAAAGAAATATCCAAAAAATTGAGAAATTAAAAAATTGGAAAATTGGGAAATCGAAAAACTAAAAAAGCAAAGTCGAAAAATCGTAAGCTTAAAAAATCGAGAGATTGAAAAATCCCTAAACGGAGAGAAATATCCCGAAATTGAGAAATTTAAAAACTGGAAAATTGAGAAATCAAAAAATCAAAAAAGCAAAGTCGAAAAAACGAAAAATCTAAGAATTAAAGAACTGAAAAATCGAAACTTTGAGACTCGAGAAATGGGAAAATCAAAAATAGTTTAATTGAGAAATCGGAAAACTCACAATAGAAATATTGAAGAATTGAAAAATAAAAAAAATTGAGAAATTGAAAAATCTGAACTTTAAAAAGTTGAACAATTAAAATATCGCAAAATTTATTTATTTAAAAATCGGATAAGTGGATAATCGAAACATCTAAAAATTGAGAACAAAAATTAAAAATTGAAAAACTTATTAAAATTTCGTAGAATTTAAAAATTTAAATATAGAAAAATTGAAAAATTGAGGAATCCAAGTATAAAACATTCGAAAATTTGAAAATTGTAAAGTTTAACGAAAAATTAAAAATCCAAAAAGTAAAAAATCGAGAGATCAAAAAATCCAGTAGTGCAAAAATCCAAAAGTCGAAAAGTCGAAGAAACGAAATATTGAAAAATCCGAAAACTGAAGAAAATATCCAAAAATTGAGAAATCAAAAAAGCAAAGTCGAAAAATCGGAAAATTGAAGAACTGAAAAATCGAATCTTGGAGAAGTCGAGAAATGGGAAAATCAAAAATTGATTAATTGACAAATCGGAAAACTGAAAATTTAGCAACGTCAAAATTTGAAAAATTAAAAAATAGAAATATTTATTAAAGAAGTGAACAATCAAAATATCACAAAATTGAAAAATTGCGAAATCCAAACATCAAAAATTCAAAAAATAAAACTCGAAAATCTAAAATTTAAAAATCCAAAAACTAAGAAATCGGAAAATTGGA
Source organism: Zophobas morio (assembly GCF_036711695.1). Taxonomy (NCBI): domain Eukaryota; kingdom Metazoa; phylum Arthropoda; class Insecta; order Coleoptera; family Tenebrionidae; genus Zophobas; species Zophobas morio. The sequence goes on from NW_026972131.1 coordinate 14,823,369, forward strand.
ACTCCAGAATTAAAAAAATTCAAAAATCGAATAACTGGAAAATAGAAACATCGAAAAATTGGAAAATCGAAAGACTGAAAGGCCCAAAAGTAAAAAGTCGAAAAACTGAGAGATCCCAAAAATTAAAAAATCAGAGGATCGAGAAATCGAGGAGTCGAAAGCCCAGAAGAAAAGTTAAAAATTGAAAAATTGAGAAATGCAAAAACCTAGAATTTTAAAAATTGAAAAATTAAAACATCGAAAAATTGAAAAACCCAAAGTTTAACGAAAATTTGAATATCCAAAAAGTAAAAAATCGAGAAATCAAAAAATCCCAAAATTGGAAGAAATATCCAAAAAATTGAGAAATTAAAAAATTGGAAAATTGAGAAATGTGAAAAATCAAAACTTTGGGAAGTCGAGAAATGGGAAAATAAAAAAAGATGACTTCAGAAATCGGAAAACTGAAAATTTAGAAACGTCAAAATTTGAAAAGTTGAAAAATCTAAATATTTAAAAATCGTAAAATTGAAGAGGACAAAAATTGAGAAATCGTATCACTGAAACATCGGAAAATTGAGAAATCGAAAAATAAAAATAAATTGGAAAATGTTGATTATTTTTCCAAAAATAAACTCACCACTTATTCAGAAATCATAAACGGAGGATATATAATTTAAATTACATCAACTAGTTATTGTAAAATTTGGAGATTACGTCATTTTATTGCTGGTGGTGATGAGAAGATAAAATGAGCATTTTACCATTTGATTATACAATTTGAAATGGAAATGTCGTTATTCGGGAACATTACGTATTAAATTATTAAGATGTTCAAAACGGCTTATAGATAAATGGCTTAGAGTCGATATTACCCTGAGTGCGCTCTGGTCTGTGGATCAAACAAGTCCTCCGGCGACGATCTTTCGACTTCTTCTCCCGACTTCCTAATCACCCCCTGGCATAATAGCTCATTTGAACCCCTCACCGCAAATTGCCCGTCGCAATTTAACAGCCCCGCAGTAGCGTAGTTAGCGGACATCCGACGTAGTTTCGCCCCCGTAGTTAGACCGCGCTTGTCTCTAACCCTTGTGACTAACCTGCCCTTCCGGCCCTTCCGGTGGATCTCTTCCAGCCACTCTTGTTCAACACGCTGCAGGTCCGGTCTGCCCTTGGTGCGGCTCAGAGGCGCAAGCTCAGCTTCAAGAACGTCTCGAACGTGGTGGTCCAGCTCCTCCACTCGATCAAGTACTCCATGGAAGTGCCCTTCTCCAACATGGCCCTCCAGCCCGACCTCAAGTCCACCAACGCCAGGAAGGTAAGTCCGGCCCGAATACGGCCCCTGGTGGCGACTCTCGGCGGACATGGCGCAAACCGGACTCCGTGTAATCGGAACGATTACAAATTAATTAGTCGAGGTGGGTTTTTTTCGCCGGTTATGAATATGATTAATTATAATTAGGCTTGATTGATCGGCTCCGGCTGGAAAGAAAGGTAATGCGCGGCTGCTGGTGTTGAAGCAGAAGCGGGTTTCCATTTTTTTCTTTTTTTTTTTTTTGCATAAGTATACGTAATTTTGCGTTCCGCGCTTTCGCTGTCTCTGTCTGGTAGCGAGTACGCCGCATGTGTTGGGTTGATGGCTTGGGAAAAAAATGTGACCAATCGGCGCGTGGTTGAAAAAATTAGCGCCGTTTTGATTTTGGTGTCATCCGGTCGTCGACGTAAGTTTTCAGCGTCATGTCCGCGGAGAAACTCGGTTCTATAACCATAACTAGTAACGTAGAGATAAATGCAACGCACTTATTTATTATTAATTTTTAAGCACCTCTGCACAGTTGTTTTCACTTTCATATGCAAAATATTCCTCTAACCGTTACAGCCGCACTCTCGCACTGGAACCGTTTTTGCATTAAATAACACACTGCATTACAACTATTGAACGATATACTGCACAAGTTTAGTTCTAATTAAATAAGTTAGAGATTTATAGGACCGCAAGAGGAATGCGATTTATTGGAGAATTTCGGTTCAGTGAGACATGAAATGCTTTTTGGCACATTGTTGCATTAGCTCGTCGTGATTAAGGTTGATTTTCCTTTGCGGTCAACTTTTCTCACGTCAGGATTTATGTGTGTTTGTTTTTGCACATAGCACTATGGTTAATGTTACTCTAACGACACCGTTTGTTAAGTGGGGCGTCGCACACGTCGTTTACGTCGTTTACGTCGTTTACTTAGAGTGTGCGACATCCTGAATGCCGCCAGCAGAATTTGCAGCAACTAGTTAATATATTTGCATCAGCTGGAAATTATTCCGATTGTGCGAGCTCAAAGCGAGCATATTGATCCGAGTTGGAAGTCTGAATAGGAGTTTGACCTAATATACATCAAATTTGATGGAAATAATATAGCTGGGGGCTGCATTTTTTCGTTAATAATTGATTGTGTATTGGAAAGCGGCCGCCATAACGTTTCTCTCTCGTTGTAATATTGACGAAATTGTTTGTACACAAATAGAGTTTTAGTATAACTCGTTAGGCTGACGTGGCGACCTTAGCTCTTGATATTTCGTGTAGTTTTTTAAGTTTTTAATTTTTAATGCGATGATTAAAAGCGTCGTCGGGGTTCGGCATCTGGAATTGCGACAGATGGCGCCGCTTGTCGCGGTTGTCGACAGGTGGCGCCGGTTGTCGAAAAGGCGCGAAATTCCACCTGGCCGAACTGTGTCGACTGACTTATAGCGATTTAGCGCGCTTGTGTCTGGCACTGTAGCGTTGAATGTAAACCTAGTACAATCGCACGCAAATGTTTTGAGCCTATGGGCGGATCGTTTTTGCCTCCGTGTTGAATTTTTATCCGAAACGTCCAGATTTTTGGAAAAAAAATCAAAATTATAAAACAATATTTTGCAATTTAATTTTGAAATTGCAAAATCGAATACTTTAAAATCTTGCAGATGTTTTAAAGTCATGATAGACATGATACATTTTTTATTAAATATATTTGCTTATCCCCTCTAAAAAATTTATGACGTCACCTCAAAATTTTGCAGAATAAATCCTATCTTAAATGTATAAAATATGATGAGTTTTTATACTTGTGATTTATCACTGCATTAATATTTTTTTAGATTTGGTTATACAGGGTGTCTCAAAAAAGTTAATGACTGAGTCAATTTGTTTTATTGAAGAAATCAAGAATATCAAAACTGAATACTTTGAAATACTGTGGATGTTTTAAAGTTTTTGTAAGCATGGTAACTTTTTCGAAAATTTGATTAATCAAATATGCGGCAAATCGAAAATCGGAAAAACTGAAATTCACTAATGCAAAAAACAGAAAATCGAAAAATACAAATCGTAAAAATCGAAAATCTAAAAATGGATAACCAAAAAATCGAAAATTCAGTTAATCAAATACCGAGGTCGATCGAAAAGTGGAAATTCACAAACCTCAAAAGTCAAAAATTTGTAATACTGAAAATTAAAAAAATCAAAAACAAAAATTAAAAAAAATCGGAAATTAAAATAATCAAAATATATGAAGTAGAAAAAATTGCAAAGCCTAAAAACTGAAACGAACAGAAAAATCGAAAAAGCAAAAAATTCGAAAAATCTAAAATCGCAAAAGTGGGAAATCGAAAATCTGAATAAAGAAACTTGGAAATTCTGAAAATTGGAAAATCGAAAACCAAAAAATCGGAAAGAAACAAAATTGAAGTCTAAAAGGTGAGAATGGAAAAATTGAAAAACCGAAAATTCTAAAAATCGACAATGGACAAATTGAAAATCGCAAAATTTAAATTGAAAAATTGAACATAGAAAAATCGAAAATTCGACTACTTAAATTTTCTAAAAATCGAAAAATCATAAAACCGAAATATCCAAAATTCTAATGGTCGAAAGTCTGAAAACTGAAAATCGAAAATTCTGAAGCATTTTTAAAATTACCTGAGGAAATTCTTTTCTTGATTTCGACGTCCAGAAGTTATTTTCGACTGTAAGTCTTTGAAAATGGCTACAATTTTTCCAGAATCGCCAAAACAAAATTTGCCAATTTTTGAAAATTTAAAAAAATGGACTTTGAAACCGAATGTTTAGAAAACGTTGGTCCGGGGTCATTAATACGCTGTCTTTTTCGATTCAACTCGTAGAAATTATCTCCCAGAATTTTTTTTTAATTTTTAAGCAACTTTTCCAAAAGTTCCTGATTTCGACATATGAAATTGTTGATATTTTCCCGAGCATTTTGAAAATTACCTAAGGAAATTGTTTTGTTGGTTCAACGTCCAGAACTTATTTTTGGCTTCAAGTCTTTGAAAATTGCCACAATTTTTCCGGAATCGCCAAAACAAAAATTGTCAATTTTTGGAAAATTTAAAAAATTTGACTTCGAAACCGAATGTTCAAAAATATTGGTCCGAGATCATTAATATGCTGCCTTTTTCGATTCAACTCGTAGAGGTTATCTACCAGAATTTTCTCTGGACTTTTACGCTACTTTTCCAAAAGCTCATTTTTTCGACATATGAAATTTGACATTTTTCCGAACATTTTTGAAAATTACCTAAACAAATTGTTTTGTTCATTTAATTAATTCTTCAGTTAATTTCGGTAACAAATCTTTGAAAATTCATACCATTTTTCCAGAATCGCCAGAACAAAATTTGCCAATATTGGAAATTTTTAAAAATTTGAATTTAGAATCGAATGTTTAGTCATCAACACGCTGTATTTTTCGATTCAGCTCGTCGAAATTCATGTCTGAAAATTTGTGTGGGTTTAAGCCAACTTTTCCAAAAACTCATTTTTTCGACACATGAAATTTTTACATTTTCCAGAACATTTGTGAAAATTACCTAAAGAAATCTTTTGTTGATTTCGACGTCCAGAAGTTAATTTGGGCTTCAGTCTGGAAATTCCTACCGTTTTTTCCAAATCGCCAGAAAAAGATTTGTCAATTTTGGAATTTTTTTAAAAATTCGCTTTTGGAACTGAATATTTAGAAAATTTTTGTCACACTGTAATTTTCTATTCAGCTCGTCGAAATCAATTTCTGAGAATTTTTTGTGGATTTTTAGGCAACTTTTCCAAAAGCTAATTTTTATCCTATCTTAAATGTATAAAATATGATGAGTTTTTATACTTGTGATTTATCACTGCATTAATATTTTTTTAGATTTGGTTATACAGGGTGTCTCAAAAAAGTTAATGACTGAGTCAATTTGTTTTATTGAAGAAATCAAGAATAGCAAAACTGAATACTTTGAAATATTGTAGATCTTTTAAAGTTTTTGTAAGCATGGTAACTTTTTCGAAAATTTGATTAAGCAAATATGCGGCAAATCGAAAATCGGAAACACTGAAATTCACTAATGCAAAAAACAGAAAATCGAAAAATACGAATCGTAAAAATCGAAAATCTAAAAATGGATAACCAAAAAATCGAAAATTGAAAAACGGAAAAACCAAAAAATCGAAAAGTCAAAAATTTGTAATACTGAAAATTAAAAAAATCAAAAACAAAAATTTAAAAAAATCGGAAAATAAAATAATCAAAATATACAAAGTAGAAAAAATTGCAAAGCCTAAAAACTGAAACGAACAGAAAAATCGAAAAGGCAAAAAATTGGATAAACAAAAATTCGAAAAATCTAAAATCGCAAAAGTGGAAAATCGAAAATCTGAATAAAGAAACTTGGAAATTCTGAAAATTGGAAAATCGAAAACCAAAAAATCGGAAAGAAACAAAACTGAAGTCTAAAAGGTGAGAATGGAAAAACTGAAAAACCGAAAATTCTAAAAATCGACAATGGACAAATTGAAAATCGCAAAACTTAAATTGAAAAATTGAACATAGAAAAATCGATGAATTGAAAAATCGAAAATTCGACTACTCAAATTTTCTAAAAATCGAAAAATCATAAAACCGAAATATCCAAAATTCTGATAGTCGAAAGTCTGAAAACTGAAAATCGAAAATTCTGAAAAGCGGAAAATAGAATATCGAAAAATTTAAAAGAAAGAAAATTGAAGTCTAAAAACCAAAGAATGGAAAAATTAAAAATCAAAAATTCGAAAAATCAGAACCGAAAAGTTCGAAGATTTAAAAAGGAAAATCGAAAAATCAAAAATCTGAAAATTGAAGCTCGAAAATTCGGAAAATCGAAAAGTAAAAAAATTGAAGTCTAAAAGCTGAAGAATGGAAAACTGAACAATCGAAAATTCGAAAATCAAATATCGAAAAATCGAAAATTTGATGAATCAGATATGCGAAAAGCAGAAAATCTGAAAATACAAAACTAAAAAATCAAAAATCTAAAAATGGAAAAACCGAAAATCGAAAATTCAATGAATCTAATACGTAGGTCGATGGAAAAACCGGAAATTTACAAATCTGAAAAATCGAAAATTTGCAAGATTGAAAAACCGAGAATTGAAAAATCAAAAAACCGAAAAATGGAAAATTCAAAAATCGAAAAATAGGAAAACAGAAAATTCGAAAATTCATAATATTGAAAACTCTAAAAGTCGACAATTCAAAAATCGAAAAGTAAACAAATTTCAAAGCCTAAAAAGTGACGAACAGAAAAATCGAAAACTCGTAAAATCATAAAGTGGAAAATCGAAAACTGGAAATTGGAAAATCGAAATATCGAGAATCGACAAATTAAAAAACCGAAAAATCTAAAAATTAAAAAATCGGAAATCGAAAAATGAAAAAAAAAGACGAAAATTCAAAAATCGAGTAATCCGAAACTAAAATAATAGAAAAGTGGAAAAGTAAAAATTGCAAAGTCTAAAACTGACGAACAGAAAAATCGAAAAATATCTAAAAATGGAAAAATCGAAATGCTCAAAAATCGATCATTCGATTAATCAATATTCTAAAAATCGAAAAAACGGACACAAATCCACAAATCTGAAAAATCGAAAATCGAAATATCGTGACTCGAAAAATGAAAAAATCGAAAATTTAAAAAATCCCAAATCGAAAAATGGAAAAATAAAACAAATCGCAGAACCATAAAAACTGAAACAAACAGAAAAATTCAAAAACCACAAAATCGGAAAAACGAAAATCGAAAAATCGCAAATCGAAAAATCGTAAAATCAGAAAATGGAAAATCGAATACTCGAAAATTGAAAAATCGAAGGTCGAAAAATAAAAAAACCGAAAAATGGAAAATTCAAAAATCGAAAAATAGGAAAACAGAAAATTGAAAATTCATAATATTGAAAACTCTAAAAGTCGACAATTCAAAAATCGAAAAGTAAACAAATTTCAAAGCCTAAAAAGTGACGAACAGAAAAATCGAAAACTGGAAATTGAAAAATCGGAGATTGGAAAATCGAAATATCGAGAATCGACAAATTAAAAAACCGAAAAATCGAGAAATTAAAAAATCGGAAATCGAAAAATGAAAAAAAAACGAAAATTCAAAAATCCAATAATCCGAAACTATAATAATAGAAAAGTGGAAAAGTAAAAATTGCAAAGTCTAAAACTGACGAACAGAAAAATCGAAAAATTAAAAAAAATCGAAAAATATCTAAAAATGGAAAAATCGAAATGCTCAAAAATCGAAAATTCGATTAATCAATATTCTAAAAATCGAAAAAACGGACACAAATCCACAAATCTGAAAAATCGAAAATCGAAATATCGAGACTCGAAAAATGAAAAAACCGAAAATTCAAAAATCAAACTATCGGAAAGTAAAATAATCGAAAAATGGAAAAATAAAACAAATCGCAGAACCATAAAAACTGAAACAAACAGAAAAATCGAAAAACCACAAAATCGGAAAAACGAAAATCGGAAAATCGTAAAATCAGAAAATGGAAAATCGAATACTCGAAAATTGAAAAATCGAAGGTCGAAAAATAAAAAAACCGAAAAATCGAATAATTTAATGATTAATGGAAAATCGAAAAATCGAGAATAGAAGAATTAAAAAACCGTAAAATTGAAAAATCGGAAATCGAAGAATTAAAAACATAAAATCGAAAATTCAAAAATCAAAAAAATCAGAAAACAAAATATAATCGAAAAATGCAAAAAATTGCAGCAAAGTCTAAAAACTGACCAACAGAAAAATCAACAAATCGAAAAACGGAAAAACCGAAAACTCGAAAATTCAAAATACCGCAAATTTGAAAAATCAGAAAATGGGAAAGTAAAAAAATCGAAAAGTTGATAGAAAAATGGAAACTGAAAAATCTAATTCGATGAAACTGTTGGTCGAAAAAACGAAAAATCGAAAATCGAAGTGATCTTTTTTTGAGACAGCCTGTATAAGTAAATCTAAAAAATATTACTGCAATGATAAATCACAGGTATAGACTCTTCATATCAAATTTTACGATGACGTCATGCATTTTTTGGCGAAGATAAGCAAATACATTTTGATCGTGGCTTTGAAAGTATTCTTCGACTTTCGTTCCATTTCAAAATTGACAGGTGTTACACCTCGACCCAAGAGAGACAGCAGTAAAGGATAACAAATGAAACGGATAAAATAAAGCGTCGACCATGATTGATAAACTTTAAACCAAAATTATGAAGTTTATAAACTGAACATTTTTTTTGTTTTTTGAAATGTAGTACACTTCAAAAAATGTCCGTGACTTAATTTAATGTGAATTTTATAACTATGGTTGGCACAATTAGACCTAATATTAGTGTGATTTTGCGCATATTCTCGATTTTATTAGAGCAGAATAGGTTTTTTTTTTTCTAATTTTATAGGTTACGGAAACTAATAGCACATCACAGATATTGCAAAAAAAATTGGGCTCAGGTTCCAACTAATTGACAAGATTTCAAAGTATTCAGTTTTGCAATTCTTGATTTCTTCAATAAAATAAATTTACTCAGTCATTATTTTTTTTGAGTCACCCTGTATGTACAAACAAATCCAAAAAATATAAATGGAATGGTAAATCACAAGTATAGACTCGTTATATTCTGAACATTTTAGATAGGGTATTTATAAAATTAAAACTAATTCTGCCGTTGGACGATTTGTACCGCCTTCTTCGGTGACGACCGGCAAAAATGATCCGCCCATAGGCTCAAAACATTTGCATGCGATTGTACGTTACCCGCCCCAGCATCTAACGCTTTGTCTCGTTATATTATTATAAACTGTATGAGGTTTGCTGAATGTTGTAATACCGCATGACGGTGTTGTTTGCATTTTAGGATGCGGTAAGTGTTGTATCTCTTCACAAACACTTAACTTCTTAGAACGTAATGTGAGTAGCCAAGAATCACTATACTAGTGGTAAGTGTTCATACTTACTGCCTGTCAGCCATTTAATCGTTTTATAATAACACGCATCGTACATCCAAACCTGCTAACCCCGCGTCAAACGAGTCATTTTTGTTTTGTTCGGCATTTTTTCTTTGAAACGAAATGTTTTGTAGCTGAATGTGATGTCTTTTGGTGTCAATCTGTGGCTTATAGGTGCTAGATCTGCAGCGGGTGCTCCATGCGGACCCTTCGGCGTGCGATTCGTCCCAGCACCCTGCTGAAACTAGCAGCAAAGTGAGTTTCGTAGCTGCATTGCACCATCAAACAACTCAGCTTTTTTGCCACGTCATTATCCGATCATGTCCCTCATTTAGTTTTGTTTATTTGCCTGGAGAAGACCTTTTGAGAGGAAGGCGCTCAGGAAATTCGCATCCCGACTCGTTCCTCGTCCACGTTCATCCCGACCCTCTCCCTGTCCGAGTGCCGCGATTCATCATTGCCTAGTGTTTCTGAGTGCCTTCCGTTTGTTCGTTCAATGTTTGTATTATGTTCGTAGAAGTTTAGGGAACATTGTCAAGTGTCTAATTGTCCGGTATATATGTGCCTAACGTGTAGCCGTAGTCTTTAGTTGGTCTAATGTGGCTTATAGGTGCTAGAACTGCAGAGGGTGCTCCATGCCGAAATCTCACCCTCCACAGAACAAACACGCTCCCCAGATACAGAGACCAATGTGAGTTTCACTCACTGGCTTTGCGTTTTGTCAACATTTTCATAGATACAGTGTTTACCAAATATTCTTTTCCTCGCATGCACGCCGAGACGCACAGACCACACACATAAAGAGCTTTCTAGGCGCAGTCCGTCCCGGTGTGTATGAATTAACTTCTTCAGAACATCTAACTAACTGCTGTACTGTACTTGGTTGAATTTTGGACTGTGTGCCTCTTCGGAGGGTTCGTTGTCAGGGAGTGCGGCGTTTCGGCGCGAAAATCGAATCGCGCGCACGCGCACTCCGTCTCGTTTTTCCCGCCGAAACGCCGCAGCCGTTCCTTGTCAGTAATATACTTTTGTAGATAATTTTAGGACTTCCACGACTAACAACTAACGAAACAAAACCTACTCGCGAATGCTTCTTAGACTTTCACACGTACACACAAACACGCAGACATTACAGCTTGCAGCTTCATTAACGTTGGCCACGTTTGCGCAAATTCTAGTTGTAATTTGTGATTTTTTTAGAATAAAGTGACGGAAAAGTTCAAAAGGCCGTTTAAAAAGAGGCACTCCAGCGTTTACCACCAACCCTCGAACAGGGTTAATAAATACTTGGCGCAGGCAATCGAAGCGAGAAGTGTTGACAGAGAAAAGTCGACCCACGTTAACTTGTTTACTCTTTGCTTTAAAGACAGCAGCAAGGAGAACCAGGTCAGTATTAACTTTTAATAAGGTTAAGTGGCGGTCCGGACCCGAATTATTGTTTGAATATGGGGTCGGACCGAATTACTTTCGGAGTTTATAAAGGGCCGCAAGGAATCGTGTTGTCTTAACGGAAACCATTGTTTAAGTATATTATAGTTGGACAACCTATACGGACAATCACTTTCCCATGTAGAAAAGAATGAATATATATTTTATATCTCACTCGCTTCACTATGAAGTGGCGGTACCTTACGAAAGGGGGTAAAAATAGTTCGTAAACACGTGATGTCGATAAGATAGTAAACGGACGTATTAATCAGTACGTTGTACGGGAAGCAGTCACAAAATACGCAAACGTACGTGTTGAAGACTTTACATATATGTAATATATGTATATGTAGTGCATACCTGTTTCAAGGTTAAGGTAAAACAAATTTAATATTATCGCGGTATACCTATTATCCATGAACTGCATGGCTAACAAATATGCGTCCCTTCGTCCACTTTAAAGGTACGAAATTAAACGACCACTACTTTAATTAATAAGTAACAGGTCATCTAATTTGCCTCCAGAATAACTATGGGTTATCATCAAACTATGAATACCAAATTAATTCAATATGAACATCTTCTTACGTATTTTTTTTATTAACAGTAGTCAAATCATTAAATACATATTATCTTTGAAACTAAAATGCATTTTATCCTAAGATTGTACCACAAAATATTCATCACCATTTAAATATATACGATTTAGACATCAAGAAATAAATTTAAAATCGCAAAAATTATACTAAAACAGCCTTAAATGTGTCTTGTATGTACGTCCTTATCAGTATGTAGGCATTTTAACGCACAGCAATAATCGTTCTTGATGAGTAATGACTGATGACTACTGTAACACAGTAAATCCTCGAAATTGAAAATTTAAAACACTGAAAAATTCAAATATGGGAAAATTGTAAAATCGAGAAATCGAAACATAAAAAAATCAAAAAAATTAAAATTGGAAAATCTAAAATTTAAAAATCGAGAAATTGAAAAATTGAAATATAGAGAACTGAAAACTCAAAAAATCGAAAAAAAATAATAATTTCAAAAATTGAAAAGTTAAAATTGAGAAATCGAAAAAATGAAAAATCACAAAATTGAACGAAATATCAAAAAATAGGAAATTAAAAAATTGAGAAACAAAAAAGTCAAAAAAGCAGAGTCTAAAAATCGCAAACTTAAAAAATCGAAAAATTGAAAAATCAAAAACCTGAATAATCGAAAAATTGAAGAACTGAAGAACTGAAAAATCGAAACTTTAGGAAGTGGAGAAATGGGAATATAAAAAAATAGATTAATTGAGAAATCCGAAAACTAAAAATTCAGAAACGTCAAAATTTGAAAAATAAAAAAATATTGAAGAACTAAAAAATCGAAAAATCTAAAATTTAAAACATTGAAAAGTTAAAATATCCTAAAACTGAAAAATGGAGAAATCCAAACATCAAAAAATCAAAAAAATTAAAATAAAAATCTAAAATTTAATAATCGAAAAACTGAAAAATCAACGAATCGAGAAGTCGAGAATTTAAAAAATTGGACAATTGAAAAATCGGATAAATCAAAAATCGAAACATCGAAAAATCGAGAAACCGAAAAGCAAAAAATCTAAAAACCAACAAATCGAAAAATCGAAACATTGTAAAATTCAAAAATTGAAACATTGAGAAATCGAAAAATCAAAACACAAAAAAAATCGAGGAGTCGAAAAATCGAGAAGTCAAAAAATCAAAAAATTGAGAAACCGAAGTAGGCCAAAATCGAAAAATCGAAAACTTAAATATGGAAAAATTGATAAAGCGAGAGATTGAATAATCAAAACATCGATACATCCGAATCTCAATGAATTGAGATCTCAAAAAATTTAAACATTCGTAAATTTAAAAAATTAAAATATAGAACTGGAAACTCGAGAAACTGAAAAATCTAGAAATTTAAAAATTAAAATATGAAAAAGTTGAAAAATTGAGAAATTGAAATAAAAAACGAAAAACTGAAAATCCAAAAATGAAAAATAGAAAAATCTAGAAGTCGAAAAATGAAAGAATCGAAGTATTGAAAAATATCAAAACTGAAAGTAATATCCAAAAATTGAGAAATCGACAAACCGATAAAGCGAAGTCGAAAAATCGAAGAATTGAAGAACTGAAAAATCGAAACTTTGAGAAATGGGAAAATCAAAAATAGATTAATTGAGAAATCAAAAAACTGAAAATTTAACGCAATAATTTGAAAAATTTAAAAATTTAAATACTGAAGAACTGAAAAGTCAAAAAATCGAGAAATCGAAAAAACTAAAATTTAAAACAATGAATAATTAAAATATCGCAAAATTGAAGAATCGACAAATCCAATTCAATTTGAAAAATTGAAAAATCGAGGCATTGAAAAATTGGAAAATCCAGAAATTGAAAAGCTCAAAAGAAAAAAATCGAAAAACCGAGAAATCCAAAAATCAGAACATCGAAAAATTCAAAAACTGAGACTTCGAGAAATCGAAAAATCGAAGGATCGAGAAATTCAGGAGTCGGAAGCCGAAAAGGAAAGTTAAAAATTGAAAAATTGAGAAATTGAACAATCAAAACAACGAAACATCTAAATTCGATAAATTGAGAAATTAAAAAATTGAATAATCGAAAAATTTTAAAAAATAAAAACTGGAAAATCAAAAATTAAAATTCAATACATCGAAAAATTGAAAAATTGAAATATAGAAGAACTGAAAACTCGAGATATCGAAAAACCTAGAATTTTAAAAAATGAAATATTAAAACATCGAAAAGTTTAAAAATTGAGAAATCGAAGCATTAAACAGTCGCAGAATTGAAAAATCTAAAGTTTACGATAAATTGAAAATCCAAAAAGTAAAAAATCGAGAAATCAAAAAAAATCCATCAATTCAAAAATCGAAAAGTCGAAAAATTGAAATATTGACAAATCTCATAACTGAAAGGAATATTCAAAAAATTGAGAAATTAAAAAATTGGAAAATTGAGAAATCGAAAATCTAAAAAAGCAAAATTGAAAAATCGTAATCTTAAAAAATCGAAAAATTGAGGAATTGAAGATGTGAAAAATCGAAACTTTAGGAAATCCAGAAATGGACAAATAAAAAAAATACTTTAGAAATCGGCAAACTGAAAATTTAAAAACGTGAAAATTTGAAAAATTGAAAAATCGAAATATTTAAAAACCGTAAAATTGAAGAGGACAAAAATTGAGAAATCGTATCATTGAAACATCGTAAGATTGAGAAATCGAAAAATAAAAAAATCGAGAAATAGAAAATTTAAGGATTGGAGGAATCGAAAAAGCCCAAAATTGAAATATTGAAAAATTGAGACATTTAAAGTTGAAAAATCGAGAAATCGACAAGCCGAAAAATCCCAATAGCGTATTTAGGTATAAATCACAAGATCAGGACTATTCTACTTTTTAAAATTTAAATAGATAACATTATAAATTGGAAAATGTTGATTTTTTTTTTCCAAAAATCTTGACGTCTAAGGTGAAAACTCGACACGGATGCATAAACCGTAAACGGAGCGAAACTACAATTTTACTATTGTAAAATTTGGAGATTGCGTCATTTTATTGTTCGTGACAAATTTTGGAGAGTGTAATTTGATAATACAATTTGAAATGTAAATTTTGTCATTCGGGAACATTATGTATTAAATCGTTAAGATGTTCAAGAACTTTGTTCACTTATTCGTTGTAACATCCAATGGTCGAAACGGGTTAGTTCTTCGTAGTGGATGTGTATCACATCAACTCTAACGAATATCGGTTTATAGATAAATCGCTTAAAGCCGATATTGGCCTGAGTGTGCTTTGGTCTGTAGATCAAACAAGTTCTCAGGCGACGAAAAATTGCATGTGGAGGGAGACTTCGGATTACAAATCGTGCCAAGAAAGAGATATTTGGAAGAGATAGATTTTCAGGTGCTTGACTAACGGTTATTTTAAATTGTTTGCTGTCGTTTGCGAAGTGAAGAACACAATGTCATTAAAATGATAATTATAAAATTATCATAATCACTATTGGTGTTAATTAACATAAAATGGCGCGCAAGTTATCAGTTGATTTCTTTAATAAATTCATAGAAACCTATATGGGAGATATTTTCATGCCTTAGAAAATTAAAAAGTAAAAAATACAATAACAAAAGTTTTAAAATGCGGTTTACGAAAAATTAGTTGACCTGTGCAAAGAAGAAAATGTTGGAAACGCTGACAAATATGATATCTTAAAAAAAAATAACACTTGAAGTGCAATGATGTCGGTGTTATATCCCGAGAGGGGCCCAATACACCCAATAAAATCGAACAGACAAAATAAAGCTTCAAACATGATTATTTTTATACTAAAATTCTGAAGTTTATAAACTGCACATTTTATTTATTTATTTATTTATTTTATCTTGTTTTCGAACTATAATAAACATTTCAAACAATGTCTGTAACTTATTTTAATGTAAATTATATTCATGGGGTTAACAAAATCAGATGTAATATTAGTGTGATCCTTATTCTAGATTTTATTACAGCAGAACGGCGTATCCTTTTTAAATTTTAGAAGTTACGGAAACTAGTTCAAGAAACAATTAGTTATCTCGTATTTTTGGAACAAAATCAAAATTGTTTTTCATAGAAACAAACAGTCTTCAAAGCAGCCTTTAACAACTCGATATTACAAACATGCCTCTTAAGTTCTTAATGCGTTTTTTTCTCTCTTGTAATTATTTGTAATGTTAACGCCGAAAGTTTATGTCATTCTGTTATTTACTTTGAACATATATTTTCATTTTGTGTTAATATTTTTGTAACACCACGAATCTAAATTTTACTTAAAATCTTGTTTTACTTTAATCTTGTAAAACTAAACAATTATACCAGTTTAAAAACCCTTGGAAAGTTTCTGTCAGTCTTCAGATATAGTCAAATAAAAATATGCGTCAAATTCATTTAAATTCAATTCTTTCTTATCACGTTACAACGCGTTGCTTCATATTTTTTATGTCAAGCATATTTTCATATTTTGTACATATATGTTTATACACATTACTGTTTACGAAACAATGTTAATTATGGATTTATGGATAACTCCTCGTATAAGAGCAGAGTGAAGGGTGTTTGCCTTTGGTAATGTTTGATGGCGCCATCTGATTTAGAGTAAAATAAACCTAATACGTTGGCTCACTGTAATGAAAATGCGCGTTGACGAAAAATTTGTCCCACGCCCCCTGGATTCCTTGTCCTAAAGCTCACTATTTAGGCGAAGTAAAATTTGTATTAGGTTGTCCAACTATAATATACTTAAACAATGCGGAAACTTTGGCTTTTCGCGAAGAACAATCGTATTGCATTATGTATGGACGCGAATCGGTAATGAGGTATTGTGACGTCACGCGGATCCGGCGAACGTCATTATCTCGGTAACGAGCGTCACGGGATTTTTTAGCATCAAAGATCGAAACGAGCGCGTAATTTCGCATTAAAAACCTTTCAGGACTTATTTCGTCTAAAGCCTCTTTCGAGCAGAGAGCTCGACGGGAATTTCATAAGTTCAAAATGTTTGATCTTCGCGTGTTCTTTGATGTAGACGTAATGAAAAATGGCTACAATAGAAAGTATTTTGTGTTTGATTTTTAGTACCACGACGATCTCGACGTAGGATACAGTTCGTCTCTAGTGTGCGCTTTAGTTCTTTTGGTTCTTCTGGGGGTCCTTCAAGTGACGGTTCTACCCAGGACCATCATCCTACTTTTACTGTTTCTCACAGCTTTCGTCTGGATTTCGGTGGTCCTTATGTTATTGTTAGCCGTCCGTCTGCGGTGGATTTTATGGGATATTTCTCACAGTTTCGTCTTGAGACTGGCCATCACCGTCTTCACGATAGTCTTAATATACACGGTGGCCCAAGTTAACGTGGTAAGTACGTCCAAGTGCTGGCATTCCGTCGTAACGCGCGAGTTTCAGTTCACTTGTCGACCACCCGACGAGTCCAAGTGCGCCCCCATAACTGCAAACGTCACGTTGGACAGTAGTTTCAAAGAAGCCGACCATCGAGCCTGTCCGCTGCCTCAATATATAGTGTTGTCGTGCGCTCTCGGGTACCTCGCCGTCGCCATCTTCCTCCGGCTTCCCATTTTACTCAAAGCCGTGCTCTTGGTCATCATGTCCACCGTGTATATCCTGTTGATCGAGCTATCGCACACCAAGTTGTTCAAGTGTTACGACAAGCGCGTCAAGTACGTCACTCAATCCCGTCGTCCCTTTTTCTCAAAAGTGTTGTTACAGCCCGATCGAGCTCGTCATCCCCGCCGACGTCCTCAGCGTCGTCCAGGTCCTCATGTTCGTCCTCGCCGTGCTGCTGCACGGCCGCCAAGTCGAGTGGACCGCTCGCCTCGACTTCCTGTGGCAGGTTCAGGCCAACGAGGAGAAGCGCGAGATGGACGCCCTCCAGCACTCCAACAAGCGCATCCTCTTCAATCTGCTGCCGGCGCACGTCGCCACCCACTTCCTCGACAACCAATTTCGCAACAATATGGTGAGTGCGTTAACGTACAATCGCACGCAAATGTTTTGAGCCTATGGGCGGATCATTTTTGCCGGTCGTCACCGAAGGAGGCGGTCCAAATCGTCCAAGGGCAGAATTTCTAGGTAGGCTCAAACTACAACGAAATTTACGTGTTGACCAAATTCTTACCCTGAATTAGTTTTAATTTTATAAATACCCTATCTAAAATATTCAGAATATGATGAGTCTAATTGCAAAACTGAATACTTTGAATTCTTGTCAATTAGTTAGAAAAAAAAACCTGTCCTGCTCTAATAACATCGAGAATATGCTCAAAATCACACTAATATTCTATATTATTAAAGTAAGTCACGGACATTTTTTGAAGTGTACTACATTTCAAAAAGCAAAAAAAATGTTCAGTTTATAAACTTCTTAATTTTGGTTAAAAGTTTATCAATCATATTTGACGCTTTATTTTATCCGTTCCATTTGTTATCCTTTACTGCTGTCTCTCTTGGGTCGAGGTGTAACACCGGACCGAACGTTCTTCGACCGATAGGATAATTTATTACTTCCGACATATTTTCGGTGACAAATTTAATCTTTGCATATTTCAGCGTAGTTAGTGAACTCGTTGTGACCACTGAAATATACAAAGAGTACATTTTGAAATGGAACGAAAGTCGAAGAATACTTTCAAAGCCACGATCAAAATGTATTTGCTTATCTTCGCCAAAAAATGCATGACGTCATCGTAAAATTTGATATGATGAGTCTATACCTGTGATTTATCATTGCAGTAATATTTTTTAGATTTACTTATACAACCTGTCTCAATAAAAGGTCACTTCGATTATCGATTTTGCGTTTTTTCGACCAACAGTTTCATCGAATTAGATTTTTCAGTTTCCATTTTTCTATCAACTTTTCGATTTTATTACTTTCTAATTTTCTGATTTTTCAAATTTGCGGTATTTTGATTTTTCGAGTTTTCAGTTTTTTCGTTTTTCGATTTTTTAATTTTTCGTTTTTTTGATTTTTCGATGTTTTGATTTTTTAATTTGCCATTCTTTCAATTTTCGATTTTTCGTCGTTCCATTTTTAGATTTTTTGATTTTTCTCTTCGTCAGTTTTTAGACTTTGCAATTTTTTTGCATTTTTCGATTGTATTTTACTTTCCGATTTTTTTGATTTTTGAATTCTCGATTTTACGTTTTTAATTCTTCGATTTCCGATTTTTCAATTTTCCGGTTTTTTAATTCTTCTATTCTCGATTTTTCGATTTTCCATTAATCATAAAATTTTTCGATTTTCCATTTTCTGATTTTACGATTTTTCGATTTTCGTTTTTCTGTTTTTGTGGTATTTCGATTTTTCTGTTTGTTTCAGTTTTTATGGTTCTGCAATTTGCAGCTTTTAGATTTCAATTTTGTGATTTTCCGATTTCCCACTTTTCGATTTTATGATTTTTTTTCGATCGTCGTTTTTTCGATTTTTTGATTTTTCAATTTTGCAACTTTTTTACTTTTCACTTTTTCGAGTATTTGTTTCATTGAATTTTCGAGTTTTCGATTTTCGATTTTTCGGTTTTTCCATTTTCCGATTTTCGATTTTTCGATTTTCCATGTTTAGATATTTTTCGATTTTTTTTTATTTTTCGATTGTTCTGTTCGTCAGTTTTGACTTTGCAATTTTTACTTTTCCACTTTTCTATTATTTTAGTTTCGGATTATTCGATTTTTGAATTTTCGTTTTTTTTTTCATTTTTCGATTTCCGATTTTTTAATTTTTCGATTTTTCGGTTTTTTAATTTGTCGATTCTCGATATTCCGATTTTGGATTTTTCGATTTTCCAATCTTCGATTTTTCGACTATTTTTTTCCAGTTTTTTGATTTTTGAATTGTCGACTTTTAGAGTTTTCAATATTATGAATTTTCGAATTTTCGGTTTTCCTATTTTTCGATTTTTGATTTTTCCATTTGTCGGTTTTTTGATTTTTCAATTCTCGGTTTTTCAATCTTGCAAATTTTCGATTTTTCAGATTTGTGAATTTCCAGTTTTTCGATCGACCTACGTATTAGATTCATTGAATTTTCGATTTTCGGTTTTTCCATTTTTAGATTTTTGATTTTCCAGTTTTGTATTTTCAGATTTTCTGTTTTTCGCATATCTGATTTATCAAATTTTCGATTTTTCGATATTTGATTTTCGAATTTTCGGTTGTTCAGTTTTCCATTTTTCAGCTTTTAGACTTCAATTTTTTTACTTTTCGATTTTCCAAATTTTCGAGTTTCAATTTTCAGATTTTTGATTTTTCGATTTTCTTTTTAAATCTTTCAATTTTTCGGTTTTGATTTTTCGAATTTTTGATTTTTAATTTTTCCATTCTTCAGTTTTTAGACTTCAATTGTCTTTATTTTAAATTTGTCGATATTCTATTTTCCGCTTTTCAGAATTTTCGATTTTCAGTTTTCAGACTTTCGATGATTAGAATTTTGGATTTTTCAGTTTTATGAATTTTCGATTTTTAGAAAATTTGAGTAGTCGAATTTTCGATTTTTCAATTCATCGATTTTTCCATGTTCAATTTTTCAATTAAAATTTTGCGATTTTCAATTTGTCCATTGTCGATTTTAGAATTTTCAGTTTTTCAAATTTTCCATTCTCGACTGTAAAGACTTCAATTTTTTGGTTTTCGATTTTCCAATTTTCAGAATTTCCAAGTTTCTTTATTCAGATTTTCGATTTTCCACTTTTTCGATTTTAGATTTTTCGAATTTTTTGCTTTTTCGATTTTTCTGTTCGTTTCAGTTTTTAGGCTTTGCAATTTTTTTACCTTTATATATTTTGATTATTTTAATTTCCGATTTTTTTTATCTTAGTTTTTGATTTTTTTTTATTTTCAATATTACAAATTTTTGACTTTTCGATTTTTTGGTTTTATCGTTTTTCAATTTTCGTTTTTGAGGTTTGTGAATTTCCACTTTTCGATCGACCTAGGTATTTGATTCATTGAATTTTCGATTTTTTGATTAGCCATTTTTAGATTTTCGATTTTTACGATTTGTATTTTTCGATTTTCTTTTTTTGTGCATTAGTGAATTTCAGTTTTTCCGATTTTTGATTTTGCGCATATTTGATTAATCAAATTTTCGAAAAAGTTACCATGCTTACAAAAACTTCGAAACATCTACAATATTTCAAATTATTCAGTTTTGCTATTCTTGATTTCTTCAATAAAATAAATTGAATCAGTCATTAACTTTTTTGAGATACCCTGTATAACCAAATCTAAAAAATATTAATGCAGTGATAAATCACAAGTATAAAACTCATCATATTTTATACATTTAAGATAGGATTTATTCTGCAAAATTTTGAGGTGACGTCATAATTTTTTTAGAGGGGGTAAGCAAATATATTTTAATTAAAAATGTATCATGTTTATCATGATTTTAAAACATCTGCAAGATTTCAAAGTATTCGATTTTGCAAATTCAAAATTAAATTGCAAAATATTGTTTTATAATTTTGATTTTTTTTCCAAAAATCTGGACGTTTCGGATAAAAACTCAACACGGAGTCATAAACTACATGTGTAGGACTATGTTACTGTATACAATTTAAAACCCATTTACTATGCATAAATTTGAAGTGACGTCATCACATTATTGGTGGGGATGATTAGACAAATTTAATAATTTTGCGACATTTATGAAAAAAATATCAGTTAACAAAAATGGCACGTTTTTATTATTAGGCCAGTTACATGTCGCTCAACGACAATATCGTTTTTTTTTTAAAGAGTATTTTATGAAATTTTTTATACGGAACAATTGGTCGAAAGATGTTAGAAAGCAAAATAATTCATGTCCGGACCATCGTTACTCACGAACGAAAGTGACCATTATTTTATGGGAACAACTACCTGCTAAATCTTCTCCGACAAATTCGAGAGAACTGGTGTGAGCCATAATTATTTCTTACCAAATGTGTATATAACTACTGTCCGTCCCGTTATTGTCAATAAAATTTTGTAGGGTAAAATGTGAATTTCGTTGTAGTTTGAGCCTACCTACAAATTCTGCCCTTGAAGGATTCGGACCGCCTTCTTCGGTGAGGGCAGGCAAAAACGATCCGCCCATAGGCTCAAAACATTTGCGTGCGATTGTACGTTCTGTGCCGGCAACATGTCTTTGTTTCTGGAATTCTTCTTTCTCGATGTTGTCTGCACAAAAAGGTTAACATAGAAGAGCGTTCTCTTACAGAATACTCTATCACAGGAACTGTACCATCAAAGCTATTCAAGAGTGGGGGTTGTTTTTGCGTCAATCACAAATTATCACGAGTTCTATACGGAACTGGACGGGAACAACCAGGGGGTGGAGTGTCTCAGGTTGCTTAATGAGATTATAGCGGATTTCGACGATCTGTTGGGCGAGGAGAGGTTCAAGGCGATCGATAAGATCAAGACGGTCGGGTCCACGTACATGGCGGCGGTCGGATTGATGCCGGACTTGAGGATTCTGGACGAGGACGAGACCACGGCGGGGATACATTTGAGCACGCTGGTGGAGTTCGTGTTTGCGATGAGGGACAGGCTGCTGAATATCAACGAGAACTCGTACAACAACTTCATGCTGAGAGTGGGTGAGTACGCGTGCTTTTTGTTTCCCGAACGTCTACTTTAATAGTTAATTGATAAGTATCCTTGCGAAAATATTGACGCCATTAAAAAAATTTCGTATGGAAAAAGTCACTAGAAACACATAAATCTCGCCAGCTCGACTAGGGACCGCACCGTCCGCTTCTGTCCCGTATTTCGGTGCGAATTTAAATTCGCCGTACACTTTCGTGAAGTTTTAAACAGCAAAGAATTCTTATCTGAGATTAAGATTGGACATCAGACAATTTATATGATCGAAACATTCATCAACAAAATATTTACATGAAAGAAAAACTAGCAAAGATTTATACAAACAAAAAAATCTGGGGTGAAATAAAACTTGTGCAGATAAAGATATTACGTGAGGTTAGGAACTAAAGAGCATGAAAATTTACGTTCAATTTAAATTATGCAGCAAAGAAAAATACTGAGGCTAAAATTTTGATTGAGTTTAATATTTTATGTCCATTCGAGTTATTGGTTAAATTTTAAAAAGTGAGGTTATTCAGCCGCTTTGTGGGTCATTGTTATACATTCCCCCAAAAAAACACATAAACAAAAAGATGGCAGACAATCTGGAGGTTCAAAATAGCGTCGAAAAAATGCGATTTATCTCGTGGCGTTGTACAAATAACGGTCTAAATCAAAGGAATACATTGCACGTCCCACAATGTCGTTAATTTGTTCAACGAGATTTTACAGTTCAAACATGTGCTCGGTTTGAAAATAATCTTTCAACATGGCCGCTGCCAGAACAAAGAATTTACCAGATGTTAAATTAAGCCACACTTTATCAACGATTCAAACAAAGAGTTTACATTACATTAAATGATGTCTTGATTCAAGTGATTGGCTATCTATATATTGGCTAATTTTTTTTTTATAAAATTAGTTGTCTTCGCATATACCAAAATATTCAAATTTCCAAGTCAGGTATTTTTGAATCTACGAACCTTTTAGAATCTCTCAGATTTATAAGATAAGATAAGAATTAGTGGTAATGGAATTTGTAAAATTTAAAGGAAACATTTTTGAGATTTCTATGATTTCTAGAAGTTTGTTTTTTTAGAGTTTTACAAGTTACAGTATCTTTCGAATTTTTAAAAACTTAAGAATTCTTAAAATTTGTGGAACATTTGAGTGGAGTTGGAGTTTTTTTTGACTTTTTAGTGATTTTAGAAACTTTATTGGAATATTTGGAATCTTTGCAAAATCTGGAATTTTTGGACTCTTTGGAATCCTTGGAATCGGATCTCCTGGAATCCCTGGAATCTCTGGAATCTTTAGAATCTTTAAAATCTTTGGGATCTTTTTAATCTTTGTAATCTTTGGAATATTTGGAATTCTTGGAATCCTAGGAATATTTGGAATCTTTGGAAACCTTGGAATCCAGGGAACCCATGGAATCTTTGGAATATTTGGAATTCTTGGAATCCTAGGAATATTTGGAATCCTTGGAAACCTTGGAATCCAGGGAATCCATGGAATCTCTGGAATCTTTAGAATCCTTGAAATTCTTGGAATCTTTAGAATCTTTGGAATCTCTGGATTCTTTGGTATCTCTGAAATCTCTGGAATCTCTGGAAACTTTGAAATACCTGGAATTTCAGGAATCAGTGAAATCTCTGGAAAATCTGGATTCAGTGAAATCTCTGGAAAACAATTTTTGGAATTTTTGGCATCTTTGGAATATTTGGAATAGTTGCAATATTTGGAATATTTGCAATATTTTGAAACTTTGGAATATTTAGATCCTTTGGAATCCATGGAATCTTTGGAATCTCTGGAATCTCTGGAATCTCTGGTATCTCTGAAAACTCTAGAATCTTGGGAGTTCTTAGAATCTCTGGAATCCTTGGAATCTTTGGAATCCTTAGAGTCCTTGAAATATCTGGAATTTTTGTAATCTCAGGAATTTCTGGAATGTCTGGAATCTTTGCAATCTTCGGATTTTTGAAATCTTTAGCATCTTTGGAATATTTGGAATCCTTTAGAATCCTTGCAAACCTTGGAATCCAGGGAATCCATGGAATCTCTGGAATCTTTAGAATCCTTGAAATTCTTGGAATCTTTAGAATCTTTGGAGTCTCTGGATTCTTTGGTATCTCTGAAATCTCTGGAATCTCTGGAAACTCTGAAATACCTGAAATTTCAGGAGTCAGTGAAATCTTTGGAAAATTTGGAATCAATGAAATCTCTGGAAAATCTGGAATCAGTGAAATCTCTGGAAAAAAATTTTTGGAATTTTTGGAATCTTTGGAATATTTGGAATAGTTGCAATATTTGGAATATTTGCAATATTTTGAAACTTTGGAATATTTAGATCCTTTGGAATCCACGGAATCTTTGGAATCTCTAGAATCTCTGGTATCTCTGAAAACTCTAGAATCTTTGGAGTTCTTGGAATCTCTGGAATCCTTGGAATCTTTGGAATCCTTAGAGTCCTTGAAATATCTGGAATTTTTGTAATCTCAGGAATTTCTGGAATGTCTGGAATGTCTGGAATCTTTGCAATCTTCGGATTTTTGAAATCTTTAGCATCTTTGGAATATTTGGAATCCTTGGAAACTTTGGAATCCAGGGAATCCATGGAATCTCTGGAATCTTTAGAATCCTTGCAAACCTTGGAATCCAGGGAATCCATGGAATCTCTGGAATCTTTAGAATCCTTGAAATTCTTGTAATATTTAGAATCTTTGGAGTCTCTGGATTCTTTGGTATCTCTGAAATCTCTGGAAACTCTGAAATACCTGAAATTTCAGGAATCAGTGAAATCTTTGGAAAATCTGGAATCAATGAAATCTCTGGAAAATCTGGAATCAGTGAAATCTCTGGAAAAAAATTTTTGGAATTTTTGGAATCTTTGGAATATTTGGAATAGTTGCAATATTTGGAATATTTGCAATATTTTGAAACTTTGGAATATTTAGATCCTTTGGAATCCACGGAATCTTTGGAATCTCTAGAATCTCTGGTATCTCTGAAAACTCTAGAATCTTTGGAGTTCTTGGAATCTCTGATATCCTTGGAATCTTTGGAATCCTTAGAGTCCTTGAAATATCTGGAATTTTTGGAATCTCAGGAA
This sequence comes from Zophobas morio, assembly GCF_036711695.1. NCBI lineage: Eukaryota > Metazoa > Arthropoda > Insecta > Coleoptera > Tenebrionidae > Zophobas > Zophobas morio. The sequence continues at coordinate 14,848,354 of NW_026972131.1, forward strand.
TGTGGTATCTCTGAAATCTTAGGAATCTCTGGAATCTTTGGAATCTTTGCAATCTTCGGATTTTTGAAATCTTTAACATCTTTGGAATATTTGGAATCCTTTGAATCCTTGGAATTCTTGGAATCCTTGGACTCCTTCAAAACCTTGGAATCCATGGAATCTATGGCATTTTTGGAATCTTTGCTATCTCTTTGCAATCTTTGGATTTTTGGATTTTTTGGAATCTTTAGAATCTTTAGAATCTTTCGAATATTTGGAATCCTTGGAGTCCTTCGAAACCTTGGAATCCATGGAATCTTTGGAATCTCTGAAATCTCTGCAATCGGAATCTCTGGAATCTCCATAATTCTTGGAATCCTTGGAAACCTTGGAATTTCTGGAATCCTTGTAATCTCTGGAATATCTGATCTCTTTGAAAGCTTTGGAATTCTTGGAAACCCTGGAATCCATGGAAATCTCTGCAATCTCTAGAATCGTTGAAATCCTTGGAAACTTTGGAAAACACTGCCGGATTTTGGTTGCTGTTAAGAGCTCTCTTGTATACGTAAGGGTTTGTGTTAAAAACTCGTTTTAATGGCAAGTTGAGAGCAAGTCTTTTTTTATTTATTGATGAAGTAAACTGTTTGTTGTTTTTAGTTTGCCATTATTGTAAATTTTCTACGAGGCGTAATTTTTGGATTTTTCACATTTTTCTGCAGTTCTATAATTTGTAAAATTTTCAAAATTTCTAGCCAATGCAGATTTTACAGATTAACCCGATTGTTCAAATATTCGATAATACAGAATGTCCAGAATTTCCACATTTTCCAAAATTTCTAAATTTTTTTTTTTTTAAATTAGTTGTCTTCGCGTATTCCAAAATATTCAAATTTCCAAGTCTGGTATTTTTGAATCTCCGAACCTTTTAGAATCTCTCAGATTTATAAGATAAGAGTTAGTAGTAATGGAATTTGTAAAATTTAAAGGAAACATTTTTTTGAGATTTCTATTATTTCTAGAAGTTTGTTTTTTTTAGAGCTTTACAAGTTACAGTATCTTTGGAATTTTTAAAAACTTAAGAATTCTTAAAATTTGTGGAACATTTGAGTGGAGTTGGAGTTTTTTTTGACTTTTTAGTAATTTTAGAAACTTTATTGGAATATTTGGAATCTTTGCAAAATCTGGAGTTTTTGGACTCTTTGGAATCCTTGGAATCGGATCTCCTGGAATCCCTGGAATCTTTGGAACTTTTAGAATCTTTAAAATCTTTGGGATCTTTTTAATGTTTGTAATCTTTGTAATCTTTGGAATATTTGGAATTCTTGGAATCCTAGGAATATTTGGAATATTTGGATATATATCCAACGTTGCGAGAAAAAAATGTCTGGGTGATGTGATGATGATATCGATGATAACGGCCTAAAGGGAAAAATTTATAATCCCCCGTACCTCGGTCCACGATATTATGAATTCTGTACTTTCACGGTCTTTTCCCGTATCTATTAGCAATCTTGTATGAGGAATTAAGAAGTGTTATAATTTAACACTCAAGTATAAGAATCCAGAAATTTTATTCATTAGTAAACAAACAAAATCAAAGGAGTCCCGACTAAGTGAATGTCATGAAAACTCCTTCACGTGCTCTATGTGAACAAATATAATATCTGTTAAATTGTGTTAGAACCAGTTAACGATTAAAATCCTAACATGAACTGTAAATTTACAAAAAAGGAAAAAACTAAACGTGCACATGGTTGCCTTATGTTTAACGATTTTCTTGATTGATTTTTTTTCGGTACGTTCCGAAACCTCGCTATTCGGTGCGGAATGCGCCACTGCGACATTCTACATTGCATCCCGACGAGATTCTTTCATATAATAAGCTCATATATCATTCCAGGAATCAATATAGGACCCGTGGTGGCAGGGGTTATAGGTGCCAGAAAGCCCCAATATGATATATGGGGTAACACCGTCAACGTCGCAAGCCGTATGGATTCCACCGGCTTACCCAACCACACCCAAGTAACCGAAGAAGTCTACCAAGTCCTCAAATCCTACCCGTACGAGTTCCAGTGCCGCGGCAAAGTCAAAGTGAAGGGCAAAGGCGACATGACCACTTACTTTTTAATCGACAGGAAGCAACCGGGCACTTTGCGCGTCGAGGAGCTGAACAGCCTCCGATCGAATTCCACCTCGAGTAAGCCACTCGTCTTCCTCTCCTTTCCCGTTTTATTCGTAACACGTGTTGCAGCCACCAGCAACATGTACGGCGGCGTCGCCACCCCGCTCGCTCTCCTCCACCACAGCGAAATGAACGGTCGAACGAAACACCCAGCCCTCCAGACGAGGTCCAGCTCGAGGGAAGACAGCTACAGCGGAATCCGGAACGCCATGAGGCTGCCGCCGCTGCGCGAGGCGCCTCATCGGGACCACGCGACCAACGGCTGTGAAAACGAACCATTATTGCCTTCGGCGGCGGCGTGCAAAGCCACCAGGAACGGCAAAAAACTGGTGCCCGAGGAGAACCTCCCGCCGCCGCCGCTGCCGCCGCACAAGAACGCGGCGCTGCAGAGGCAGCCGGTGCAGGACATGAAGTACACGCCGCCTTGGCCGCGCGCCCCCAACCCCTACTCCGCTATTCCGGCCCGCCCCCCTGAGAACATCAAGCCGTACTTGAAGCCGTTGCCAAAGCCGCCGGGGAAGGAATCCCCGAATCGACACCACCGTAAACATCACAATGGGGCTACAGGCCCCGTCCCTCCCCCCCACCAACTCATCGCCCCTCACCAGAACACGCCCGAACGCACCCCCGAACTCCTCCGAAACAAGATCCAGACCAGGCATAACCCGCTCCAGAGTAGACATAGTCCTTTGCACTCCAGGCATAGCCCCCACCAGAACAGGCACAGTCCTTTGCAGAGGCACTACTCGGATGAGAGTCTCGGGGGGTTGTACGCCACTGGGGTACCTCAGCGTATTCATTCTTCAGCCGACGAGATCAGCTCGCTGAATCACTCTCCGAGTATCAGTAGTTCCGACGAGAGTTATAGTAGAACTACCGACGCTGACGCGTCGCCTTGCGTCTCTCCGCCTCTACCCACCGACACGCAGCAGTTCCTATTTCCTTCCGATATTCAAGTGAACCCGTGTTCGAGTCCGGAGGTGTCGCCGAGGGCGTCGCTGGATTATATACCGGCTAATTGCTCACTGCGTAACAATTCGACGGACAGGGTTAACGCGAAAAGGAATAACTTGCCGCCGAATGCGGTCCTGGCGCTGGCTGGTACCTGTAACACTGTGGATTCGTCGATCGTGACGAGTCCGCCGGTCCTGGACGGCGAGGAAAGTTGCAAAGGGGAAAGTTGTGCCAGTTTCGAGTTCGTGAGTCGACCCAAACCCAAGCCGACGTCGCTCTTGCGCGCGAACAGCGCCAACGGCGCCGTCTCCAAGATCCCCGTGAAACAAAAGAGCTTGGACAAGCGCACGAGGAACGACAGCGACTCGGTGCTCGAGTGTAACAAGCTAGCGGCGAACTGCAAACGCTCGCCGAGTTTCAAAGAAGCCGAAGAAATCCGGGAGCTCCTCAAGGAAGACGAAACGAAAAACGAAAAGAGTCTGAAAAAGGACGGCTGCTGCCAGACCGACAAGAAGGACTTGAGGAGGTTTAAGACGTCTCCGTCGGGATTCAGGGATAAGATCTCCCCGAATAACAAAGTGAATAACACCGAGAACGAGAATTTGATCGGGCCGTTCGAGAGAGAGATCCAGAAGCTGCTCGACGAACAGAATCTCTTGCAAAATATCCCTCCAAAATTCGAGCTTAATCAACAGAATAAAGATTTGGCTTTGGAGCCGCTCGTAAGGTACGCTCCAAACAATAACAATCACCAGGTGGGCCTTGCGGCGATACAAGCTCTAGCTCTAGGCTTGAGAGTGAATCCCACGGGCAGTGTTACCCTACAGTGCATGTCCCCTCCTAGAGCAAGCAGCAAAGAGGGATCGCTTAAGAGGGGAGCCTCCCCTGGACCGTCCGAATCTCATAAACAGCCAAAAGTCTCGCCTCTTGACAGGTATTAATAGAAACGCTAATCGGGTTTTCATCTAACACGCAGTAGCGGGATACGACACGCACACGAGTAGGCGCGCGATGAGACTGACGTCACCACGTAACGCGACCAATCAGATTGGAGTAGTCGTGGCGCCAAGTTCAAAATTGTTTTTTTCGTTTGATACACGACACTGTATCCCGCTACGTAACTCTAGCCTCTGTAGCTTCATTAACATACTGACTCATGCTGCTTGCTCGGCACATCATGCTTGCAATCATTTCATTTCAGTGTTTCACGAGGGCACTAAACTCGTCTCGAGCTTTTCATTTCCACCCACTTGCAATAATTTTCACTTGTCGTTTTCTCGCCAGAGCTCCGAAATCGACCGAAGAGGTCGATATTGACTGTGATATGCCTGAAGTTCAGAAGAGAGACGACGACACCGACCTCGAAAGTTTCGAAAGGGAAGAGAAGCGCATGGAAGAAGAAGCAGCAAGGGTAAGTACTTACGTTACTTCATTGATTAAGGACATAGAGATAGACCTATCCTATTGTTTGGAGCGAACATGCCGTCAAATAGCGCACATAGACTACCCACATAACAGCAACAAAACTGTTCTTAAATCTTCCATTCGATAGACGGCGACGTAAAAAAAAATGTAAGAATTTCATACTAGGTATTAAGATAATTTACAACGTTGCCAGATCAGGCTAACACAACTTTACTTTACTTGTTAATTGTATTGAAAACGTAAAAATAAATATAAATAACACATTGCAATTTTTACTTCCCGAGCGTACGCTACGCTTTTCACGATTTTTCGATTTTTTAATTAAAAGAACCAATTTATTCGAACTGAAATTTTGAAAACCGAAAAATCCAAAAATTGAAAATTATAAACAAAATTTTCAGATGTTTTAAGTTACGGTAAACGTGGTCCAAAATCCCGGCGACAAAAAATCAAAAATCGAAAATTTAAAAAAATAAACATCTATTTTCTCGATATTTTTAAAAATCAGATAATTGAGAAGTCAGAAAAATTGTAAAATTAAAAATTCGAAAGTTTTTTTCAGTTGCCCACAGAAATCAAAAATCGAAAGACAGATCAAAAGATTGAAAATTTAAAAGGCGAGAAATTTAAAAATTCGAAAGTTGAAAAAACGAAAAACTGAAAAATCTAGCAGTATTCGCTACGATAAGACTGATTTTGGCAGATGACCCACCCTTCTAAGAAAATAAAGGGTGGGTGGGCGGGGCTAGTACTTGTCAAGATAAGACTGATTTTGGCAGATGTATTATTCTTCTAAGAAAATAAAGGCTGGGTGGATGGGGCTAATACTTGCTAAAAATAAATAAACTTAAAAATCAAAAAATCACAAATTGAAAAATCGGATAAGTGAGAAATTAGAAAATTTTAGAACTGTATAATCCGAAAATCAAATTTTAACTTGAGAACTTGAAAAATCAAAAGATTGGAATTAAAAACTCCAAAATTGTCAAACAAATTATTATCAAATGAACTATTCAAAAGTTGAAAAATCTAAAAACTAAAAAAAATGAAAACTGGAATTTAGAATTCTATTTTATAAGATATTTTTTCAATTTTTCGATATTTCAGTTTTTGATTTTCCGATTATTATACAGTTGTACAATTTTCCGATTTCTCTTTTATACGATTTTTCAATTTGTCATTTTTTGATTTTTAAATTTTTTGTTTTTAGGTAGTACTAGAACCACCCACCGTTTATTTTCTCAGAAGAGTGGGTCATCTGCCAAAATCAGTCTTATCTTAACAAGTACTAGCCCCGCCCACCCACCCTTATTTTCTTAGAGGATATGTCATTTGCAAAAATCAGTCTAATACTTGCCAACATAGGACTGATTTTGGCAGATGACATATCCTCTAAGAAAATAAGGGAGGGTGGCTGGGGGGCTAGTACTTGCCAAAATAAGACTGATTTTGGCAGATGACTTATTCTTCTAAGAAAATAAAGGCTGGGTGGGTGGGGCTAGTACTTGCTAAAAATAAAAAATTTAAAAATTAAAAAATAACAAATTGAAAAATCGGATAAATGAGAAATCGGAGTTTTTAAATTTTTCAACTTTTTAATATTTCATTTGATAATTTGTTTGACAATTTTGCAGTTTTTAATTCCAATTCTTTTGATTTTTCAAGTTTTAACTTTACAATTTTGGATTTTTTTGATTTTTAATTTTTCAAGTTCTCACGTTAAAATTTTTCCTTTTCACGATTTGTCATTTTTCGATTTTTTACTTAAAAGAGCCAATTTATTCGAACCGAAATTTTGAAAAACCGAAAAATCCAAAAATTGAAAATTAGAAACAAAATTTTCAGATGTTTTAAAGTTACGGTAAACATGGCAAATCGCTGATGAAAATTATTTTTTACTCCCTTGCAAAAACCCGGTGACAAAAAATCAAAAATCGAAAATTAAAAAAAAAATAAACATTTATTTGCTCGATATTTTAAAACTGCCAACATTGTAAAATTAAAAAATTGAAAGTTTTTTTCAGTTGCCCAGAGAAATCAAAAATCGAAAAACAGATAAAAAATCGAAAATTTAAAAAGCGAGAAATTGAAAAAACGAAAAACTGAAAAATCTAGTAGTACTCGCTACGATAAGACTGGTTTTGGCAAATGATCTACTCTCTAAGAAAACAAAGGGCGGGTGGGTGGAGTTAGCACTTGCTAAATAACCTACCCTCTAAGAAAATAAAAGGCGGGTGGGCCAGGCTAGTATTTGCCAAAGTTTGACAAATGACCTACTCTTCTAAGAAAAGGTACTAGCCCCGCCCACCCACCCTTTATTTTCTTAGAAGAGTAGGTCATCTGCCAAAATCAGTCTTAGCTTGGCAAGTATGAGACTGATTTTTGCAAATGACATACCCCCTAAGAAAATAAGGGTGGGTCGGCGGGGCTAGTACTTGTCAAAATAAGACTGATTTTGGCAGATGACCCACTCTTCTAAGAAAATAAAGGGTGGGTGGGCGGGGCTAGTACTTGTCTAAACAAGACTGATTTTGGCAGATGACCCACTCTTCTAAGAAAATAAAGGGTGGGTGGGGGGAGGGCTAGTATTTGTTAAGATAAGACTGATTTTGGCAGATGACCTACTCTTCTAAGAAAATAAAGGGTGGGTGAGCGGGGCTAGTACTCGCTAAAAATCAAAAATTTAAAAATCGAAAAATGAACAATTGAAAAACCGGATAAATGAGAAATTGAAAAATTGTAAAACTGTATAATCCGAAAATCAAATTTTAACTTGAGAACTTGAAAAATTAAAAATCAAAAAATTCCAAAATTGTAAAATTAAAACTTGAAACATCAAAAGATTGGAATTAAAAACTGCAAAATTGTCAAACAAATTATCAAAAGAAATATTCAAAGGTTGAAAAATCTAAGAATTGAAAAAACTGAAAACTGGAATTTCGAATTCGATTTTATAAGATTTGTTTTATTTCAGTTTTTGATTTTCCGATTATACGGTTGTACAATTTTCCGATTTCTCATTTTTCCGATTTTTGAATTTGTTATTTTGGATTTTTAAATTTTTTATTTTGAGCTAGTAAGTAAGTCATGTGCCAAAATCAGTCTTATGTTGACAAGTACTAAACCCACCCACCCACCCTTTTTTTCTTGGAGGATATGTTATTTGCCAAAATCAGTTTTATCTTGGCAAGTATGAGACTGATTTTTGTAAATGATATCCTCTAAGAAAATAAGGGTGGGTGGGTGGGGCTAGTACTTGTCAAGATAAGACTCACATTATCAAATGACCTACTCTTCTAAGAAAAAGTACTAGCTCCACCCACCCACCCTTTATTTTCTTAGAACAGTGGGTCATCTGCCAAAATCTTTTTATTTCAACAACTACTAGTCCCGCCCACCCACCCTTATTTTCTTAGAGGATATATCATTTGCAAAAATCAGTCTCATACTTGCCAAGATAAGACTGATTTTGGCAGATGACCTATCCTTTTTTTTTTTTTTTTTTTTTTTTTTTTCTTAGAAGAGTGAGTCAATTGCCATAATCAGTCTTATCGTAGGGAGTACTGATAGATTTTTCACTTTTTCTTTTTTTCAACTTTCGAATTTTTCAATTTTTTGATCTGTCTTTAGATTTTTGATTTCTCTGGGTAACTGAAAAAAATTATCGATTTTTTAGTTTTACAATTTTGGCAGTTTTCCGACTTCTCAATTATTTGATTTTTAAAAATATCGAGAAAATAGATGTTTATTTTTTTTAATTTTCGATTTTTGATTTTTTTTACCGGGTTTTTGGAAGGGAATAAATAGTAATTTTGATCAGCGATTTGCCATGTTTACCGTAACTTTAAAACATCTGAAAATTTTGATTCTTATTTTCAATTTTTTATTTTTCGGTTTTTCAAAATTTCGGTTCGAATAAATTTGTTCTTTTAATTAAAAAATCGAAAAATGACAAATCGTAAAAAACAAAAAATTTTAACTTGAGAACTTGAAAAACTAAAAATCAAAAAATTCCAAAATTGTAAAGGTAAAAGTCGAAAAATCAAAAGATTGGAATTAAAAACTGCAAAATTGTCAAACAAATTATTATAAAACTAAAATATTTAAAAGTTAAAAATCTAAAAATTAAAAAAAAATGAAAACTGGAATTTCGAATTCGATTTTATAAGATCTGTTTTTTTTTTCAGTTTTTCGATATTTCAGTTTTTGATTTTCCGATTATACAGTTGTACAATTTTCCGATTTCTCATTTATCCGATTTTTCTTTTTCTCATTTTTTGATTTTTAAATTTATATTTTTAGCAAGTACTATCACACCCACCCTGACTTTATTTTCTTAGAAGAATAAGTCATCTGCCAAAATCAGTCTCATCTTGACAAGTACTAGCCCCACCCACCCACCCTTTATTTTCATAGAAGAATGGGTCATCTGCCAAAATCAGTCTTATCTTGACAAGTATTAGCCCCCCGCCCACCCTCCCTTATTTTCCTAGAGGATATGTCATCTGCCAAAATCAGTCTTATCTTGACAAGTATTAGCCCCCCGCCCACCCACCCTTATTGTCTTAGAAGATTGGGTCATCTGCCCAAAATCCGTCTTATCTTGACAAATACTAGCCCCGCCCACCCACCCTTATTTTCTTTGAGGATATGTTATTTACAAAAATTAGTCTCATACTTGCCAAGATAAGACTGCTTTTGGCAGATGACCTACTTTTTTACGAAAATAAGGGTGGGTGGGCGGGGCTAGTACTTTTTCTTTAAACAATAGGTCATTTGTCAAAATGAGTATTATTTGGCAAGATAATTTTCCGCTAAATTAAGAGTGATACTACCTTAACAGTATTCATTATATTTTCCAAACTGTTTAAGTTCAACTCAAGTATTGTTTTTTGTTTAGTAGCTTACCAGATATTTAATAAATAATAAAATTATTAAAGCAGTTCAATTTAAATTAAGTCAGATGAATTTTGATTAAACAGATGCTTTGTTTTTCCATGTAATATATTTATATTACATAAAATATTTCAATTTACAAAAACTGCAGCTTAGAAAAAAGTTTTCATTTTGTAACCTGTGATCAATATCTATTTTACAAGCAAATGTGAGATTTTACTATGTGCAACAACGATTTTTGGATTGAAATTTTTTTTTACCTTACATTTTTCTGCAAGATTTTTCGCTTGCCCAGGTAGTGGACGAAAGTAGGTAGGTAGCAATGGAATAACGGGATTATACTGATCGTTTTAAAGAGTGCTCTTCCAATTGGGCGTAGACTAACGAATTTGTTGTGTTAGGCTCAGCTAGCAACTTTATAAATTATCTTAATGCTTACTATGAAATTCTTATAAAATTGTTGGTGCGCTCTCTATCGAGTGGTAGATTTAAGAACAGTTTTTTTGCTGTTATGGGTGGTCTATGGCATGTTCGCTCCAAACAATAGGTCTATCTGTACGTACTTAAACAATGGTTATTTCGTCTGTCCCTTTTTTGAAAACCGACCTTGATTCCATGCAGCCGGTGGACCGCGAGTTGGTAAAGTCGACTTTCTATAATAATTACCTAAACAGTCTGTATGTGTCGCGCTTGCAGGAGGAGGAAGTGAAGAGGTTGCTCGAAGAGAAGGTCCAAGAGAAGTTGAGGAGTCTCGAAAACGGGGCGGCGGAGGCGCAAGCCGCCGCCGCCGAAGGTAGCCAATCGGAGTGGTCGGAAGACGAGGACGGGGGGGCGTCGGAGCCGCTTTTGAACGACAGGGAGTCCACAGGGTACACCACGGACGATCCGGCTCTGGAGAACATATCCATGATTCACGAAACCGGACTCACCGATGCCGAGGGTAGGTCTCGTTCGTTTCGTCTCTCATTTGTTTGGTAAATTGACGGTTTTACGAGAAATCGCTCGGTTATTCGTTGTGATCATTTAATTGTGTATGTTGCAGGACCTAAGCCGGAGCATTAGCGAGGCCGTAGGTTTGTGCTTAAGTCACTTGTTACGAATGGTTAGCCACCTATGCCTAAACCTAGTTGGGTAGATCGATTAACTGTAGCAAAGCGTTTGTGCTAATGCTTCGGCGACCCTTAATTCTTTCGTGCTTAAAATTTTGAAACTCATGCACCGTGTTAGCGTTAGTGCACTTTTATTCGTGTTGTGTGTTGGAGTGTTGATGGTTTTTCTCGTTTGTAGGTGCATTGAGTGACGTCAACTCGGCTTATAACGACCACAACCACGACGGAGACATGGACGACAACACCAGCATGTCGTCTCGGGCTTCATCCCGCATCTTCGACTCGGACGCCATGATGTCGTTGGATTCCCTCAGTGCTCTCTACGATTCGGAATACGATAATTGCTATCGAACTGATGACGATCTAAATGCAGTACCTGACCTCGACAGACTCAACTACTTTTCAGTGCCTGCGAATGACGTTCATCTCGCAAACATTCGATCGATGAGTGAGAGTATAACTAGAAACTTTGGACAACCACGAAGCGAAACTGATCCAGATAGTGATGTTTGAAGTAGGTGCGATCGATTAGGATCTTAAATTTTCTATAAGTTGGTAAATTATATTAACAAAGACTATTTGTCGATATTAATCTGAATGTATATTTCAATGGAGATGCGGAGATTGGAAGTGGGGTGATTGTCTTCTAGTAGGGGTATTATTCTCGAATCGATTAGTGAGGCGCCCTCTGTCGGTCAGGTCTTGTTAATCAATATCTTTTGGTATTTTTTGTTTTTTGATATTTAGAGTAGACACGTGCAGTGGTGCTTCTAGCCGAAGGGACTGATTCATTTGTGATCTTCGTTTCGTAGGCAGCTCTCTATAAAGCTGGATATCACCCACTTGTAGTTGGTTTAAACCAAAGAATGCAATTTTATACAATAGTGATATCTTTGTTGTACGATTCATAATTTTATTACTTAACTAAATACTAAAAGGAATGATAGTGGCTCAAATAACTTGTATAAATAAACCTTGCTGCGGCGTCTCATTTTTTTATGTACATATATACAATTGTCATTTGGTTCTTTTATTTATTTTATTTGTAACGTTTATTTTATCTAAGTTTCAACATCCTGTTACCATCATTGAGGCAATATTTTGTATTTTTATTAATATATATAGTTTATTTATGCAATTATAAATTGCCGTTTGTACTTAAATTATGTGTAAAGCTCGAAAATTTTGTACTTCTTTTTATATACTTTTGTTACAGTTTACATGAAATGTATTATTTGTTAATTAAACCGAATTACGTTATGCTCCCGTTCCGGGAACGTAATGTAGTTTCCTGTTTCTGTGATCACCATCTCTAAGTGTAGCACTAAAAATATATCGGTGGTATGTAAATAACTTCTATTTTCTTCAGAAAATATCCATCTTGGTGTTTATTATTATTGTTGTTCTCTTTGTATTTCCTGTTTTCTGTAATTATATTTTCTACTCTAATCTGTAAAGACTAAAATTATCAATGTGTTGGAAAATTTTTAATGATTTATTAAATGCTTATAAAGTAAAACCAAATACATCATAAAACAGACTGGATTGGTACGCTCTTATTCAAACTTTGACGCAACTGACCTTGAACGAGATTATTCCCGAATGCAGTATAGTTCATGAACGCAGTATAAGTCAGTTTTTCGATTTCAATTTTAAAATTACAAATGTCACTTATAGTTGAACGAAAGTCCGCGTGGCGCCACCATCGCCAACATAACATTGTCAAATTTGAGGTTAAGTCCGACGACTTGAATAAACCAAAACAAACTTTTTACGTTATCACGACTCGAATAACAACAAGGTTGGTATTCAACGCCTCCATAACAAACATAAATTATATTTTCCCCCAAAAGCCGCCACCATGATGAGCAGCGGCAGCAGCGAGGAAGAAAACGAGCCCCGACAGTCCCTCCACCGTGTCGCCAAGAAGTCCACCACCAACTCCAAGCCGTACCCAATTCGGCGCATGCAAGGCACCCAACACCAGAAAACCCTAACTGTAGCCAACCGGTTCCTTGAAAATTTCAACCCAGAAACGAGTGTCCGGGAAAAGCGGAAACTCAATCGCAAGATTAACCCCCCCAGCAATATACGTCGCCCCCCGGGAGCTCTGTACGACGAAAACGGGATTCATATTGCGTCGTGTACGGACTTGTGTGACTGTCTAATGGAGGACTGTGTGGGCTGCTTTTTTCCGTGCCCCAAGTGTGGCTCGCAGAAGTGTGGGATTGATTGTCGCGTGCACAGGAAATTCATGTATGATCAGATTGAGTATCACGGGTATGATATTATCGTGAAGAATCCCTTGTTTAAAAATTGAGGGGTTTTAAAAATGGGGATTTTGTGATTGATTTATGGGAGAGGGTGACGAGATTGCGTACTGCAATTAATGAATAAAGAATGGTTGAAAAGGGATGGAAGCTCGTTCTGTCTCTCTGACCCCTCCCTCGTTTCCTTTGTGACTCAACTTTAAAAATGTTTTAACAAAAAGCAAAGATAAAAAAGTAACTTTTATTTTACAGTCACATATTTGGTGTATAAAAATTGCGATGTACATACATTTTAAAAGTATTTAGTTAAATTTCGAAAATCGGCGAAAATGGATCGAAATTTGCTAATACTTGCCAAATAACCCACCCTCTAGGAAAATAAAAGGCAGGTAGGCCAGGCTAGTATTTGCCAAAATAAGACTCACTTTGGCAAATGACCTACTCTTCTAAGAAAAGGTACTAGCCCCGCCCGCCCACCCTTTTTTTTTCTTTTCTTAAAAGAGTGGCTCATCTGCCAAATCTTCTTATTTTAACAAGTACTAGCCCCGCCCACCCACCCTTATTTTATTAGAGGATATGTCATTTGCTACAATCACTCTCTTCATGACAAGTACTAGCCCCGCCCACCCACCCTTTATTTTCTTAGAAGAGTGGGTCATCTGCCAAAATCAGTCTTATTGTAGCGAGTACTGCTAGATTTTTCAGTTATTCGTTTTTTCAATTTCTGGACTTTTAAATTTTCAATTTTTTGATCTGTCTTTCGATTTTTGATTTCTCTGGGCAACTGAAAAAAACTTTCGAAATTTTAATTTTACAATTTTGACCGTTTTCTGATTTCCGAATTATTTGATTTTTAAAATTATCGAAAAAAACAGATTTTTTTTTTAATTTTCGATTTTTGATTTTTTGTCACCGGATTTTTGGACGGGAGTGAAAAGTAATTTTGATCAGCGATTTGCCATGTTTGACGTAACTTTCAAACATCTGAAAATTTTGTTTCAAATTTTCAATTTTTGGATTTTTCGGTGTTTCAAAATTTCGTTTCGAATAAATTTGTTCTTTTAAATTAAAAAATCGAAAAAAGACAAATCGTGAAAAGGAAAAGTTTTAACTTGAGAACTTGAAAAATTAAAAATCAAAATTTTAATTTTTTTTATTTTTAGCAAGTACTAGCCCACCCACCCTTTATTTTCTTAGAAGAGTGGCTCATCTGCCAAAACCAGTCTTATCTTGACAAGTACTAACCCCGCCCACCCACCCTTATTTTTTTAGAGAATATGTCATTTGCAAAAATCAGTCTTATACTTGCCAAGATAAGACTGATTTTGGCAGATGACTTATTCTTTAAGAAAATAAGGGGGGGTGGGCGGGAGTCAAGTACTCGCCAAGATAAGACTGATTTTGGCAGATGACTTATTCTTCTAAGAAAATCAAGGGTGGGTGGGCGGGGCTAGTACCTTTTCTTAGAAGAGTAAGTCATTGGCTAAAATGAATCTTATTTTGGCAAATACTAGCCCGGCGCACCCGCCTTTTATTTTCTTAGAGGGTAGAAAAATAGGTAAGTGCTAGCCCCACCCACCCGCCCTTTGTTTTCTTAGAGAGTAGATCATTTGCCAAAACCATTCTTATCGTAGCGAGTACTGCTAGATTTTTCAGTTTTTCGTTTTTTCAACTTTCGAATTTTTCATTTTTTCGCCTTTTAAATTTTCAATATTTTGATCTGTCTTTCGATTTTTGATTTCTCGGCGAACTGAAAAAACTTTCGAATTTTTACAATTTTGGCATTATTCCGACTTCTCAATTAATTATTTGATTTGTAAAAATCTCGAGAAAATAGATGTTTATTTTTTAAATTTTTTGTCAGCAGGCTTTTGGATGGGAGTAAAAAGTAATTTTGATCAGCGATTGCCATGTTTACCGTAACTTTAAAACATCTGAACATTTTTCTTCCAATTTTCAATTTTTGAATTTTTCGGTTTTTCAAAATTTCGGTTCGAATAAAGTTGTTCTTTTAATTAAAAAATCGAAAAATGAGAAATCATGAAAAGGAAAAATTTTAACTTGAATACTTGAAAAATTAAAAATCAAAAAATTCCAAAATTCTAAAGTTAAAACTTGAAAAATTAAAAGGATTGGAATTTAAAAACTGTAAAATTGTCAAACAAATTATAAAATGAAATATTGAAAAGTAGAAAAATCTTGAAAGCTAAAAAAAATGAGAACTGGAATTTCGAATTCGATTTTATAAGATTTGTTTTTTTTTTTTTGATATTTCAGTTTTTGATTTTCGGATTATACAGTTGTACAATTTTCCGATTTCTCATTTATCCGAATTTTCAAATTGTCATTTTTTGATTTTTAAGTTTTTTATTTTTAGCAAGTACTAGTCCCACCTACCTCCCTCTTTTTTTTAGAGGATATATCATTTCCCAAAATCGGTCTTAAACTCAAACACAAAAAAAGGGAGGGTGGGTGGTTGGGGCTAGTACCTTTTAAGAAAAAACTGATTTTGGCAAATGACATACCTTCTAAAAAAAGAGAGGGTGGGTGGGTGGGGCTAGTACCTGATAAGATAAAACTGATTTTGGCAGATGACATACCTTCTATGAAAACAGAGGGTGGATGGGTGGGGCTAGTACCTGCTACGATAAAACTGATTTTTGCAAATGACATATCCTCAAAGAAAAGCCGCCCCTTAATTTCGTCGAAGATATGTCAATTGCCAAAATCAGTCTTATTTAAACAAATATTAGCCCCACCCACCCGCCCTGTATTTTCATAGAGGATATGTCATCTGCCAAAATCAGTGTTATCTTGACAAGATTTTGGCAGATGACCTATTCTTCTAACAAAATAAGGGTGGGTGGGCGGTGTTAGTACCTTTTCATAGAAGAGTAGGTCATTTGTCAAAATGAGTCGTATTTTCCAGTTTCCATTCATTTTTTTAGTTTTTAGATTTTTCAACTTTTGAATATTTCATTGGACAAATTGTTTGACAGTTTTGCAGTTTTTAATTCCAATTTTTTGATTTTTCAAGTTCTCAAGTTAAAGTTTGTATTTTACAATTTCTCATTTATCCGATTTTTCAATGTCATTTTTTAATTTTTTGCAAGTACTAGCCCCACTCACCCAGCCTTTCTTTTCTTAGAAGAATAAGTCATTTGCCAAAATAAGTCTCTTCTTGACAAGTACTAGCACCGCCCACCCACCCTTTATTTTCTTAGAAGAGTGGATCATCTGCTAAAATCAGTCTTATCTTGACAAGTACTAGCCCCGCCCACCCACCCCCTATTTCCTTAGAGGATATGTCATTTGCCAAAATCAGTCTCATCTTGACAAGTACTAGCCCCGCCCACCCACCCTTTATTTTCTTACAAAAATGGGTCATCTACCAAAATCAGTCTTATCTTGATTATTATATTAAAGAATGTCATATTTGCAAAAATCAGTCTCATACTTACTTGCCAAGATAAGACTTATTTTGGCAGATGACCTACTCTTCTAAGAAAACGGGTGGGTGGGCGGGGCTAGTATCTTTTGTTAGAAGAGTAGGTCAGTTGTCAAAATGAGTCTTATTTTGACAAATACTAACCTGCTACGATAAAACTGATTTTGGCAAATGACATATCCTCTAAGAAAAGCCGCCCTTATTTTCTTAGAGGATATGTCAATTTCCAAAATCAGTCTTATCTTAACAAATATTAGCCCCGCCCACCCGCCCTGTGTTTTCATAGAGGATATGTGATCTGCCAAAATCAGTGTTATCTTGACAAGATATCAGTGTTATCTTGACAAGATAACACTGATTTTGGCAGATGACCTATTCTTCTAACAAAATAAGGGTGGGTGGGCGGGGCTAGTACCTTTTCTTAGAAGAGTAGGTCATTTGTCAAAATGAGTCGTATTTTCCAGTTTCCATTCATTTTTTTAGTTTTTAGATTCTTCAACTTTTGAATATTTCATTGGATAAATTGTTTGACAGTTTTGCAGTTTTTAATTCCAATCTTTTGATTTTTCAAGTTCTCAAGTTAAAGTTTTATTTTCGGATTATACAGTTTTACAATTTTACAATTTCTCATTTATCCGATTTTTCAATGTCACTTTTTAATTTTTTATTTTTAGCAAGTACTAGCCCCACCCACCCAGCCTTTCTTTTCTTAGAAGAATAAGTCATTTGCCAAAATAAGTCTCTTCTTGACAAGTACTAGCCCCGTCCACCCACCCTTATTTTCTTAGAGGATATGTTATTTGCAAAAATCAGTCTCATACTTGCCAAGATAAGACTAATTTTGGCAGATGACCTACTCTTCTAAGAAAATAAGGGTGGGTGGGGGGGGCTAGTACCTTTTCTTAGAAGAGTACGTCATTGGCCAAAATGAGTCTTATTTTGGCAAATACTAGCCTGGCCCAATCGCCTTTTATTTTCTTAGAGGGTAGGTTATTTGGCAAGTGCTAGCCAGACCCACCCGCCCTGAGTTTTCTTAGAGAGTAGGTCATTTGCCAAAATTAGTCTTATCGTATCGAGTACTGCTAGATTTTTCAGTTTTTCGTTTTTTCAACTTTCGAATTTTTCAATTTCTCGCCTTTCAATTTTTTAATTTTGCAATTTTGGCAGTTTTCCGATTTCCCAATTATTTGATTTTTAAAATTCTGGAGAAAATAGATGTTGATTTTTTTTAATTTTCGATTTTTGATTTTTGTCACCTGGTTTTTGGAAGGGAGTAAAAAGTAATTTTGATCAGCGATTGCCATGTTTACCGAAACTTTAAAACATCTGAAAATTTTGTTTCCAATTTTCAATTTTTGGATTTTTCGGTTTTTCAAAATTTCGGTTCGAATAAAGTTGTTCTTTTAATTAAAAAATCGAAAAATGAGAAATCATGAAAAGGAAAAATTTTAACTTGAATACTTGAAAAATTAAAAATCAAAAAATTCCAAAGTCACAAAGTTAAAACTTGAAAAATCAAAAGGATTGGAATTAAATATTCAAAAGTTGAAAAATCTAAAATCTAAAAAAATGAGAACTGGAATTTCGAATTCGATTTTATAAGATTTGTTTTTTTTTTCAATTTTTCGATATTTCAGTTTTTGATTTTCCGATTATAGAGTTATACAATTTTGCGATTTCTCATTTATCCGATTTTTTTATTCTTAAATTTTTATTTTTAGCAAGTACCACCCACCCAGCCTTTATTTTCTTAGAAGAATAAGTCATCTACCAAAATCAGTCTTGTCTTGGCAAGTACTAGCCTACCGCCCACCCTCCCTTTTTTTCTTAGAGGATATGTCATTTGCCAAAATCTGTCGCTTCTTGACAAGTACTAGCCCCGTCCACCCACCCTTATTTTCATGCAGGATATGTCATCTGCCAAAATCAGTCTTATCTTGGCAAGTATGAGACTGATTTTTGCAGATGACCTACTCTTCTAAGAAAATAAGGGTGGGTGGGCGGGGGTAGTACCTTTTCTTAGAAGAGTAGGTCATATGTCAAAATGAGTCTTATTTGGCAAGATAACTTTCCGCTAAATTAAGACCTGATACTAACTTAGCAATATTTACTATATTTTCCAAAATGTTTAAGTTCAATTCAAGTATTTTTTTTTGTTTAGTAGCTTACCAGATATTTAATAAATAAATAAAGTTATTAAAGCAGTTCAATTTAAATTAAGTCAAATGAATTTTGATTAAACAGATGCTTTGTTTTTCCATGTAATACATTTATATTACATACAATATTTCAATTTACAAAAACTACAGCTTAGAATATCTATTTTACAGTCAAATTTTACAATGTACAACAACAATTTTTGATTGAAAAATAGTTTTTTTTTACTTTCCATTTTTTGCTTTTTATTTTTATTACTCCAAGATTTTTCGCAGGTAGTGGACGAAAGTAGGTAGGTAGCAATGGAATAATGCTATCATACTGACAGTTTTAAAGACTGCTCTTCCAAACTAAAAAATTTGGTAAATTTCATTGGAAGAGTAAATAAAATGGGATTTTGGTGATTGATTTTATGGGAGCGGGTGAAATTGCGTATTGCAACAAAAAGCAAAGATAAAAGAGTAACTTTTATTTTACAGTCACATATATGCTCTATAAAAATTGCGATGTACATACATTTTAGAACACTTATAAAATTTAAATACTTCTTAAAAATAAACAGTCACAATTAGCGTCTTACAACTAGTAAAATAAGGCATGTTTGAGGCACATCAAATAACACCAATGGCAGCTTGTCCCTGTCAGATTTCGATTCGTCACAAGCTTTAATAATACTTGAAATCTGACCAGAGATGCAGAATTAATTAGAGAGTAGGTATACAATATCCATAGATACATTAATACGAGTACATTTGGTTAAACACATTTTCTAATAATAGTACTTCGTTTTCATTCAAACTTAATCGTCTTGACCGTGAGAATGTTTAGTTTATCTTGATTTGTTGAATGCTTACCTGGCACGTGTCGATTAGTTACAGCACATAAATTATTCCCAATGTGGGAGACGGACATAATTGACAAATATAGGTAAAATACACTGTAATAACCTTGATTCTACCTATCTACAAGCTTCGTGTAGTTGGTTGCCTACTAAATGCATGACAAGGTTGTGCCGCCTCTCGGAAAAACTACGCCTACTACGTGATACAAATTCCAACTACTCCGATGTGTTCTAGAAAACTTTGGCATGACTGACACGAAAAAATAGTTCAAACCACTGAAAGAGTGCGTTTTTAATGAAAATTGTGCCACATTACATACTGCTTGAAAAAATAATTATGTGTAAAATGAACTAAGAAAATAATAAATACTACAACTCAACTCAAAATAATTTAAATGTACCAAAAATTAACAAATACCCTTACAACTTACAAACCCCTGTAACTTCTGAGGGCAAATATTGTACTCAGTAAGTAGAGCGCGGACAGGACGATGCCGATTATCTGCAAGGAAACAAATTTTCAAGGAGTTAACTTGAGCTTCAAACTGGTACCATTGTTTAAGTTTATTATAGTTGAACAACCTAACACAAATTTTACTTCGCCTAAATAGTGAGCTTTAGGACAAGGAATTCAGGGGGCGTGGGACAAATTTTTCGTCAACGCGCATTTTCACTACAGTGAGCCAACGTATTAGGTTTATTTTACTCTACATCAGATGGCGCCATCAAACATTAGCAAAGGCAAACACCCTTCACTCTGCTGTTATACGAGGAGTTATCCATAAATCCATAATTAACATTGTTCCGTAAACAGTAATGTGTATAAACATATATGTACAAAATATGAAAATATACTTGACATTAAAAATATGAAGCAACGCGTTGTAACGTGATACGAAAGAATTGAATTTAAATGAATTTGACGCCTATTTTCATTTTACTATATCTGAAGACTGACAGAAACTTTCCAAGGATTTTTAAACTGGTATAATTGTTTAGTTTTACAAGATTAAAGTAAAACAAGATTTTAAGTAAAATTTGGATTCGTGGTGTTACAAAAATATTAACACAAAATGAAAATATATGTTCAAAGTAAATAACAGAATGACATAAACCTTTGGCGTTAACATTACAAATAATTACAAGAGAGAACAAAACGCATAAAGAACTTAAGAGGCATGTTTGTAATATCGAGTTGTTAAAGGCTGCTTTGAAGACTGTTTGTTTCTATGAAAAACAATTTTGATTTTGTTCCAAAAATACGAGATAACTAATTGTTTCTTGAACTAGTTTCCGTAACTTCTAAAATTTAAAAAGGATACGCCGTTCTGCTGTAATAAAATCTAGAATAAGGTCAAAATCACACTAATATTACATCTGATTTTGTTAACCTCATGAATATAATTTACATTAAAATAAGTTACAGACATTGTTTGAAATGTGTATTATAGTTCGAAAACAAGATAAAATAAATAAATAAATAAAATGTACAGTTTATAAACTTCAGAATTTTAGTATAAAAATAATCATGTTTGAAGCTTTATTTTGTCTGTTCGATTTTATTGGGTGTATTGGGCCCCTCTCGGGATATAACCTTAGATCATATAATAAATAGATACCACCATGCCGTGTTCTTTCCCTAGGACAGCCTGTGACGACATCCTACTGTCACACATCTCTCTCGTGCATGGAGGGATTACAATGGAGCTATCCTTGCCTGATCACTATTTGAATTTTGCGCGCCTAAATTTTAGGAAGTATGTCTGAACTAACTTCGGAAGAAAGATGTTGACAGCTTGATTTTATAAATAATTCACAGTAGATAACGAAAGGAATAGTAAATTATTTGGCAGCAATTGTGATCCTTTATGACTACATCACTTAAAATAGGATCTTTGTTCTAAATTCTAAAATTGTTTTTTGTACAACAACTCGAAAGAGAGGTTAGAAGAAACATCTGTCAAAAGCGATTTGTTGCGCTGGTGCGGTACAAGGATGGAAGTGAAATAGACATATACAGATGAAATGCATATAACAAAGATGAAGATGTGGTGATCACACAAGGATAGCATTATACTACTCCCCTGGACGTAGAAAACGACAACAGATAGCTTCATGTCTAGTCACACCTTTCAGTTTGAGTATTGGTATCTATTTATTATATGATCTAAGGATATAACACCGACATCATTGCACTTCAAGTGTTATTTTTTTTTAAGATATCATATTTGTCAGCGTTTCCAAAATTTTCTTATTTGCACAGGTCAACGAATTTTTCGTAAACCGCATTTTAAAACTTTTGTTATTGTATTTTTTACTTTTTAATTTTCTAAGGCATGAAAAAATCTCATATGGGTTTCTATGAATTTATTAACGAAATCAACTGATAACTTGCGCGCCATTTTGTGTTAATTAATACCAATAGTGATTATGATAATTTTATAATTATCATTTTAATGAAATTGTGTTCTTCACTTCGCGAACGACAGCAAACAATTTAAAATTACCGCTAGTCAAGCACCTGAAAATCCATCTCTTCCAAATATGTCTTTCTTGGCACGATTTGTAATCCGAAGTCTCCCTCCACATGCAATTTTCCGTCGCCTGAGAACTTGTTTGATCTACAGACCAAAGCACACTCAGGCCAATATCGGCTTTAAGCGATTTATCTATAAACCGATATTCGTTAGAGTTGATGTGATACACATCCACTACGAAGAACTAACCTATTTCGACCATTGGATTTTACAACGAATAAGTGAACAAAGTTCTTGAACATCTTAACGATTTATTAATACATAATGTTCCCGAATGACAAAATTTACATTTCAAATTGTATTATTAAATTACACTCTCCAAAATTTGTCACGAACAATGAAACGACGCAATCTCCAAATTTTACAATAGTAAAATTGTAGTTTCGCCTCGTTTACGGTTTATGCATCCGTGTCGAGTTTTCACCTTAGACGTCAAAATTTTTGGAAAAAAAATCAACAATTTCCAATTTATAATGTTATTTAAATTTTAAAAAGTAGAATAGTCCCGATCTTGTGATTTATACCTAAATACGCTATTGGGATTTTTCGGCTTGTCGATTTCTCGATTTTTCAACTTTAAATGTCTCAATTTTTCAATATTTCAATTTTGGGCTTTTCCGATTCCTCCATTTTTTAAATTTTCTATTTCTCGATTTTTTTATTTTTCGATTTCTCAATCTTTCGATGTTTCAATGATACGATTTCTCAATTTTTGTCCTCTTCAATTTTACGGTTTTTAAATACTTGGATTTTTCAATTTTTCAAATTTTCACGTTTCTAAATTTTCAGTTCGCCAATTTATAAAGTATTTTTTTTATTTGTCCATTTCTGGACTTCCTAAAGTTTCGACTTTGCACATTTTCAATTCTTCAATTTTTCGATTTTTTAAGATTACGATTTTTCAATTTTGCTTTTTTAGATTTTCGATTTCTCAATTTTCCAATTTTTTAATTTCTCAATTTTTTGAATATTTCTTTCAGTTATGAGATTTTTTAAATATTTCAATTTTTCAACTTTTCGATTTTTGAATTGATGGATTTTTTTGATTTCTCGCTTTTTTCCTTTTTGGATTTTCAATTTATTGTAAACTTTAGATTTTTCAATTCGGGAACTGTTTAATGCTTCGATTTCTCAATTTTTAAACTTTTCGATGTTTTAATGTTTCATTTTTTAAAATTCTAGGTTTTTCGATATCTCGAGTTTTCAGTTCTTCTATATTTCAATTTTTCAATTTTTAACTTTCCTTTTCGGCTTCCGACTCCTCAATTTCTCGATCCTCCGATTTTTCGATTTCTCGAAGTCTCAGTTTTTGAATTTTTCGATGTTTCGATTTTGGGATTTCTCGGTTTTTTGATTTTTTCCTTTTGAGCTTTTCAATTTCTGGATTTTCCAATTTTTCAATGCCCCGATTTCTCAATTTTTCAAATTGAATTGGATTTCTCGATTCTTCAATTTTGCGATATTTTAATTATTCATTGTTTTAAATTTTAGTTTTTTCGATTTCTCGATTTTTGACTTTTCAGTTCTTCAGTATTTAAATTTTTGAATTTTTCAAATTTTTGCGTTAAATTTTCAGATTTCTGATTTCTCAATTAATCTATTTTTGATTTTCCCACTTCTCAAAGTTTCGATTTTTCGGTTCTTCAATTCTTCGATTTCTCAATTTTTGGATATTTCTTTCAGTTTTGATATTTTTCAATACTTCGATTCTTTCATTTTTCGACTTCTAGATTTTTCTAATTTTATTTTTGGATTTTCAGTTTTTTGGTTTTTATTTCAATTTCTCAATTTTTCAACTTTTTCATATTTTAATTTTTAAATTTCTAGATTTTTCAGTTTCTCGAGTTTCCAGTTCTATATTTTAATTTTTTAAATTTACGAATGTTTAAATTTTTTGAGATCTCAATTCATTGAGATTCGGATGTTTCGCGATGTTTTGATTATTCAATCTCTCGCTTTATCAATTTTTCCATATTTAAGTTTTCGATTTTTCGATTTTGGCCTACTTCGGTTTCTCAATTTTTTGATTTTTCGACTTCTCGATTTTTCGGCTCGTCGATTTTTTGCCTTTTGATTTTTCGATTTCTCGATGTCTCAATTTTTGAATTTTACAATGTTTCGATTTTTCGATTTTTTGCTTTTCGGTTTCTCGATTTTTCGATGTTTCGATTTTTGATTTATCCGATTTTTCAATTGACCAATTTTTTAAATTCTCGACTTCTCGATTCGTTGATTTTTCAGTTTTTTGATTATTAAATTTTAGATTTTCATTTTTATTTTTTTTGATTTTTTGATGTTTGGATTTCTCCATTTTTCAGTTTTAGGATATTTTAACTTTTCAATGTTTTAAATTTTAGATTTTTCGATTTTTCAGTTCTTCAAAATTTTTTTATTTTTCAATTTTCGACGTTTCTGAATTTTTAGTTTTCGGATTTCTCAATTAATCTATTTTTTTATATTCCCATTTCTCCACTTCCTAAAGTTTCGATTTTTCAGTTCTTCAGTTCTTCAATTTTTCGATTATTCAGGTTTTTGATTTTTCAATTTTTCGATTTTTTAAGTTTGCGATTTTTAGACTCTGCTTTTTTGACTTTTCTGTTTCTCAATTTTTTAGTTTCCTAATTTTTTGATATTTCGTTCAATTTTGTGATTTTTCAGTTTTTCGATTTCTCAATTTTAACTTTTCAATTTTTGAAATTATTATTTTTTTCCGATTTTTTCCTAAAGTTTCGATTTTTCACATCTTCAATTCTTCAATTTTTCGATTTTTTAAGATTACGATTTTTCAATTTTGCTTTTTTAGATTTTCGATTTCTCAATTTTCCAATTTTTTAATTTCTCAATTTTTTGAATATTTCTTTCAGTTATGAGATTTTTTAAATATTTCAATTTTTCAACTTTTCGATATTTGAATTGATGGATTTTTTTGATTTCTCGCTTTTTCCTTTTTGGATTTTCAATTTATTGTAAACTTTAGATTTTTCAATTCTGCGACTGTTTAATGCTTCGATTTCTCAATTTTTAAACTTTTCGATGTTTTAATATTTCATTTTTTAAAATTCTAGGTTTTTCGATATCTCGAGTTTTCAGTTCTTCTATATTTCAATTTTTCAATTTTTCGATGTTTTGAATTTTAACTTTTGATTTTCCAGTTTTTCTTTTTTAAAATTTTTCGATTATTCAATTTTTTAATTTCTCAATTTATCGAATTCAGATGTTTCGTTGTTTTGATTGTTCAATTTCTCAATTTTTCTTTTTTAACTTTCCTTTTCGGCTTCCGACTCCTCAATTTCTCGATCCTCGGATTTTTCGATTTCTCGAAGTCTCAGTTTTTGAATTTTTCGATGTTTCGATTTTTGGATTTCTCGGTTTTTCGATTTTTTTCTTTTGAGCTTTTCAATTTCTGGATTTTCCAATTTTTCAATGCCCCGATTTTTCAATTTTTCAAATTGAATTGGATTTCTCGATTCTTCAATTTTGCGATATTTTAATTATTCATTGTTTTAAATTTTAGTTTTTTCGATTTCTCGATTTTTCAACTTTTTCATATTTTAATTTTTAAATTTCTAGATTTTTCACTTTCTCGAGTTTCCAGTTCTATATTTTAATTTTTTAAATTTACGAATGTTTAAATTTTTTGAGATCTCAATTCATTGAGATTCGGATGTTTCGATGTTTTGATTATTCAGTCTCTCGCCTTTATCAATTTTTCCATATTTAAGTTTTCGATTTTTCGATTTTGGCCTATTTCGGTTTCTCAATTTTTTGATTTTTCGACTTCTCGATTTTTCGGCTCCTCGATTTTTTGTCTTTTGATTTTTCGATTTCTCGATGTCTCAATTTTTGAATTTTACAATGTTTCGATTTTTCGATTTGTTGGTTTTTAGATTTTTTGCTTTTCGGTTTCTCGATTTTTCGATGTTTCGATTTTTGATTTATCCGATTTTTCAATTGTCCAATTTTTTAAATTCTCGACTTCTCGATTCGTTGATTTTTCAGTTTTTCGATTATTAAATTTTAGATTTTCATTTTTTTTTTTTTGATCTTTTGATGTTTGGATTTCTCCATTTTTCAGTTTTAGGATATTTTAACTTTTCAATGTTTTAAATTTTAGATTTTTCGATTTTTCAGTTCTTCAATATTTTTTTATTTTTCTATTTTTCAATTTTTGACGTTTCTGAATTTTTAGTTTTCGGATTTCTCAATTAATCAATTTTTTTATATTCCCATTTCTCCACTTCCTAAAGTTTCGATTTTTCAGTTCTTCAGTTCTTCAATTTTTCGATTATTCAGGTTTTTGATTTTTCAATTTTTCGATTTTTTAAGTTTGCGATTTTTAGACTCTGCTTTTTTGACTTTTCTGTTTCTCAATTTTTTAATTTCCTAATTTTTTGATATTTCGTTCAATTTTGTGATTTTTCAGTTTTTCGATTTCTCAATTTTAACTTTTCAATTTTTGAAATTATTTTTTTTCGATTTTTTGAGTTTTCAGTTCTTCTATATTTCAATTTTTCAATTTTCGGAATTTTTAAATTTTCGATTGTCCATTTTTTTTTATTTTTCGATTTTCCAATTTTTCGATGTTTCGATTTTTGAATTAACCGATTGTTCAATTCTCGATTTTTAAATTTTAGATTTTCCTATTTTAATTTTTTTGATTTTTTTATGTTTCGATTTCTCGATTTTACGATGTTTCAATGATACGATTTCTCAATTTTTGTCCTCTTCAATTTTACGGTTTTTAAATATTTCGATTTTTCAATTTTTCAAATTTTCACGTTTTTAAATTTTCAGTTTGCCGATTTCTAAAGTATTTTTTTTATTTGTCCGTTTCTGGATTTCCTAAAGTTTTGATTTTTCACATCTTCAATTCCTCAATTTTTCGATTTTTTAAGATTACGCTTTTCTATTTTGCTTTTTTAGATTTTCGATTTCTCAATTTTCCAATTTTTTAATTTCTCAATTTTTTGAATATTTCTTTCAGTTATGAGATTTCTCAATATTTCAATTTTTCGACTTTTCGATTTTTGAATTGATGGATTTTTTTTTATTTCTCGCTTTTTTCCTTTTTGGATTTTCAATTTATTGTAAACTTTAGATTTTTCAATTCTGGGACTGTTTAATGCTTCGATTTCTCAATTTTTAAACTTTTCGATGTTTTAATGTTTCATTTTTTAAAATTCTAGGTTTCTCGATATCTCGAGTTTTCAGTTCTTCTATATTTCAATTTTTCAATTTTTCGATGTTTTGAATTTTAATTTTTGATTTTCCAGTTTTTCTTTTTTAAAATTTTTCGATTATTCAATTTTTTAATTTCTCAATTTATCGGATTCAGATGTTTCGTTGTTTTGATTGTTCAATTTCTCAATTTTTCAATTTTTAACTTTCCTTTTCGGCTTCCGACTCCTCAATTTCTCGATCCTCGGATTTTTCGATTTCTCGAAGTCTCAGTTTTTGAATTTTTCGATGTTTCGATTTTTGGATTTCTCGGTTTTTCGATTTTTTTCTTTTGAGCTTTTCAATTTCTGGATTTTCCAATTTTTCAATGCCCCGATTTTTCAATTTTTCAAATTGAATTGGATTTCTCGATTCTTCAATTTTGCGATGTTTTAATCCTTGATTGTTTTAAATTTTAGTTTTTTCGATTTCTCGATTTTTTGACTTTTCAGTTCTTCAGTATTTAAATTTTTGAATTTTTCAAATTTTTGCGTTAAATTTTCAGTTTTCTGATTTCTCAATTAATCTATTTTTGATTTTCCCACTTCTCAAAGTTTCGATTTTTCAGTTCTTCAATTCTTCGATTTCTCAATTTTTGGATATTTCTTTCAGTTTTGATATTTTTCAATACTTCGATTCTTTCATTTTTCGACTTCTAGATTTTTCTATTTTTTATTCTTGGATTTTCAGTTTTTTGTTTTTTATTTCAATTTCTCAATTTTTCAACTTTTTCATATTTTAATTTTTAAATTTCTAGATTTTTCAGTTTCTCGAGTTTCCAGTTCTATATTTTAATTTTTTTAATTTACGAATGTTTAAATTTTTTGAGATCTCAATTCATTGAGATTCGGATGTTTCGATGTTTTGATTATTCAATCTCTCGCCTTTATCAATTTTTCCATATTTAAGTTTTCGATTTTTCGATTTTGGCCTATTTCGGTTTCACAATTTTTTGATTTTTCGACTTCTCGATTTTTCGGCTCCTCGATTTTTTTATCTTTTGATTTTTCGATTTCTCGATGTCTCAATTTTTGAATTTTACAATGTTTCGATTTTTCGATTTGTTGGTTTTTCGATTTTTTGCTTTTCGGTTTCTCGATTTTTCGATGTTTCGATTTTTGATTTATCCGATTTTTCAATTGTCCAATTTTTTAAATTCTCGACTTCTCGATTCGTTGATTTTTCAGTTTTTCGATTATTAAATTTTAGATTTTCATTTTTCTTTTTTTTGATCTTTTGATGTTTGGATTTCTCCATTTTTCAGTTTTAGGATATTTTAACTTTTCAATGTTTTAAATTTTAGATTTTTCGATGTTTCAGTTCTTCAATATTTTTTTATTTTTCAATTTTCGACGTTTCTGAATTTTTAGTTTTCGGATTTCTCAATTAATCTATTTTTTTATATTCCCATTTCTCCACTTCCTAAAGTTTCGATTTTTCAGTTCTTCAGTTCTTCAATTTTTCGATTATTCAGGTTTTTGATTTTTCAATTTTTCGATTTTTTAAGTTTGCGATTTTTAGACTCTGCTTTTTTGACTTTTCTGTTTCTCAATTTTTTAATTTCCTAATTTTTTGATATTTCGTTCAATTTTGTGATTTTTCAGTTTTTCGATTTCTCAATTTTAACTTTTCAATTTTTGAAATTATTATTTTTTTTCGATTTTTTGAGTTTTCATTTCTCTATATTTCAATTTTTCATTTTTCGGAATTTTTAAATTTTCGATTGTCCATTTTTTTTTTATTTTTCGATTTTCCAATTTTTCGATGTTTCGATTTTTGAATTAACCGATTGTTCAATTTCTCGATTTTTAAATTTTAGATTTTCCAATTTTAATTTTTTTGATTTTTTTATGTTTCGATTTCTCGAGTGAGATATAAAATATATATTCATTCTTTTCTACATGGGAAAGTGATTGTCCGTATAGGTTGTCCAACTATAATATACTTAAACAATGCTGGTACTTACAGCCGCTGCAAAATACGGCTCGTAGTCCCTCCCATAGCTCCTCTTCCAATGGTTTACCTCAATGACGAAGGTCAAGCTCGCCGCCAAATACAAAATGAAAGCGAACCCGTGGTAGACCACTTCCTGCAAACCGATAATTAAAATCCCGCAGGAAATGAACGCAATCCCGACTCACATAAATCGTCTTTGAAATGATCGACGCGGTGGAGATGGAAATCAGACACGACAGCAACAGCAGGAACGTCCCTACCAGAAACGTGACGGCCATCAGCAAAAAGAACGTTTCTGGGGTCTGATTAACGTGAGTGTAGTCTCGATAGTAGTGGCTGACCAAGCCGACCACGACTATTCCCAGTGCCTAAAAAAGGAAATAACGCATTATTCGTCGACCTCGGCTTTCTCTTTAGGTCAGCGCGACCTAGGCCTCTTTGCAACACCATATGGGGGACTATGCAAATTTTGGTGACGTCAGCGTTTGACGAAGGGCAGTAAAATTTTCGCCCGCTAAATACTAAATACCGCGATAATCCGCAGCGTATAATTCGAAATCTATAATACGAAGCGCGAACGCTGCGCTCTGACGTCAGTCCCTATTTTAAAAGTAAGTGATATTTTGTAAATATTTCTTACCAGCTGAAGGAACTTCAGAATGCCTGGCCATGTTTTTAAATATCCCGTGTTGAGGATGATGGCAGACGTGGTGGTCGTGGTCGTGGTCCTCGTTACCGTAACCGTGTGAGACATTTTCATAGATCAACTGCAAATATTTTTGGCACGATTATTAAGAAACATGATATACGCGTCGGGAGGAAAGCGAGCTTTGGAGGAGATTTCTCGTGGTGTATTTATAAGACGAGTTGTTATTCTTGGGATAAATGGGTCATCGACAACGCCAGAACACTACATGTTTTCGATTAGTAAATAGTGGGGTAAAAGTCGGGAAAAGTGAATCTGGCATTCCTTACGTTTACAATTCTGCCAAAAAAAATCAGTACCGAGTAATTTGCATATTACTCATTTTTATAAATAAATGTTACACAGAACGAGTGGCGGGTTCAAATCCCCCGCCGCCACACTAACAACCATCCAACACTAAATAATTACCGAACTCAATTAACTACTTTCAGCAAACAATCTATTTTTATTCTTCGCGTTTATTTGATCAACTCGAGCCTGCACACACATAAATTAAAAACTACCTCGATTTGAAAAATTGTCACAATTCCAGCACTGTTGAGCGATCTGTGACTCAATTCATTATCACTTAGTCGCTCGTTAATAACCCGACTTTTATCACAATGCAAATAACAAAACATCCAGAAATAAACTGCGAACTTGACTCACCGACGCCGATCAATATTTATGGGTTTTCTTGTAAGACTTCGCGACTGTATTAAGTAGTTTAATTAAATTGATGGGTGGATTGGGCAGTGTGGACGTTGCTAACTTTGCCCATGCACTACTAATGTTATTTTTATTGAATGACTTACCTGTTGGAGTTTTGTTTATGGTGGGTGGGTGTAACCACGCCGATCGAACTAACGAAAGCCCACGAAAGTCTAGAACCACACTGAATCCACGCTCGGCGGCGAAGTCCATTTCAAGACTCGCCCATAAGTGGGATCGGCGCATTTATTTCGGTTATTCGATTTTTCGATCGAGCGGAGAAAATGTATGGGGAGGTTGAGGATTTTTTGTATGGGGTTCAAATAATGTTATGCAACTAGGCATAAATCAGTGAAGCGCTAAAAATAATTCTATTGTGTCAATCGAGCTATATTTGTTCGTGACTACTGAAAGACACGAAGAATGGGTAAAATTTAATAATTAAGTTAAACAGAAATGCACGTGAAGTGACGAATGTAATATAAAACCAGTTATGATGTCACTCTTTAAATGAGAAATGCGATAACCTCGCTGTCGTCATTGTGTTAAGTCTTATTTATGACTTAAGCGGATCCTTGCAAACTTAGTTTTATGATGATTAAACAGACGAAGAATTTTTGGGCGTCATTTATTTGCGTTCAAATGCGGTTCATAAGACTGAAACTGGCGAACTGGCGTTTTTTTATTTTCTACAAGCTGAGAATCGAGAAAAAAAAATGTTCACATTCGTGCCATTTTGCAGCTATTAGAGTACGAAAATTCAAGTTGCTGGTTACCGTCTGTCTGATTATTTAGAAACTTAGCTTTGTAATTATTAACTTTTCCCTGTCTTTTCACGGGTTTTTATTTTATCTGAGAAATTGCTTAACAGGTTTTTTTCGGAATTGGAGACTATGGAACATTCATACCTTCCACATTATCGATGACGTCATTTCAGGACCCCTTTTGTGTTGTTTTTGAGGTAGTCTGAAAGAATCTCGCGGACTGACTTTTGAAGTAGTTCGAACTGAGAATTTAAAAAATCGGAACATCGAAAAATTAAAAAAAACATCGAATAAAACGAAAAGTCGAAAAATCGAACTGGCCAAAAATCGAAAAATGGAGAAATCGAAAAAACGACATATCGAGAAATCGAAAATTCGAAAACCTGAAATATTTGAAAACTAAAAAATCGAGAAATGGAAACGTCAAGCAATCGTAACAGAAAATTGAAAATTCGAAAAACTGAAAAATCAAAAAAACGAGTCGGGAAATCGAAAAATTTAAGATTTAAAAATCGAAAATTAAAAAATCCCAACATTTTTTCACATCTCAAGAATTGGGAAATCGAAAAATTGAATAATTCAAATACCAAAAATTTGGAAATCGAAAAATCGAGAATTCGAAAAATAGAAAAATCAAAAACCGAGCATTCGAAAAACCGAAACATAAAAAGATCGAAAAATCGAAATGGCCCAAAATCGAGAAATTCAAAAATTGAAAAACCGAAGAATTTAAAACCTAGAAGTCGAAAAATTGAAAGATCGAGAAATTTAAAAATCGAGAAATTGAAAAATCGAAAAATTGAAGTATCAAAATAAGTATTGAAAGATCCCAAAACTGAAAAATGAAAAATTGATAAATTGATAAAACGAAAAATTGAAAAATCGAGAAATCGTAAAAGTCCGAACACCGAAAATTTCAAAAAATCGAAAAATTGCAAAACCAAAAGTCTAAAATTCGAAAATTGAATAACTGAAAACCTAAAAAAATCGAGAAAAAAAAAGTTCACTTAAAATTCCAAAATTTTTAGACATTTCAAAAATTGAGAAATCGAAAAATTGAATAATCGAAACACAAAAAATTTGAAAATCGAAAGACGAAGAGGCCCAAAATCGAACAATCGAAACATGAAAAGATCGAGAAAACGAAATTTCGAAAAATTGAAACGGCCAAAAATCGAAAATTCGAAAACCTGAAATATTTGAAAACTAAAAAATCGAGAAATGGAAACATCAAATAATCGTAAAAAAAATTGAAAAATCGAAAAACTGAAAAATAAAAAAAAAAAACGAGTCGAGAAATCGAAAAATTTTAAATTTAAAAATCGAAATTTGAAAAATCCCAAAATTTGTTCACATCCCAAAAATTGAATATTCGAAACACCAAAAATTTGGGAATCGAAAAACCGAGAATTCGAACAATTGAAAAATCAAAAAATATAAAATTTAAAAAATCAAAGAACTGAAAAATCGAAAAATCGAGATCTCGAAGAATTGAAGAACCGATAAATTGAAAAATCGAGAAATCAAAATAACGGAAAATAGAAGTTTTCAAAAATTGAAAAATCTAAACTTTAAAAAATCGAAAAACTGAAAAATTAAAAAAAACGAGAGTCGAGAAATCGAAAAATTTAAAATTTAAAAATCGAAAATTCCAAAATTGAGAAATCCCAAAATTTTTAGACATCAAAAATTGAGAAATCGAAAAATTGAATCATCGAAACACCAAAAATTTGAAAAGGGAAAAGTCGCAAAATCAAAAAAACCGAGCATTCGAAAAATCGAAACATCGAAAAATTTAGAAAAACGTCCAAGAATCGAAAAATCGAAATGGCCCAAAATCGAAAAATCGGGAAGTTAATCACTCGAAAAACCGAAACATCGAAATTTCGATAAACCGAGAGGTCGAAACATCAAAAAATCAAAAAATTCTAAAAATTGAAAAAGAGATAAATCAAAGACATCTAGAAAAATTGATGAACCAAAAATTTTGAAATCGAGAAAGCAAAATAACTAAAAATGGAAAAATAGAAAAATCGAAGAAATGAAAAATTGAAAAACTAAAAACCAAAAAAAAACTAGAGTCGAGAAATCGAAAATTGAAAAATTTCTAAATTTTTTGACATCTAAAAAATTGGGAAATCGAATAATTGAATAGTCGAAACACCAATTGATAAACTGAAAAACGAAAAAAAACAAGAGTCGAGAAATCAAAAAATTTAAAATTTAAAAATCGAAAATTGAAAAATCCCAAAATTTTTTGACCTCTCAAATATTGGGAAATCAAAAATTTGAATAGTCGAAACACCAAAAATTTGGAAAGTCGAAAAACCGAGAATTCGAAAAACTGAAAAATCAAAAAATGTAAAATTTAAAAAATCAAAGAACTGAAAAATCGAAAAATCGAGATCTCGAAAAAATGAAGAACCTAAAAATTTAAAAATCGAGAAATCAAAATAACTAAAAATGGAAAAATTGAAAAATCAAAAAATTGAAAATTTGAAAAACTGAAAAACCAAAAAAACGAGTCGAGAAATCAAAATAACGAAAAATTGAAAAATACTAAAATTTTTTGACATCTCAAATATTGGGAAATCGAAAAATTGAATAGTCGAAACACCAAAAATTTGGAAATCGAAAAGTCGAAAAACCGAGAATTCGAAAAATTGAAAAATCAAAAAAATTAAAATTTAAAAAATCAAAAAACTGAAAAATCGAAAAATCGAGATCTCGAAAAATTGAAGAACCGAAAAATTGAAAAATCGAGAAATCAAAATAACGAAAAATGGAAAAATTGATAAATTGAAAAATCAAAAAATTGAAAAATTGAAAAACTGATAAACCAAAAAAAAAACTAGAGTCGAGAAATCGAGAAATTAAAATTTTAAAAATCGAAAATTGAAAAATCCCAAAATTTTTTGACATCTCAAAAATTGGGAAATCGAAAAATTGAATAGTCGAAAAACCGAGAATTCGAAAAATTTAAAAATCAAAACAATGTAAAATTTAAAAAATGGAAAAATTGAAAAATCGAAAAATTCAAAAATTGAAAAACTGAAAAACTAAAAAACACTAGAGTCGAGGAATCGAAAAATTTTAAATTTATTTAAAAAATGAAAATCAAAAAATCCCATTTTTTTTACATCTCAAAAATTGAGAAATCGAAAAATTGAATAATCGAAACACCAAAAATTTGGAAATCGAAAAGCAAAAAATCGAAAAACCGAGAATTCGAACAATTGAAAAACCAAAAAATGTAAAATTTAAAAAATCAAAGAACTGAAAAATCGAGAATCGAGATCTCGAAAAATTGAACAACCGAAAAAATTGAAAAATCGAGAAATCAGAATAACGAAAAATGGAAAAATTGAAAAACCGAAAAATTGAAAAATTTAAAAATCTGAAAAATTAAAAAAAAACGAGTCGAGAAATCGAAAAATTTTATTAAAAACCGAAAATTGCAAAATTGAAAAATCGCAAAATTTTTAGACAGTTCAAAAATTGAGAAACCGAAAAATTGAATAATCGAAACACCAAAAATTTGAAAATCGAAAGGCGAAAAGTCGCAAAATCGAAAAACCGAGCATTCGAAAAATCGAAACATCGAAAAATTTAAAAAACGTCGAGGAATCGAAACATGAACAGAGCGAAAAGGCCCAAAATTGAAAAATCGGGAAGTTGATCAATTGAAAAACCGAAACATCGAAATTTCGATAAACCCAAAAGTCGAAAAATTGAAATATCGAGAAATCGGAACATCAAAAAATTGGAAGTCGAAAAATCGGAAAATTAAAAAATCAAAAAATGTTAAATTTAAAAAATCAAAGAACTGAAAAATCGAAAAATCGAGATCTCGAAAAAATGAAGAACCGAAAAATTTAAAAATCGAGAAATCAAAATAACGAAAAATGGAAAAATCGAAAAATTGAAAAATTGAAAAACTGAAAAACCAAAAAAAACCAGAGTCGAGAAATCGAAAAATTTAAAATTTAAAAATGTAAAATTGAAAATCCCAAAAATTTTTGACATCTCAAAAATTGGGAAATCAAAAAATTGAATAATCGAAACACCAAAAATTTTTAAATCGAAAAGTCGAAAAACCGAGAATTCGAAAAAATGAAAAATCAAAAAATGTAAAATTTAAAAAATCAAAGACCTGAAAAATCGAAAAATTGAACAACCGAAAAATTTAAAAATCGAGAAATTAAAATAACGACTAATGGAAAAATTCAAAAAAAAACGAGAGTCGAGAAATCGAACAATTTTAAATTTAAAAACCGAAAATTGCAAAATTGAAAAATCGCAAAATTTTTAGACAGTTCAGAAATTGAGAAATCGAAAAATTTAATAATAGAAACACCAAAAATTTGAAAATCGAAAGGCGAAAAGCTGCAAAATCGAAAAACCGAGCATTCGAAAAATCGAAAAATTTACAAAACATCGAGGAATCGAAAAATGAGAAGATCGAAAAATCGAAATGGCCCAAATTCGAAAAATCGGGAAGTTGATCAATCGAAAAACCGAAACATCGAAATTTCGATAAGCCGAGAAGCCGAAGAATTGAAAGACCGAGAAATAGAAACAAAAAAAATTAAAAAATTCTACGAATTGAAAAATAGATAAATCAAAGAGATCTCGAAAAATTGAAGAATTGAAAAATTTTGAAAATCGAGAAATTGACAAATCGAAAAATCAAAGAATCGAAATATGTGTTGGAAGAACCCAATACTCAAAAATGAAAAATTGATAACTTGATAAAACGAAAAATTGAAAAATCTAAGAAAAATCGAAAAATCGAGAAATCGTAAAAGTCCCAAAACCGAAAATTTCAAAAAATCGAAAAATTACAAAATCAAAAATCTAAAAATCGAAAAATTGAAGAATTGCAACCCTAAAAAAATAGTGAAATGGAGAAGTCGAAATATCGATTAATCAAGAAATCGAAAAATCGAAAATTTACAAACGCCAAAAATTGAAGAATCGAAAATTTGAAAAACTGAGAAACGAAGAAAGTGACAAATTGAGGAATCGGAATATGTATTGAAAAATCCAAAGTGGTCTTACTCCTTTGGTCTGATTTTTTAACTGGTTTAAAAGAATCTCGGGGACTCCTTTCGTTTTGTTTTTTGAAGTGGTTTGAAAGAATCTCGGGGACTTCATATACCTGATTTTTCAAGTAGTTTGAGTAGTAGCAGTCGGGATCCCCTTTGTTTTGTTTTTGATGTGGTTTGAAAGAATCTCGGGTATTCCTTGTACCTGATTTTTGAAGGAGTTTGAAAGAATCTCGAGGACCACTTTTGTTTTGTTTTTGAAGTGGGTTGAAAGAATCTCGGGTAATCCTTGTACCTGATTTTTGAAGTGGTTTGAAAGAATCTCGGGGACTCCTTGTACCTGATTTTTGAGGTAGTTTTAAGGAATGTCAGGGATGGCTTTTGTTTTATTTTTGAAGTGGTTTTAGAAAATGTCGGGGATCTCCTTTGTTTTGTTTTTGAAGTAGTTTTAAAGAATCTTGGGTACTCCTTTTGTCTGATTTTTGAAGTGATTTGAAAGAATCTCGGGGTTCTTTTTGTTGTATTTTTGCAGTAGTTTGAAAGAATCTCGGGGACTCCTTGTACCTGATTTTTGAAGTAGTTTGAAAGAATCTTTGGGACCACTTTTGTTAGGTTTTTGAAGTGGTTTGAAAGAATCTCGGGGACTCCTTGTACCTGATTTTTGTGTAATAGTTTGAAAGAATGTCGGGGTTGGCTTTTGTTTTGTTTTTGAAGTAGTTTGAAAGAATCTCGGGTACTCCCTTTTGTCTGATTTTTGAAGCGGTTTGAAAGAATCTCAGCATCTCGATGTACCTGATTTTTGAAGTAGTTTGAAAGAATTTCAGAGACTTTTTAAACTTAATTTTTAAAGTCGTTTGAAACAATCTCGGGCTACCTTTATGTTTTGATTTTGAAGTAGATTGAAAGAATCTCGGGAACCTCTTGTGTCTGGTTTTTGAAGTAATTTGAAAGAATCCCGGGGCCCCTTGTGCTTGGTTTTTGAAGTAATTTGATAGAATCTTGGGGATTACTTTTGAAGTCGTTTGAAAAAATTTCTGAGATCCTTTATCTTGTTTTTGAAGTAGTTTGAAAGAATCTGAAACTCTAGTTTTTGAAGTAGCTAATTTGAAAGAATTTTCGGAGTCCAGTTTTCCAGAGGGGAAAAGCGCCCGCAAGCTGAAATTTATACTTCTTTTAAAACTATAAAAAATCACTGGTCCACATTTTATCGTTGCTGAAATTATTGGTTGCATAACTAACAAAGTTCTAACTCATTTTAGAAATTGTTCAGACCGACACTTTACATAAAATTCTTGTGAGTGTTTTTTTTTTATAATACTACCAACTGAGTTTGTGTAAACAATTGATTTGTGATTTTTTTGTCAGGTTGGCGACATATTTAAGATTTTATGGTAGCATACCTGACTGTCAGATTGACCTTTGCTGCCAATTCAGAGCTGCCAACACAAAAAAAAATATTTTGACCAGACGACACACACCATTATAAAAACAATTATTTATTTTAAACTAAAATTTACACGATATTAGGTACATTATTATGATAAAATCTGAAAACTTAAATATACGATACGCGTTACGTACAACAACGTAATTGCCGGTGTCTCGTAAATTTGCAAAAATCCAACGTGTGACTATTAAAAACAGTGACAATTTGCAGTGAGGCCACTAGAGAAAAAACAGTTTAAACCCTAGCATACAATAAATTACTTGGTATACAAAAGTGAAGATAATATAAAACAGGTGATGAGGACGATGATCATGACTAAAATGATGTTGACTGTAACAACTTCAGGAAAAAACTTGTAAAAATTTCCTCTCGTTAACATGAGCCTAGACTACGACTTTCAGTCAGTCAATCGAACGTTAATTTGGCCTGTTGCCCCCTTTGTATTCGATGTAGAGGAGGTAGCTCCCGAAACCGTACGCTATGGCGTTGAAAATCCCGAACACCTGTCGAAACACAAAAATCAACACAGAGTCTTGGAATGTTATCAATACGTACCCCAGCCGCTATATTAGCGCCTTTGTGGTAGTTGGGCCCTCCGGGCCATATCGCCAGCTGCACGATGAAGGCGATGACGTAAGCCACCGTGCAGATGCCTGTGTTGAGCAGCTCCTGAAATGAACACACCTTGTATTTACCACCTTAAGTTTAATAAGAGTACTCACTGTGAGAATCCAGTGAATGGGCAAGGTCAGTGCCTCCCGAATGCCCAAAAGGTACACGATCACCCAAATCAACGTGCC
Source organism: Zophobas morio (assembly GCF_036711695.1). Taxonomy (NCBI): domain Eukaryota; kingdom Metazoa; phylum Arthropoda; class Insecta; order Coleoptera; family Tenebrionidae; genus Zophobas; species Zophobas morio. Next base: position 14,886,783 of record NW_026972131.1, read on the forward strand.
TATGAAGGTCGTCGTGGCTACGAAGAGGAAAAAGTGGGTGCCGGAGAGGAGGGCGGGGGAGGCGAGGGCCATGCAGAGGATGCCCAATATCTGTAAAAAAAAAACAGTGGATACACAAAAATGCCGCGGTTTGTATGTGGTGTAGACTTCGTTGGGTTGCTTTTCCGATAGTGCAGCAATTATAATGTTACGGAAGTGGCGATAGTGAAAGCGATAAAAAGCAAACAACAACCAAGTGACAAGAAATATCAACGTTACTGGACAAAATGAATATGCATGAGTTGCGATCGATTAATAATAATATTATAAAAATTAATTTCCTAAAATGGTGTTAATTCCAGCGTGCACGCACTGGCATTACCATAATTAGAGTATTATAAGTACCCATCTGCCGATTTAACGTTTTACTTATTACTTGGAGAATATTTGTCATAGCTTACTGTAAATTTATACCCAAGGCCAACGCGGTTTATAGCTGTACATATGATACCTGTATGTACTTAAGCGCAATAAAAGACCCATCATCGCATTAAGTTGGGTCTCTCTAATTTTTTCGTGGCGTGTCCATTGATTAATGGAATGCCAGACAGGTTGTTAAATTCTTATGACCGCAGATATGTTCCTCGTCAAACAAATTTGCAGCTTGTTTACTATTTACATAAATAATTCTTGACGACCTTAGGATTTTTGTTTGTCCGAAAACGAAAAACGTGAATAATGGGTAAAATTAGACGCTTGGGAGGAAAGTCTGGAACCAGAAATAGCAAAATTTTGAGGAAAGTGGATTCCGGAAGTTGGACGGCGATTTTTATCTTGTTTGTTGAATTTGTTAATATTTGGGTTTATGTGACATCGGGAAAACCTTGTTCTTTGTTATCACTGTCTTTCAAATGTCATTTTGTTTAAAAAAATTGGTCGAAGGTCATTTCGACAGAACTTTCCTCGGCTCTAAAAGGAAGCCCAACAAATTTAAAACAGATTACTAACTGGAAAAATGTTTTTCGAAATATCCATAAGTCGAACAATTGAAAAATTGAATCATCGCAGTGTCGACAAATCGAGAAGTCAAAAAAATTGTAAAACCGAAAAATCGAAACATCAAAAAATTGAAAAATCAAAATAGCGAAAAATAGGAAAATTCCCAAAATTTAAATGTTGAAAAATTTTAAAAATCGAAAAACCGACTTGTCGAAAAATCGAAAAATTGAAAAATCCCAATATTTTTTGAGATATCAACAATTGCGAAATCGAAAAATTGAATAATCGAAAAGCGAAAAGTTGAAACATCGAAATTTCGATAAACCGAGAAGTCCAAAGACTGAAAAATCGAAGAATTTAAAACCGAGAAGTCGAAAATTTGAAAAATCGAGAAATCGAAACAAAAAAATTTAAAAATTCTAAAAGTAGAAACATAGAAAAATCAAAAAACTGGACATTAGAAAAATCGAGATCTCAGAAAATTGAAAAGTCAAAAAACTGAAAAATCAAGAGAAAAAAACAAGAACCGAGAAAAAATTTTAAATTTAAAAATCAAAAATTGAAAAATTGAAAAATCCCAAAATGTTTGGCTTTTCTAAAACTGAGAAATCGAAAAACTGAAAAATCGAAACACCAAAAATTTGAAAATCGAAAAGTCGAAAAATTGAAAGATCGGGAAATCGAAACATCAAAAAATTAAAAAATTCTAAAATTGAAAAATAGATAAATCAAAGAGATCTCGAGAAATTGAAAAATCGAAAAATTTAAAAATCGAAAAACTGAAAAAGTGAGAAATTGAAAAATCGAAAATTGAAAAATCGAAATAAGTATTGAAAGATCCCAAAACTGAAAAATTGATAAATTAATAAAACGAAAAATTGAAAAATAAAAGAAAAATTGAAAAAATGGTAAAAGTCCGAAAACCGAAAATTAAAAAAAAAATCGAAAAGTCGCTAAATCAAAACTCTAAAATTCGAAACATTGGAGAACTGAAAACCTAAAAAAAATCGAGAAAAAAATTGTTCACCTTCTTGCCATTTTGTAGTACGAAAATTGCAAAATTTTTGACTTTTCTAAAATTGGGAAATCGAGAAATTGAATAATCCACACACCAAAAATTTGAAAATCGAAAAGCGAAAAGTCGAAAAATCGAAAAACCGAGAATTCGAAAAATCAAAAAACATGGAGGAATCGCAACATGAAAAGGTCGAGAAAACTAAAAGTCGAGAACTCGAAAAATCAAAATCACCCAAAATCGAAAAATCGGGAAATTGATCAATCGAAAAACCGAAACATCAAAATTTTGATAAATCAAGAAGTTCAAAAATGGAAAAACCGAAAAATTTATAATTATTGCAGTCGAAAAATGGAAAGATCGGGAAATCGAAACATCAGAAAATTTAAAAAATCTAAAAACTGAACAATAGAAGAATAGAAACTGAAGCATCAAAAATTTTAAAATCGAGAAATCAAAATAACGAAAAATCGAAAAATTGAAGAATTGAAAAATCGAAGAAAAATTGAACAATGTTAAAATTGAAAAATCGAGTAATCGTAAAATCTAAATGTTACAAAATCAAAAATCGAAAAATTAAAAAATTGAAAATCTAAAAAAGTCGAAAAATCGACAATTTAGAAACGCCAAAAATTGAAGAATCGAAAATTTGAAAAATCGAGAAATCTAGTATTTAAAAAATCCAAGAATTAAAAATCGAGAAATCGGCAAATTGAAGAATCGAAATGTGTATTGAAAAATCCAAACAGAAATATCGAAAAATTGAAAATCGAGAAATAGTGAAAAATCAAAAATGTAAAAAGTGGAAAAATCTGGGAACTGAAAACCCGAAATATCGAAAAATTGAAAATCGAGAGACTGAAAAATATAAAAATTGAGATTGATTAATGTATCAAAAAACTCTAAAATCCAAAAACTGAAATATCGAAAAATTGAGAAATCGAAGGTTTGAAAAGAGAGAGCGAGAAATCCAAAAACCGAAAATTCGAAAGATCAAGAAATCGAAACATCAAAAAATTAAAAAATTCTAAAATTGAAAAATACATAAATCAAAGAGATCTCGAGAAATTGAAGAATCGAAAAATTTAAAAATCGAAAAATTGAAAAATTGAAAAATTGAAAAATTGAAAATTGAAGAATCGAAATAAGTATTGAAAGATCCCAAAACTGAAAAATTGATAAATTGATAAAACGAAAAATTGAAAAATCAAAGAAAAATTGAAAAAATCGAAAAATCGTAAAAGTCCGAAAACCGAAAATTAAAGAAAATCGAAAAGTTGCTAAATCAAAACTCTAAAATTCGAAACATTGGACAACTGAAAACCTAAAAAAAATCGAGAAAAAAATTGTTCACCTTCTTGCCATTTTGTAGTACGAAAATTCCAAAATTTTTTACTTTTCTAAAACTGGGCAATCGAGAAATTGAGTAATCCAAACACCAAAAATTTGAAAACCGAAAAGCGAAAAGTCGAAAAATCGAAAAACCGAGAATTCGAAAAATCGAAAAATCAAAAAAACATCGAGGAATCGCAACATGAAAAGATCGAGAAAGCTAAAAATCGAGAACTCGAAAAATCAAAATCACCCAAAATCGAAAAATCGGGAAATTGATCAATCGAAAAACCGAAACATCAAAATTTTGATAAATCAAGAAGTTCAAAAATTGAAAAACCGAAAAATTTATAACCTTGCAGTCGAAAAATCTAAAAACTGAAAAATAGAAAAATCAAATAACTGAAAAATCGAAATTTCGAAAATCTGAAGAATCGAGAAATTTAAAAATCGGGAAAGCAAAATAAGGAAAAATCGAAAAATTGAAGAATCGAAATATGTATTGAAAGATCCCAAAACTGAAAAATGTAAAACTTGTAAAATCGATACATCGAAAATTGAAAAATTGAAAAAAATTGAAGAATCAAAAAATTGAAAAAAAAGTGAAGAATCAAAAAATTGAAAAATCGAGAAATCATAAAAGTCGTAGGATCGATAATGAAAAAAAAATCGAAAAAATAAAGAATTGAAAACCTAAAAGAATCGACACATCGAGAAGTCGAAAAATCGAAAATTTAAAAACGCCAAAAATTGAAGAATCGAAAATTTGAAAAATCGAGAAATCTAAACTTTAAAAAATCCAAAAATTAAAAAAAAATGTGCATTGAAAAATCAAAGAAAATTTGAAAATTCCCAATACTGAACATCAAAAAATTGAAAATCGAAAAAGAGTGAAAAATCAAAAATGTAAAAAGTCGAAAAATCAGAGTACCTACTGAAAACCCGAAAAATCGAAAATTTAGAAATTCCAAAAATTGAAAAATTGAAAAATTTTAAAATAGAAAAATTGAAAATCGAGAGACTGAAAAATATAAAAGTGGAGAAATTGAAAAATGGAAAACTGAAGAATGAAAACCTGAAAAATCCAAAAACTGAAACATCGAAAATTTAAGAAATCGAGGGTTGAAAAATCGAGAAATCCAAAAGCCGAAAATACGAAAAATTGAGAAATCGAAACATTCGTATACAATTTTTTTTTCCAAAAATTGAAAAATTCCACCATTTTTTGACATTACAAAAATTGGGAAATCGAAGAATTGAATAATCGAAACACCAAAAATTTGAAAATCGATAAGCAGAAAGTGGAAAAATTTGAAAACTGAGAATTCGAAAAATCGATATATCGAAAAATAAAAAAAAATTAAAATTGAAGTCGAAAATTGAAAACTCCCAAAATTTTTTGCCATTTCAAAAATTGTAAAATTGAAAAATTGAATAATCGAAACACCAAAAATTTGAAAACCGAAAAGTCGAAAAACCGAGAATTTGAAAAATCGATATTTCGAAAAATTAAAAAAAATTAAAATTGAAAAGTCGAAAATTGAAAAATCCCAAAATTTTTTGCCATTTCAAAAACTGCAAAACCGAAGAATTGAAAACCAAGAAGTCGAAAAATTGAGAGATCCAGAAATCGAAACATCAAAAAATTTAAAAATTCTAAAAATTGAAAAATATAAAAATCAAAGATATCTCGAAAAATTGAAAAATCAAAAAACTGGAAAATAAAAAAAATAGTTGAGAAATCGAAAAATTTTAAATTTAAAAATAGAAAATTGAAAAATTGAATAATCGAAACACCAAAAATTTGAAACTAGAAAAACGAAAAATCGAAACATCGAAAAATTAAAAAATATATTCAGGAATCGAAACATGAAAAGATCGAGAAAACGAAAAGTTGAAAAGTGGAGAACTCGAAAAACCGAAAAATCGGGAAGTTGATTAATCGAAAAACCGAAACTTCGAAATTTCGATAAACCGAGAAGTCCAAAAATTGAAAAACCGAAGAATTTAAAACCGAGAACGGAACGTCAAAAATTTTAAAAATATTAAAAATTGAAGAATTGAAAAATTTAAAAATCGAGAAATCAAAATAACGAAAAATCGAAAAATTCAGAAATTGAAAAATCTAAAAATTGAAGAATCGAAATAAGAATAAGAATTGAAAGATCCCAAACCTGTGAAAAGGAAAAACTGATAAATTGATAAATCGAAAAATTGAAAAATCGAAGACAAATTGAATAACTGAAAGATTAAAAAATTGAAAAATCGAAATTAAAAAAAATCGAAAATTGCAAAATCAAAAAATTTAAAAAATCGAAAAATTGGAGAATTGGAAACCTAAAAAAATCGAGAAATCGAGAAGTCGAAAAATTGAAAAAATTCAAGAACTGAAAATTTGAAAAATTTAAAATTCAAAAAATCGTTAATGAAAAATCGATAAATCGAAAAATCGACAAATTGGAGAATCAAAAGTGTATCGAAGAAAAATGGAAAAATTGAAAAAACGAGAAATAGTATAAGTCGAAAAATCGAAAATTAAAAAAAAATCGGAAAATTGCAAAATTATAAATCTAAAAAATCCAAAAATTGGAGAATTGGAATCGAGAAAACGAAAAATCGACAAACTGGGGAATCGAAATATGTATTGAAAAATCCAAACCACGATAAATCGAAAAACTGAAAAACCAAAGAAGTATTGAAAAATCCCTATACTGAAACATCGAAAAGTTGAGAAATCGGAGAATTGAAAAATCAAGAAAATGTGAAAAATCAAAAATCTAAAAAGTCGAAAAACTCGAGAACTGAAAACCTGAAAAAGCGAGAAATTGAAAACTTGAAATTCCAGAAATTGGAAATATAAACATTCTTTTTTTTTACACGATCATATACACAATCATGTTTTGCCTTCTTTTTTTATTAGATTCATTAATTTTTTGAAACATCCTGCATACAATTCAAAAAAATCAAAAATATTACTAAAGCGCAAACAATGTTGCATTTCGAAGCACATCCTTAACAAATATTAGTTTAATAATTTCGGCGACGGCCTCACGATACGGTAAACAAACGACAGACAGACGGAAACGGGAGACCTACTTTTCCATATTCTAGGACGTATAAAATAGCATAAATATCCGCTAGTTTAAACACAAAATTTAAGCATCTGGTATGTGTTTATTGACGAAAAATTTGCCACAAAAAAGAGAAATATGGAACGAAATTTATTACATTTGACAAGGAGAAAATTTAAAGTACCTAGTCATCACGACACGAAATCACGATTAAAACGTTTTGTGAAAATTACCAGGGAATCATTGTGTGAAACTGATAACAAAATCTTAGACAATCTCATTGTTTTGGCAAATATTTATTTTCACGCATTTTGCTCTCGTTGTTTGAGATTTGTAATCTTCGAGTACTGTTTATTTATAGTTTGATTGTTTCCTTATTGTATTTAGTTTCACCTTTCTAAATATATATTTTTTGTTCCAAGCAATATATGGACCTTTTCTTGATATTTAAGTCGAGTGGTACTTTCTTCACTTAATAAACTTCCTGGGGTAAAATTAAAAAAACCCAGTAAGAAAAAATGTGACCATAACAATTTCATTCTCCTCCTCCAGCGGTAGTAGAAAGGTGTGTTCACTGATATTCCACTCTAACCCAAGCTCTCTATTCCAGATGTGTTGGTACTCATCAAGAATCTCATTCATGCCGCTTTTACTTCGAAGAGCCACTTTTGAACCATCCAATTTTATTGTCTGATCTCAATCGCCTAAGTCCGATTTTTTTTTTTAGTTTCTCCGATGTGAACCACGTCCTCAAGTACCGCTCGTTGCATTTTAGAACGCTTGCCCAAAAAAAGCGCAAAGCCGATAAAGTCTGGACATATTAGGTTTTGAACCTGCATTCCACATTCCACCGTTACGTCAGAACACAGTTATTATTTTGAAAACTTCGCTTACAACGTACCGATCTAAGGCAGCTCGAAGAAGTGGTCAACCTTCAGAGGAATAATTATGCAAAGTGGTAAAATGTGTTTCGTCAGCAGGAACATGGATGACAGTAATAATAATCTTTTGACTGGAAAATTTTCAAATTCGAGTACTAAAACTAGTGCCATTTTGGGTACAACGTTTACGGTTGGCGCAAAAGTACCCCGTACCTAAAAACGCACCGTCATCCCGTTAGCCGGCACCCGGTCACTTGGTCACTTTACGACTGGAATTAATAATTCTAATAACGGTACTACCAGAAGACGTTCGTCGGAACCGCCTGCTCGACTTGCAGAAAGCAAATTTAACTAACAGTACCGATCCTGACACCTCTATTATCTTAATTATTTGCGAATCGAGTGGTACCTGAAGCAGTACCAGCGTCTTAGTATGGGTGTCACGAGTATATGTGTAACAGTTTATGGGTAAGTACTAAGTATCATCCCATGGTCGAGGTGGATGACCCCCATCAGATTGCAGGTGCGGCACTCTCGTTACGCTAGCAGTACTAGTCGGAAGTTGCATTGTAATAACGAACGGAAACACCATCTAACAGTCTGTAACGATTCATGGTCCAGACGTTCGTTCTTAGTTTTCGACTAATCGAGTGGGTTGGTGGTACCAATGGTACCATATATGGCAGGAGTTTTTGCGTTGTGTCACTACTGCCTCCACTATTGACACCTACTGACTACTACGGCGTAGGACGTGCATAAATTGAAGGTCGTGAATGGAGGATGCACTAGGCGCTAAGAAGGCGGTGTGAAATTCACCCACGCTCGAGTCACGTCGGTCCTAACAATTATTTTGGAAAAATAAAACGTTCTTGTTTCACAGATGTGTTTTTATTTTCGTATCGGTAGTAGGAGTAAACGTGCGAGAATTAGAATGGAACAAGCACATGCTGTTCTTCACAAAACAGAAACAAATGTGAAAAGGCAGGATGCCAAATTGTGTCATGGAGGATTATGTACACTGAAATTATAGCGGGCCACCGGTTTTGGCAAGATCTAATAAGATTTAGGAACTTAATGCTTTTCAAACATAAATCTCGAGATTAGGTAGGAGTGATGACGGAAATAAAATTCGAGATAAAAAATAATCTTGTTTCTATATGGATCCTTTGTTATTCTTAGTGTCAATTCATCGCGGTTGCACACAAGTGTGACCTTGACGCGATCAATCAGAGCCGAGTCTTCCACAAATGTTGTATGTTATAATTAGAATTTTATTTTAACGTGGGCGCCCGATTTAAGTATGAGTCTTCAATGAATCGGGGCAAAGCTATTAAGAAGTTTTTCGTTCTCTCATCAATAATTTAGTTAACTTGGGTGATAATTAATAGCGACGCGACCGTGAACCGCACGCAAATGTTTTGAGCCTATGGGCGGATCGTTTTTGCCTGCCCTCACCGAAGAAGGCAGTCCAAATCCTTCAAGGGCAGAATTTGTAGGTAGGCTCAAACTACAACGAAATTTACATTTTACTCTATAAAATTTTATTGACAGTAACGGGACGGACGGACAATGGTTACATTTGGTAAGAAATATTTATGGCTCACGCCAGTTCTCTCGAATTTGTCGGAGAAGATTTAGCAGGTAGTTGTTCCCATAAAATAATGGTCACTTTCGTTCGTGAGTAACAATGGCCCGGACAGGAATTATTTTGCTTTCTAACATCTTTCGACCAATTGTTCCGTATAAAAAATTTCATCACTTTTTTAAAATACTCTTAAATGTTCATAATAAATAAATAAAAAAAAAAAACGATATTGTCGTTGAGTGACAAGTAATTGGCATAATAATAAAAACGTGCCATTTTTGTTAACTGATATTTTTTTCATAAATGTCGCAAAATTATTAAATTTGTCTAATCATCCCCACCAATAATGTGATGACGTCCCTTCAAATTTATGCATAGTAAATGGGTTTTAAATTGTATACAGTAACATAGTCCTACACATGTAGTTTATGACTCCTTGTTGAATTTTTATCCGAAACGTCCAGATTTATTATATATAATTTATTTGCTTATCCCCTCTAAAAAATTTATGACGTCACCTCAGAATAAATCCTATCTTAAATGTATAAAATATGATGAGTTTTATACTTGTGATTTATCACTGCATTAATATTTTTTAGATTTGGTTATACAGGGTGTCTCAAAAAAGTTCATGACTGATTCAATTTATTTTATTTAATATTATTTATATTATTATGAAGAAATCAAGAATAGCAAAACTGAATACTTTGAAATATTGTAGATGTTTTGAAGTTTTTGTAAGCAACAATATTTGATTAATCAAATATGCGCAAAATCAAAAATCGGAAAAACTGAAATTCACTGATGCAAAAAACAGAAAATCGAAAAATACAAATCGTAAAAATCGAAAATCTAAAAATGGCTAATCAAAAAATCGAAAATTCAATGAAATCAAATACCTAGGTCGATCGAAAAGTGGAAATTCACAAACCTCAAAAATCGAAAATTGAAAAACGGAAAAACCAAAAAATCGAAAAGTCAAAAATTTGTAATACTGAAAATTAAAAAAATCAAAAACAAAAATTAAAAAAAATGGAAATTAAAATAATCAAAATATATAAAGTAGAAAAAATTGCAAAGCCTAAAAACTGAAGCGAACAGAAAAATCTTAAGCAAAAATTGGAAAAACAAAAATTCGAAAAATCTAAAATCGCAGAAGTGGAAAATCAAAAATCTGAATAAAGAAACTTGGAAATTCTGAAAATTGGAAAACTGAAAACCAAAAAATCGGAAAGAAACAAAATTGAAGTCTAAAAGGTGAGAACGGAAAAATTGAAAAACCGAAAATTCTAAAAATCGACAATGGACAAATTGAAAATCGCAATTTAAATTGAAAAATTGAACATAGAAAAATCGATGAATTGAAAAATCGAAAATTCGACTACTCAAATTTTCTAAAAATCGAAAAATCATAAAACCGAAATATCCAAAATTCTAATGGTCGAAAGTCTGAAACCTGAAAATCGAAAATTCTGAAAAGCGGAAAATAGAATATCGAAAAATTTAAAAGAAAGAAAATTGAAGTCTAAAAACCGAAGAATGGAAAAATTAAAAATCAAAAATTCGAAAAATCAAAACCGAAAAGTTCAAAGATTTAAAAAGGAAAATCGAAAAATCAAAAATCTGAAAATTGAAACTCGAAAATTCGGAAAATCGAAAAGTCAAAAAATTGAAGTCTAAAAGCTGAAGAATGGAAAACTGAACAATCGAAAATTCGAAAATCAAATATCGAAAAATCGAAAATTTGATGAATCAGATATGCGAAAAACAAAAAATCGAAAATACAAAACTGAAAAATCGAAAATCTAGAAGTGGAAAAACCGAAAATCGAAAATTCAATGAATATAATACGTAGGTCGATCGAAAAACCGGAAATTCACAAATCTGAAAAATCGGAAATTTGCAAGATTCAAAAACCGAAAATTGAAAAATCAAAAAACCGAAAAATGGAAAATTCAAAAATCGAAAAGTAGGAAAACAGAAAATTCGAAAATTCATAATATTGAAAACTCTAAAAGTCGACAATTCAAAAATCGAAAAGTAAACAAATTTCAAAGCCTAAAAAGTGACGAACAGAAAAATCGAAAACTCGTAAAATCATAAAGTGGAAACTCGAAAACTGAAAATTGAAAAATCGGAGATTGGAAAATCGAAATATCGAGAATCGACAAATTAAAAAACCGAAAAATCGAAAAATTAAAAAATCGGAAATCGAAAAATCAAAAAAAAAAACGAAAATTCAAAAATCGAATAATCCGAAACTAAAATAATAGAAAAGTGGAAAAGTAAAAATTGCAAAGTCTAAAACTGACGAACAGAAAAATCGAAAAATTAAAAAAAATCGAAAAATATCTAAAAATGGAAAAATCGAAATGCTCAAAAATCGAAAATTCGATTAATCAATATTCTAAAAATCGAAAAAACGGACACAAATCCACAAATCTGAAAAATCGAAAATCGAAATATCGAGACTCGAAAAATTAAAAAACCGAAAAATTGAAAAATCCCAAATCGAAAAATGAAAAAACCAAAAATTCAATAATCGAAAAATGGAAAAATAAAACAAATCGCAGAACCATAAAAACTGAAACAAACAGAAAAATCGAAAAACCACAAAATCTGAAAAACGAAAATCGAAAAATCGCAAATCGAAAAATCGTAAAATCAGAAAATGGAAAATCGAATACTCGAAAATTGAAAAATAAAAAAACCGAAAAATCGAAAAATTTAATGATTAATGAAAAATCGAAAAATCGAGAATAGAAGAATTAAAAAACCGGAAAATTGAAAAATCGGAAATCGAAGAATTAAAAACGTAAAATCGAAAATTCAAAAATCAAAAAAATCGGAAAGTAAAATATAATCGAAAAATGCAAAAAAATTGCAGCAAAGTCTAAAAACTGACCAACAGAAAAATCAACAAATCGAAAAACGGAAAAACCGAAAACTCGAAAATTCAAAATACCGCAAATTTGAAAAATCAGAAAATGCGAAACTAAAAAAATCGAAAAGTTGATAGAAAAATGGAAACTGAAAAATCTAATTAGATGAAACGGTTGGTCGAAAAGACGAAAAATCGAAAATCGAAGTGATCTTTTTTTGAGACAGCCTGTATAAGTAAATCTAAAAAATATTACTGCAATGATAAATCACAGGTACTGACTCATCATATCAAATTTTGCCATGACGTCATGCATTTTTTGGCGAAGATAAGCAAATACATTTTGATCGTGGCTTGGAAAGCATTCTTCGACTTTCGTTCCATTTCAAACGACCCAAGAGAGACAGCAGTAAAGGATAACAAATGGAACGGATAAAATAAAGCGTCAACCATGATTGATAAACTTTAAACCAAAATTATGAAGTTTATAAACTGAACATTTAACCTAAAACTAATAGCACATCACAGATATTGCAAAAAAAATTGGGCTCAGGTTCCAACTAATTGACAAGATTTCAAAGTATTCAGTTTTGCAATTCTTGATTTCTTCAATAAAATAAATTTACTCAGTCATTATTTTTTTGAGTCACCCTGTATGTATAAACAAATCCAAAAAATATAAACGGAATGGTAAATCACAAGTATAGACTCATCGTATTATGAACACTTTAGATAGGGTATTTATAAAATGAAAACTAATTCAGAGTAAGAATTTGGTCAACACGTAAATGTGGTTGTAGTTTGAGCCTACCTACAAATTCTGCCCTTGGACGATTTGTACCGCCTCCTACCGGCAAAATGATCCGCCCATAGGCTCAAAACATTTGCGTGCGATTGTACGTAGAAAGCCATGCCGCTGTAACGTGATGTAAAGTTTTGTAAGTAAATAGTAATAATGTTTATATTTAATTGCGACGCTACGAATAATCAACAATCTCCGTCTGTAAAGTACAAAGTATGTGAATTCCCATCAAATCATCCCATCTCTGACTTTATCTCACAATTAGATAATAAACACATACACGTCTTTGTCAACACAGAACTAGTGGACGTAATTATGGAAACACACCGTTAAAAACATGCACATGGAAGGTCACCAACAACATCATTGTGTGTGACGTGGCGCTTAAGAATGGCCAACTCCCATTGTTAATAGGTCCAGTGGATGCAGATACATAAAAATGCCGCGGCTTTATGTGACGAATCAAGCGCCTGACGTCAGTTATGACTATGAGAATGCATCGATTCGCTGCACAAATTTAGCAGAAACGTTGATGCCATCGTCCGAAATAGTATAGTCGCGCTAGCTTTTAAGGCGGCGCCCCAGGTGGCAGTGAAAACGCCGATTTTGTCCAAAAGTGGAGGAAAAAGCGCGGCTTTCACGTCTCGCCGGATGTGGGTCGTAGAAAATGTGGTCGATATGTGAGTTTTTGCGAATCACAGTTGACCTTAAAAATGCGATTAGTTGAATGAAAGTAAAAATGAGAAAAAGAAAAGTGTTGGTGGACGAGTCAATGGTAATTGTGGATGTACCAATTCTGCGACCATGTGTCGATTCAATAAAAGTTAACTGCTCGAGTATGAATTTATTTTTAGTGTTGTGTTAGTAGGAGAGGAGGTAGAGCGGAAATGTTGAGGATTTCGCAAGTATTGTTTGTGGGATAGGAATAAGAAAATTAATTTCAAGATCAAAGTATAAATTTCACATGAAATAATTCGGTGTGTATTTATAAGTTTTAGCTAAATAAACCGAGGGATTTTTTAATAGCGGCGAGTCCGAGATGTGTGTGAAATCTGGTCCAGATAACGCACACCGGTATTTAAAAAAAGAAGTGGTATTTCCTGTGCAATACTGGGTTGAGTGTTTATGGGCGGAGTTGCAACAGCGACTCATTAACGAGCTAATCAATATTAAAACGCTGTACAACGCTGCGAATGTACAAATAAATAATAAATGCTGCGGATCGTAAAGTCGTCGATATTTAAAAACATAACAATATGGTTATGAAGCGCAAATCAGTGCATTGGTGGGTTTTCTTTCGGCCGAAAGATCTAGAAATCGTTCTCTGGAGGTTATTCAAAACGAGGTTTAGGGACATATGGAGATAAATTCATCATCAGTTCACGGAATATGGTGCCATAGGTGTCCGATTCCTCCAGGAAGCCTCTTAATAACTTTAATATAATTCTAGTCACTTTTCTGCTTAACTGGTTTAAATGTGTGCTTGAATCCCTTTTTGTTGTAGTTTCTTTGATGATCATCCTGGTCCTTTCCCTTTTCCTGTTGTTTAAAAAATGAATCACAAGTCCAGTATTTACTGGATTATAACTTGTAAGATGGAACCACGTTGATTTCGTTAAGGTCGATTTATAAACTTACTGGTACATTTTTGCAAGGAAATATGAATTTTGCAATTATGGGGTGGAGCCTAATTGCAAAATCGATATTTCCTTATTCAAATTTTCCATGTGTTAAATTTCATGTTGTGGAAAGAAGTGTACACATATTAAAACAAAACGGCAAAGTGTAAGCCCGCCCACCCACCCTATCTCATTTGTAATGATTTTTTTTATTGGCTGTTAACCACGGGGGCAGAGCTTAACTGCAAAATACTTATTTCTTTACAAGAAATTAAAAACATCTTTTTAAGTATCTGTTGTTCAAAGAACACTATGCATATTAAGAAAAAAAGGCAGAAGATAAAACCCCGCCCACCCACCCGATCTCAATTGTGATGACCTTTTTTATTCTTCTAAACCTAAAACACGTTTAAAATGGTAAATTTTTGTAAAGAAATTGGATTTTCCCATTAGGCTCCGCCCCTAAGAGTGCCAACGAATGAAAACTTCATTAACATTTAGATCAGTGCAGGTATGGGTGGGGCTTAATCTTCAATTTTTTCTTAATATACATGGTATTCTTTAAATAACACGATACTCAAAAACATGGTAATTTTTTGTAGAGAAATAAGGATTTTGCAGTTAACCTCCGTCCCATTTGCCCACGATGAATAAAAAAATCATCGCAATTGCGATAGGGTGGGTGGGCGGGGCATATATTTTGCCTTTTTTTTTAATATACATAGTCGTCTTTTCAGAACAAGAAAATTAAAACAAGTTTAAAATAGTAAATTATTGTCGACAAATATGGATCTTGCAATTAAGCCCCGCCCCTCCATCTGACAACGAATAAACAATTCATCACGATTACTGAGAACTGAGATCCAGGCGGGTATAGGCGGGGCCTAATTTTTGGCTTTATTTTTTCTAAATATACTATTCTTTGAACAATACGAGACTCAACAACATGTTTTTAATATCTTGTAGAGGAATAAGGATTTTGCAGTTAAGCTCCGCCTTCTTGGCTCACGACAAATAAAAAAAAAATCATCACAATTTAGATGGGGCGGGTGGGTGGGGCTACATTTTGCCTTTTTTTTTAATATGTGCATCATCTTTTCACAACAAGAAACTTAAAACATGTTTAAAATGGTAAATTTGTGATAAGAAGTCTGCACATATTAAAACATAAAAGCAAAATGTTAGCCCGCCCACCCGCCCTATCTCAATTGTGATGATTTTTTTTATTCGCCGTGACTCAAAGGGGCGGAGCTTAACTGCAAAATACTTACTTATTTCTAAGAAATTAAAAACGTGTTTTTGAGTATCGTGTTGTTGAAAGAATACAATGTATATTAAGAAAAACAGGCAAAACATATAACCCGCCCACCCACCCCATCTCAATTGTGATGATTTTTTGTATACTTAGAAACTCAAAACACATTTAAAATGGTAATTTTTTGTAAAGAAATTGGATATTGCAATTAGGCTCCGCCCCTTGGTCTGCTAACAAATGAAAACTTCATCATTATTTAGATCAGAGCAGGTATAGGTGGAGCTTAATAATGTACATAGTATTCTTTGAATAACACGATACGCAAAAACATGTCTTACATGATAATATCTTGTAGAAAAATAAGAAGGATTTTGCAATTAAATTCCGTTCCTCTGGCTCTCTACCATTAAAAAAATCATCACAATTGAGATAGGGTGGGTGGGTGGGGCTTATATTTATCCTTTTCTCTTAATATACGTAGTCGTCTTTTCAGAACAAGAAATTTAAAACATATTTAAAATGGTAAATTTGTATAGGAAACTATCGATTTTGCAATTACGCTCCGCCCCTCAGCTTACAACGAATAAAAGAAAAATCATCAGAATTGAGACAGGGCGGGTGGGCGGGGCTTATATTATGCCCTTTTTCCTAATATACATAGCTATTTTTTCACAACAAAAAACTTAAAACATGGTTAAAGTGGTACATTTTTGCAAGGAAATATGGATTTTGCAATTATTGGGCGGAGCCTAATTGCAAAATCGATATTTCCTTATACAAATTTTCCATTTTAAATATGTTTAAGTTTCATCTTGCGAAAAAAAGTCTACACATATTCAAACAAAAAGGCAAAATGTAGGCCCGCCCACCCACCCTCCCTCAATTGTGATGATTTTTTTAATTCGCCCTGAACTAGAGGGGCAAAGGTTAACTGCAAAATATTTTTTCTTTACAAGAAATTAAAAATATGCTTTTGAGTATCGTTAATTAAAGAATACTTTGTACATTAAGAAAAAACAGGCAAAATATAAAACCCCGCCCACCCACCCCATCCTAATTGTGATGAATTTTTTTATTCTTAGATACTTAAAATACATTTAAAATGGTAATTTTTTGTAAGGAAATTGGGTTTTGCAATTAGGCTCCACCTCTAGATCTGCCAACGAATGAAAATTTCATCATTATTTAGATCAGGACAGGTATAGGTGGAGCGTAATAATATACATAGTATTCTTTGAATAACGCGATTACTTAAGAACATATTTCACATGGTAATTTCTCGTAGAAAAATACGGATTTTACAAATATGCTCTGCCCCTCAGCTTACGACGAATAAAAAAAAATCATCAGAATTGAGACAGGGCGGGTGGGCGGGGCTTATATTATGCCTTGTTTTCCTAATATACATAGATATTTTTTCACAACAAGAAACTTAGAACATGGTTAAAATCGTACATTTTTGCAAGGAAATATGGATTTTGCAATTATTGGGCGGAGCCTAATTGCAAAATCTATATTTCCTTATACAAATTTTCCATTTTAAATATGTTTTAAGATTCATCTTGCGAAAACAAGTCTACACATATTCAAACGAAAAGGCAAAATGTAGGCCCGCCCACCCGCCCTATCTCAATTGTGATGATTTTTTTTTTATTCAGCGTGAACCAAGGGGGCGAATTTTAACTGCAAAACACTTATTTCTTTAGAAGAAATTAAAAACATTTTTTGAGTGTCGTGTAATTAAAGAATACTATGTACATTAAGAAAAAACAGACAAAATATAAACTCCCGCCCACCCAGCCCATCCTGATTGTGATGATTTTTTTTAATCTTAGAAACTTAAAACACGTTTAAAATGGCAATTTTTTGTAAGGAAATTGAATTTTGCAATTAGGCTCCGCCTCTAGATCTCCCAACGAATGAAAATTTCATCATTATTTAAATCAGGACAGGTATAGGTGGAGCTTAATAATGTACGTAGTATTCTTTGAATAACACGATTACTTAAGAACATATTTCACATGGTAATTTCTAGGAGAAAAATAAGTATTTTACAATTAAGCTCCACCCCTGAGCTTACAACGAATAAAAAAAATCTTTACAATTAGGCTCCGCCTCTAGGTCTGCCAACGAATGAAAATTTCATCATTATTTTGATCAGGACAGGTATAGGTGGAGCTTAATAGTATACATAGTATTCTTTGATAACACGTTTACTTAAGAACATATTTCATGTGGTAATTTCTAGGGGAAAAATAAGTATTTTACAATTAAGCTCCACCCCTGAGCTTACGACGAATAAAAAAAAAATCATCAGAATTGCGACAGGGTGGGTGGGCGGGATTTTCTTATACTTTGTTTTCCTAATATATACTAAGTGCAAAAAAAATCCGAAAAGATTTTCAAAAAAATTATTATTCTATCCAAGTGTTCGGATTTTTTTTGCACTTAGTATACATAGCTATTTTTTCACAACAAGAAACTTGGAACACGGTTAAAATAGTACATTTTTGCAAGGAAATATGAATTTTGCAATTATGGAGTGGAGCCTAATAGCAAAATCCATATTTCCTTTCTCAAATCTTCCATTTTAAACATGTTTGAAGTTTCATCTTGTGAAAAGAAGTCTACAGACATTAAAATAAAAAGGCAAAATGTAGGCCCGCCCCCCCGCCCCATCTCGTTTGTGATGATTTTTTTTATTGGCCGTGAACCAAGGGTGTAGAGCTTAACCGCAAAATACTTCTTTATAAGAAATTAAAAACATGTTTTTGAGTGTCGTATTGTTCAAACAATACTATATATATTAAGAAAAAAAAGCAAAATATAAACCCCGCCCACCCACCCCATCTCATTTCTGACGATTTTTTTAATCTTAGAAATTTTGTAAGGAAATTGGATTTTGCAATTATGCAAGTATGAGTGGGATTTAATTTTTGGCTTTAATCTTTTCTTAATATACATAGTTTGAATAACTTGAAACAGACGTTTAAAAAAATCATAACAATTGAGATAGGGTGGGTGGGCGGGGCTTATATTTTGCCTTTTTTGCTTAAAAAGAAACTTAAAACGTGTTTACGATGGTAAATTCTTGTAGACAAATATGGATCTTGCAATTAAGCCCCGCCCCTTGATCTGACAACGAATGAAATATTCATCACAATTGAGAATTGAGATCGGGGTGGGTATGGGGGGGAGGAAATCTTTGGCTTTACTTTTTTCTTAATATATGTACAAATAAGGATTTTGCAGTTGAGCTCCGGCTTCGTGGCTCACGATGAATAAAAAAAATCATCACAATTGAGATAGGGTGGGTGGGCGGGGCATATATTTTAATTGATGAAGAACAAAGAAACAAAGGAAAAGTGTTGGCAAATTACCACTTAAAAAGGTTATTAAGCAATCACGGAGTCTAATAAAACGAAATTTGGTATAATAAAAACCCAATTCGTTTTCTTTCAAAAAAGATTGGATAATAAATTTTATATTTATTCATTTGGTGTAATTGTTCCAAAACGGATTTTATATTTGAGTAAAACTACAATTTTGATTGTTATAAGCAAATGTGCTATTGTTTATAGAGGGAATTAGCTTTAAGTGTCCATTGTGGTACGTAAGTACAACTAAATGAAGTCGATAAGATTTTTAGAAGTAACTAGCCACAATTCCAATCGATTATCGTTTAATACAAACTCAGTACTGAAAGTTGCATTGATTGCTCATCCTCGACGTTTTCATGTGAGAATTTTTAGTACAGTAGTCTAACTGAACTGAAGCACACTAACGAAATTAATTATCTCAGAGACAATTAAACCGAGTGATAGCTCCTTTAATTGAGTTCTGCCAATTCCTCCGCATTTTTTCCTTGCGGTAACTTTCAGTTGGATGATCCCCTTTGAAGTGAAAAGTAGAACGAATCGATTTAATCATTCCACAACAAATTCAATTATTTATTTTTCTCGGTAGTCTTAACTTCGTCCATTTGGTTGATGATTTCGGAACGACGAATGTGGCCTATCATTAATGTATAAATGAAACGTGATTAGTAAACTAGTTCAAGACGACGTAGCAAATCATTTTTAAATAATTCATAGCGATCGATGCCGAGTGACCTATCTCGTTGACAAGAATCTAATCCCGGTATTATTTTCATTCTGGCTGCTGCTGCACAAGAGGCGCTTGGACTCTCTCCAAAACCCCGAAATAGAATACTACAATACCGTGTCTTTCCGCTTAATTAGAACGCGCTAAATCGCATTAAAACAGTCAAACATGAACAAGGACCAAATAATTAGACGAATTTACAAATCTTTTCGACTTCACCAAACAGGTGAAGGTTATTAATAATTTTATCGATAACATCTGCGTTTTAAACAGACTTTTCCATGCCACCGTTTTCTCACTCAAATATTTATCGAGATAACAACGCGTCGCGAAAAAACGACAATTTTAGGTTATTGCCACGTGACCTATCGACGTTTTAATTGCGTCTAGAACACGCTGTATACCACTTGACCCTCAAGGTAATTACAATTAGCATTTGCTCATACTTGACTCATCCTCCTGAAAAACAAAAGAATGACGGGAGGAAACGGCCCGTGTGTGCACTTATTGTTTTTTCTCCCCGCTGCGTACACAACTTTCACTAACATTTACATATTTATTCGGAAACGCGCAGAGACGCCGATTTCGAAAGAGCGATGAGCACCGTAGCTTTTCGTGCTCTAGATGAACAGATAACCAAACAATGTGACGCGAAAAGTAACACTTCAGGTACGAAGTAGCGGAAGCAAGTGGTAGAAAAAGAACCCGAAATCCGGTTCTGTCGCCAAAAACGCCGTTTTCATGGATGGAAAGTCGACGCGGAAGTGCGCTGGGTGCCAAAAGGGAACGAAGCGAGCGCAGCGAGCAGAGATATTTGCAGCAGTGCTGTCATGCTTACGATATCCGCAAGTGTTAAATCGATTAGCACATACTGTTGTTGTAATATTTTGTTGAATTGTTTGTAAATACTGTGTGATAATGTCGCTTTTACCCATTTCTGAAATATGTATACCCGATCCGCGCGTCTAATAAAATCTCGATCCGACCCGTCCCTGGCGGTAAAAATAAAATAATCCCGTCCTTCGACCAGCCCACTTGGAACTCGTCGCCGTGACAAGTCCGAAGAATTCAGAAAGGAATTGAGCGGGTTTTGGTGACATTTGAGTCGCGATTGACCAAAACGGAATCGCGGAAGAGCGATTTAAATTTAGAAAGCTGTTTCGAAAATTCCGGAGACTTACTAGTTCGACGAGTTTAATGATTCCGGGGGTGGTTTTGAAGTAATCCAAATTGATTTTAATCCAAGATAGGGGCTGTTCACTAGTTTGGGGTTTGTTGGCGGCATTGTTGTTGGGTGCTTCTTGCACGTTCACTACCGTTTCTGTCATCATTAGACAGAATGTGGATTTTCTCAAGGTTTTCTTTTAACACCTGTTAACACCGCACCAGCACAACAATTTCTAGTTAGAATCCAAGTTGGCGCGCCGCGATCGCTCGACTATCAGAGAATATCGTGAAGGTGGGGCAACGCGATCGGCGGAACTAGGTCTCGGCACAGGTCTCGGGCTGTCTTGCTGTCAACGAATAGGTAGGAAAACGCTGTTGCATCTCAAGGTTGATGCGAGCGTGGAAAACTCCAGAAGTGCAGCGGTTGTTAAAAATAACGACGGGTTTTAATTGTACCCTAAATTGATTTATAATTGGCTTGGGTAGGTGGGCTCGATTGGAGTAAAAACCCAATTAAAAAAATTACGTTCCGAACTGTTATCATTTTGCACCAAAATTTCGATGCATACCAACGTGATTGTTGATTTTTGCTGCTTGAAAACAAGTCTGATGTTCCGGTTGAAAATCTCATAACGGTGTAGGTAGGCAACCCAAAATACAGCTGGTGTTTCACCTCTGTGTCATTTCTCTGGTAATCGATGTTTTTGTGGAACTTTTCTACGTAGCTATAACATAGTTTAGCTTTACTTTGTTTTTCAGAATTTCTTAGTCACGCGACACCCATGGATTTGTGGGTGTTGGGCGTGTGGGTGGAAGAAGGTGTTTCTCGGAATATCTTTGACGATGTTGGGTTTAATTAAAAATTCCCAAAAATGGGTACGCTGGACCGGGATGACTTTTGTGTTTTTATTTTTCGTTCGAGAATTTTCTCCGCTCTGGTTTTAAAATGTTTCAATCTCCTTTTTTTAGTGTTTTTGCACCCTTCCTCTCTGATTCTTCCTCCTTTCTTCCGTTCCTTCTAAACCCTGTCTCTCTTTTCCTTTTTCTTCCTCCGTACTTTCTTCGTTTTTTCCCTTGTTCTTCTTTCATTATTACATATATTTTCTCCTTTTTTTTCCTCTCTCTTTTTCTCTTTTATTCGCTCCCCCTTCTTCATCTCCATCACTTTTCCTTTATTTTCTTCCCATTGTTCCCTCCCGGTTTGTTTATTGCTCGTTTACTTTTATTGCTCGATCTCATTCTCCGTCTGTTTTCTCTCCCT
Organism: Zophobas morio; assembly: GCF_036711695.1. NCBI lineage: Eukaryota > Metazoa > Arthropoda > Insecta > Coleoptera > Tenebrionidae > Zophobas > Zophobas morio. The sequence continues at coordinate 14,908,734 of NW_026972131.1, forward strand.
TCATCCCTTTTCTGCACCTTCCTTGTTTCAGTCGTCCCGTCTTCGTTTTCTCTCTCTTCCTTCCGCTCTCTCTCTCCTCCCTCTAATCTTTGTTCTACTTGTTCTTTTTACTTTCTTTCTTCGTCTCTCTTTTTAAATTCCCGAGCGCTAGCTAAGGGAGTATTGTAATAGGGTCCATTCGACGAATAGATGCTTTTAGGTTTTCTCGACGTTTTGTGACCCCTAGAGTACGAAAAAGTAGGTCCCCATTTCCGTCTGTCTGTCTGTTTGTCTGTCGGTTGTGTTAGTTTTTATATGTGTGTTAGAAATATGATTTTGAATGAAATTTTGATGAAATTTTTTCTCTTTTACTCCTGCACTTGTGGTTTATGAATCCGTGTTGAGTTTTTACTCTATACATCCTGATTTTTGTGTAAAAACATTTTACAATTTAACGTTGAAAATTATAATTTTTTTACTTCTCGATTTTCGAATTTTTGATATTCATATATTTTAAATCTTGTTACTTCAAGAATTTTCGATTTCTTGATTTTTCAATTTTTTTATTTTTAGAATTCAGGTAGATTTCTTCGATTTTCCGAAGTTTCGAATTTTAGATTTTTGGATATTCGATTTCTTGAATTTCCAATTTTCTTTTTGCGATTTTTCAATTTTTCGAATTTTGATTTTTCGAATTTGCAGTTTTTCCATTCTACAATTTTTCGACTTTTCAATTTCCCGATTTTTCAATATTTCAGTTTTCAATTTTTATTTTTTCAAATTTTGTATTTTCTTCAATCTTTCGATTTTTAGTTTCTTTTTTACTTTTCAGTTTTTTCAATTTTTCGATTTGCCGATGTTTCGAGTTTTAGATTTTTACATATCCGATTTCTTCAATTTCCGATTTTTCTTTTTTAGATTTTTGAAATTTCGAATTTTCGATTTTGCAGTTTTCCCATTCATAAGTTTTTCGACTGTTAAATTTCCCGATTTTTCATTATTTCGATTTTTAACTTTTTTACTATTCAGTTTTTTAATTTCTCGATTTTTCAATTTTTAGACTTTCCAGTAGATTTCATCCATTTTTCGAAGTTTCGAATTTTTAAATTTTGGAAATTCGATTTCTTTAATTTCCGATTTTTGGTTTTCGAATTTTCGATTTTGCAGTTTTTCCATTCTTCAGTTTTTGGCCTTTTCAATGTCCCGATTTTTCAATATTTCGATTTTCGTTTTTTGGTTTTTCGATTTTTAAATTTTTTAACTTTTCGGTTTTTTAGTTTCTCGATTTTTCAATTTTTTGATTTTTAGACTTTCCGGTAGATTTCTTCGATTTTCCGAAGTTTCGAATTTTAAATTTTTCGATAACCGATTTTGCAGTTTTTCCACTCTTCAGTTTTTGGATTTTTCAATTTCCCGATTTTTCGAAATTTGGAATTTCGATTTTTATTTTTTCCAATTTTCGAATTTTCAATGTTTCCATTCTTCAATTTTTCGTTGTTTAAATTTTTTTACTTTATGAGTTTTTTAATTTCTCGATTTTTCAATTTTTTTATTTTTAGACTTTCCGGTAGATTTCTTTGATTTTCCGAAGTTTCGAATTTGACATTTTTGGATATGCGATTTCTTGAATTTCCGATTTTCTTTTTTTCGATTTTTCGATTTTCGATTTTTCGAGTTTACGAATTTGCAATTTTTTCAGTTTTTAGACTTTTTAGTTCCCGGATTTTTCAATTATTGGGTTTTTGATTTTTGGACGAGTCCATTCTTCAATTTTTCGATTTTTCCAATTTTTTACTTCTCGAGTTCTCGATTTTCGAATTTTCTATATTCATATTTTAAATCTTGTGACTTTCAAACTTTTCGTTTTGTTGATTTTTCAGTTTTTTGATTTTTAGACTTTTTGGTAGATTTCTTCGATTTTTCGAAGTTTCGAATTTCAGATTTTTGGATAATCGATTTCTTGAATCTCCGATTTTTTTTTCGAATTTTCGATTTTGCAATTTTTCCATTTTTCAGTTTTAGACTTTTCAATTTCCGAAGTTTTAATATTTGGATTTTCGATTTTTGTTTTTACGAATTTTCGATTTTTGAGTGTGACCATTCTTAAATTTTTCGATTTTTCCATTTTTTACTTCCCCATTTTTTAACTTCTCGAGTTCTCGTTTTTCGAATTTTCTATATTCATATTTTAAATTTTGTTACTTTAAGACTTGTCGATTTGTTGGTTTTTCAATTTTTTGATTTTCAGACTTTCCGGTAGATTTCTTCAATTTTTCAAAGTTTCGAATTTCACATTTTTGTATATGCGATTTCTTGAATATCCGATTTTCCTTTTTTTGATTTTTCGATTTTTCGATTTTCGATTTTTCGAGTTTACAATTTTGCAATTTTTCCATTCTTTAATTTTTAGGCTTTTTAGTTCCCGGATTTTTCAATATTTGGATTTTTGTTTTTTGAAGTTTTGATTTTTGAGTGAGTCCATTCTTCAATTTTTTAATTTTTCCAATTTTTAACTTCCCGATTTTTTAACTTCTCGAGTTCTCGATTTTCGAATTTTCTGTATTCATATTTTAAATCTTGTAATTTCAAGATTTTTCGATTTGTTGATTTTTCAATTTTTTCATTTTTAGACTTTCGGTAGATTTCTTCGATTTTCCGAAGTTTCGAATTTTAACTCTTTGGATATTCGATTTCTTGTATTTCCAACTTATCTTTTTTAGATTTTTGAATTTTCGAATTTTCGAATTTGCAGTTTTTCCATTCTTCAGTTTGTAGACTTTTAATTTCCCGATTTCTCAATATGCGGATTTTTGATTTTTGTTTTTTCCAATTTTCGATTTTTCAGTGTTTCGATTGTTAAATTTTTCGATTTTTCCATTTTTTGATTTTTAGACTTTCGGGTAGATTTTTTCGATTTTCCGAAGTTTCGAAATTTAGAATTTTGGATATCCGATTTCTTGAATTTCCGATTTTTCTTTTTTCAATTTTTGATTTTTCTAATTTTCAATTTAGCAGTTTTTCCATTCTTCAGTTTTTAGACTTTTCAATTTCCCCAATTTTTAATACATATTTCGAATTTCTATGTTTGTTTTTTCGAATTTTCGATTTTCAGTGTTTCCTTTCTTTAATTTTTCAATTTTTTAATTTTTAGACTTTCCGGTAGATTTCTTGGATTTTCCGAAGTTTCGAATTTTAGATTTTTCAATATCCGATTTCTTGAATTTTTCGATTTTTGTTTTTTCGAATTTTCGATTTTACAGTTTTTCCATTCTTCAGTTTGTAGACTTTTCAATTTCCCGATTTCTCAATATGTGGATTTTTGATTTTTGTTTCTTCCAATTTTCGATTTTTCAGTGTTTCGATTGTTCAATTTTTCGATTTTTTAATTTCTCGATTTTTCCATTTTTTTTATTTTTAGACTTTCGGGTAGATTTTTTCGATTTTCGAAGTTTCGAATTTTAGAATTTTGGATATCCGATTTCTTGAATTTCCGATTTTTCTTTTTTCAATTTTTGATTTTTCCAATTTTCGATTTAGCAGTTTTTCCATTCTTCAGTTTTTAGACTTTTCAATTTCCCGAATTTTCAATCCATATTTCGAATTTCGATTTTTGTTTTTTCGAATTTTCGATTTTTCAGTGTTTCCTTTCATTAATTTTTAAACTTTCCGGTAGATTTCTTGGATTTTCAAAAGTTTCGAATTTTAGATTTTTCAATATCCGATTTCTTGAATTTTTCGATTTTTCGGTTATACAGTTTTTCCATTCTTCAGTTTGTAGACTTCAAATTCCCGATTTCTTAATATGTGGATTTTTGATTGTTTTTTTTTCCAATTTTCGATTTTTCAGTGTTTCGATTGTTCAATTTTTCGATTTTTTAATTTCTCGATTTTTCCATTTTTTGATTTTTCGATTTTCGGGTAGATTTTTTCGATTTTCCGAAGTTTCAAATTTTAGAATTTTGGGTATCCGATTTCTTGAATTTCCGATTTTTCTTTTTTCTATTTTTGATTTTTCCAATTTTCGATTTAGCAGTTTTTCCATTCTTCAGTTTTTAGACTTTTCAATTTCCCGAATTTTCAATACATATTTCGAATTTCGATTTTTGTTTTTTCGAATTTTCGATTTTTCAGTGTTTCCTTTTTTTAATTTTTAAACTTTCCGGTACATTTCTTGGATTTTCTGAAGTTTCGAATTTTAGATTTTTTAATATCCGATTTCTTGAATTTTTCGATTTTTGTTTTTTCGAATTTTCGATTTTACAGTGTTTCCATTCTTCAATTTTTCGATGTTTGAATTTTTTTACTTTTCAGTTTGTTAATGTCTCGATTTTTCCATTTTTTGATATTTAGACTTTCCGGTAGATTTCTTCGATTTTCCGAAGTTTCGAATTTTAGATTTTTGGATATTCGATTTCTTGAATTTCCGATTTTTCTTTTTTCGATTTTTGATTTTTCGAATTTTTGATGTTGGAGTTTTTCCATTCTTCAGTTTTTAGGCTTTTCAATTTCCCGATTTTTTAATATTTCGATTTTCAATTTTTGTTCTTTCGATTTTTATTTTTTCGAATTTTCGATTTTTCAGTGTTTCCATTTTCAATTTTTCGATTTTTTAATTTTTATACTTTTCAGTTTTTTAATTTCCTGACTTTTCAATTTTTTTATTTTTCTATTTTCCGGTAGATTTTTTCGATTTTCCGAAGATTCGAATTTAGATTTTTGGATATCCGATTTCTTGAATTTCCGATTTTTCTTTTTTCGATTTTCGATTTTTCGAATTTTCGATTTTGCAGTTTTTCCATTCTTCAGTTTATAGACTTTTCACTTTCCCGATTTTCCAATAGTTCGATTTTCGATTTTTGTTTTTTCGGGTTTTCGATTTTTCAGTGTTTCCATTTTTCAATTTTTCGCTTTTGTAATTTTTTTTACTTTTCAGTTTTTTAATTTCTCGATTTTTCAATTTTTTGATTTTTAGACTTTCTGGTAGATTTCTTGGATTTTCCGAAGTTTCGAATTTTAGATTTTTCAATATCCGATTTCTTGAATTTCCGATTTTGCTTTTTTAGATTTTTGATTTTTCGAATTTTCGATTTGCAGTTTTTCCATTTTTCAGTTTTTCGACTTCATTCCCTGTTTTTCAGGATTTCGATTTTTAATTTTTGTTTATGCGAATTTTCGATTTTTCAATGTTTCCATTCTTCAATTTTTCGATTTTTAATTTTTTTTACTTTTAAGTTTTTTGATTTCTTGATCTTTCAATTTTTTGATTTTTAGACTATCCCGTAGATTTCTTCGATTTTGCAAAGTTTCGAATTTTTGATTTTCGGATATCCAATTTTTTGAATTTCCGATTTTTCTTTTTTCGATTATTGATTTTTCGAATTTTCGGTGTTGCAGTTTTTCCATTCTTCACTTTTTCAACTTTTCAATTTCTCGATTTTTCAAAATTGTTTTTAGATTTTTGTTTTTTCCAATTTTTAGTTTTTCAGTATTTCTATTTTACAATTTTTCGATTTTTAATTTTATTTACTATTCAGTTTTTTAATTTCTCGATTTTTCAATTTTTAGGCTTTCCAGTAGATTTCTTCCATTTACCGAAGTTTCGAATTTTTGAATTTTGGATATTCGATTTCCTTTATATCCGATTTTTCTTATTTCGATTTTTGTTTTTTCGAATTTTCGATTTTTCGATTTTTAAATTTTTTTACTTTTTGATTTTTAGACTTTCCGGTAGATTTCTTCAATTTTCCGAAGTTTTGAATTTTAAATTTTTGGATATCCGATTTCTTGAATTTTAGATTTTTGATTTTTCGATTTTGCAGTTTTTCTGTTCTTCAGTTTTTATACTCTTCAATTTCCCGATTTTTCAAATATTGAAATTTCGTTTTTGATTTTTCGAATTTTCGATTTTTCACTGTTTCCATTCTTTCAATTTTTCGATGTTTAAATATTTTCACTTTCCTGTTTTATAATTTCTCGATTTTTCAATTTTTCCGGTAGATTTCTTCCATTTTCGATTTTTGTTTTTCCGAATTTTCGATTTCGCAGTTTTTCCATTCTTCAATTTTTCGATTTTTAGTTTTTTTATTTTTCAGTTCTTTTATTTCTCGATTTTTCCATTTTTTGATTTTTAGATTTTTCGGTAGATTTCTTCAATTTTCCGAAGTTTCGAATTTTAGATTTTTCGATATCCGATTTCTTGAATTTCCGATTTTCCTTTTTTCGGTTTTTGATTTTTCGAATTTTCGATTTTGCAGTTTTTCTATTCTTCTTTTTAAATTTTTCTATTTTTCAGTTTTTTAATTTCTCAATTTTTCCACTTTTTGATTTTTAGACTTTTCGGTCGATTTCTTCAATTTTTCGAAATTTCGAATTTTAGATTTTTCGATATCCGATTTCTTGAATTTCCGATTTTCCTTTTTTCGATTTTTGATTTTTCGAATTTTCGATTTTGCAGTTTTTCCATTCTTCAATTTTTCGATTTTTAATTTTTTTTATATTTCAGTTTTTTAATTTCTCGATTTTTCCATTTTTTGATTTTTAGACTTTTCGGTAGATTTCTTCAATTTTCCGAAGGTTCGAATTTTAGATTTTTCGATATCCGATTTCTTGAATTTCCGATTTTTCTTTTTTCCATTTTCGATTTTTCGAATTTTCGATTTTGCAGTTTTCCATTCTTCAGTTTTTAGACTTTTCAATTTCCCGATTTTCCAATATTTCGATTTTCGATTTTTGTTTTTTAGGGTTTTGGATTGTTCAGTGTTTCCATTTTTAAATTTTTCGATTTTTTAATTTTTTTACTTTTCAGTTTTTTAATTTCTCGATTTTTCAATTTTTTGATTTTTAGACTTTCTGGTAGATTTCTTGGATTTTCCGAAGTTTCGAATTTTAGATATTTCAGTATCCGATTTCTTGAATTTTTTTCTTACTTCTCTCCTACTAGTTCTGTTTTGTCGCCCTCTCTCTCTGTTTCGGACTGTTAAATGTTAAATAAATGTTACTAATTCCAAAATGTAAATGTAAATAATTAAATAAATCAAAATATATAAATCTTTTTCTTCCCATTTTGTCTTCCTCTCTTTCTTATCTATTTTTTGAAGATTTTGGCTAAAAAATCCTATAAATGTGAATACTGGCGAGTCAGACATGACATGACGTCATCACATTTTTGGAGTGAACAAATAAGCGAATTTCTATACTGTAATAACAGAGAAAATTTAATTTTCATTTAAAACAAGCAAGAAATCAAACTGATCATAAAAAATTGGCGTTTCCAATTTGGGCGCCTTTCCCCTATCCACAACCGCCACACCCGATTTCCGCCTCCCTTTCCCTACTATACCGTCAATCGACCGGCGTATATCTGGTTGCCTATCTTCCTCTACCATCAAAAAACCCAGACGACGAACTTTTCCCACCCGGCAGTAGGTCGTTTGTTGCATCAACACCATTACAATCAATCCGTTCATTTCATCTCTCCCAGCCCGAATCGCGAAAACTCGAATGCGGTGGAAAGATGCTAGATTTCTTTTCCACAAGAAAAATGTGAGTGTCCCATCAAAAATGTGAAAAGTAAACAGTGAAATCTAATCGGCAATATTGTGATACGGTAAGCAAAACAGGAATTGTTTGCATAGAAATAGAGGTTAGGAAACGGATGTTATTTGCTTTGTTGATAAAAATAATGGCGCTTATCGAAGGAATGACCACGTTTACACGCGACATGCAATCGGTGTAAACAAAGAGAAAATACGAGAAAAACCAGGTTTGCGGCGGGACGTTCACCTGGGATTTATTTACATTTGATTTCGAGGCTGATGCCCCAGATGCTCACGAGAACTGGCGGAATTTGAATAATTACGAGTTTAATGGAGCTGGGGGTCGTTCACGGGCCCAACTTTCGGTTTTAAACATTTAATTATAATTTTACTACATTACAAATGGAACGAAGTATAAATATCCATCGTCGGTTACAAATGTAGAATCACGATTGTGTAACGATGTCGCCATAAACTCATTCAATTAAACACAATCAAGGCGATTTTTGCGGAGAAAAGAAAAATCCTTTGTTGTCGCGCCACCGGAAACGAATTGCCTCCATTATTTGCAACATCTTCCTGGTGAATTATTCACAAAAGCAGACAAACTTGCGCTTCACTTTCTTTTGTTTCCTGTGAAACCTGAAAGTCGTTTGTTTTTGTTTTAACAAGACAAGTGTGATGGGTTTGTGTAAAGGTCGATTTATAAACTTGTCGCTGACGTTGCCGTTCGCCGTTGACGTTACCGTTGACGCTGGGTTTTCAACCAATCAAATTGCGGTGGTGTGCAGAAGGAAAACCCAAAGTAGGAGAGATATTTTGTCTTTTTTTTGATATACATAGCCACCTTTTCACAACACGAAACTTAGAACATGGTTAAAATGGTACATTTTTGCAAGAAAATATGGATTTGGCAATTGTGGGGCGGAGCCTAATTGCAAACTCGATATTTCCTTACACAAATTTTCCATTTTAAACATATTTTAAGGTTTTTTGTTGTGAAAAGACGTGTACACATTTTCAAACAAAAAGACAAAATATAAGCCCGCCCACCCACCCTGTCTCTATTGTGATGATTTTTTTTATTCGCCATGAAATAAGAGGGCGGAGCTTAACTGCAAAATACTTGTTTCTTAACAAGCAATTAAAAACATGTTTTTGAGTAATGTGAATTATGCTGATTTTTTTTATTCTTAGAAATTAAAACGCGTTTCAAATGGTAAATTTTTTATATTTTGTCTTTTTTCTTAATTAACATACGCAGTTGTCTTTTAAGAACAAGAAACTTAAAATACGTTTGAAATGGTAAATTCTTGTAGACAAATATGGATCTTGCATTTTAGCCCCGCCCCTCGATCTCACAACGAATGAAGAATTCATCACAATCGAGAATTGAGATCGGGGCGGAAATGGGTGGGGCCTAATCTTTGGCTTTATTTTTTTCTTAATATGCATAATATTCTTTGAACAACACGATACTCAAAAACAAGTTTTTAATTTCTCCTAGAGAAATAAGGATTTTGTAGTTAAGCTCCGCCCTCTTGGCTAACGACGAATAAAAAGAATCATCACGATTGAGATAGGGTGGGTGGGTGGGGCTACATTTTTCCTTTGTTTCTTAATATGTGTACTTATCTTTTCAGAACAAGAAACTTAAAACATGTTTAAAATGCTAAATTTGTATAAAGAAATATCGATTGATTCTTGTAGATTTCAGGCCGCAGAAGTCATTTCCGCTTTCGTTTCTTTCAATAACTCCAATGGTTTATCCAAAATCGTGCTTTGAACACTACAAATCCATGCAAAATAAGATCAATTTTCCACCAATTTTCATCAAAATTTTCGAAATTTCAAAGTTTACATTTTCTTGTAGATTTCAGGCCGTAGAAGTCATTTCCGCTTTCGTTTCTTCGATAACTCCAATGGTTTTTCCAGAATCGTCCTTTGAACACTACAAATCCATGCAAAATAAGACCAATTTTCCACCAATTTTCATCAAAATTTTCGAAATTTCAAAGTTTACATTTTCTTATTGATTTCAGCCGTAGAAGTCATTTCCGCTTTCGTTTCTTCGATAATTCCAATGGTTTTTCCAGAATCGTCCTTTGAACACTACAAATTCATGCAAAATTAGACCAATTTTCCACCAATTTTCATCAAAATTTTCGAAATTTCAAAGTTTAGATTTTCTCGTAGATTTCAGGTCGCAGAAGTCATTTCCGCTTTCGTTTCTTCGATAACTCCATTGGTTTATCCAGAATCCTCCTTTGAACATTACAAATCCATGCAAAATAAGACCAATTTTCATCAAAATTTTTGAAATTTCAAAGTTTACATTTTCTTGTAGATTTCAGGCCGCAGAAGTCATTTCCGCTTTCGTTTCTTCGATAACTCCAATGGTTTTTCCAGAATCGTCCTTTGAACACTACAAATCCATGCAAAATAAGACCAATTTTCCACCAATTTTCATCAAAATTTTCGAAATTTCAAAGTTTGCATTTTCTTGTAGATATCAGGCCGCAAAAGTCATTTCCGCTTTCGTTTCTTCGATAACTCCAATGGTTTTTCCAGAATCGTCCTTTGAACACTACAAATCCATGCAAAATAAGACCAATTTTCCACCAATTTTCATAAAAATTTTCGAAATTTCAAAGTTGACATTTTCTTGTAGATTTCAGGCCGTAGAAGTCATTTCCGCTTTCATTTCTTCTATAACTCCAATGGTTTTTCCAGAATCGTCCTTTGAACACTACAAATTCATGCAAAATAAGATCAATTTTCCACCAATTTTCATCAAAATTTTCGAAATTTCAAAGTTTACATTTTCTTGTAGATTTTAGGCCGCAGAAGTCATTTCCGCTTTCGTTTCTTCGATAACTCCAATGGTTTTTCCAGAATCGTTCTTTGAACACTACAAATCCATGCAAAATTAGACCAATTTTCATCAAAATTTTCGAAATTTCAAAGTTTACATTTTCTTGTAGATTTCAGGCCGCAGAAGTCATTTCCGCTTTCGTTTCTTCGATAACTCCAATGGTTTTTCCAGAATCGTCCTTTGAACACGACATATTCAAGAAAACAAGACCAATTTTCCACCAATTTTCATCAAAATTTTCGAAATTTCAAAGTTTACGTTTTCTTGTTCGATTACTTAAGAACATATTTCACATGGTAATTTCACGTATAAAAATAAGGATTTTATAATTAAGCTCTGCCCCTCGGCTTACCACGAATAAAAGACAATAATCAGAATTGAGACAGGGTGGGTGGGCGGGGCTTATATTTTGTCTTTTTTTCTAAATACACATAGCCATCTTTTCACAACAAGAAACCTAGAAATAGTTAAAATGGTACATTTTTACAAGGAAATATGGATTTTGTAATTATGGATCGGAGCCTAAATCCAAAAATTCATATTTCCTTATAGAAATTTTCCATTTTAAATATGTTTTAAGTTCCATGTGGTGAAAAAAAGTCTACACATTCTCAAACAAAAAGGCAAAATGTAAGCCCGCCCACCCGCCCGGTCTCAATTGTGATGAATTTTTTATTCGGCGTGAACCAAGGGGGCGGAGCTTAACTGCAAAATACTTATTTCTTTACAGGAAATTAAAAACATGTTTTTGAGTATTGTGTTCTTCAAGGAATATGTATATTAAGAAAAAAAGGGAAAAGTATATACCCCGCCCACCCACCCTATCTCAATTGTGATGATTTTTTTTTATTCTTTGAAACTTAAATCACGTTCCAAATGGTAAATTATTGTAAAGAAATATGGATTTTGCAATTAAATTCCGCTTTTTTGGATCTCGACGATTAAAAAAAAATCATCACACTTGAGATCGGGTGGGTGGGTGGGGCTTATATTTTGTCTTTTTTCTTAATTAACTTACGCAGTTGTCTTTTCAGAACAAGAAACAAATTCATCACAATTGAGAATTGAGATCGGGGCGGGTATGGGTGGGGCTTAATCACGATACTCAAAAACATGTTTTTAATTTCTCGTGGAAAAATGAGGATTTTGCAGTTAAGCTCCGCTCTCTTGGCTCACGACGAATAAAAAAAATCATCACAATTGAGACCGGGTGGGTGGGCGGGGCATATATTTTGCCTTTTTTTTTCTTAATATATGTAGACTTATTTCGACAACAAGAAACTTAAAGCATGTCTAAAATGGTAAATTTTTCTAGTAATCAACTTAAATCTACAACTGTAACGCGATCTTCAACGTCAACAAGTTTATAAATCCCACTTTTGTTAGCTAAAATTGTCACGGCCGATGAAGTTGGGTAACATTTTTTCGTTGTCGCTAATTGTGGCAGAAAGATTTAATCGATTCATTTCCCGAAAAAAAATAATTGAGGACAATTAGCTACTAATTAACAATTGAAAATAATTGGAGCTTAAAATACGTGACAAAATTAAATTTTGACAATTTTTCGATTAAAGTTTTCAGGTCATAAAGGAAATGGCATTCATTGTTGTAGTTTTTTTAATTCTTAACATGTCTATAAATTCATCGGAACGACATTCCTGTATAAATTGCGCAAATTGTGTTGTTAAAATGATAACGCGACTCAATAATTAACTTTTAATGGCTTGTTTATTTGCCTGGTTAAGTGTAACATAATAAGTTAGCCATTATGGTGCACCGACGTCGCCACTTTGGCAGTTGGGTCAAATTTAATGGCTTCACCACGTGCTGGCTGGACAGTTTCCAAAAAAATTCTAGAATCTAATCTCACCGTATCAGTCATAAAATCGCGATTTTTTTCCAGGTACTAGTACTTCATGCGTGCATTTATTAATCAGTTTCCTGTTTCTGATTCATATAATTAGCGCCTGTGAGTCACGCAAGCGTGAAAGTAATTCGAACTTTTGAAAAAAATTAAAAACTGCATACCGACCAAAGTTTTAATTTTGTGTCTTATTTATATCGCTGCAATTTAATTCGTGTCATTTCATAACGGCATTCCACAACAGCTACCATAAAATTCCGATTTTCTCGTTCTTCGTTACGTACATTTCGCACCTGATGCCAAGAATTTAAACAGTTTGTGGATTGAATTCTCTTATCTCGAGAATTTTCACATGCTTGGAGTTTCGACACTCGATAAGTTGATTATCTCGTCACAAGTTCTATTACCTGTGGCGCATTCCACTAACCGTTCTATTTACCTCTAATTATCCAGGTCGATATTAAATCGATCAGTGAAAGGAGACCTTGTTAGGAGAGAAAAGACACTTTATCCGATTTTTCTTCCGCAGGTATGCTAAACGAGCCACAATGACACGAACAAAAGAAAAACTCCTCCATGATAAACCGATCAACACGTATTACCACCACAAATCCCACCAGACGACGCTGCTCAAAGGCTTGAACACCCTTTGGGAGAAAGGCGAGCTTCTGGACGTCACTCTGATCATAGAAGGCCAGGTTTTTAAGGCACACAAAGTCGTTTTATCCGCCTGTAGTGATTATTTTCGTGCCATGTTCACAAACAACATGTTGGAGTCGCGACAAGACGAGATTTGTTTGAATGGGATCACCGCTGCTGGGTTCCACCAGCTGCTAGATTACGCTTACACGTCTAGAATTATGCTAAATTTGGGGAATATACAGGATGTGTTGGAGGCGGCGTCGCACGTCCAGATGGAACCCGTAATCCAAGCGTGCTCCAAGTACTTATTGTCGCAGATAGACATCGATAATTGTATCGATATAGCGACTATCGCTGAAACTTACTCGTTGGAGAAGTTGCGCTTGATGGTGTATAGGTTCATGAGTGAGCATTTGTTGGAGTTTTCAAACTCCAAGGAGTTTTATAGACTGAGTCCGCAACAACTGGAGAATCTTTTGGCTTTGGATTTTCCAGTGGATTGTTCGGAAGCGGACGTGCTGCGGATCGTCCTCGCCTGGTTCTTCCACGTAGACAACTCCAAGTAATTAAACATTAAAATGTCTGCAAAATTTGACTTTTCTGATTTTTTTTTAAATTCTAGGCGCGACCTCCGCGTGTCCTACGCCATGCGCATCATCCACTACGTCCATTTCCAGGAGATCTCCCGCCGCAAACTCGAGAGCATCGTCAGCAAAATCTTCCACGACCGCACCAGCGAGTGGGACCTCTACAAAGTCGTACTATCCGAAGCCTACCTCCAAACCAACGCCGACAAAGTCACCGCCACCCCCAACCTGCTAAACTCCCGCGGGATGGAGCTAGCAGTCCTCAAAATCGGCGGTTTCGGGATCAGTGGAATCACCAACGAAATCACTTATTGTTTCTCAAGTGAAAGAAAATGGAAACATTTGACCACAATCCCCCATTTAGAACAATGCAACTTCGGGACTGCGGTCCTCAACAACGAACTTTACATAGTAGGGGGTTGCTTTAACCAATCCCTCCAGGAAAACATTCACCCGTTCGGGTTTAAATATAGCCCGAGGTACGACAAATGGTCGACTATGTCACCCATGAACGTCGAGCGTTGTCGCTTTTCGTTGAACGTGTTGGGGAATATGCTATACGCGGTAGGCGGAGCCAGCGAGATCGACGAATACGGGACGAGTACTTGCGAATGTTACGACCCGGTGCTGGACGCTTGGTACATGGTGGCGTCGCTCCCGGCGCACATCACCCAACATGCTGGTGCTAGCTATGAGTTTAATATGGACGCGAAGTTGTTTATTAGCGGCGGGATGGATCGGGATTCCATCCAGTCGGCTATGTTTTGTTACAGCGTGACCGAGGATAAGTGGGTGCCGTGCGCACCTATGCTGAGAGCGAGAGCTGATCACGTGATGTTGTCCATCGGTGACTACTTGTACGTTTGTGGGGGCTGGACGGAGGGCCCGGATAGTCGCTCCCGAATTTTGGTGGATACTATAGATGCTTATGATGTTAAGAATGATAGGTGGGAGGTGGTCACGAGGGTCCCGACGCCGCGGTACCACGCCGGGATTGTTTGTGTTGATCATAAGATTTTTTTTATTGGGGGGTTTTATAGTGATGATATGTTTGATAAGAGTACCGCGGCCATAGAGTTTTATGATATTACGACTGAGTGTTGGACTGCGGAGGAGAAGTACCCGCAGGATATTTGGGAGCATACGTGTGCCTCGTTGTTTATCCCGAAGTGGAGGGATGATATGCAGGATATGCAGGTCATTGCGAAGACGGAGAGTTAGGTCGATTTGGTTTTTTATTATATTTTTATAACTGTGTTTGGATTTTTGAAGAATATATATTTATTTTGTATTTTGAAGGTGGATTTTTATTGCTTGAATTTGTTAAATAGAAAGCACAATCGTTCGACGTCTGTTCATTCGTAAATATTTTTTTAACCTCAATTTTTTATTAAGTCAGCTTTGCGTCAATAACACATGGTAAAGCCAATATTGCCAGATTTATGCAAAATCATTCATTAATTTCGTCAGTCATAAAGAAGTAACAGCAGGTCGTATGGAAATGAGATACTTTGTAATCGAAATCGTCAGCACTTATATTTCTCTATTGTCTGAAGAAATTTTTTTGTACCTACAGTGTTTCTCCAGATAATTATCATCGATTTAACGTATCTCTAGAGCATTTAGCATTTCATATTTTCAGTATTGGACTCTTCGACGTTTTGATGAATTTCACAACCAAAAAGTTAGTTATCTTTTTGTGTCTGAACTGAAAATCTCTTAAACACCAGTTAACAGTGTAGAAGGGAGCAATTTTCAGACAAATTTGGTCAAAAATAAAAAGTTCTTTCACATAGAAATGTTGGGACAATAAAATCGATTTCCAAACGATGACAATGCATGAATGCAAATTCCCTTGCTCATTCTGCTGCGGATTACCAACAACTGTCCAATTCAAGGTCGAATCATACAAACAATATATTGTTGGGAGCAAACCCATCAGGAGCACCTTATTCATTCTATGTTGTCTATCGTGTTATTGTTCCAGGCTATTAATAGTCTACATATATGTAGTTAATTTTTATTTATAATAAGACTGATTTTGACAAATGGTATAACTTCCAAGAAAATAAAGGGTGGGTGGGCGGGGCCAATACTTGCCAAGATAAGACTGATTTTGGCAAATGAGATACCCTGTAAGAAAAGAGAGGGTGGGTGGGCGGGGCTAGTACATTATAAGATAAGAATGATTTTGGCAAATGACATACCTTCCAAGAAAAGAGGGGGTGGGTGGGCGGGGCTAGTACCTGATAAGATAAGAATGATTTTGGCAAATGAGAAACCATGTAAGAAAAGAGAGGGTGGGTGGGTGGGGCTAGTACCTGCTAAGATAAGAATGATTTTGGCAAATGACATACCTTCCAAGAAAAGAGAGGGTGGGCGGGCGGGGCTAGTACTTGCTAAGATAAGACTGACCAGGCGTGGATACAGGATTTCATTTAGGGGGGGGCAATTTTTGAGCGATTTTACTTATGTCGCAGAAATTCGTTCTAAACAAAAAAAATTATAAAATTTTAGCTAGTATACTCTTTTTCACATAACATGGGTGACATTTGGTTGTTTTCGTTACACGCATAGTGTACAGTAGAACCTCGATAATCCGAATTAATTGGAAAAAAGGCAGATTAACGATTTGTTCGGATCAGCAATTTTCCCAAAAATCTGAAAGGGAATTGAATAACAACTTCATACACAGTTGAAAACAAACTTCAAGAAATAAACCATAATTTTATTAAACAAAATTAAAGAATTCTTAAGCAACAATGGATAATAGATACATTCTAAAAAAATATTACTCCGTGACCATAAACACGCTATCTTTTTGGAATCAACACGCCGGGATGTATACCCAGAATTTTTAGATGAATTTTTCAAACAGGAAATTTTCAATTACATATATATTACCTCCATTATGCAAATTTCGACCCATTCTCGACGATTTTCGAAATTTAACTAAATACATTTTCTTGTAGATTTTGGGCATCAGAAGTCACTTCTGGCTTCATTTCTTCGATAACTTAAACCATTTTTCCAGATTCGTCCAGTTGAAATATCGCAATTTTTAAAAATTTCGAAAAATTCGAATTTCACACCGAATTTTCCGAATACATTGCTCGGTTACCATTAACATGCTATATTTTTGGAATCAGTACGTCGGGATATACATATATCCCTTAATTTTTTCAGAATTTTTAGGAAACTTTTTCAAAAATAAATTTTTCCTCATGCAAATTTCGACCCATTTTCGACGATTTTCGAATTTTAACTAAATACTTTTTCTTGTAGATTTCGGCCCTCATTTCTTCGATGACTTCAACCTTTTTCCAGACTTAGTTAATTAATTCAGTGCATTGAAATCGTAATTTTTAAAAATTTCAAAATATTCCATACAACATATGCAGAAAGATCTTGCGTCATTTTTGCAAGTAGGTGCGTGTTTTCAAGTTCAGTTCAGATTGCAGAGTTTTTGTTCGGATTAAAGAAGCATCGACTTCAAATAGCCTCTGTTCGGATTACTGGATGTTCAGATAATCGTGAATTCGGCTTATAGAGGTTGTACTGTATTTACAAAATGAAATTCGATTTCAAAATTTTGAAATTGGTCAAAATAAAGTACCTCGGTCGTGTGTTAGGGGGGCCCCTGGCCTACTCTGTAAGAAAATGAAGGGTAGAGGGTATATCATTTGGCACAATCAGTCTTATCTTAGTAGCATCTACTAGCGAAGGAAGTATTGTAGTCGAGACCGTCGGCCGACTCTTCTACTTTTATGTTTTCTCGACTTTTCATGATCCCTAGAATACGAAGAAATAGGTCTCCCGTTTCCGTCTGTCTGTCTGTCCGTCCGTCTGTCTGTCTGTTTGTCTGCCGTTCCGAGTTTTATTAGACACATAACTTCCAAAAGTACTGGGCCGATTTTTGTCAAATTTTGTATTTATGTTAGGAATATCATGTAGACGGTAAAACGCTAACCAAAATTTGTCTAATCATCCCCACCAATGATGTGACGTCACCTCAAAAATCCAGGTTTATAAACAAACATTTTGGAATTTTGCGGGATAAATCCTATCTAAAATGTCCAGAATATGATGAGTCTGTACTTGTCATTTATCATTCCATTAATATTTTTGGGATTTGCTTATACACAATGACTCACAAAAATTAATGAATGTGTGAATTTATTTTTTTGATTTAATCAGGAACTGGAAAACCGAATGCTTCGAAATCTTCCAGAGGTTTTAAAGTTATCATAAGCATGGCAAATTTTTGATCAAAATGTATTTGCTCATCTTTGTTAAAAAATTGAGGACGACATCTCAAAATTTTCCGAAATAAATTCTACCCAAAATGTGCGAAACATGATGAGTTTTTATTTGTAATTTATCACTGTATTCATATCTCTTAGATTTGTTTATACAGGTGGCTCAAAAAAATTAATGAATGAGTCAATTTATTTTATTGATTAAATCAGAAACGATTCACTCCATTTTCCCAGAAAATTTTGGGAATACAATATTCATTTTATACAAATTATTATTTTTCAATTTCCATTTTACATTGAATAAAATAAGTCAGTGAAATGGAGACAAGAAGTTGGCGAAGATGAGTTTAGGTTTTTTTAAAGAATTTTATAAGCACGTACTAGCCCCGCCCATCCACTCCCCTCTTCATTCCGATAACTACTCTTAATATTATTCAATCTTATCTTGGCAAGTCTAGCCCCGCCCACCCACCCTCTATTTTCTTAGAGGGTATGTGATTTGCCAAAGTTAGTTTTTTCTTAGCATGTACTAGGCCCGCCCACCCACCCTCTCTTTTCTTAGAAGGCATGTGATTTGCCAAAATTAGTTTTATCTTATCAGGTACTAGGCCCGCCCACCCACCCTCTCTTTTCTTGAAGGATATGTGATTTGCCAAAATCAGTCTTACCTTAGCAAGTACTATAAAAAAATTTAAAAATTGAAAAATTGCAAATCGAGTTTAGTTTTGTGAGCAAGCAGTAGTCCCGCCCACCCAACAATTCTCTTCAATTGAAATCCACCTATGATTCGGACTAGACAAAATGAATCACTGAAATGGAGGTTGGGTGGGTGGGCGGGGTGAATTATATATTCTCTTGTAAAATGAGAATGGGAACTAATAAAACGTAGACTGTAAAAAAATGTTAATCATAATTTTTTACTACTTATTTGCTGTAACATTTATTTCTTGTTTCTGAAGAAAAAAATCAGAGAACGGGTGGGTGGGTGGGGCTAAATTTGACTTTTTTCTATATAATCTTTTATAAGCAAGCAATAGCCCCGCCCACCCACCCTCTCTTCATTCCAGTGATTACTCTTAATATTGTTCAGTTATTTACCGAAATCAATCTTATTTATTTTGTTATGCTACTAATTTGATATAACATTTTTTTCTTATTTCTGAAAAAAAGAGAGAACGGGTGGGTGGGCGGGGCTAATTTTAACATTTTCCAAAAGAATCTTTTATAGGCAAACAAGAGCCCCGCCCACCCACCCCCTCTTCATTCCAGTGATTCCTCTTGATATTGTTCAGTGGATACTAAAATCAGTCTTATTTTAACAAATACTATCTCCGTCCACCCGTCCTCTATTTTCTTAGGGGGTATGTAATTTGCCATAATTAGTCTTGTGTTAGCAAGTCCAAGCCCCTCCCACCCCTTGTTCGTTCCAGGGACTACTCTTAATATTGTTCAGCCTTATCTTAGCAAGTTTTAGCCCCGCCCACCCACCCTTTTTTTTCTTAGATGATATGTCATTTACCAAAATCGATCTTATCTTAGCAAGTACTAGCCACCAGCCCTCTATTTTCTTAGAGGGTATGTAGTTTGCCACAATCAGTCTTATCTTAGCAAGTACAAGCCCCTCCCACACACCCTTTAATTTCTTAGCAGATACTGGCTCTGCCCACACAGGCTGGGGTCATTCCAACGAATTTATCTCGCTTTAGTTGAAATCCAACCTTTGATTCGGACTATATAAAATGATGACTGAAATGGAGGCGGGGTGGGTGGGCGTGGTGAATTATATGTTTTTTTGTAAAGTGAGAATGGAACTAATGGAACGTAGGCTGTCAAAAAAGCGTTAATCGTATTTTTTTAGTATACTACTTATTTGCTGCAACATTTATTTCTTATTTCTGAAGAAACAAATTATAGAACGGGTGGGTGGGTGGGGCTAAATTTAACTTTTTCCTACAGAATCTTTTATAAGCAAGCAATAGCCTCGCCCACCCACCCTCTCTTCATTCCAGCTATTACTCTTAATATTGTTCAGTTATTTAACAAAATCAGTCTTATTTTAACAAATATTAGCTCCGCCCACCCGCCCTCTATTTTCTCAGGGGGTATGTAATGTGCCATAATCAGTCTTATCTTAGCAAGTGGTACACTGCACCAATCCCAGTGTGCGTGTCCTTGAAAAAAATGTTGATGACGTCATCATAAAATTGTATAAAAAAAACAACTCGAAAATGATGGATGTTTCAATGTACTTCTGGTGCGAGGGAAGTTCTGTTGAAACAACTTTGGACCAATTTTTTGGTTATTATCGAAGTAAATGTATTACAATGGTAAAACATCACATCCACTAATTGTACAAGAACCCTAAAACTATTTAAACTTTAGATATAATAGTTATATTGACAATTGATTTTTTAGTAGCGCCGTCTAGGGGGAAGTGCCTCAACTTTAAAACGTCAAAACCAACCCATGGAATAGAATTTTGATCCACTGTGTATACAAAAATTGAAAATTAATTGCGTCGTCGAGATTCGAACTAAAATAGTTGCGATGTCCTCATGATTTAACGACCGACATTATTGTATTAAACAATTTGTAAAAGCACCAAACGGTTTTAAACAACATTTTAAGTTGGTTATGCTGTCGCGTGTTTGTCACTTTTTTGACGTAAAATATCGTCTTACCAACCCCGAAAAAGCTAAGATGGCTGCTGTTGGGGCCAAAATTAGGCCGTTGGTGTTGGTTCAGCTATTTTCAACGTTCGTATTTCAAGTGGATTCAAGTGTCGTGAAGTTTAGGAATCTGTATAACGTGTTTTCCGTTGATAAAACCCCCTTTTTTGGCCCGGTTTGTTCTCGTCCCGCCAGATGTCAGCGTGTCCGTTGACAGTTGATCCGCGCAAGTGCACCTCGTCAGAATCGCCGTACCGTCGCCCCCGCTCCCGAGGCGCAGTCTCAGTTTTCAGTCCCACAAAGCGGTCAAAAACAGATGAGTCTCAATTGCGATCCGGTCTCGGCGAAGTAGTGAAGCACTAAATCCGACCCCGAACAGCAGCCCCCTTGTGCCTAGGTGCCCAGACAAGGCGGGTGCAAACGCCGTGCCCCTCGTCCACGCTGCACCGCTGAACGCAGTTCAATAACATTGCAGATGAGCCGTTAGGTGATAGTGCAGTGCGAGCGAACTCCGGACATGCTAGGTTAGGTGCTCTCAGGCGGACCCAGTGCCGAAGTCGGTGTGTTTCATGGTGCGATCTGTGGGTTATGCGCTGCTGATGGAAGACGATTGTTGGTGCGGTGCCCTGGCCATAAACGCACGGGTTGTGCGCTTTCGGGATACGAAACCTCTATAATGTCGGGGAGTCTGATGAACGAGGAGCACAAGTCGCCTAGGGAAAGCGGCGAGGACTCTGAAGACGAAAGCGAAATCCTGGAGGAGAGCCCCTGCGGCCGGTGGCTGAAGCGGCGAGAGGAGGTGAGCATGTAGCGAGTGCGAAGGGGGCACCTTTGACGTGACCATAACCTAGCCGGCGACCATCTTGCCTGGCCCGCGAAGGCCGCATGCCCGCCGGGATCGATTGGGCGACGGCCCCAAGTCGTGCGGGTTCTAACCTGCGAATACCGCCACCGAGACGGCACAAGTTGCGACAGCCGGTTATTTTTAGAATTAGAAGAACTATGACCTTCTGGTGTAATGGGTATAACCGGTTTATGGAGGAATTTCGGATTCGATTGCTGTTCTTGCGGCTTTTCGGACGGACACGTTGCAGAGGGAGAGTCGGGGGGTGGTCGGGGACGAGGGTTGGCGGCCGAGAGGGTTAGAAACAGAGTTGCGACGGAAAATATGCGAATGCTATTTTTCGCCGGAAATTACCTGCGATGCTGCGCTTTTGTTCGAACTCGGTGTGCCTCTTCAGCCAGAAATTATCCGTTTGCGAAAACAAAACCTCAATATGGTACGGTTGACAACAAAAATGTTGGCCGAAAAAATTCGGAATTAGCGTTGGCCGTGCTCGTGCACCTCCATTTATCGGTTGTACTGGATTAATGTCGGTTATTTTCATATATATTGAAGCGTTCGAGCAGATAATCCAGATAAGGGAAAGTTAAGATAAGATAACTTTCCAAAACAAAAGGAGAGCGGAACACATGTTTCAGAATGTATCGGAAGAGATATTGAATTGCCAACTGCAATTCTTTTTTAGTCACAGGGTTACACATAAATTAGTCAGCAATGAGAGCCTAAATGTTGAGTGTTAAATCTGGAGCTATTATTCACTGTTAGATAGTCAGTGATGTGCATTTGATCGTTAGTTGCACCACACAAAAAGTTATTTTCGGTAATGCAGCAGTTCCGCGAAGATTGCAATCACCAAAATTTACATATCACAGTTATAAATTTTGTCAATATTTTTCGGCAACATTAGTATGCAATTTACCAAAATGTCAATGCTATGGTATTTTATAGTTGACGATATTTGAATTTTTAAGTATATTTTCTGTGGCGAAATAATAATCTGGCCGGTATTTTACGAAACTCGCAAAGATCACATAGGTATTTTGTTTTATTTGAGACAATGTTAAAAAAAAATTAAAACCGTAAACAAGAGTACTATATAAATTAACTGGTATAGTGAAACCCCTGCTGATTTAATTTTGTGTTTGAATGTCGAACATTTTCTAAGAGGGCGAAAAATTTCTAGGGCCACTATTTTTTTTAGAACCAGAAGGAATCCCCACGTCCCTCCATATTTTATTTGTGAAAGAATTTTAAGACTCTTTTAGGATGTGAAAGAAGCCTTTTTTAGGAAATTTTAAAGAATGTCGGGCTCCTTATGTCAGATCTTTGATAAAGTTTGAAAGAATCTCGGGCTCCTATGTTTGATTTTGAAAATGTTTAAAAGAATCTCTGGCTCTGTGTCTGATCTTTATAAAAGGTCGAAAGAATCTCGGGCTCCTGACGTTTGATTATGAAAGTGTCAAAAGAATCTCGGGCTCCTTATGTTTGATTTTAAAGAAGTTTGAAAGAATCTCGGGCTCCTTGTGTTTGATTATGAAAATGTTAAAAGAATCGGCTTTTTACGTTTGATTTTCAAAATGTTAAAAGAATCTCGGGCTTTTCACGTTTGATTTTTGAAAAAGTTTGAAAGAATCTCGGGCCCCTTCTGTTTGATTTTGAAAATGTGTAAAAGAATCTCAGGTTTCGTACGTTTGATTTTGAAAATGTTAAAAGAATCTCGGGCTCCTTATGTTTGATTTTGAAAAGTTTACAAGAATCTCGGGTTTCTTATGTTTGATTTTCAAAAAGTTAAAAAAATCGCGGACTCCTTATGTTTTATTTTGAAAATGTTTAAAGGAATCTCGGGTTTCTTACGTTTGATTCTGAAAATGTTAAAAGAATCCCGGGCTTCTTACGTTTGATTTTGAAAATGTTAAAAGAATCTCGGGCTCCTTATGTTTGATTTTGAAAATGTTTACAGGAATCTCGGGTTTCTTAAGTTTGATTTTCAAAAAGTTAAAAAAAATCGCTGGCTTCTTATGTTTGATTTTGAAAATGTTTAAAGGAATCTCGGGTTTCGTACGTTTGATTTTGAAAATGTTAGAATCTCGGGCTTCTTACGTTTGATTTTGAAAATGTTAAAAAGAATCTCGGGCTCCTTATGTTTGATTTTGAAAATGTTTAAAAGAATGTCGGGTTTCTTATGTTTGATTTTGAAAATATTTAAAGGAATCTCGGGTTTCCTACGTTTGATTTTGAAAATGTTCAAAGAATCTCGGGCTTCTTACGTTTGATTTTGAAAATGTTAAAAGAATCTCGGGCTCCTTATGTTTGATTTTGAAAATGTTTACAGGAATCTCGGGTTTCTTAAGTTTGATTTTCAAAAAGTTAAAAAAAAATCGCGGGCTCCTTATGTTTGATTTTGAAAAGTTTACAAAAATCTCGGGTTTCTTATGTTTGATTTTCAAAAAGTTAAAAAAATCGCGGGCTCCTTATGTTTGATTTTGAAAATGTTTAAAGGAATCTCGGGTTTCCTACGTTTGATTTTGAAAATGTTAGAATCTCGGGCTTCTTACGTTTGATTTTTAAAATGTTAAAAGAATCTCGGGCTCTTTACGTTTGATTTTTGAAAAGGTTTGAAAGTATCTCGGGTTTCTTATGTTTGATTCTGAAAATGTTAAAAGAATCTCGGGCTTCTTACGTTTGATTTTGAAAATGTTAAAAGAATCTCGGGCTCCTTACGTTTGATTTTGAAAATGTTTACAGGAATCTCGGGTTTCTTAAGTTTGATTTTCAAAAAGTTAAAAAAAATCGCGGGCTCCTTATGTTTGATTTTGAAAATATTTAAAGGAATCTCGGGTTTCCTACGTTTGATTTTGAAAATGTTCAAAGAATCTCGGGCTTCTTACGTTTGATTTTGAAAATGTTAAAGAGAATCTCGGGCTCCTTATGTTTGATTTTGAAAATGTTTAAAAGAATGTCGGGTTTCTTACGTTTAATTTTGAAAATGTTAAAGAATCTCGAGCTCTTTACGTTTGATTTTTGAAAATGTTTGAAAGAATCTCGGGCTTTTTATGTTTGATTTTGAAAATGTGTAAAAGAATCTCGGGTTTCCTACGTTTGATTTTGAAAATGTTCAAAGAATCTCGGGCTTCTTACGTTTGATTTTGAAAATGTTAAAAAGAATCTCGGGCTCCTTATGTTGGATTTTGAAAATGTTTACAAGAATCTCGGGTTTCTTATGTTTGATTTTCAAGAAGTTAAAAAAATCGCGGGCTCCTTATGTTTGATTTTGAAAATTTTTAAAGGAATCTCGGGTTTCTTACGTTTGATTCTGAAAATGTTAAAGAATCTCGGGCTCCTTATGTTTGATTTTGAAAATGTTTGCAAGAATCTCGGATTTCTTATGTTTGATTTTCAAAAAGTTAAAAAAATCGCGGGCCCCTTATATTTGAGTTTGAAAATGTTTAAAGGAATCTCGGGTTTCCTACGTTTGATTTTGAAAATGTTAAAAGAATCTCGGGCTCCTTATGTTTGACTTTGAAAATGTTAAAAGAATCTCGGACTCTTTACGTTTGATTTTTGAAAAAATCCGAAAGAATCTCGGGCCTCTTATGTTTGATTTTGTAAATGTGTAAAAGAATCTCGGGTTTCCTACGTTTGATGTTGAAAATGTTAAACGAATCTCGGGCTTTTTACGTTTGATTTTTAAAAAGGTTTGAAAGAATCTCGGCCTCCTTATGTTTGAAAATGTTTAAAAGAATCTCAGGTTTCGTACGTTTGATTTTGAAAATGTTAAAAGAATCCCGGGCTTCTTACGTTTGATTTTGAAAATGTTAAAAGAATCTCGGCTTCTTTACGGTGGATTTTTGAAAAGGTTTGAAAGAATCTCGCACTTCTTATGTTTGATTTTGAAAAGGTGTAAAAGAATCTAAGGCTCATAACGTTTGATTTTTGAAAAGGTTTGAAAGAATCTCGCACTTCTTATGTTTGATTTTGAAAAGGTGTAAAAGAATCTCAGGCTCATAACGTTTGATTTTTGAAAATGTTTAAAAGAATCTCGGGTTTCTTACGTTTATTTTTGAAAATGTTGAAATAATCTTGGGCTCTTTACGTTTGATTTTTGAAAAGGTTTGAAAGAATCTCAGGCTTCTTATGTTTGATTTTGAAAATGTGTGAAAGAATCTCGGGCTCATTACGTTTGATTTTTGAAAATGTTAGGAGAATCTCGGGCCCTTTACGTTTGATTTTTGAAAAGGTTTCAAAGAATCTCGGGTTCCTTATGTTTGATTTTGAAAATGTTTAAAAGAATCTCTGATTTCATACGTTTGATTTTGAAAATGTTAAAAGAATTTCGGCCTCTTTACGGTTGATTTTTGAAAAGGTTTGAAAGAATCTCAGGCTCAGTACGTTTGATTTTTGAAAATGTTTAAAAAAATCTCGGGCTCCTTTTGTTTGATTTTGAAAATGATTAAAAGAATTTCGGGTTTCTTACGTTTAATTTTGAAAATGTTGAAAGAATCTTGGGCTCTTTACGTTTGATTATTGAAAAAGTTTGAAAGAATCTCGGGCTTCTTATGTATGTGTAAATATTAAAAAAAAACACATTTTTTTTCCAATGGTAATCTTCCATGGAGGTAATTGCTGTCATTTTTAAAAAAACAAGAAAAAAAAAACCGTTTTAGAATTACAATATAAACTGCCACACAGTGAATTTATGCATTATAAGATCTAGACCTAGCGTATAATTTTACGTGCTCACAACCTAGGAAAAAAAATTCTGGATCTAGTCGATATTTCGTGTTCGTTGACATTGAACAACACATAAATATTTTTTTAGAAGTTGTATACAATAAATACGCCTCGTGGCCGCCTAAACTTAGAATATTGTACGCCAAAAAAGTCGGTCAGAACAAAAATATCGTGTAAACATTTTTGTGTTTGTTTTGTTCATATAAGTGTTTCTATCATAATTTTTTCTTCGACTAAAATAACGGTGAAAGTTGTTCGCTCTTGACAAAAGCGGTATTCCACGGTGTGCGGTTCGTCGCCGACACGGCGCACCGTGGAATTCGCCCATAAAACCCGGGAAAACGTGGAAGAAACTCTTCTATCCAGTGCCGCGCAAATGACTTCCATCAAATCCAGCGCAATTTGTGTAAGCAGTAAAACAGTAATCAGTGCTGGGATCATATCCTTTTCAAATCGCAACACGTGCATGACGGATAATCGCACACTTAACCCAACAAATTTTCCAACATCCATTAAGTTTATTGCGTACGTGAGAGTCTTCGCATTTCTGCTAATCTCGAACTTACGGTTAATAAACTACCAAAAAATGCGTTTTGTCACAAATGAAAATAAGTTTGTAGGTCGATCGATTAGTCCGACCATAGGTCAACTTGTTCATTTAAATTCCTTGGGCCTGAATGTACATTACGAGATAAATTTCAGTGTCAACATAATTAGTGTTTTCGAATGGCATTTAATCATTGTTTCGTGCCGGTTTATCGAATGTGATTTTTGTTAATGCCTTGTTTACTTGCGGCTGATGGAAGAATAATAGGTGTGTACGCGATGTTTTGTGAAAAATAGAAGCTTTTATCGTTAAATTCATAACTCGGTTTGGTTTTTCTTGGGTGCAGTGTTTTCTAGCGATTCGGATTTATCGCTAATTCTATGTTTACGCGGATAAAGCTGGCTATTATCTAGCAGGAAGTGAAGGCGATTGACCCATCGTTTTTAATGGAACTGCGTTATTGTGACAGGTGGGTCGGACGTACGATGAAACGAAATTTTTGGAAAATTGCAACCGAACGAGAATAACATCAACACTTATTTTGACTATTTTGGAATTGTAAAAAGTGGAATCATTAGCGGAAACGAGTTCTATTTAGTAGAAAATTATCACCAGATACGGAATATATGGTTGTTTTTTGATGAATCTCTGAATAATTGGGTTCAATTTTTTTGAAAGATTCGAAACTGTAAAAAGTGGTTATAGTTGCTCGCGAGAGGTTAGGGAACTTCGCGGATTTCAGTTGTGTTGTTATTTTTGTGATGCATGACGATTTTTACTTCCCGAGCGTAAGCAAAGGAAGTATTGTAATCGAGTCCGTCGGCCGACTCTCTACTTTTACGTTTTCTCGATCTTTCATGACCCCTAGAAGACGAAGAAATAGGTCTCCCATTTCCGTCTGTCTGTCCGTCTGTCCGTCTGTCCGTCCGTCTGTCCGTCTGTTGTCCCGGATTTTATTAGACAGATAATCTCCGAAAGTACTCGACCGATTGTTGTGAAATTTTGTACTGATATTAAGAATATCATGTAGATGGTAAAACGCTAACCAAAATTTGTCTAATCATCCCCACCACTAATGCGATGACGTCACTTCAAAATTGTACATAGTAAATGGGTTTTCAATTGTATAAAATAACATAGTCCTACACATGTAGTTTACAACTCCGAATCGACTTTTCACCCGAAACGTCCAGATTTTTGGAAAACAAATCAAAATTATAAAACAACATTTTGAAATTTAATTTTTAATCTGCTAACCAGAATGCTTTGAAATGTTGCAGATGTTTTAAGGCTATAAAGAGCATCATAAATCTTTAGTCAAAAAATATTTGGTTACCCCCTCCAAAAACTTGATGGCGTCAGCTCAAAAGTTTGTGGAATAAATCATATCTAAAATCTACAAAATATGATGAGTCTGTACTTGTGATCTATCACTCCATTCATATTTTTTGGATTTGCATATACAGGGTGACTCAAAAAAATTAATGAATGCGTAAATATATTTTATTGATTTAATCAGGAACTACAAAACCGAATGCTCTGAAATCTTGCAGATGTTTTAAGGTCATAAAGAGCATAATAAATGTTTAGTCAAAATATATTTGCTTATCCCCTCCAAAAACTTGATGACGTCAGCTCGAAAGTTTGCCGAATAAATCATACCTAAAATGTACCAAATATGATGAGCCTGTACTTGTCATTTATCACTCCATTCATATTTTTTGGATTTGCATATACAGGGTGATTCAAGAAAATAAATGAAAGCGTAAATTTATTTTACTGATTTACTCAGGAACTACAAAACCCAATGCTTCGAAATCTTGAAGAAATTTTAAAATTATCATAAGCATGGTAAATTTTTGATCAAAACGTATTTGGTCGTCCCCCCTAAAAAATTTATGACGTCACCACAAAATTTTGCTGAATAAATCCTATCTAAAATGTACAAAATATGGTGAGTCTCTTCTTGTGATTTATCATTCCATTCAAATTTTTTCGATTTGCATATATAGGGTGACTCAAAAAAATTAATGAATGCGTAAATTTATTTTATTGATTTAATCAGGAACTGCAAAACCGAATGCTTCGAAATCTTGCAGATGTTTTAAGGTTATAAAGAGCATAATAAATTTTTAGTCAAAATATATTTGGTTATCTTCTACAAAAAACTGATGACGTCAGCTCAAAAGTTTGCCGAATAAATCGTATCTAAAATGTACAAAATATGATGAGTCTGTACTTGTGATTTATCATTCCATTCATATTTTTGGATTTGCATATGCAGGGTGACTCAAAAAAATTAATGAAGGCGTGAATTTATTTTATCGATTTAATCTGGAATTACAAAACCGAATGCTTTGAAATCTTGGGAATATTTTAAAGTTATTATAAGCATGGTAAACTTTTGTTCAAAATGTATTTGTTCATCCCTCCTAAAAAATTTGATGACGTCACCCTTAAATTTTGCTGAATAAATCCTATCTAAAATGCAAAAAATATGATGAGTTTGTACTTGTGATTTATCATTCCATTCATATTTTTTAGATTTTCTTAAGAGGTGGTTCAAAAAAATTAATGAAGTCAATTTATTTTATTGATTAAATTAAAGGCAACACTTATTATTAGTATTACACCCCAACCAACCCAATTTGGTAGACACAAAATTTGTTAAAGGAAAAACTCGGTTGAAACATAAGGGTAGCACGCTTATTTACATCGACTTTAACATTACAGACCTGCATTTGTTTTATGCGCTCACTTGGTTCCGCGAATGTGAAATAGACATGTTTATAATCAACCAATTGTGAATTTCACCGTCAAGAATTAAAATAAAACCCAATGTTTTATATAATAAGCGGAAGTCGAAGCAATAAAACCGATGGTCGTTTTGTTTACAGTTTCTCTGTTTGACTCTCACGTATGCTGTTACGCCTGTCATCTTAAATTAAGAATGTTTATACATACACGATTTTCAGTTGCCTCTGATACGTATACGTGAGTAAATTGTTTCGTTATTTTATTGATCATTACAAATCAATATTCAAAACGACCCAATTCATTTTCCCGAAAATTTGAGAATATAATAATTTTATTCTTAGTATTACACTACATCTATCCCAACTGATATACGTGTCCTTGTAAAAATGTTGATGACGTCATCGCAATTTTTTTTTAAATTCCCACTACAAAAATGTAATGAGAAAAAAAACACAATAAGCATGCAGTCGTCAAGTTTCCGACAGCGAGGGAAGTACTGTCTAAACTCTTTAGACCAATTTTTTTTAATCCATCGATAATCGCGCGGATGAGTTTTATCTGGTGGAAGATTGATGTCGTAATCTGTATTTGTTTTTTTAATGCGTGTTCGAAGAAACGGCGATAACGCAGATTTTTATAACTGTTTGGGTTGATAATCCCCAGATAATGTCTATATCCGGTAGAAAATTATCAGTGCATTTTCGCCACCGCGATCTTTTTAGTCTCGACATTAATTGCTCTAAATTGATTCAATTTTCTCGACCAATTAGATCTGTTGCAGCATGCAAGCCGTCACGTTTTTTCAATAATAGAATTAGGGCGTGGCCCGTAAATTTCTCAATTAATAAAAGCGCCGGCATTTTCCCGATCCAAATTGCGAAATCTGTGCACGATTTATTCCTCATCGCGCGCGTGAAAAATCGGTTTTTCCGATGAAGGTTATATTAAAAATATGCGCATAGTCAGAGCTGCATAACGAGTCATAACATCAGCCTCCAGGAAACAAGGGAAGCTTCGAAATCGCTTTTAGCTATTTTAGTGCAAGTGGGCGCCCGTTTGACACATACCTCCCGATTTTCCCCAAGCAAATAGACGGGCTGTTTATTTTTTGTACTAGTGTGTTCGGACCCCGACATAAATCTTTCAGGCACTCGCCTCGATGGCATCCAGTTTTATTTTAACTTGTAAACTCGATGGACGCGGTGGCATTAATCTCTGGAGAATTCACGCGTTCTATAAATAATAATCCCGAAGAGTCCGTTCTTCGCAAAACGACCATAACCTCGCTTATTACTGGCAGGGTGTCAAGACAAGAACAATAAAAAGCAACCTTAGAAAAAAGTCCGCCCGAACCCACCGCATGACTGACGTTAACTACTTTAACCTATTTTCTTCGCGCAATGTGGTATCGTATGTTTATCGTGAAGGTTTGGCGGTGATGGGCTCGGAAATGGAGCAATAAAAAATCTGACAGAGGTCGGATTTTTCAAGAACGAGTCTCACTGGCACAGCCTTGACCCGAAGGCCTTGAGATTAAGATCGTCGATCATTTGTCAGAATCGCGGTTTGAGTGAAGGTGTTCCAAAAAAAAATTTCGTTTCGCTTAGCGAGGTAATTACGCTATTTTTGAAATCTTAAGAGTGACAGCTTGTAAATATTGGGCTTCGGTGGGCTAATTGTGGACCGGGGCCAGTGGGTGAGGTATCGATTTTGGCGGCGGAGTCAAAATTGGGGGAGGTTGAAGTTGGGACGGAGTGGAGTTTTAAATTGGGTTATGTTCTAGCTAGAAATAATGTTGTTTGGGACGGAGCCGTTGATTCGACGGATTTCAGAGAGGGAAGTTTCAAGGGAGCAAAAACGAACTTGGTTTGTATTGGATTTGGAAGAGTTTAAAAATTTTCTGGAGATATCGTATAAACTCACTTCATGTCGAAAAACTTGTAGCAAGTTAACTTCCACGAAATCCGTGTAGGTGCCGTCCAAAATGGGGGCTAAATGTTGATATAAGGTCACAGTTTAATTACTTCCCGAAGCATTGTAATGGATCCTTTGAGGAATGTTTAATTTCATGTTTCCTCGACATTTAATAGCTCCCGGAATATTAAAAAGTAAGTCTCCCCGTTTCCGCCTGCCCGTCATTCGCTGACGATTTTATTAGACAGATAATCGCCGAAACAACTGTTGTGAAACTTTATGTATTTTAAGAATATCGTGCGGTGGATGACGTCATTTCAAAAGATTGATTGCTAAATTTTGTTTTACTTCCTCAGCGTATTGTAATGGATCCATCTGATGAATGGCTATTTTCATGTTTTTTCTACGTTTCGAAACCCTTTTAGACTACGTAAAAGCAAGACTCGCGTTTCTGTCAGTCTGTCGTACCGCAGGAGCATCCAGTATTTTTTTGGGAAGTGTGAAAAAACACTTGGGAATATTTATGTCTGATTTTTGAGAAAATTTGAAAGAATCTCGGGCTCCTTATGTTTGATTTTGAAAAAGTTTAAAAGAATCTCGGGGTCTTTATGTTTGATCTTTCATGAAGCTTGAAAGAATCTCGGGCTTCGGATGTTTGATCTTGAGAAAGTTTGAAAGAATCGCAGGGATCTTTAGTATCTTTATGAAATGTGAAAGAATCTCCGCGCCTCCTAATGTTCGATTTTTGAAAAACTTTGAAAGAATCTCGGGCTTCTTACGTTTGATTTTGAAAAAGCTTGAAAGAATCTCGGGCTCTTTATGTTTGATTTTTCATGAAGTTTGAAAGAATCTCGGGCTTCAGATGTTTGATCTTGAGAAAGTTTGAACGAATTTCAAAATCCTTGTGTTTGATTTTGAAATAGTTTGAAAGAATCGCAGGGATCTCTAGTGTCTTTTTATGAAATGTGAAAGAATCTCCGCGCCTCCTAATGTTTGATTTTTGAAAAACTTTGAAAGAATCTTGGGCTTATGTTTGATTTTTTAAAAAGTTTGAAAGAATCTCAAGCTCCTTACACTTGATTTTGGAAAAGTTTTGAAAAAATTTCGGGAGCCTTATGTTTGATTTTGAACAAGTTTGAACAAATCCCTGAGGCCTATGGTGTCTTTGGGAAATTTAAAACAATCCCTGAGTTCCCATGGAAAAAGTTTGAAAGAATCGCAGGAATCTCTAGAATCTTTTTTATGAAATGTGAAAGAATCTCCGGGGCTTCCAGTATTTGATTTTTGAAAAAAATCGAAAAAATCTCGGGGTTCTTATCTTTTGTTTTTGAAAATGTTTTAAAGAATCTCGGACTCAATGTTTGATCTTTACAAAAGATCGAAAGAATCTCGGACTCCTTACGTTTGATGTTGAAAAAGTTTGAAAAAATCTCTGAGTCCTTGTGTTTGATTTTGAAAAAGTTTCAGGGGCCTGTGGTGTATTTTTTAAGAAATCTGAAAGAATTTCGAGGGTTTCCAATGTTTGATTTATGAAAAAATTTGAAAGAATGTCGGACTCCTTATGTTTGATTTTGGAAAAGTTTGAAAAAATCTCAGGGGCCTCTGGTATCTTTAGGAAATGTGAAAGAATCTCCGAGGTTCCCTATGTTTGATTTTTGAAAAAGTTTGAAAGAATTTTGAGATCCTTACATTTGATTTTGGGAAAGTTGGAAAAAATCTCAGGGGCCCCTTATGTGTTTTTTAAGAAATCTCAAAAAATCTGGGGTTTTCAATGTTTGATTTTTGAAAAAGTTTGATAGAATGTCGGACTCCTTATGTTTGATTTTGAAAAAGTTTGAAAAAATCCCAGGGGCCTTTGGTATCTTTCGGAAATATGAAAGTATCTCCGAGGCTCCTTATGTTGATTTTTGAAAAAGTTTGAAAGAATTGTGAGATCCTTACATTTGATTTTGGAAAAGTTGGAAAAAATCTGAGGGGCCCCTAGTGTGTTTTTTAAGAAATCTGAAAGAATCTCTGGGGTTTTCAATGTTTGATTTTTGAAAAAGTTTGAAAGAATCTCAGACTCCTTATGTTTGATTTTGAAAAAGTTTGAAAAAATCTCAGGGGCCTCTGGTATCTTTAGGAAATATGAAAGAATCTCCGAGGCTCCTTATGTTTGATTTTTGAAAAAGTTTGAAAGAATTTTGAGATCCTTACATTTGATTTTGGGAAAGTTCGAAAAAATCTCAGGGGCCCCTGGTGTGTTTTTTAAGAAATCTGAAAAAATCTCTGGGGTTTTCAATGTTTGATTTTTGAAAAAGTTTGAAAGAATCTCGGGCTCCTTATGTTCGATTTTGAAAAAGTTTGAAAAAATCCCAGGGGCCTTTGGTATCTTTCGGAAATATGAAAGAATCTCCGAGGCTCCTTATGTTTGATTTTTGAAAAAGTTTGAAAGAATTTTGAGATACTTACATTTGATTTTGGAAAAGTTCGAAAAAATCTCAGGGGCCCCTGGTGTGTTTTTTAAGAAATCTGAAAGAATCTCTGGGGTTTTCAATGTTTGATTTTTGAAAAAGTTTGAAAGAATCTCGGGCTCCTTATGTTTGATTTTGAAAAAGTTTGAAAAAATCTCAGGGGCCTCTAGTATCTTTGGGAAATATGAAAGAATCTCCGAGGCTCCTATATTTGATTTTTGAAAAAGTTTGAAAGAATTTTGAGATCTTTATAATTTGATTTTGGGAAAGTTGGAAAAATCTCAGGGGCCCCTCATGTGTTTTTTAAGAAATCTGAAAGAATCTCTGGGGTTTTCAATGTTTGATTTTTGAAAAAGTTTGAAAGAATCTCAGACTTTTTATGTTTGATTTTGAAAAAGTTTGAAAAAATCCCAGGGGCCTCTGGCATCTTTAGGAAATATAAAAGAATCTCCGAGGCCCCTTATGTTTGATTTTTGAAAAAGTTTGAAAGAATTTTGAGATCCTTACATTTGATTTTGGAAAAGTTCGAAAAAATCTCAGGGGCCCCTGGTGTCTTTAGAAAATGCGAAAGAATGTCCGGGGCTCCTCATGTTTGATTTTTGAAAAAGTTTGAAAGAATGTCAGGCTTCTTATGTTTGATTTTGAAAAAATCTCAGGGGCCTCTGGTGTCTTTGGAAAATATGAAAGAATGTCCGGGGCTCCTTGTGTTTGATTTTTGAAAAGGTTTGGAAGAGTCTCGGGCTCCTTATGTAACTTATGTTTGATTTGGAAAAAGTTTGAAAAAATCTCAGGGGCCTGTGGTGTCTTTCGGAAATGTGGAAGAATCTGCGGGGCTTTTTTTGATTTTTGAAAAAGTTTGAAAAAATTTCAGGGGCCTCTGGTGTCTTTTTTAAGAAATCTGAAAGAATCTCTGGGGCTCCCAATGTTTTATTTTTGAAGAAGTTTGAAATAATCTCGAGCTCCATACATTTGATTGTGAAAAAGATTGAAAGAATCTCCGGGGATCCCATTGTTTAATTTTTGGAAAAGTGAAGGAGTTTCGGGCTCCTTATGTTTGATTTTTGAAAAAGTTTGAAAGAATCTCGAGCTCCTTAAATTTGATTTTGAAAAAATTGGAAAAAATCTCGGGCCTGTGGTGTCTGTTTTAAGAAATTTGAAAGGATCTCGGGGCTACCAATGTTTGATTTTAAAAAAGTTTACAAGAATCGCGGGCTCTTTTATGTTTGATCTTTGATAAAGTTTGAAAGAATCACGGGCTCCGTACATTTGATTTTTACAAAAGAGCGAAAGAATCTCGGTCTCCTTACGTTTGATTTTGAAAATGTTTAAACAAATTTCGGGCTCCTTATGTTTGTTAGTTGGTAAAGCTTGAAAGAATTTCGAGCTTCTTATGTTTGATCTTTGAAAAAAATTTGATAGAATCTCAGGCTGCTTATGTTTGATTTTGAAAATGTTTAAAAAAATCTCGGTTTACTTATGTTTTGAAACTGTTTAAGGAATTTCGGGCTTTTTACATTTGATTTTTGAAAGTTTGAAAGAATCTCGGGCTCCTATGTTTGATTTTTGAAAAATTTTGGAGTAATCTTGGGACCTCTAGTAGCTCTTTTACTTCCCGAGTGTAAGCCAAGGAAATACTCGTAAATTTTTGTCGAGAAATGTTCAAAATTTGAAGAATATTTAGAACTTCTATGGTCAAAGATATAGATTATTTATAATTTCAGAGATTTCTAGAATATTATAAATCTGAAAATTACATGAATCCTGGAAGCTTTCTGCATGTCAAAAACTTTTCTAGATATCTACTTTAAAATTCTTTATTTTTCAAGAATCTCTAAAACCTCAGATATTTCTAGAAACTATAAGAACTCAAAAATTATACAGTTGTTTCTAGAATCTTTGAATCTGTGAAAGCATCTGTTGAATTTTAGGATCTTCTTCCCGCCTTCAAGATCTCCAGAATCTTCAAAATTTTAAGAGTCTTAGAATATCTAAAACGTCTAGAATGATCTCTAAGCACGTTTACAAACGTCTGAAATTTTTAGAAGCTTTCCCATGGTTTCTATGATCTAGAACTAGAGGACCTTAAAAGCAATCTCTAAAATAATTAGAACCAGAATCTTTCCCATCTCGGAAATTTGTATCATTTCTGCAAAATTTGTGATCTCAAGGATTTTAGATTACTTTGGATCTAAAAATGACCAAAGTTTGAAAAATATTTAGAATTTCTGTGCTGATGAATATGGTTTCTCTATAATTTCATATAATTCTATATAATAGGCTCCATTCGACGAACGACTACTTTCATGATTTCACGACGTTTCGTGATCCCTAGAATACGAAAAAGTAGATCTCATGTTTTCATTTGTCTGTGTCAGTTTTTATAGAATATAATATAAAATTGGACAAGAGTATCTGCCCATAATATCCGAAACTACTGGATCGGTTGTCGTCCAATTTTATATATATGTTAATAACATTGTGTAGATGGTTTAGCACAAACCAAAATTTATCTGATCAACGCCACCAACAATGGGATGAATTTACAATAGTAAATGTTTCTTAAATTTTATAACTTTTGGTTTATGAATCCGAGTTGAGTTTTTTTCAATCAAATTTAATTTTCTCTTAACACAAATGTTGCCGCTGAACGTGCTAATTAATAGTCGAATTCTTTTGACATGTAAACATAAATGGTCGAATTTAAGTACGTACTACTAACCTTGAGCAACTGAAGAAAATGGTTTGTTCGGAGTGGAGGGGGGGCGGTTAAACATTGTTTTGTGAAAACTGTAAATACACACATTTGTGCAATTACTGTCCGCCGTTTATAAAAAATGAAGGTGCATGCTGGTCAAGTAGGCCGGGCTACAGGCCTTGGGCCGGATCGGTCATGAAACCACGCGAAAACCTTGTCCACGTAAACAAACTTTGTTGTACAGAAATTAAAGTTTTTATTGTTGCGATCTTCAAACCTCACTTTGTATGTGTCGTACGAAATCCGCGAATCTATTTTTGCTTCGAAGTCGTACTTTTCCTCAAGACCGCCGCCCCCATTTTTACGTTTTGTTAATCACCATCAAGATCCTAACAGCATCGATCAAGCCATTCGCCGAACCGATTTTATGAACAAGTATTATTACTCGTTCCTTGGAACTGTTTGTTTGGATAGTCACAGCAGCCAGCGCCGATGGTGTTTAACGATTGTTTAAATTCCGGAAACACTAACGTCACCGGCTTATCAGCCAAATGATGCGCAAACAGCGAAATTCCACTTCTGTTTTTTCACCTCGTCTCGGAAAACGTCCAAATCGACGCACTATCTTATTATTAGAAATGATCCGTGCAATTATGAAAAATACAATCTCGGGATTGTCGCAATTGCGTAATTCGGACACTGTGCCAAACCGCGTTCTGCGTGTATCTTTTTTAGGCGCCAACATAACGGCGCCTAGTGTTTTGGCGCCTTTGCGATAAAAAAGTCGTATTTTTGTGCATCGTCGCAAACGTAATCGTGGTGCAAACATTTGTTTGTCTTGGCTTTTGCCGACGACGTATTTTATTTTAAAAACGAAGGCGGGATAGTGCGCGCAGCGCCAAATGGTTCGGTACGCTTTCGGTAACTTGCGACTGCCGGTTTTGCCGATTATGCGAATTTTCGAATTTTGGCGGCGCCGGCCGGCGCTCGCACGCGCCGCGTCGTACGCGTCGTTTTCAACAAGTGTTCGACTAGACGCTCACCAGCCGCTGGCAGGGAACCGACGCCCCCGTCCTCTCGGACGCCCACTCCCTGCGGCGTCGCGACGCCTCTCCGATGCCCTCTAGCGGAATGTCCGTCGCTCGTCTTCTTCGCCCCTCGAAGTCAGACGGTTTTCGATCGTTTTTTCTTTCGTTTCTCCGTTCGTCACCGCCGCCGGGGGCGGATGATGCGTCTGTCGTAATAATGAAGTTAACGTAAGGTTCCGCACTGCGCCGAATTGGGGAATAGGGGAAATCGTTAACGGGTTGCCTTCGCTGGCCGCCTCCGTCGAGTGCTCGCCGGGATTGTCCTCGAGGGACGCGGATTCTGGACACGTTTGCTTTCTACCACTTTCAGGATTACGGGATGAATAATGCCGGGGTGAATTTTGATTCGGGTGGGTGGGCGGAGGGAGAAAAATTAAATAGCGACGCAACTTGTTGACGAATTTGGCTTTTTTGTGTGTCTGCAAATTAATTTGGCCTTTGGTTGTCAATCAATCGTTGAATGTTGTTGAGAGTGCGTAAATGTCAAGTTTTTACCTTTCTAGCAAAGAGGAAGAAAAGTTTTCCCAACTTGTTAGCTTTGTTGTAAAGTGTTCGCGTTGTTGTTGGGTCGGTATTGATTGGATTTTATTGTAGAATGCAAGAATAAAACGGAAATGAAACATGGTTTTGCGAATACCGGATGTGAAAACAACTTTGGAATCCACTTCTGTTGTCAATCATATTTTAAGGTCGGCGATTTCTTTGCGGAATTGTGTTGATAATTGCAGTTGGCGTTTTTACCGGTCTGAGTTA
Source organism: Zophobas morio (assembly GCF_036711695.1). Lineage (NCBI taxonomy): Eukaryota > Metazoa > Arthropoda > Insecta > Coleoptera > Tenebrionidae > Zophobas > Zophobas morio. The sequence goes on from NW_026972131.1 coordinate 14,946,926, forward strand.
GAACGGTGTACAATCGCACGCAAATGTTTTGAGCCTATGGGCGGATCGTTTTTGCCTGCCCTCACCGAAGAAGGCGGTCCAAATCCTTCAAGGGCAGAATTTGTAGGTAGACTCAAACTACAACGAAATTTACATTTTACTCTATAAAGTAGTTTATGACTCCGTGTTGAATTTTTATCCGAAACGTCCAGATTTTTGGAAAAAAAATCAAAATTATAAAACAATATTTTGCAATTTAATTTTGAATTTTCAAAATCGAATACTTTGAAATCTTGCAGATGTTTTAAAGTCATGATAAACATGATACATTTTTTATTAAAATATATTTGCTTATCCCCTCTAAAAAATTTATGACGTCACCTCAAAATTTTGCAGAATAAATCCTATCTTAAATGTATAAAATATGATGAGTTTTTATACTTGTGATTTATCACCGCATTAATATTTTTTAGATTTGGTTATACAGGGTGTCTCAAAAAAGTTAATGACTGAGTCAATTTGTTTTATTGAAGAAATCAAGAATAGCAAAACTGAATACTTTGAAATATTGTAGATGTTTTAAAGTTTTTGTAAGCATGGTAACTTTTTCGAAAATTTGATTAATCAAAAACTGAAATTCACTAATGCAAAAAACAGAAAATCGAAAAATACAAATCGTAAAAATCGAAAATCTAAAAAAATGGATAACCAAAAAATCGAAAATTCAATGAATCAAATACCGAGGTCGATCGAAAAGTGGAAATTCACAAATCTCAAAAATCGAAAAATCGAAAATTGAAAAACGGAAAAACCAAAAAATCGAAAAGTCAAAAATTTGTAATACTGCAAATTAAAAAAATCAAAAACAAAAATTAAAAAAAATCGGAAATTAAAATAATCAAAATATGTATATAAAGTAGAAAAAATTACAAAGCCTAAAAACTGAAACGAACAGAAAAATCGAAAAAGCAAAAAATTGGAAAAACAAAAATTCGAAAAATCTTAAATCGCAAAAGTGGAAAATCGAAAATCTGAATGAAGAAACTTGGAAATTCTGAAAATTGGAAAATCGAAAACCAAAAAATCGGAAAGAAACAAAATTGAAGTCTAAAAGGTGAGAATGGAAAAATTGAAAACCCGAAAATTCTACAAATCGACAATGAACGAATTGAAAATCGCAAAATTTAAATTGAAAAATTGAACATGGAAGAATCGATGAATTGAAAAATCGAAAATTCGACTACTCAAATTTTCTAAAAATCGAAAAATCATAAAACCGAAATATCCAAAATTCTAATGGTCGGAAGTCTGAAAACTGAACATCGAAAATTCTGAAAAGCGGAAAATAGAATATCGAAAAATTTAAAAGAAACAAAATTGAAGTCTAAAAACCGAAGAATGGAAAAATTAAAAATCAAAAATCTGAAAATTGAAACTCGAAAATTCGGAAAATCGAAAAGTAAAAAAATTGAAGTCTAAAAGCTGAAGAATGGAAAACTGAACAATCGAAAATTCGAAAATCAAATATCGAAAAATCGAATCAGATATGCGAAAAACAGAAAATCTGAAAATACAAAACTGAAAAATCGAAAATCTAAAAATGGAAAAACCGAAAATCGAAAATCCAATGAATATAATACGTAGGTCGATCGAAAAACCGAAAATTCACAAATCTGAAAAATCGGAAATTTGCAAAATTGAAAAACTGAAAATTGAAAAATCAAAAAACCGAAAAATGGAAAATTCAAAAATCGAAAAAGAGGAAAACAGAAAATTCGAAAATTCATAATATTGAAAACTCCAAAAGTCGACAATTCAAAAATCGAAAAGTAAACAAATTTCAAAGCCTAAAAAGTGACGAACAGAAAAATCGAAAACTCGTAAAATCATAAAGTGGAAAATCGAAAACTGGAAATTGAAAAATCGGAGATCGGAAAATCGAAAATCGAAATATCGAGAATCGAAAAATTAAAAAACCGAAAATTTAAAAAATCGGAAATCGAAAAATGAAAAAAAAAACGAAAATTCAAAAATCGAATAATCCGAAACTAAAATAATGGAGAAGTGGAAAAGTAAAAATTGCAAAGTCTAAAACTGACAAACAGAAAAATCGAAAAATTAAAAAAAATCGAAAAATATGTTAAAAATGTAAAAATCGAAATGCTCAAAAATCAAAAATTCGATTAATCAGTATTCTAAAAATCGAAAAAACGGACACAAATCCACAAATCTGAAAAATCGAAAATTTGAAAATCAAATATCGAAAAGCCGAAAAATCGAAAATTTTATGAATCAGATATGCGAAAAACAGAAAATCTGAAAATACAAAACTGAAAAATAGAAAATCTAAAAATGGAAAAACCGAAAATCGAAAATTCAATGAATATAATACGTAAGTCGATCGAAAAACCGAAAATTCACAAATCTGAAAAATCGGAAATTTGCAAGATTGAAAAACCGAAAATTGAAAAATCAAAAAACCGAAAAATGGAAAATTCAAAAATCGAAAAAGAGGAAAACAGAAAATTCGAAAATTCATAATATTGAAAACTCTAAAAGTCGACAATTCAAAAATCGAAAAGTAAACAAATTTCAAAGCCTAAAAAGTGACGAACAGAAAAATCGAAAACTCGTAAAATCATAAAGTGGAAAATCGAAAACTGGAAATTGAAAAATCGGAGATTCGAAAATCGAAATATCGAGAATCGACAAATTAAAAAACCGAAAAATCGAAAAATTAAAAAATCGGAAATCGAAAAATGAAGAAAAAACGAAAATTCAAAAATCGAATAATCCGAAACTAAAATAATAGAAAAGTGGAAAAGTAAAAATTGCAAAGTCTAAAACTGACGAACAGAAAAATCGAAAAATATGTATGTAAAAATGGGAAAATCGAAATGCTCAAAAATCGAAAATTCGATTAATCAATATTCTAAAAATCGAAAAAACGGACACAAATCCACAAATCTGAAAAATCGAAAATCGAAATATCGAGACTCGAAAAATTAAAAAACCGAAAAATTGAAAAATCCCAAATCGAAAAATGAAAAAACTAAAAATAAAAAAAAAATCAGAAATTAAAATAATCAAAATATAAAAAGTAGAAAAAATTGCAAAGCCTAAAAACTGAAACGAACAGAAAAATCGAAAAAGCAAAAAATTGGAAAAACAAAAATTCGAAAAATCTAAAATTGCAAAAGTGGAAAATCGAAAATCTGAATAAAGAAACTTGGAAATTCTGAAAATTGGAAAATCGAAAACCAAAAAATCGGAAAGAAACAAAATTGAAGTCTGAAAGGTGAGAATGGAAAAATTGAAAAACCGAAAATTCTAAAAATCGACAATGGACAAATTGAAAATCGCAAAATTTAAATTGAAAAATTGAACATTGAAAAATCGATGAATTGAAAAATCGAAAATTCGACTACTCAAATTTTCTAAAAATCGAAAAATCATAAAACCGAAATATCCAAAATTCTAATGGTCGAAAGTCTGAAACCTGAAAATCGAAAATTCTGAAAAGCGGAAAATAGAATATCGAAAAATTTAAAAGAAAGAAAATTGAAGTCTAAAAACCGAAGAATGGAAAAATTAAAAATCAAAAATTCGAAAAATCAAAACCGAAAAGTTCAAAGATTTAAAAAGGAAAATCGAAAAATCAAAAATCTGAAAATTGAAACTCGAAAATTCGGAAAATCGAAAAGTAAAAAAATTGAAGTCTAAAAGCTGAAGAATGGAAAACTGAACAATCGGAAATTCGAAAATCAAATATCGAAAAATCGAAAACCCGAAAAATCGAAAATTGATGAATCAGATATGCGAAAAACAGAAAATCTGAAAATACAAAACTGAAAAATCGAAAATCTAAAAATGGAAAAACCGAAAATCGAAAATTCAATGAATATAATACGTAGGTCGATCGAAAAACCGGAAATTCACAAATCTGAAAAATCGGAAATTTGCAAGATTGAAAAACCGAAAATTGAAAAATCAAAAAACCGAAAAATGGAAAAATCAAAAATCGAAAAATAGGAAAACAGAAAATTCGAAAATTCATAATATTGAAAATTCTAAAAGTCGACAATTCAAAAATCGAAAAGTAAACAAATTCCAAAGCCTAAAAAGTGACGAACAGAAAAATCGAAAACTCGTAAAATCATAAAGTGGAAAATCGAAAACTGGAGATTGAAAAATCGGAGATTGGAAAATCGAAAGTCGAAATATCGAGAATCGACAAATTAAAAAACCGAAAAATCGAAAAATTAAAAAATCGGTAATCGAAAAATGAAAAAACCGAAAATTCAAAAATCGAATAATCCGAAACTAAAATAATAGAAAAGTGGAAAAGTAAAAATTGCAAAGTCTAAAACTGACGAACAGAAAAATCGAAAAATTAAAAAAAATCGAAAAATATCGAAAAACGGAAAAATCGAAAATTCGATTAATCAATATTCTGAAAATCGAAAAAACGGACACATATCCACAAATCTGAAAAATCGAAAATCGAAATATCGAGACTCGAAAAATTAAAAAACCGAAAAATTTAAAAATCCCAAATCGAAAAATGAAAAAACCAAAAATTCAAAAATCAAACTATCGGAAAGTAAAATAATCGAAAAATGGAAAAATAGAACAAATCGCAGAACCATAAAAACTGAAACAAACAGAAAAATCGAAAAACCACAAAATCGGAAAAACGAAAATCGAAAAATCGTAAAATCAGAAAATGGAAAATCGAATACTCGAAAATTGAAAAATCGAAGGTCGAAAAATAAAAAAACCGAAAAATCGAAAAATTTAATGATTAATGGAAAATCGAAAAATCGAGAATAGAAGAATTAAAAAACCGGAAAATTGAAAAATCGGAAATCGAAGAATTAAAAACGTAAAATCGAAAATTCAAAAATCAAAAAAATCGGAAAGTAAAATATAATCGAAAAATGCAAAAAAAATTGCAGCAAAGTCTTAAAACTGACCAGCAGAAAAATCAACAAATCGAAAAACGGAAAAACCGAAAACTCGAAAATTCAAAATACCGCAAATTTGAAAAATCAGAAAAAGGGAAAGTAAAAAAATCGAGAAGTTGATAGAAAAATGGAAACCGAAAAATCTAATTAGATGAAACGGTTGGTCGAAAAAACGAAAAATCGAAAATCGAAGTGATCTTTTTTTGAGACAGCCTGTATAAGTAAATCAAAAAAATATTACTGCAATGATAAATCACAGCTACTGACTCATATCAAATTTTGCCATGACGTCATGCATTTTTTGCCGAAGATAATCAAATACATTTTGATCGTGGCTTTGAAAGTATTCTTCGACTTTCGTTCCATTTCAAAATTTACTCTTTGTATATTTCAGTGGTCACAACGAGTTCACTAACAACGCTGAAGTATGCGAAGATTAAATTTGTCACCGAAAAGATGTCGGAAGTAATAAATTATCCTATCGGTCGAAGAACGTTCGGTGCGGTGTTACACCTCGACCCAAGAGAGACAGCAGTAAAGGATAACAAATGGAACGGATAAAATAAAGCGTCAACCATGATTGATAAACCTTAAACCAAAATTATGATGTTTATAAACTGAACATTTTTTTTGTTTTTGAAATGTAGTACACTTCAAAAAATGTCCGTGACTTCATTTAATGTGAATTTAATAACTATGGTTGACACAATTAGACCTAATATTAGTGTGATTTTGAGCATATTCTCAATTTTATTAGAGCAGAATAGGTTTTTTTTCTAATTTTATAAGTTACGGAAACTAATAGCACATCACAAATATTGCAAAAAAAATTGGGCTCAGGTTCCAACTAATTGACAAGATTTCAAAGTATTCAGTTTTGCAATTCTTGATTTCTTCAATAAAATAAATTTACTCAGTCATTATTTTTTTTGAGTCACTCTGTATGTATAAACAAATCCAAAACATATAAATGGAATGGTAAATCACAAGTATAGACTCTCTATGAAATTAAAACTAATTCAGAGTAAGAATTTGGTCAACACGTAAATTTCGTTGTAGTTTGAGCCTACCTACAAATTCTGCCCTTGGACGATTTGTACCGCCTCCTTCGGTGACGACCGGCAAAAATGATCCGCCCATTGGCTCAAAACATTTGCTTGCGATTGTATAAGGTTTCAAAACCGATAAATTTTGAACTTTTTTAATATCAAGGTTCGACTCTGATATGCTAAATTCGGCACTTTCATTCTGCAGCAACATATGCCGCATTCGTTGTTTAGAAATCTTAATAACCACAGAAAAGCAACCGAATTGTAATTTACAGTGATATATGTATTATTAAAAAATGCATACATTTTAAACTCTCCATCGAAAGCCGGTTAATTATGGAATAATTTGAAAACAAAGCACTCGTTTTGAAACTCTAGCCTTTGCCATTCATAAATCCCATAGCTTGGCCGTTTCACACCCCATTCACGGTTTCGAGGTCGCGGCTCGCTCGAAAGCCTCATTTCTTCACCCAACATGGTCACCTCTCCGTCTTCCGCGTCCCCATCAATTACCGCCTGCTCTTATCAATTATCGCGTTTCTCCCTCGTGAATGTCGGCGTTCCGGTACATCGAACTCATTAGTCCGATGAACGACAAGGTAATGGTCATATAGAAAGGCGAAATTTCTATTTTCAATCGATAAATTTCTTCTTCGCCGTCCGTGCACAATCGGCACATTCTTGCTGCACTTTGATCCGACCGAGAGAGAGGAGGCGATAGAGAAATCGGGCGCGTTTTGCCGAGAAAATCGAACGTAACGGCCATTTGCTTTGTTATCGGTTGGTCGGCCTCGTTACCGGAAAATCGGTTTAGAGGTGGCCGAAGTTGACACAGTTGGCAGATGCGCTAGGGTTCGAGCCAACTCTGAACCACAACGTTTGCGATCGCGGGAGGATCGATTTTCTGTGTGGTACCGGTGACGGGCCAAACTCGGATCGATGTTTTTCCGGTTTAATAAGGCAGGGGATGACTTGGATTAGTCATGATTTTCCATTTTCGTGTCAGCGGCGATCACGGAATCCGGTTTTTGCTCAAAGAAATGCAGGAAGGGGAACTTGTTACACAATCTGGCGTAACGACAAATATAACTCTTGTGCGGAAAACGTAAATGCGAGTTTCACGTGAGTGATAGGGGCTTTGTGCTAGTTTTGAGAGATAGCGTTTTTATCTCTGCGATTTTTTACACGCAGTAATTTAGATAGGTCCTAGATTATGAAAAAGTAGGTCCCCGGTGCGTCCGTCTGTCATTTGTTTGTCATCTAGGATGTATTATCGCACGCAAAACTGATTTAACGGTTTTCTTTCGATTTTTCGCCTTCTTGTTTTTTGATGATCACATTTTAGTTGGAAGTTAAGCATGTACTGATACTTTATTTTTACTTCAGAGGCGAGGAAAGATCTGTAACTTTGTACATACTAATTATTGTAAAAACCGAAAAATTGAAAAATCAAGAATTTTTAAAATCTAAAAAATCCAAAGAATAAAACTTGCAAAATTTTGAAAATGGATAAAGTAAAAAATCAAAAAAACAAAGTCGAAAAATTTAAAAATCGAAATCTTGAAAATTCCCATAACTTAAACAGAGAAATCGAAAAGTTGAGAAAACGCGAAATCGAAACATCAAAAGATCGATAAGTCGACAAGCGAAAAATCGAAAAATCGAGATTTCGAAATAGCCAAAGATCGAAAAATGGGAACATTTAAAATTGAAAAATTTAAACTTAAAAAATCCGATAAATCGAGATATCCAAAAAACACATCAAAAAAATGAAAAATCTAAAATTTAAAAATTCGAAAAATTGCAAATTTACCAAATCGAAAAATGTAAGATTAAATAAGTCGAAAAATTTGGAAAAATTGAACATGTAAAAAATAAAAAAAAAACAAAGTCGAATAATCAAAAAATTTAAAAATCGAAATACGTATTGAAAAATCCTAAAATTGAAAATTTGAGAATTCGAAAAATCAAGAAATCGAAAAGATGAAAAATCTAAAAGTCGGAATATTAAAAAATCGATTCATTGAGAAATTGAGAAATCAAAATATCTAAAAATCTAGAAACGCCAAAAATTGAAAAATTCAAAAATAAAAATTGAAGATATACAAATCCCAAAAGGTGAAACGTTGAAAAATTGGAAAATCGAAAAGATGAATTATCCAAAAATCCAGAAACCGAAAAATTGAAAAATCGAAAAATCGAAAAACAAGGAGGCAAAAAACTCGAAATCTAAAAACGAAAAGGCAAAAAATTGACAGAAACCGGTATATCGAAAAACAGAAAAATTAATTCCGAAAAATTGAAAAATCGAAAAATCGAAAAACAAGAAGGCAAAAAAAAATGAAAAATATAAGATCTTAAAAGTCGCAAAATTTTGAATAATCGAATATGTGAAAAATAAAAAAAAGCAGTCGAAAAATTTAAAAATCGAAATACATATTGAAAAATCCCAAAACTTCAACATTGAACATTTGAGAAATTGAAAAATTGAGAAATCGAGGAATCGAAAAGACGAAAAGTCGAAAAATTAAAAAATCGATTAATCGAGAAATTGAAAAATTTAGAAACGTGGAAAATTGAAAAATTGATGAATTATTATCGAAAAACCGAGAAATTGTGGAATCGAAATCGAAACATTGAGTGGCTAAATAAGGGAAAATTCAAAATTATAAAATTTTAACTTTAAAAAAAACGATAAACCAAAAAGTGAAAAATCGCAACGTCGAAAAACTGTAAAATTTATTCCGAAAAATTGAAAAACCGCGAAATTTAAAAACGAGAAGGAAAAAAATCAAAGGAAAATTGTTACATCAAAATTTGAAAAATCGAAATATCCAAAAACTGAAAAATTAATTCCGAAAAATTGAAAAATCGAGAAATCTAAAAACGAGAAGGCAAAAAATCGGAAGATTGAGAAATCGAAACAACATAAAAAGAAAAATTTTAAATTTAGAAATTCGAAAAATTGAAAATTTACAAATTCGAAAAATCAAAACATCAACGAATTGAAAAATCGAAAAATGTAAGATTTGAAAAGTAGCAAAATTTTGAAAAATCGAAAAACATTGAAAAATCCCAAAATTGAAATAATCTCAAATTGAAACATTGAAAATTTGACAAATTGAAAAACCGAAACACAAATCCCAAAACTGAAACGTTGAAAAATCTGAAAATCGAAAAGATGAATTATCGAAAAAACGAAATCGAAATCGAAAAATTGGGAAATGGAAGTGGCTAAAAATCGAAAAATAGGAAAATTCAAAATTGAAAAAATTTAAAAATCTAAAAACGACAAGGTAAAAATTCGAAAGATTGACAAATTGCAATAAAATTAAAAATTTAAAAATTCAAAAAATCAAAATATTGAAAAACCGAAAAATGTAAGATTTAAAGTCACAAAATTTTGAAAAATTGAAAGTGTAAAAAATCAGAAAAACAGTAAAATCGAAAATTTAAAAAATTGAAAAATCCCAAAACTTTCATTGAAAATTTGAGAAATTGAAAAATCCAAAAGTCTAGAAATGCCAAAAATTGAAATATCGAAAAATTTAAATACACAAATCTCAAAACTGAAACGTTGAAAAATTGGAAAATCGAAAAATCGAAACGATGAATAATCGAAAAAACGAGAAATTGAGAAATGGAAATCGAAAAATTGAGAAATGGAAGTGGCTAAGAATCGAAAAATAGGAAAATTCAAAATTGAAAAGATTTAAAAATCTGAAAACGACAAGGTAAAAATTCGAAAGATTGACAAATCGCAAAAAAAATAAAAAATTTAAAAATTCGAAAAATCAAAATATTGAAAAACCGAAAAATGTAAGATATGAAGTAACAAAATTTTGAAGAATTGGATGTGTAAAAAATCAGAAAACAAATTGGAAAAATCGAAAATTTTAAAAATTGAAGAATCCCAATACTTTCATTGAAAATTTGAGAAATCGAAAAATCCAAAAGTCTAGAAATGCCAAAAATTGAAATATCGAAAAATTTAAATACTCAAATCTTAAAACTGAAACATTGAAAAATTGGAAAATCGAAAAATCGAAAAGATGAATTATCGAAAAACGAGAAATCGAAATCGAAAAATAGAGAATTGGAAGTGGCTAAACACTTAAAAATTGAAAAATTCGAACTGAAAAAAAAAACAATAAACCGAAAAAGTGAAAAATGGAACCATCGAAAAACTGAAAACGGAAAAATCTGAAAACGAGAAAGCGAAAAATCGAAAGAAAACCGTTAAATCGAAAATTGAAGAATCGAAATATCGAAAAGCTAAAAACGAGAAGGCAAAAATCGAAAAATTGAGGATTGAGAAATCGGAACAAAAAAATGAAAAATCTAAAATTTAAAAATTTGAAAAATTGCAAAATCGAAAAATCAAATCAACGAATCGAAAAATCAAAAAAATAAAATTGAAAAATCCTAAAATTAAAAAATCCAGAACCTTAAACATTGAAAATTTGAGACATTGAAAAACCAAGAAATCGAAATCGAAAAATTGAAAAATCGCAAAATCGAAACATCTAATGATCGAGAAGTCTAAAAAAGTCTAAAATTTAAAAATTCGAAAAATTGGGAATTTACAAAATCGAAAAATCAAAAAATTGAAAAATCGAAAAATTAAGATTTAAGAAGTCGAAAAATTTTGAAAAGTGTAAAAAAATCAAGAAAACAAAGTCGAAAAATCAAAAAATTTAAGAATCTAAATACATATTGAAAAATCCCAAAATCGAGAATTTGAGAATTCGAAAAATCAAGAAATAGAAAAGATAAAAAATCGAAAAGTCGAAAAATGTAAATACACAAATCCCAAAAGGTGAGATTGAAAAATTGGAAAATCGAAAAGATGATTTATGGAAAAATCCAGAAATCGAAAATCTGGAAAATCGCGAAATAGAAACATCTAAAGATCGAAAAGTCGAAATTTGAAAAATCGCGATATCGAAAAACTGAAAAATGAATCCCGAAAAATTGAAAAATCGATAAATCTAAAAACAAGGAGGCAAAAAAAAATCGAAATCTAAAAACGAAAAGGCAAAATATAGAAAGAAAACCGGTAAACCGAAAATTGAAAAATCAAAAAATTCAAAAAGGCAAAAAATGAAAAATTGAAGGTTTTAAAAATCGCAAAATTTTGAACAATCGAATATGTGAAAAATAATATAAAAAGCAGTTGAAAAACCAAGAAATCGAAAAATTGAAAAATCGCAAAATCGAAACATCTTGGGAAAATTAAAAATTGAAAAATTTGAACTAAAAAAAAAAACGAAAAACCGAAAAAGTGAAAAATCGAACAATAAAAAAAAATCAAAAACATGAAAAGTTGAAAAATCGAAAAATTTAAAAGTCCCAAAATTGAAATAGACAAAAGATTAAGAGAGTATAATTTTTATAAATTTCATTTCGAGGTTTCGTCTTGTTTGATTTTCGGATTGTCAATATTTCTCACAAAGTCAGGTTGACAAAAAACCACCACTTCCTATTTAAAATCCACCCATGATAAATTTAAATATTATTTTTTTTTTAAATAATGATTTACCCCTCGCCACTGGGTACTCAGTCGAAAAAGCGAACTTTCGTTGGATCACTCAGTATACCCAGACCTAACCTAGCAACAATCGCTCAACTCGCCTGTGTGTGGAACCGCTGCCGCCACAAGCGCGCTTCGCGGTCCAGTACCCCCCGTTTCGTCATCCCAGCCATCATCATCAAGGATAATCGCAGAGAATCGCGAATAGGAAGTGATTTCACCCATAGACGAACCTCAATCGCAAAGGTCGAGTAGCTGTGAAGCATGATTCAATGTCAGTGCAAGTATTTCCTGTTCCGAATCCACCTCGACATGGCCAAAACAACCGTTTTTCATTCCAGCCGCCGCCCACCTCCCGACGGAATTTTTTTTCCGCTTGTTTGCATAATTCGCTCCGTGTTCGATTTCGTTCATGTAAATTTTCCCGAAGGTCGCTCATTGTGTTTTTTCGTTGTCCTAAATCGCGGCGGCGACTTCCGTCGCGACGGGGTCAAGTTGAAGGAAATTTTCTTTTTCGCGCAAAGGGTGTGTCGAATTTCAAACTCTTGCTAACGAGTGTATGAAATGCGGCAACACCTTCTGGCGACAGGTTGCCATGCGTAAAGTAGTAAAATTTTAAGACTCGTTTACTGACATTGTTGCTCGGATGGATTTTCTTTTTTTTTGCGTTGGTTTATTGGCGCGTTGTTATGAACTCGAGGGACAATATTGACATAAAATATTTGTCGGAGTCGAGGTACGACTTCTAATTGTTTGTGTTTTATCGCATTGACGCATTAGGTATTATTTTAAGTTTTCATTAGGCGTTCGTAAAAGTCAATTAAGATTTACGCTTTTTATGGTTCGTTAAATTTACGAGCTTCTAGTAGTATTTTCTGGGCTGTGTTCGATGCAGAGAGTGATTCACGGCACACTTTGAACCTTGTCATTATCTAATCTGTGTTTTGTATAGAGTGCATTGTGTGGTGGATAAAATGGCGATTGTTGCTTCAAATATGACTAAAGTCGAAGAAATTCGTTGGAGTTTCTCACGTGGGTGAAGAGTCTTTGGTTCACACGACACACTAAAAACGCGATAATGACAGGAAAATGAACAGTGATGGGATTCCCCAATAAATTATGTAACTGGAAAATGATCGACTTAATCACGGTCAATACCGTCCTGTATTTTAGTCCCCTTTAGTTGCGTTTTTCTTTCCACTAGCCTTCGATTTATCGTCGTTCGCGGCACTTCCTGCAACGAATAAAATTTAATAATCGTTGTAAAAGCACTTGCAGTGTCAGCCCGACCGGGATGAAAGTATGATTAATGGTTCATTGTTTCAGCAATTTAATGCCGCATTGATAAAATTATAATAATAATGGAGGCATACGGCGTAGTTACACGCCGATAAGGTTAATAAAATCCAGTCTCCGAGATACGGCATAGTGCCCCGATAAAGCTATTGTGCGTTTTTACGATAATTTTTCCACTTTTTGACACATTTCCAATAGCCGGCGGCCTTATCAATTTGTTGGTATTTGCAGAACAATGGCCGAGGCGATAAGCGAGGTCAGGGTTTGAGATTGATTTATGATTAGGAAATTTCCCGTTAACCCCTAATCACTGTTATTGTTGTTATTTGGGTTCCAGCACAGCAGGCGCAATTTTTATTCAGTTGTCGTGAATGTCGTGAGTCACACTCGCACTGGTTTTCATTCATCGCGATTCAGGCGACCTCTTCGAAACCAAATTGTTTTATAATCGTCGAAAAGTTTTTCCATCAGTGGCGACACAAACTCAATTACAGTAGGATAAAACCCACGATTAAAACGCAGTTGACGCAGGTCCGAACTTCTTGCATCTCGTCACAACTTTTGAGGATTTAATTAAAGCGACAATTTTTATTTCCCGAGCGTAAGCAAAGGAAGTATTGTAATCGAGTCCGTCGGCCGACTCTCTACTTTTACGTTTTCTCGATCTTTCATGACCCCTAGAAGACGAAGAAATAGGTCTCCCATTTCCGTCTGTCTGTCCGTCTGTCCGTCTGTCCGTCCGTCTGTCCGTCCGTCTGCCGTCCCGGATTTTTATTAGACAGATAATCTCCGAAAGTACTCGACCGATTGTTGTGAAATTTTGTACTTATATTAAGAATATCATGTAGATGGTAAAACGCTAACCAAAATTTATCTAATCATCCCGACCACTAATGCGATGACGTCACTTCAAAATTGTACATAGTAAATGGGTTTTCAATTGTATAAAATAACATAGTCCTACACATGTAGTTTACAACTCCGAATCGACTTTTCACCCGAAACGTCCAGATTTTTGAAAAAAAAAATCAAAATTATAAAACAACATTTTGAAGTTTAATTTTTAATCTGCTAACCAGAATGCTTTGAAATGTTGCAGATGTTTTAACGCTATAAAGAGCATCATAAATCTTTAGTCAAAAAATATTTGCTTATCCCCTCCAAAAACTTGATGACGTCAGCTCAAAAGTTTGTGGAATAAATCATATCTAAAATGTACAAAATATGATGAGTCTGTACTTGAGATCTATCACTCCATTCATATTTTTTGGTTTTCATATACAGGGTGACTCAAAAAAATTAATGAATGCGTAAATATATTTTATTGATTTAATCAGGAACTACAAAACCGAATGCTCTGAAATCTTGCAGATGTTTTAAGGTCATAAAGAGCATAATAAATGTTTAGTCAAAATATATTTGCTTATCCCCTCCAAAAACTTGATGACGTCAGCTCGAAAGTTTGCCGAATAAATCATATCTAAAATGTACAAAATATGATGAGCCTGTACTTGTCATTTATCACTCAATTCATATTTTTTGGATTTGCATATACAGAGTGACTCAAAAAAATTAATGAATGCGTAAATATATTTTATTGATTTAATCAGGAACTACAAAACCGAATGCTCTGAAATCTTGCAGATGTTTTAAGGTTATTTTAAAGAGCATAATAAATGTTTAGTCAAAATATATTTGCTTATCCCCTCCAAAAACTTGATGACGTCAGCTCGAAAATTTGCCGAATAAATCATATCTAAAATGTACAAAATATGATCAGTCTGTACTTGTGATCTATCACTCCATTCATATTTTTTTGATTTGCATATACAGGGTGATTCAAGAAAATAAATGAAAGCGTAAATTTATTTTACTGATTTACTCAAGAACTACAAAACCGAATGCTTCGAAATCTTGAAGATATTTTAAAATTATCATAAGCATGGTAAATTTTTGATGAAAATGTATTTGGTCGTCCCCCCTAAAAAAATTATGACGTCACCACAAAATTTTGCTGAATAAATCCTATCTAAAATGTACAAAATATGGTGAGTCTCTTCTTGTGATTTATCATTCCATTCAAATTTTTTCGATTTGCATATACAGGGTGACTCAAAAAAATTTATGAATGCGTAAATTTATTTTATTGATTTAATCGGGAACTACAAAACCGAATGCTTTGAAATCTTGCAGATGTTTTAAGGTTATAAAGAGCATAATAAATTTTTAGTCAAAATATATTTGGTCATCTTCTACAAAAAACTGATGACGTCAGCTCAAAAGTTTGCCGAATAAATCGTATCTAAAATGTACAAAATATGATGAGTCTGTACTTGTGATTTATCATTCCATTCATATTTTTGGATTTGCATATGCAGGGTGACTCAAAAAAATTAATGAAGGCGTGAATTTATTTTATCGATTTAATCAGGAATTACAAAACCGAATGCTTTGAAATCTTGGGAATATTTTAAAGTTATTATAAGCATGGTAAACTTTTGTTCAAAATGTATTTGTTCATCCCTCCTAAAAAAATTGATGACGTCACCCTTAAATTTTGCTGAATAAATCCTATCTAAAATGCAAAAAATATGATGAGTTTGTACTTGTGATTTATCATTCCATTCATATTTTTTAGATTTTCTTAAGAGGTGGTTCAAAAAAATTAATGAAGTCAATTTATTTTATTGATTAAATTAAAGGCAACACTTATTATTAGTATTACACCCCAACCAACCCAATTTGGTAGACACAAAATTTGTGAAAGGAAAAACTCGGTTGAAACATAAGGGTAGCACGCTTATTTACATCGACTTTAACATTACAGACCTGCATTTGTTTTATGCGCTCACTTGGTTCCGCGAATGTGAAATAGACATGTTTATAATCAACCAATTGTGAATTTCACCGTCAAGAATTAAAATAAAACCCAATGTTTTATATAATAAGCGGAAGTCGAAGCAATAAAACCGATGGTCGTTTTGTTTACAGTTTCTCTGTTTGACTCTCACGTATGCTGTTACGCTTGTCATCTTAAATTAAGAATGTTTATACATAAACGATTTTCAGTTGCCCTTCATATTACTAGACAGCGGATTTTTGTCGGGCAACTTCACGATTATAGGTGGAGACGCGCTGGATCGCCGGGACTCAGTAGCGGGTGATAGATAATCACTGAATTTAATCAGTACTAATTCCATAAATATAATTAACGATTTATTAATCAAACGTCTATGTAAATGAGAACGGGAATTAACAGCAGAGTGCAACGAAACAGCGTTATTCTAATCTCAAATAAACGAAGTGCAGTCCGCAACCGCAATGAATTCGCATCCCGCACGAGCCCGTACCGAGTTTGGCCTTGCCTAGCCCGACAGAAATCCGCTCTCTAGATATTACACACCGGCGCCGTATACCTGAGTAAATTGTTTCGTTATTTTATTGATTATAAGAAATCAATATTCAAAACGACCCAATTCATTTTCCCGAAAATTTGGGAATACAATAATTTTATTCTTAGTATTACACTACATCTATCCCAACTGATATACGTGTCCTTGCAAAAATGTTGATGACGTCATCACAATTTTTTTTTAAATTCCCACTACAAAAATGTAATGAGAAAAAAAAACACAATAGGCATGCAGTCGTCAAGTTTCCGACAGCGAGGGAAGTACTGTCTAAACTCTTTAGACCAATTTTTTCGTCCGAGATTTCTATCTGAGATGACGCAGCGACTTTACAATTGTTTATTTTTTAAACAATGTGTGACGCATGACGTTTCCTGTTCGAACACCTCCGTTTTGTCCGAATTAGTCGACGTTTCGACATCCCTGAGGATGTCGACAGTCGAAATCGTGAGTCATCACATCTCCATACGCCCGCTGCGATTAGTCGGCGTACATATTCAGAATATACGTCGTTGCTGGATTATTTGACCCTAATTATCGCGGCGCCAGACCGTCACCAGACACTTGACAATTTCGTTACATGTGACTATCGTCTCTCTCTTTCATTGTTTTCGAAGGCGAATGACGTGACGGGCGTTTCAAGCGGGTCGTGACATTTTTTATTCCTGCATCAGCAGGATGATCGGAAAAAATTCGGAACGGGTTTGCGGTGGTCAATGCACCAGAGATGCTGCAGGAGCCGCGTTTCGACCGCTGGGGAGGTTTTCGAATTATCCAATCAAGATTTCGGAGGTTTTTGTTTCGGTTGCGAAGAGTAAACGGTTCTTGAGTTACGAGCTGTTGAAGTATTTGGTATGTTTGTAATGTGTTTCACGTGATGCGTGTTGTAACTCTATTTGCGATTCGCTTTTATTTCATTACTGCTTATTAAGACGAACGGAAATAAATGCTATTGTTTGTTAATTGATTGTTTTTTTCACATGATCAGTCGCATGGTTTTCATCTAAGCGCGATACTAACGCTCGGAATGGGATCGGCCTTCACTCGGGAATGCCCCCGAATTTGTGGTGTACGCACGAGTTAGAGTTCGTCGTCTGAGAACTTGTTTGATCTACAGACCAGAGCGCACGCAGGCCAATGTCGACTCTAAGCGTTCGGAAACGATTTGATTCGGTTTTTCCATTTTTTTGATTCTCAGTTTTTGGATATTTCAGTTTTTCTATTCGTCAGTTTTTCGATATTTCAGTTTTGAGATTTTTCAATATTTCTGTTCTTCGACTTTTCCATTTTTGACTTTTGATTATAGTTTGCCTTTTTTCTTAATTTATATCGTATTCTTCGAACAATACGATACTCAAAAACATGTTTTTAATTCCTTGTAAAGAAATAAGTATTTTGCAGTTAAGCTCCGCCTCTTTCGTTCAGGGCGAATAAAAAATCATTACAATTGAGATAGGGCGGGTGGGCGGGCTTACATTTTGCCTTGTTGTTTGAATATGTGTAGACTTCTTTTCACAACATGAAACTTAAAACATGTTTAAAATGGAAAATTTGGACAAGGAAATATCGATTTTGCAATTAGTCTCCGCCCCATATTTCTTCATTATTATCTAAATTTTAGGTTTTTTAATTTTTCGATTTTTCAAATATTTAAATTTTAGATTTTTCAATTTTTAGATATTTCGATTTATTGATCTCTCTATTTTTTGAGTTTCCGGTTTTTCAATTTTTCGAATTTACCGAACTTTGAACGTCTTAATTTGTTGTTTAGTTTCTCGATTTTTCGATTTTTCCATATATCAATTTTTCAATTTTTGAAGATTTTCCAATTTTTCATTGTTTAGTTTCTCAGTTTTTCGATTTTGGGCTATTTCGATTTCACGACTTTTCGATTTTTTAATTTTCGATGCTTCAGTTTTAGAGCTTTTTCAATATTTCGATTCTTCGATTTTTCGGCTTTTCGATTTCTCAATTTTTCGGTGTTTTGGTTTTGAAATTTTTCGTCAATTTTCCGAATTCTCGATTTTTAATTTTTCGATGTTTCAGTTTTATGATTTTTCAATTTTTCGATTCATCCATTTTTTTTAAGATTCTTCAATATTTTGATTTCCCGATTTAATTTTCCATTTTTAGTTTTTCTTTCATTTTTCGTAATGTCGATTTTTTAATTTTTAAAATTTTAGATTTTTCATTTCAGTTCTTCGATATTTCAATTTTAGATTTTCAGTTTTTTGATATTTTAATTTTTTTATATTTGAAATTTTTCGTCTTTTCAATTTCTCGATTTTTCAGTTTTCGATTTCTGAATTTTCTACCTTCCGATTTATCAATTTTTTTAATCTTCAATTTTTCTTTGATTTTTCAATTTTTCGATATTCGATTATTAATTTTTCAATATGTATTTCAGTTTAAGGATTTTTCGATATTTCAGTTCTTCAATTTTTGGAATTTTCGTTTCGCTTTCTCGTTATTTTAAATTTGTAATATTTTAATTTTCCATCTTTCAGTTTAGAAATTTTTCATCATTTCGATTCTGCGATTTTTCTTTTCGATTTTTCGATTGCTCGATTTTGTACTTCATCGATTTTTCCATTTCTGGACTTTTCAATTTCTCGAAGTTTCAACTTTCGATTTCTCAATTTTCGATATTTCAATTTTAGGATTTTTGGGTTTTTTGAGTGTTCAGTTTCTCGGTTTTTCATTTTTGAATATCTGAATTTTAAGTTTTTCGAATTTTCAAATATTCGATTTCACGATATTTTTATTTTTCGATTGTGTCGACTTTTTACTTTTTCGATTTTTTAATTTTAGATGTCTCAATTTTTTGGTATTTCAATTTTTCAATATTTAAAATTTTAGATTTTTCAATTTCTTGATTTTTCATTTCAGTTCTTCCATATTTCAATTTTTCAAATGTTTCGATTTCTTAGTCTTCCCGGTTTTAGATTTTCTGTTTTTCAATTGTCGTTTTTTCAATTTTTCGATTTTTAAATTTTAGATTTTTTAGTATTTTGATTTTTTAATTTTTCAATATTTAAAATTTTCGATTTTTCGATTTTTCATTTCAGTTGTTCGATATTTCCGTTTTTCAAGTTTTCGAATTTTTCAAATGTTTTGATTCCTTAATCAATCGATTTTTCGACTTCCCGGTTTTAGATTTTCTGTTTTTCAATTGTCGTTTTTTCAAATTTGACATTTATAAACTCAATTTTTCGGTTTTTCAATTAATTGATGTATTGATTTTCCCATTTCTTGGCTTTCGAGGGTTTCGATATTCCTGTTCTTCAATTCTTAAATTTTTCGATTTTTCAGGTTTTTGATTTTTAATTTTTTAAGATTTCAATTTTTTTTACTTCACTTTTTGGATTTTTCTATTGCTCAATTTTTCAACTTTTTAGGTTCTCAGTTTTCGGATATTTCAGTTTTCGGATTTTTCAGTTTTTCTTTCATTTTTCAGTTTTGGGATTTTTCAATATTTCGATTCTTCGACTTTTCGATTTTTGACCTCTGGATTTTTCGATGTGTCGATTTTTCAATTTTTCGATTTTTAAATTTTAGATTTTTTTATTTTTAAAATTTTAGGTTTTTCGATTTTTCATTTCAGTTCTTCGATATTTCCGTTTTTCAAGTTTTCGAATTTTTCAAATGTTTTGATTCTTTAATCAATCGATTTTTCGATTTCCCGGTTTTAGATTTTCTGTTTTTCAATTGTCGTTTTTTCAAATTTTCGATTTTTCAGTTTTTCAAATTTGACATTTATAAACTCAATTTTTCGATTTTTCAATTAATCGATGTATTGATTTTCCCATTTCTTGACTTTCGGGGTTTCGAAATTCCTGTTCTTCAATTCTTTAATTTTTCGATTTTTCAGGTTTTGGATTTTTCTATTGCTCAATTTTTCGACTTTTTAGGTTCTCAGTTTTTGGATATTTCAGTTTTCGGATTTTTCGGGTTTTCCATTTTTCAGTTTTTCTTTCATTTTTCAGTTTTTCGATATTTCATATTGGGATTTTTCAATATTTCGATTTTTGGCTTCTGGAGTTTTCATGTGTCGATTTTTTTACTTTTTCGATTGCTTAATCTGTGGATTTTTCGATTTCCCGGTTTTAGATGTTCTGTTTTCAATTGTCATTTTGTCAAATTTTCGATTTTTTAATTTTTCAAATTTGACTTTTATAAACTCTCAATTTTTCGATTTTTCAATTAATCGATGTTTTGATTTTCCCATTTCTTGACCTTCGAGTGTTTCGATTTTCCTGTTCTTCACTTCTTTAATTTTTTGTTTTTTCAGGTTTTTGTTTTTTCAATTTTTCGATTTTTCAAGGTTTCTATTTTTCGACATCACCTTTTTGATTTTTCGGTTTTTAAGTTTTTAGATGTTTCAGTTTTAGGATTTTTCAATATTTCAATTTCGATGTATCTACCTTATTACTTTTTTGATTTTTCAATTTTTGGATTTTATAAATTTTAGATTTTTCAATCTTTTGATATTTTAATTTTTCAATATTTCTCAATCTTTCTATTTTTCGACTTCCTGGTTTTAGATGTTCTGTTTTTCAATTTTTCGATTTGTTAATTTTCCATTCCCGACTTGTCGGGATTTGATTGTTCAGGTTTTCGACTTATCAGTTTTTCAATTTTTTATTTTGGCCTATTTCGGTTTCTCAGTTTTTCCAGTTTTCCATTTTTTCGTTTTTTGATTTATCCGCTTTTCCAATTTTTCAACTTTTAACTTTTTGTTTGTCGATTTTTCGACTTCATCACTTTTCGATTTCTCGTTCTTTGGATCTTTCAATTTCTCAATTTTTCGAATTTTTAAATTTTTTGATTTCTCGATTTATTGAGATTTGGATTTTTCGATATTTTGATTGTCAATTTCTCAATTTATAAATTGTTCAATTTTTAACCTTTCGATTTTTCGATCTTGACCGATTTTGGTTTCTCAGTTGTTCGACTTTTCGGCTCCACGATTTCTTGATCTTTTGATTTTTCGATTTCTCAGTTTTTCGATGTTTCGATTTCTCAGTTTTTCGATGTTTCGATATTTCAGTTATCCGATTCTTTAAATTTGGGAGTTTCGATTTCTCGATTTTTCGTTATTCGATTTTTAAATTTTACATTTTTTCGATTTTCAGTTCTTCGATATTTCGGTTATTTTAATTGTCACAAAAAACATTTAAAAAAATATTCACCAACCAAATCGCTTCTGAACGCTTAGAGTCGACATTGGCCTGAGCGCGCTCTGGTCTGTAGATCAAACAAGTTCTCAGGCGACGAGTTGTAGTTTTTTTATTGGCATCGACTATTTAAATTTGGCGCTTGAGGACTCCAGTGTCAATAAGGGTGGTTTTGCAAAATCAGCCTGTATGTCGCATCTATATTAATCAATGCTCGCACCTTCTCCGTGTTAAAAAAAAAGATCGAAAGCGAGAAAAACACCGCTAATTTCCGTAGTTTTTGACCAATAAGATGGGAAGGATTCGTGAAATTATTCACTACGAGACCACACCTAGACTAATTTATTTACAAATTTTATTCAGTTTCTAAAATTGTGCGCAAAGTCGACGACACCGCCTGAAGTCAACCACTGAAATACTTCAAACGCATTTAACTCCTATTTTCATAGTTACAGACGGCATAAATAAAATATTTTTTGTAGCGCCGCCCCTCCCGTCACCTGTCATCTTGTCCCACGTAATTTCCCACAGGACGCCTCCACATTCGAAACATGAAATTACGTCCCGACGCCACATTAGGGGGTGTGAAAACGCTCAACGCATAAAATGATCAACAAAACGTCACAATATTCACCTTTTTTATGAAATTGTTCGCGGGTTAATGCTCCCATTCAAACCACTGAAAGCAGACTAACCACCACGGCCGTACGTCACATCCTTATTAGCCTTCGGAAGCCGCTAATTGTTGCGTTTAGGAGCGGCGCGTCTGGGTTTCGTAAACCAGATTGTTTTTAATTAATTATTTAATTACGCGCGGGGAGAGGCTCGTTAGAGCGAACAAATGCGGTCCGAGAAGGCCGAATTTGCGTCCGGAATTTCGTCGAGCGTTTCCATGGATTCCGTCGTAGTCCATCAGAGTCCATCGACCGGTTTCGTCGTTCCGGTGCGTGTATCGATTCGGTGTTTTTTCGACCAAAACGACCCTTACGAAGTTCACGTTTCACGCTTTAAAAGTGGACAATGTTTGCGCCGGCCCGAAATAGATCGAGTCGTTTATTTTAGTGAACTACGAGACGCCAAGATGCGTTTGGCATGTCACCGCGTTTAGAAGACATCGCAATGTTTTTATTTATTTATTTATTTTTCGGTCTAGGAGTTAGTGCACACGGTTGGCGGTGCACAGACCACATTTATACGCGAATAGTTGCTTCGAGTTATTTCTAAACTTAACTCGCATTCCGGCAGGATAATGACTTATTTTCGAGCCTGCTATCCTGTTTCGTAAAAGGCGCTAACGTTACGTAAATACACCCAAAGTTAAGGACGCCATTACTCGTCGAAGGTCGCGTTACATAAAAAAATTAAATCCGTCGAAAAAATTTCGCGTGTATTTTTAAGATTCAAGGGCTCGTTGAGGTGCCATTTTGACGCGACGCGCTAACAACGAGGCGGATTTTTCGATTTTACCATTCATATGTCAACGATGCGCCGAACATGTGTTCCATAGTACGTCGCTTAAAACAACAACCAGACAAGAGTTTTTTTCTCTCTCTCATCGCGCCGATTAATTTGAAAAATCGCCTAGTTTATATCGGGTCGTTTAAGTGCTTCCCGCATATTTCACATTCTTCGGCGATTTATCTTTCTTGCCTTGTCTTTTTCCCCCTACCGACTTATACATATGTGCTTTCCACCCACGTCTCCGTCTGCTGAAGTGTGTAAATCGTAAGAGCATCGACTCGCGGTACGTTGGCAGCATTTGTTGTATGCGCTCGCACGGATCTGGTCCGTCTTAATTAATAGAAAAATGCGCGAGGACGTAACTTTTGCGGTTTAATAATCCTCCGGTGCACGGAACGCTCGCACCGCGAGCCATGGGCGTGCCAGCAGGAAATCGTTCGAGGATATATGGGTATATTTTATTCGAAGCAGGTGTGGTCGGGGATTTGGCAAATTAAACTTCTGGGAAACGTAAGACGGTTTTTTCGAGAAGAGGAGAATCCGAGACCGGTCGGGCTATTAATAGCGGGTTTTTATTAGACGAGAATAGTGAAATTGTTCGTTGGTTACCTTGACAATTGGATTTTGGTGTCCGTCGGGGGTTCGAAAATTCGTGTAAAAATGGAGTGTGTACAATCGCACGCAAATGTTTTGAGCCTATGGGCGGATCATTTCTGCCGGTCGTCCAAGGGCAGAATTTGTAGGTAGGCTCAAACTACAACGAAATTTACGTGTCGACCAAATTCTTACTCTGAATTAGTTTTCATTTTATAAATACCCTATCTAAAATGCTCAGAATATGATGAGTCTATACTTGTGATTTACCATTCCATTTATATTTTTTGGATTTGTTTATACATACAGGGTGACTCAAAAAAAATAATGACTGAGTAAGTTTATTTAATTGAAGAAATCAAGAATTGCAAAACTGAATACTTTGAAATCTTGTCAATTAGTTGGAACCTGAGCCCAATTTTTTTTGCAATATCTTCGACCGATAGGATAATTTATTACTTCCGACATCTTTTCGGTGACAAATTTAATCTTCGCATACTTCAGCGTAGTTAGTGAACTCGTTGTGACCACTGAAATATACAAAGAGTAAATTTTGAAATGGAACGAAAGTCGAAGAATACTTTCAAAGCCACGATCAAAATGTATTTGCTTATCTTCGCCAAAAAATGCATGACGTCATGGCAAAATTTGATATGATGAGTCAGTACCTGTGATTTATCATTGCAGTAATATTTTTTAGATTTACTTATACAGGCTGTCTCAAAAAAAGATCACTTCGATTTTCGATTTTTCGTTTTTTCGACCAACCGTTTCATCAAATTAGATTTTTCAGTTTCCATTTTTCTATCAACTTTTCGATTTTTTTACTTTCCCATTTTCTGATTTTTCAAATTTGCGGTATTTTGAATTTTCGAGTTTTCGGTTTTTCCGTTTTTCGATTTGTTGATTTTTCTGTTGGTCAGTTTTTAGACTTTGCTGCAATTTTTTTGCATTTTTCGATTACATTTTACTTTCCGATTTTTTTGATTTTTGAATTTTCGATTTTACGTTTTTAATTCTTCGATTTCCGATTTTTCAATTTTCCGGTTTTTTAATTCTTCTATTCTCGATTTTTCGATTTTCCATTAATCATTAAATTTTTCGATTTTTCGGTTTTTTTATTTTTCGACCTTCGATTTTTCAATTTTCGAGTATTCGATTTTCCATTTTCTGGTTTTACGATTTTTCGATTTGCGATTTTTCGATTTTCGTTTTTCCGATTTTGTGGTTTTTCGATTTTTCTGTTTGTTTCAGTTTTTATGGTTCTGAGATTTGTTTTATTTTTCCATTTTTCGATTATTTTACTTTCCGATGGTTTGATTTTTGAATTTTTGGTTTTTTCATTTTCAGATTTGTGGATTTGTGTCCGTTTTTTCGATTTTTAGAATATTGATTAATCGAATTTTCGAGTTTTGAGCATTTCGATTTTTCCATTTTCAGATATTTTTCGATTTTTTTTAATTTTTCGATTTTTCTGTTCGTCAATTTTAGACTTTGCAATTTTTAATTTTCCACTTTTCTATTATTTTGGTTTCGGATTATTCGATTTTTGTATTTTCGTTTTTTTTTTCATTTTTCTATTTCCGATTTTTTAATTTTTCGATTTTTCGGTTGTTAATTTGTCGATTCTCGATATTTCGATTTTCGATTTTCCAATCTCCGATTTTTCAATTTCCAGTTGTCGATTTTCCACTTTATGATTTTACGAGTTTTCGATTTTTCTGTTCGTCACTTTTTAGGCTTTGAAATGTGTTTACTTTTCGATTTTTGAATTGTCGACTTTTAGAGTTTTCAATATTATGAATTTTCGAATTTTCTGTTTTCCTATTTTTCGATTTTTGAATTTTCCATTTTTCGGTTTTTTGATTTTTCAGTTTTCGGCTTTAAAATCTTGCAAATTTCCGATTTTTCAGATTTGTGAATTTTCGGTTTTTCGATCGACCTACGTATTATATTCATTGAATTTTCGATTTTCGGTTTTTCCATTTTTAGATTTTCGATTTTTCAGTTTTGTATTTTCAGATTTTGTGTTTTTCGCATATCTGATTCATCAAATTTTCGATTTTTCGGCTTTTCGATTTTTCGATATTTGATTTTCGAATTTTCGATTGTTCAGTTTTCCATTCTTCAGCTTTTAGACTTCAAGTTTTTTACTTTTCGATTTTCCGAATTTTCGAGTTTCAATTTTCAGATTTTTGATTTTTCGATTTTCCTTTTTAAATCTTTGAACTTTTCGGTTTTGATTTTTCGAATTTTTGATTTTTAATTTTTCCATTCTTCGGTTTTTAGACTTCAATTTTTTTTCTTTTAAATTTTTCGATATTCTAGTTTACGCTTTTCAGAATTTTCGATTTTCAGTTTTCAGACTTTCGGCCATTAGAATTTTGGATATTTCGGTTTTATGATTTTTCGATTTTTAGAAAATTTGAGTAGTCGAATTTTCGAATTTTCAATTCATCGATTCTTCAATGTTCAATTTTTCAATTTAAATTTTGCGATTTTCAATTTGTCCATTTCGGATTTTTCGATTTTCGTTTTTCCGATTTTGTGGTTTTTCGATTTTTCTGTTTGTTTCAGTTTTTATGGTTCTGCGATTTGTTTTATTTTTCCATTTTTCGATTATTTTACTTTCCGAGTGTTTGATTTTTGAATTTTTCGGTTTTTTAATTTTTCGAGCCTCGATATTTCGATTTTCGATTTTTCAGATTTGTGGATTTGTGTCCGTTTTTTTGATTTTTAGAATATTGATTAATCGAATTTTCGATTTTTGAGCATTTCGATTTTTCCATTTTTAGATATTTTTCGATTTTTTTTAATTTTTCGATTTTTCTGTTCGTCAGTTTTAGACTTTGCAATTTTTATTTTTCCACTTTTCTATTATTTTAGTTTCGGATTATTCGATTTTTGAATTTTCGTTTTTTTTTCATTTTTCGATTTCCGATTTTTTAATTTTTCGATTTTTCGGTTTTTTAATTTGTCGATTCTCGATATTTCGGTTTTCGATTTTCCACTTTATGATTTTACGAGTTTTCGATTTTTCTGTTCGTCACTTTTTAGGCTTTGAAATTTGTTTACTTTTCGATTTTTGAATTGTGGACTTTTAGAATTTTCAATATTATGAATTTTCGAATTTTCTGTTTTCCTATTTTTCGATTTTTGAATTTTCCATTTTTCGGTTTTTTGATTTTTCAATTTTCGGTTTTTCAATCTTGCAAATTTCCGATTTTTCAGATTTGTGAATTTCCGGTTTTTCGATCGACCTACGTATTATATTCATTGAATTTTCGATTTTCGGTTTTTCCATTTTTAGATTTTCGATTTTTCAGTTTTGTATTTTCAGATTTTCTGTTTTTCCCATATCTGATTCATCAAATTTTCGATTTTTCGGCTTTTCGATTTTTCGATATTTGATTTTCGAATTTTCGATTGTTCAGTTTTCCATTCTTCAGCTTTTAGACTTCAATTTTTTTACTTTTCGATTTTCCGAATTTTCGAGTTTCAATTTTCAGATTTTTGATTTTTCGATTTTCTTTTTAAATCTTTGAACTTTTCGGTTTTGATTTTTCGAATTTTTGATTTTTAATTTTTCCATTCTTCGGTTTTTAGACTTCAATTTCCTTTCTTTTAAATTTTTCGATATTCCATTTTCCGCTTTTCAGAATTTTCGATTTTCAGTTTTCCGACTTTCAACCATTAGAATTTTGGATATTTCGGTTTTATGATTTTTCGATTTTTAGAAAATTTGAGTAGTCGAATTTTCGATTTTTCAATTTATCGATTTTTCCATGTTCAATTTTTCAATTAAAATTTTGCGATTTTCAATTTGTCCATTGTCGATTTTTAGAATTTTCGGTTTTTCAATTTTTCCATTCTCAGCTTTTAGACTTCAATTTTGTTTCTTTCCGATTATTTGGTTTTCGATTTTCCAATTTTCAGAATTTCCAAGTTTCTTTATTCAGATTTTCGATTTTCCACTTTTGCGATTTTAGATTTTTCGAATTTTTGTTTTTCCAATTTTTTGCTTTTTCGATTTTTCTGTTCGTTTCAGTTTTTAGGCCTTGCAATTTTTTCTACTTTATATATTTTGATTTTCCGTTTTTCAATTTTCGATTTTTCTATTTTTGAGGTTTGTGAATTTCCACTTTTCGATCGACCTCGGTATTTGATTCATTGAATTTTCGATTTTTTGGTTATCCATTTTTAGATTTTCGATTATTACGATTTGTATTTTTCGAGTTTCTGTTTTTTGCATTAGTGAATTTCAGTTTTTCCGATTTTCGATTTTGCGCATATTTGATTAATCAAATTTTCGAAAAAGTTACCATGCTTACTATTCTTGATTTCTTCAATTAAATAAATTGACTCAGTCATTAACTTTTTTGAAACACCCTGTATAACCAAATCTAAAAAAATTAATGCAGTGATAAATCACAAGTATAAAACTCATCATATTTTATACATTTAAGATAGGATTTATTCTGCAAAATTTTGAGGTGACGTCATAAATTTTTTAGAGGGGATAAGCAAATATATTTTAATGAAAAATGTGTCATGTTTATCATGATTTTAAAACATCTGCAAGATTTCAAAGTATTCGATTTTGCAAATTCAAAATTAAATTGCAAAATATTGTTTTATAATTTTGATTTTTTTTTCAAAAATCTGGACGTTTCGGATAAAAACTCAACACGGAGTCATAAACTACATGTGTAGGACCATGTTACTGTATACAATTTAAAACCCATTTAGTATGCATAAATTTGAAGTGACGTCATCACATTATTGGTGGGGATGATTAGACAAATTTTATAATTTTGCGACATTTATGAAAAAATATCAGTTAACAAAAATGGCACGTTTTTATTATTATGCCAGTTACATGTCACTCAACGACAATATCTTTTTTTTTTAAGAGTATTTTATTTGAAAAAGTGATGAAATTTTTTAAAATTTTATAGGGTAAAATGTGAATTTCGTTGTAGTTTGAGCCTACCTACAAATTCTGCTCTTGAAGGATTTGGACCGCCTTCTTCGGTGAGGGCAGGCAAAAACGATCCGCCCATAGGCTCAAAACATTTGCGTGCGATTGTACATGTGTGTGTTTAACCTCACGCGATCACAATTTTTTCATAACATAACATCCACCTGTTTGACACGCTCTTGACGTGCTAATAATAATTTTCATTCTTTGCTTAACTGGGTGAATTTCGGAACGTCTGGTACTTTTCCGGGCGCTGAGCAAATTTGCGCTTGAAGTAAGTTACAAGTGTTGATTTATGCTCTCTGATGATAATAAATTAGAGCGCAAATGAAATTCGGCGATTATCGGTCTCGTGTCGGACTTTTTCCGCTGGCGTTTAATAAAAGGTGAAAGGAGTGGCGCCACACTGTCCAATAGATCGGTGTGTATCGATTGTAAAATTCGTTCCGTTGCATAAATTGAGCATGCACTAAGGCAGGGCTTAAAACACAAAGGTTACATAAATTGCAGCGTAGCGCAAAAATGTGCACCTACAGCAGAAATAGGAGTGCACCGAGGATTAGTCAATGGAGAAAACTTCAAGTAGGTGCATCAATAAGGTCGTTCCATCTAGACAATGGTTTTAGTTAGTTTCCTCTCGATAAATTTCTACTTTACAATACAGTTATAGCTCTAGGTGTGTATGTTGCAGCCCGATATTAAACACTTTTACACTATTTAATTATTATTAACGAACGTCCTTGCATAGCGGCGAGTTCGTTCACACTAGCGCATTACATTACCGTGTCCCCTTGTAAAAATCCTTCTCCCCTGTGTTTAATTTAATCACCTGATAGTGTTACATTTTCTAATATGGTAATTTATTAAAATTGCGAACATCTGCGCGTTATGCGAACGAAGCTATATTTAGCCGTGTTTATGGAAAATGCAAACAGAACGCTTTTCTTGCACTGTAATCGCTTTCGGCAGTCTTAATCCCGTATTTACGTCACACAAAAAAACGAATGTGATAACGACGAACTGCAGAAAGTCACGTGCGGCCGCACGTGCCGGAAAAACAAATAAAATGCACAATTTTCAAACAAAACGAAACGCGAGCAATCCGCAGACGGAGTTTTCGCCGAAAGTGCAAACTTTACGAGCGCGAGATTGTCAAAGGTAGGACCCGGGAGTTCGTAAAATAGAAAGCCGATACTTCGAAAGCTCGGTCACGGGAGTTGGCGTTCTCTTGCACCCGGAAGTGTCGTCCGAGGCTTTAATAAATCCGGTAAAATATCGATCAGGCGATAAGCGACGTCGCTCCGGGCCCGTCTCCGATTCAAAATTAATAAGTTTCAAGTCGCCCGCACTAAAGACTTAATTGTGCATGTCTCTGCGTTTCATCGTACCTCACCTGCAGCTAGAATGCATAAGTAAACTCGCAATTTCGTAGAAGTGCTGAGAGAAAATCGCGAGCTGCGCTAATTGTATGCACGGGTCTTTTTGTGAAGGATAATTATAATTGCCTCTCGTGCAACCTCAATACCGCTCGTCGATTATTAAATGTGTACAGCGGCAAAAATATTTTTTATTTTTACTTCCCGAGCGTAAGCAAAGGAAGTATTGTAATCGAGTCCGTCGGCCAACTCTCTGCTTTTACGTTTTCTCGATCTTTCATGACCCCTAGAAGACGAAGAAATAGGTCTCCCATTTCCGTCTGTCTGTCCGTCCGTCTGTCCGTCTGTCCGTCTGTTGTCCCGGATTTTTATTAGACAGATAATCTCCGAAAGTACTCGACCGATTGTTGTGAAATTTTGTACTTATATTAAGAATATCATGTAGATGGTAAAACGCTAACCAAAATTTGTCTAATCATCCCCACCACTAATGCGATGACGTCACTTCAAAATTGTACATAGTAAATGGGTTTTCAATTGTATAAAATAACATAGTCCTACACATGTAGTTTACAACTCTGAATCGACTTTTCACCCGAAACGTCGAGATTTTTGGAAAAAAAATCAAAATTATAAAACAACATTTTGAAATTTAATTTTTAATCTGCTAACCAGAATGCTTTGAAATGTTGCAGATGTTTTAAGGCTATAAAGAGCATCATAAATCTTTAGTCAAAAAATATTTGCTTATCCCCTCCAAAAACTTGATGACGTCAGCTCAAAAGTTTGTGGAATAAATCATATCTAAAATGTACAAAATATGATGAGTCTGTACTTGTGATCTATCACTCCATTCATATTTTTTGGATTTGCATATACAGGGTGACTCAAAAAAATTAATGAATGCGTAAATATATTTTATTGATTTAATCAGGAACTACAAAACCGAATGCTCTGAAATCTTGCAGATGTTTTAAGGTCATAAAGAGCATAATAAATGTTTAGTCAAAATATATTTGCTTATCCCCTCCAAAAACTTGATGACGTCAGCTCGAAAGTTTGCCGAATAAATCATATCTAAAATGTACAAAATATGATGAGCCTGTACTTGTCATTTATCACTCCATTCATATTTTTTGGATTTGCATATACAGAGTGACTCAAAAAAATTAATGAATGCGTAAATATATTTTATTGATTTAATCAGGAACTACAAAACGGAATGCTCTGACATCTTGCAGATATTTTAAGGTTATAAAGAGCATAATAAATGTTTAGTCAAAATATATTTGCTTATCCCCTCCAAAAACTTGATGACGTCAGCTCGAAAATTTGCCGAATAAATCATATCTAAAATGTACAAAATATGATCAGTCTGTACTTGTGATCTATCACTCCATTAATATTTTTTGGATTTGCATATACAGGGTGATTCAAGAAAATAAATGAAAGCGTAAATTTATTTGACTGATTTACTCAGGAACTACAAAACCGAATGCTTCGAAATCTTGAAGATATTTTAAAATTATCATAAGCATGGTAAATTTTTGATCAAAACGTATTTGGTCGTCCCCCCTAAAAAATTTATGACGTCACCACAAAATTTTGCTGAATAAATCCTATCTAAAATGTACAAAATATGGTGAGTCTCTTCTTGTGATTTATCATTCCATTCAAATTTTTTCGATTTGCATATACAGGGTGACTCAAAAAAATTAATGAATGCGTAAATTTATTTTATTGAAGAAATCAAGAATAGCAAAACCGAATGCTTTGAAATCTTGCAGATGTTTTAAGGTTATAAAGAGCATAATAAATTTTTAGTCAAAATATATTTGGTTATCTTCTACAAAAAACTGATGACGTCAGCTCAAAAGTTTGGCGAATAAATCGTATCTAAAATGTACAAAATATGATGAGTCTGTACTTGTGATTTATCATTCCATTCATATTTTTGGATTTGCATATGCAGGGTGACTCAAAAAAATTAATGAAGGCGTGAATTTATTTTATCGATTTAATCAGGAATTACAAAACCGAATGCTTTGAAATCTTGGGAATATTTTAAAGTTATTATAAGCATGGTAAACTTTTGTTCAAAATGTATTTGTTCATCCCTCCTAAAAAAATTGATGACGTCACCCTTAAATTTTGCTGAATAAATCCTATCTAAAATGCAAAAAATATGATGAGTTTGTACTTGTGATTTATCATTCCATTCATATTTTTTAGATTTTCTTAAGAGGTGGTTCAAAAAAATTAATGAAGTCAATTTATTTTATTGATTAAATTAAAGGCAACACTTATTATTAGTATTACACCCCAACCAACCCAATTTGGTAGACACAAAATTTGTTAAAGGAAAAACTCGGTTGAAACATAAGGGTAGCACGCTTATTTACATCGACTTTAACATTACAGACCTGCATTTGTTTTATGCGTTCACTTGATTCCGCGAATGTGAAATAGACATGTTTATAATCAACCAATTGTGAATTTCACCGTCAAGAATTAAAATAAAACCCAATGTTTTATATAATAAGCGGAAGTCGAAGCAATAAAACCGATGGTCGTTTTGTTTACAGTTTCTCTGTTTGACTCTCACGTATGCTGTTACGCTTGTCATCTTAAATTAAGAATGTTTATACATAAACGATTTTCAGTTGCCGTATACGTGAGTAAATTGTTTCGTTATTTTATTGATTATAAAAAATCAATATTCAAAACGACCCAATTCATTTTCCCGAAAATTTGGGAATACAATAATTTTATTCTTAGTATTACACTACATCTATCCCAACTGATATACGTGTCCTTGCAAAAATGTTGATGACGTCATCGCAATTTTTTTTTAAATTCCCACTACAAAAATGTAATGAGAAAAAAAACACAATAGGCATGCAGTCGTCAAGTTTCCGACAGCGAGGGAAGTACTGTCTAAACTCTTTAGACCAATTTTTATTAAATAGTAATAGTAGCGATAAGGCTCGATCTGATAATAAAGTTTGAATGAAACATGTGGACGACCTCTGGGACGGATGATAACGCAGGAAATCCGCTCTTGAATCGCGCTTTATCGTGAATCGAAGCAGTATTGACGTCAGACAAATGTTCATTGATGCTGTAATAAATTCCGTTTATTTACCTGGCGCTGGGTAATGCAACGAAGGGGATTTTTAACGCGAAGTTCTAACTCGTTTGGCCTTAATTAGCGTGCACTTGGCAACGGCGTGACGTGGATTTTTGGGGCCCGAAGGCAAGCTGATGCGTCGACAGGAGCAAAAGTCCATGATTTTTGTAATTAATTAGTACAAAGAAAGCCATATATTTCCGCACGAGAGAGAGAGAGAGAGAGAGCTATCGTGCATTATTAATAAGCAAGCGGAATACTTTATTACGCAGTATTCGCTCTAATCATGAGAGAACACTTCGCAGCATCTCACTAAACGGATAAATGTAACAAGAAGTGCCGTAATTGCGTAGATTACGCTTTAAAAGAACACAAATTACATACCATGCCTTAAGAGAAATTCCGTTTTTGATCAATCACGGTGATTTAGTTTAAGTCGGCATTTCTATTGCATCTGTGATGAATTACGTCCACGCCACCCAATTAATTAATTTCAAATTGTTAATTTTTTACCTACAGATATATTTTTTTTTGTTTTCAGGTAAGCCAGCGACGTGCCACATTTATTTGCCCCGGTGACAGCCATTATTAATTCAGCGGAGGCCCAAACTACCCCGATAAGCGTTGTCGCGCGCAGTAAGTCACATTCGCCCATTTGCGTCCGACGAATTATTTATTAACGCACAGGAAAAAATCCGGCCCGCCGCCGGCTCTCCGGAGAGTGGCTTGGTTGCATTCGAACAAGAACGGTAAATATTGACGGTGGAAATTAGGGTGCCGGCGGTGAGTGGCGATTGTCCGACGATGATGATGATGCTTTCGGACAGGTCCGCGATTTCGCGTTAGCCGGTGCCGTTGTCCTCCCATCTGTCGCTCAGAAGTTGGCCGTTTCGAAGCGCGTCTGTGGCCGAGTTGTGCGAGTTCTGTCGTGCAATGACCCTGGATATCCTTGACGGCGGTGTCTCGCAGACGACCGCCGAGCTTCCGGCCAAAAGGTGCCGTTCCTATCGGGAACGGGCCGGGAAGGGGATTGGCCCGTCGCGGCTTAGGCGGAAAGAGGGTGGGGCCGTGGGCTGGGACAGCGGCTCGACTGGGCGGAGAAAACTTACCGTCACATTTTTGGGTCCCTCTCAGGAACCGTCTCTGAAGGTACAATCGCACGCAAATGTTTTGAGCCTATGGGCGGATCGTTTTTGCCTTTTAAAAAGTTAATAATAAATAAATAAAAAAAAACGATATTGTCGTAACTGGCATAATAATAAAAACGTGCCATTTTTGTTAACTGAAATTTTTTTCATAAATGTCGCAAAATTATTAAATTTGTCTAATCATCCCCACCAATAATGTGATGACGTCACTTCAAATTTATACATAGTAAATGGGTTTTAAATTGTATAAAGTAACATAGTCCTACACATGTAGTTTATGACTCCGTGTTGAATTTTTATTCGAAACGTCCAGATTTTTGGAAAAAAAATCAAAATTATAAAACAATATTTTGCAATTTAATTTTGAATTTGCAAAATCGAATACTTTGAAATCTTGCAGATGTTTTAAAATCATGATAAACATGATACATTTTTAATTAAAATATATTTGCTTATCCCCTCTAAAAAATTTATGACGTCACCTCAAAATTTTGCAGAATAAATCCTATCTTAAATGTATAAAATATGATGAGTTTTTATACTTGTGATTTATCACTGCATTAATATTTTAAATAAATCGAAAATCGGAAAAACTGAAATTCACTAATGCAAAAAACAAAAATGGATAACCAAAAAATCGAAAATTCAATGAATCAAATACCGAGGTCGATCGAAAAGTGGAAATTCACAAACCCCAAAAATCGAAAAATCGAAAATTGAAAAACGGAAAAACCAAAAACTCGAAAAGTCAAAAATTTGTATTACTGAAAATTAAAAAAATCAAAAACAAAAATAAAAAAAAATCTTAAATAAAATAATCAAAATATATAAAGTAGAAAAAATTGCAAAGCCTAAAAACTGAAACGAACAGAAAAATCGAAAAAGCAAAAAATTGGAAAAACAAAAATTCGAAAAAGCTAAAATCGCAAAAGTGGAAAATCGAAAATCTGAATAAAGAAACTTGGAAATTCTGAAAATTGGAAAATCGAAAACCAAAAAATCGGAAAGAAACAAAATTGAAGTCTAAAAGGTGAGAATGAAAAAATTGAAAAACCGAAAATTCTAAAAATCGACAATGGACAAATTGAAAATCGCAAAATTTAAATTGAAAAATTGAACATAGAAAAATCGATGAATTGAAAAATCGAAAATTCGACTACTCAAATTTTCTAAAAATCGAAAAATCATAAAACCGAAATATCCAAAATTCTAATGGGCGAAACTCTGAAAACTGAAAATCGAAAATTCTGAAAAGCGGAAAATAGAATATCGAAAAATTTAAAAGAAAGAAAATTGAAGTCTAAAAACCGAAGAATGGAAAAATTAAAAATCAAAAATTCGAAAAATCAAAACCGAAATTTGCAAAGATTTAAAAAGGAAAATCGAAAAATCAAAAATCTGAAAGTTGAAACTCGAAAATTCGGAAAATCGAAAAGTAAAAAAATTGAAGTCTAAAAGCTGAAGAATGGAAAACTGAACATTCGAAAATCAAATATCGAAAAGCCGAAAAATCGAAAATTTGATGAATCAGATATGCGAAAAACAGAAAATCTGAAAATACAAAACTGAAAAATCGAAAATCTAAAAATGGAAAAACCGAAAATCGAAAATTCAATGAATATAATACGTAGGTCGATCGAAAAACCGGAAATTCACAAATCTGAAAAATCGGAAATTTGCAAGATTGAAAAACCGAAAATTGAAAAATCAAAAAACCGAAAAATGGAAAATTCAAAAATCGAAAAATAGGAAAACGGAAAATTCGAAAATTCATAATATTGAAAACTCTAAAAGTCGAAGTCGACAATTCAAAAATCGAAAAGTAAACAAATTTCAAAGCCTAAAAAGTGACGAACAGAAAAATCGAAAACTCGTAAAATCATAAAGTGGAAAATCGAAAACTGGAAATTGAAAAATCGGAGATTGGAAAATTGAAATATCGAGAATCGACAAATTAAAAAACCGAAAAATCGAAAAATTAAAAAATCGGAAATCGAAAAATTAAAAAAAAACAAAATTCAAAAATCGAATAATCCGAAACTAAAATAATAGAAAAGTGGAAAAGTAAAAATTGCAAAGTCTAAAACTGACGAACAGAAAAATCGAGAAATTAAAAAAAATCGAAAAATATCTAAAAATGGAAAAATCGAAATGCTCAAAAATCGAAATATCGAGACTCGAAAAATTAAAAAACCGAAAAATTGAAAAATCCCAAATCGAAAAATAAAAAAACCAAAAATTCAAAAATCAAACTATCGGAAAGTAAAATAATCGAAAAATGAAAAAATAAAACAAATCGAATACTCGAAAATTGAAAAATCGAAGGTCGAAAAATAAAAAAACCGAAAAATCGAAAAATTTAATGATTAATGGAAAATCGAAAAATCGAGAATAGAAGAATTAAAAATCCGGAAAATTAAAAAATCGGAAATCGAAGAATTAAAAACGTAAAATCGAAAATTCAAAAATCAAAAAAATCGGAAAGTAAAATATAATCGAAAAATCCAAAAAAATTGCAGCAAAGTCTAAAAACTGACCAACAGAAAAATCAACAAATCGAAAAACGGAAAAACCGAAAACTCGAAAATTCAAAATACCGCAAATTTGAAAAATCAGAAAATGGGAAAGTAAAAAAATCAAAAAGTTGATAGAAAAATGGAAACTGAAAAATCTAATTAGACGAAACGGTTGGTCGAAAAAACGAAAAATCGAAAATCGAAGTGATCTTTTTTTGAGACAGCCTGTATAAGTAAATCTAAAAAATATTACTGCACAGGTACTGACTCATCATATCAAATTTTGCCATGCCGTCATGCATTTTTTGGCGAAGATAAGCAAATACATTTTGATCGTGGCTTTGAAAGTATTCTTCGACTTTCGTTCCATTTCAAAATTTACTCTTTGTATATTTCAGTGGTCACAACGAGTTCACTAACTACGCTGAAGAATGCGAAGATTAAATTTGTCACCGAAAAGATGTCGGAAGTAATAAATTATCCTATCGGTCGAAGAACGTTCGGTGGGGTGTTACACCTCGACCCAAGAGAGACAGCAGTAAAGGATAACAAATGGAACGGATAAAATAAAGCGTCAACCATGATTGATAAACTTTAAACCAAAATCATGAAGTTGAATAAACTGAACATTTTTTTTGCTTTTTGAAATGTAGTACACTTCAAAAAATGTCCGTGACTTACTTTAATGTGAATTTTATAACAATGGTCGGCACAATTAGACCTAATATTAGTGTGATTTTGAGCCTATTCTTGATGTTATTAGAGCAGGACAGGTTTTTTTTTTTCTAACTAATTGACAAGATTTCAAAGTATTCAGTTTTGCAATTCTTGATTTCTTCAATAAAATAAATTGACTCAGTCGTTATTTTTTCTTGAGTCGCCCTGTATGTATAAACAAATCCAAAAAATATTAATGGAATGGTAAATCACAAGTATAGACTCATCATATTCTGAACATTTTAGATAAGGTATTTATAAAATTAAAACTAATTCAGAGTAAGTATTTATAAAATTAAATTCAGGGTAAGAATTTGGTCAACACGTAAATTTCGTTGTAGTTTGAGCCTACCTACAAATTCTGCCCTTGGACGACCGGCAGAAATGATCCGCCCATAGGCTCAAAACATTTGCGTGCGATTGTACATGTCCACTTGATAGGTCGCTTGCGAGAAATAATTAAGATTAATGATGGTGTAAAATTAAAATCAGAACTCTCGTGAGAGTTGCTCTCCAGTGCGTCCAAACTCGCCAGGACATAAACTCTCTTTAATAAACCTAATTCGTCCCGAGAAGCCAAGATTTACTTCCTTGCGGGCGTACTTCGTAAATAACTTTCAAAATGTAGGCAGGAAACTCGGTTAGGCAATCGATACAAACCGTATCGGACACGCAAATGCAAAAGAGTTTTTTCTCTCGTCGCCAATAATCTGTTCCCAAGTTAGAAAGTACAAAGGAAGATCGGAGAGTGAAGAGTGTCGAGTCTAATGTAGGATGTTGCGTAAAAATCACGCCCGTAATACCAATGAAACCCGAGATGCCACCAGAATCCCGATGAGGAAATGAACTTTGGTCGCTCACCAAGCACCGAACTTCTTACCAGTGAAGCTTCGTTTTTTCGTGTCAAGGGTTGCGTGTAATCCGTCGATCACGAGCTTGCATCACACCCTTGCACTTTCACAAAAGGACTACCGGCGGCGATTTCATGGCACGTCGGTTTTCGTTTGCGCCAGCTTGAGTTGGTCAGGACGCAAATGAGTCATCTGCATCGTCGGATGGATGTCAGGGAGATCATTAACCCCTCGGCGAAGATGACTAATTCCAGCTGGTTCAAAGTATAATGTCCCAGTTTGGCTCGACGGCGAAGTTGAAGCGTTCGCCGCCTCACGTTTCTCGTTTGTTGCAGATTTATACGTGGGGGAGAGGCACGTCCTCATCCGTGATTTATAATCCGCGAGATTCTTTGTTGGAGCCATCGTTGGCTGTCGACCTTCGCTCGGAATAATTGGTCAAAAATGAGACGGGAGGCTGCTGACCGATTCCGACTTCCTGTGGTCGTCATGGACAACGCTCCATTCGTTGGCACTAACCCGTCGAAACAGGTGCTAGATGCGCCCGATTTTCATACAAAGATGCATTCATGGTCGGCTAGATCGACCCGCGATATCTGCACCAGGAGCTTATCTCCGGGTAACGAATGTGGAAATTTATCTATGCACATGTGGCGGAGTGACGACAACGCTGTTGAATGCGCAACGCATATCGTTTGCGTTCTAATTCCAGTTCAAAGAAGGATATCGTTTTTAAAGCAAGTAATGGATCCTTTGACGTCAGAAAGTGCACGAATGTCGGTTATCAGGAGATATCTCTGGTCGTGTAACAGGACAAAGGCATTAAAAAAATTTAATGAAAGGAGAAATAAACTTTGTTGTTCGACACGGAGGAGGCGATCGATCCGTGTTAGGTAGGGTCGGAGGAATATACGGGGTGTTGTGAAAGTCGCAAGACGATCTCGGTCGGCGTGGGTCTCCCGGGTAACACGCAAGCGCACTGTCACGATGACGTCACTCGGTGTCTTTAATGCACTTTTGTCCAAATAGTGTTATTGGTGTTCGTGTGGTGGCTCTTTGAATTGGAGTCGGATGATTACGATGATGCACAAAAGTGGCGTTCCGGATGGGTTTTTCGGCACGTACGCCTCCGGGGGAGTTCCGGGGCGAATTGGGGGAGAGGCCGGCATCGTCTAGACCCCGTCTGAGGGGCGAACGCATTTTATCGATCGCCATTACACAGCGGAAAACTACAGCCTCTGGAAGCGCTCGAAGCGGCATTCTCGCTCGTATACATCCTTGAAATTGTGACAGTTCCACCTTTTATCTTTTGTTCTTGAGATTATTAATAGATTCGTGGAGGAATTGTCTTTGGAGTGGAATGTTTCACCGTTTCAGTATGCAGGAAGTCGGTCATTTTTTTTCGCTTGGGGCGTGACACTCGACGGATTTTCGATTGACCATGGTCATGGCAACGCGGTGCTAATGAATGGCGTATTTATGGGAGGAGGGCGCGCGTCCTTAATTAGGTTTATTGGAGTTTATTGGAGTTTTATTGGACCCGGAACGAAGACGATCTCGGTGTTAACCCATTAACGCCCACTAAAATCAACCTTTGAATAATAGCGTTTTATGGTTCGGCAGACATCATAAAGCGGATAAAGATAAAAATACGCTTCCTGGTTTTATATACAAGGATTTGGAAATTTCGCCCTCGGTACACTCTTTCTGACACGTAGACGTGATTAACGAGCTCCCAGAATTGCCGCACCGATTTCCGTAGAAACATCCCGCAATTAATAGTCACTCTTCCAAGGTTCTGCCATATTCGCTGCCTTATATTTAATTCATGCAAGAGCCGGTCTCATGCCCTATTTGGACCTGAAAACTTATCCGCGCTGCCATCTTCCTCCGTCGACCATTCACTTAATGCATGTCCAAGGTTGCCGCGAAGAACCGTCGGATTCTTCCGTCGCAATTTAAACCTGTCAACATCGCTCTCAATTAG
This sequence comes from Zophobas morio, assembly GCF_036711695.1. Lineage (NCBI taxonomy): Eukaryota > Metazoa > Arthropoda > Insecta > Coleoptera > Tenebrionidae > Zophobas > Zophobas morio. The sequence continues at coordinate 14,987,098 of NW_026972131.1, forward strand.
CTCGAAATCGCGTCCAATTTTCCCCCGTCCTTGCCAGCGTGTACCCACGGGGTTAGGCCAAGTAATTGGACGGCACTTTTCCATCATCGTTTTTTCGCGCGCCGGGATCAAGAAATGCGTCTAATTTATGGTTCCATTGGCCTCGAATCAACTTGCAAATCATGGTCGATTTGTTTTGCTGTCGGGTGAAAAAATCCGCAGGGAAAAAGTGGACAATCGATCGGACCGGTTCGGTTTTCTCGGGGGGTAATTGGAGAGGAGGGGCCCCGGAACTTTCCATTATCCGGGAGTGCACTCGAGTCTGATGGCGTATGCAAAGCAGACCAAAATAACCGAGTAATTGTCGGACAATTTTTATAGCGGCAGGTTTTCGAAGTAAGGCACTTTGTCAGTGCGGCGCCCATGCAAGCGCTGATGCGTCCGTCGTGCCGCTGACCCACACTCGATTTCGTCGTCGCGCGATTGTTTACCGAAATCTTGCACAACGTCGTCGCGGGAATCGGTGTCAAATGTTTATTTGTCGTTTTATTTCGCAGACGATCGTTGCAGCGAGCAAATAACCTATTATGTAAAGTTGTAAACATTTCATATTATTAATAAATTGCGCCGGCTGTAAATAACGCGTCACGGTCACGGGGTAAGTGCAACATTTTTCCATTCCTAAACGTAACTCTCCATTACAGAAGTAATAAAGCGACGTAATATTGTAAACATTTAATTTAACGACTCGGCGCCGTAATGCAATTAAACGATTTTCGAGGTTTTATTAGCGGAATTTTTCGTGTTTAATTTAGCGAGCTTTCTCGATTCTCGGTGGGCGGAACATTATTGGCCTATCCATTTTTTCCTCGCTCTCTTGTCGGAATTGATTCCAATGCATTCCGTGCGCAAGGTCGGACTCGAAAAGGAAATTGCGAATTTCAGCTCCAGCCTGCGGTCTTTCCTTGCTAAGGATGCTATTTTATCTTATTATCGACGTAGAAAAATGTGAAAAATCGCCGGTTGAATTGAAAACAGCAACAATAGTTATTTAATAAGTTGTTAAAAGTTACATTAACGATTCGAAAATGGCGCTTTGGCGTGACATTTGATTTTTACTTCCCGAGCGTAAGCAAAGGAAGTATTGTAATCGAGTCCGTCGGCCGACTCTCTACTTTTACGTTTTCTCGATCTTTCATGACCCCTAGAAGACGAAGAAATAGGTCTCCCATTTCCGTCTGTCTGTCCGTCCGTCTGTCCGTCTGCCGTCCCGGATTTTTATTAGACAGATAATCTCCGAAAGTACTCGACCGATTGTTGTGAAATTTTGTACTTATATTAAGAATATCATGTAGATGGTAAAACGCTAACCAAAATTTGTTTAATCATCCCCACCACTAATGCGATGACGTCACCTCAAAATTGTACATAGTAAATGGGTTTTCAATTGTATAAAATAACATAGTCCTACACATGTAGTTTACAACTCTGAATCGACTTTTCACCCGAAACGTCCAGATTTTTGGAAAAAAAATCAAAATTATAAAACAACATTTTGAAATTTAATTTTTAATCTGCTAACCAGAATGCTTTGAAATGTTGCAGATGTTTTAAGGCTATAAAGAGCATCATAAATCTTTAGTCAAAAAATATTTGCTTATCCACTCCAAAAACTTGATGACGTCAGCTCAAAAGTTTGCCGAATAAATCATATCTAAAATGTACAAAATATGATGAGCCTGTACTTGTCATTTATCACTCCATTCATATTTTTTGGATTTGCATATACAGGGTGATTCAAGAAAATAAATGAAAGCGTAAATTTATTTTACTGATTTACTCAGGAACTACAAAACCGAATGCTTCGAAATCTTGAAGATATTTTAAAATTATCATAAGCATGGTAAATTTTTGATCAAAACGTATTTGGTCGTCCCCCCTAAAAAATTTATGACGTCACCACAAAATTTTGCTGAATAAATCCTATCTAAAATGTACAAAATATGGTGAGTCTCTTCTTGTGATTTATCATTCCATTCAAATTTTTTTCGATTTGCATATACAGGGTGACTCAAAAAAATTAATGAATGCGTAAATTTATTTTATTGATTTAATCAGGAACTACAAAACCGAATGCTTTGAAATCTTGCAGATGTTTTAAGGTTATAAAGAGCATAATAAATTTTTAGTCAAAATATATTTGGTTATCTTCTACAAAAAACTGATGACGTCAGCTCAAAAGTTTGCCGAATAAATCGTATCTAAAATGTACAAAATATGATGAGTGTGTACTTGTGATTTATCATTCCATTCATATTTTTGGATTTGCATATGCAGGGTGACTCAAAAAAATTAATGAAGGCGTGAATTTATTTTATCGATTTAATCAGGAATTACAAAACCGAATGCTTTGAAATCTTGGGAATATTTTAAAGTTATTATAAGCATGGTAAACTTTTGTTCAAAATGTATTTGTTCATCCCTCCTAAAAAAATTGATGACGTCACCCTTAAATTTTGCTGAATAAATCCTATCTAAAATGCAAAAAATATGATGAGTTTGTACTTGTGATTTATCATTCCATTCATATTTTTTAGATTGTCTTAAGAGGTGGTTCAAAAAAATTAATGAAGTCAATTTATTTTATTGATTAAATTAAAGGCAACACTTATTATTAGTATTACACCCCAACCAACCCAATTTGGTAGACACAAAATTTGTTAAAGGAAAAACTCGGTTGAAACATAAGGGTAGCACGCTTATTTACATCGACTTTAACATTACAGACCTGCATTTGTTTTATGCGCTCACTTGGTTCCGCGAATGTGAAATAGACATGTTTATAATCAACCAATTGTGAATTTCACCGTCAAGAATTAAAATAAAACCCAATGTTTTATATAATAAGCGGAAGTCGAAGCAATAAAACCGATGGTCGTTTTGTTTACAGTTTCTCTGTTTGACTCTCACGTATGCTGTTACGCCTGTCATCTTAAATTAAGAATGTTTATACATACACGATTTTCAGTTGGCTCTGATACGTATACGTGAGTAAATTGTTTCGTTATTTTATTGATTATTACAAATTAATATTCAAAACGACCCAATTCATTTTCCCGAAAATTTGAGAATATAATAATTTTTATTCTTAGTATTACACTACATCTATCCCAACTGATATACGTGTCCTTGCAAAAATGTTGATGACGTCATCGCAATTTTTTATTAAATTCCCACAAAAAAAATGTAATGAGAAAAAAAACACAATAGGCATGCAGTCGTCAAGTTTCCGGCAGCGAGGGAAGTACTGTCTAAACTCTTTAGACCAATTTGTTTTTTTTTTTAGTTATAAGTTAAGTTATTTAAAAATTATTTATATTTCTTTTCCTATGTAATTGGAGTTTTCCGTTAATAAACCATTACATTACAATTTTTCAGTTGGCGATCGGGCGAAACGAACGCAAATTGTTTTCACTTTTAATCAAGCGATTATTCAGACGCCTGCAATGTGTGAGTCATGGTTATGTATGCAGGGAACGGTTCAGATCTTTCCACGTATTTTTTTTAATTTATAAACTTAATTAGGTCGTATCTCTCGCTAATCGTGGATTTTCGAGAAGTTCGCGCTAATAAAGTCCGAGTGTTTATTATTAATTAGCTGAAATTGTGCGGTTTTTTTCGAAGGCGGGCGGACGAATAGTAGGTCATCTTTTATACTCGGTTGCTCGTTTAAATTAATTGCAACGGCCGATCTTCGCTGCAAATGTTAGGTCGTGCAAGAGATAATTGGCTGCATTGCAAGTCTGCGGTGCGAAGATTGACTTTTTACGGTGGAGCGAAAGAGAAAGAAAGCGATAAGAAATTGGCGAATTTATGCCGACTTTCGGAACTGGTTGCGCTCGAAAAATGCCGTTTTCGGCGTATTCGCCGTTTTCGCGAAAAAATCATACCAGTTTGATTGCGGCAGGTTTGACTTTTAACGCAGAACTTTCAGATGTGTAGCCACCTGATGATATTCCATAAAACCAGCGAAAATTGGTGTATGTTGAGAATATTCCATAAATTGTTATCTTCCGTCGATAAGCATCAAATCGATACACATTTTGCGAAAGTTCAAGCACCCCTGCTTTTATCTCGTCTTATAAATGACACATATATACCTTGATCTGTCTGCGTTCATCAATCTTTTTTATCAGAGTTAATAAATACCTCGCATGATCCCGCTTTTACGCCAATAGGATGCGCCATTAATCACTTTCCAGAACGGATTTGGCAGTATCAGTCCGATTTCGAGTTTAATCTTTTTTAACATTTTTTGCGTCCGCTTTATGAATGGACCGTTTTGAAAAATATTGCGCCCGTTGAAAATAAAACAGACTCATTTTTTAAAATTAAGCAGCGACGGAAGCGAATGTCGTTTGCACGTCTCGTCTAAAAATAGTCCGATTTCGCTTTTCCATCGGTCATAAAGCCGAAGAGTAATGAAGTTATGAAAAATAACGACTTGGTACGACTTTTAAAACCCATAAAAACTGGGAATAAAGTCGAAGCATGATCTCCAATTAAACGCCGACTCAATTCGGGTTCATAATTCAATTGGATTTATAACATTGGAAGATAAAATTGTGTCAAAATTTTCGTATCTGACGAAAAAAATGCGATGGTTTTGACGCGACGCTTTTATCTCGATTCTCGAAAATTTCGAGTGGTAAATACCGCAGGCGCCAACAGCTGTAAACAAGAATAACGCACGAGTGTGTCAGTCGTGTTCCAGAACTAAGTATTTTCACGAGAAACCCATTACGTCATTATTACCAATTCGGTATCAAAGTTCGTACAATACGCTCGAAATCGTAATAAAGTTCCACACATCACAATTTTCGAATTGATTTGTAATTTTCGATTTTTATAATTTGGAACAATCGCGTTTGTGTTCGTGCCGGTTGAATGTTGCGAAATTAAAACCGCTACAAATTAAAAATTCGATTAATCATCGGTGTTTTTTCTGTCGAATCGTTAAAAGGAACGGTACTCGATTAGCGCGTCCCACGAAAATTCTTTGTTTGTTTAACTGCGCTTTACTATTTGCATAACACGCTTTCGGCCGGTGTCGTTGTGCTTCCGTTTCGCGCAAATTGGATTCGCGCGCGACCAAAAAAAGAGTCAATTTTGCGAAGGCGCGCATTATTTCGGATGCAGCTAACGTGGCGCACGTTGTCGGAGCTGTCACTCTCCTTTTCGGTTGGCACGTGATGGCTTTTTTGTTTGTGGACAATTTAGTTTTATGGGCTATTACTTACAAGTAACGTAAATATTATTCGGTGTGGAGCCGGCGCGTAAGCGGGGAAATTTTCATTTTCTGGATTGGCAAACGCGCAATGGAGGTAAAAATAGAGATTGTTATATATCGGAATATTGTTGAATGTACGTGTGTCAAAAAGACTACCTCTGAAACGCATTTTCATGAAAAATGTTGAATGAAATTCCTTTTGGATTTATTAGGGGATGCAATAAAAACGTTGAAGTCGGGGTAACTTTGATATGAAATGTCTTGTGCTTCGCATGATGTGATCCAAAAGTTAATTAAAGTTTGATATTTTTACTACTCTTCGGTTGGAAATTCTGTACTGTGAATGCCATAATCTGCCGTTATGAGGTTAAGATTCATTAGCGCTTCTGTCATAAATGTCACACGACGTACGTTTTGACCATTAAACGTGTACAGCAAGAGCGGAATTACCAACTGAAGTTGTTACTGTAAATAAAATACTTGATTTGTTTCGTGGACTCAAATTGCGTCTTTTGGCATTGTTCATTTGAGTAAATCAATCGTCTAAAATTTTAATCTGAACAGCTGCTAATTAAAAAGTAGATCTTGGTAAAAAATTGTTTGCTTGTTTGTGTGTTGTATATAAGAATTGCTACAAAAAACGGAAATTTTTTTTGGAAATTTTTGACTTTTGGATCTATAAACAATTAACGTATTAAATTAATTAGTTTGAGTTTCGGTTTTATAAAAGTCTACTGTTGTTGAAAGTGCCGGAAAAAATTGGATTTTAAAATTTTTACTTCCCGAGCGTAAGTATAGTAGTCGAGTCCATCGGACGAATTGCCATTTTTATGTTTTTTCGACGTTTCATAACCCCGACAGTACCAAAAAAGAAGTCACGTTTCCGACTGTCTGTCTGTCTTTTTATAAGACACGTAATCTCCGAAACTGCTGGACGGATTGTTCCCAAATTTTGTATGTATTTTCTCGAAAATGTGAGAATACGCACGTCTTTATATTATAATGATACAATAAGAATTATAATCAGAACATTTTGTCGATTGTGGTTTAATTCATAATTTTAGTCCTCTGTTTTGAGAAGACCAAGTCATTCGAATCGAACTAATTTCTATGTGACATTCTTTCGATGCATAAACATAAATAAACACTTGAGCTTCAGATTGCTATTACCTAGTGCTGAAGGACAAGCGGTGTTATTTATGCCTCAGGTTTTCACTTTGCAGCGGTTATCACAAAATGAAAATCGTGAAATCAAGTTTTATAATTCAATTATACTTATAGCCTTCGACCAATTTTTTATTGATCAAATTAAGATCTCGATTTTGTATAAAATGTGAGAATGCCCAGGTCTTTATTTAATTACGATTAATTGTATTGAAAACATTTCATTCCATTGTGGCTCAATTAATAATTTTACTCTTCTAATTCACTCAAATTAAACAAATTTCTACGTGACATTCTTACGATGTATGAACATAACGACGTTACGCTCGCTTCGCTCGCTCCACACGCTAGCCTGTTGTCATCTTCTAGAGTTAAGTAATTGGTGTATATGACGCGTCGCGAGCTTCGCTCGCTCCGCGTCACTAGAGTCAAGCATAAACTACATCGTGTGGGCAAATGACATATCCTCTAAAAAAATAGAGGGCGGGTGGGGGGGGGGTCTAGCACTTGCTATGATAAAACTGATTCTTGCAAATCACATAGCTTCCAAGAAAATAAAGGGCGGGTGGGTGGGGCTAGTACTTACCTAGATAAGACGGAACAATATTAAAAGAGTAGTCAGTGAAATAAAGAGGAGGCGGGTGGGCGGGGCTACTGTTTCCTTATAAGACTCTGTAGAAAAAACTTAGTCTGACTTATTTTATCTGCTGTAAAATGAAAATTGAATTATATTTTGGCAAGAGGTGTCTCAGTAATTATCAGAAAAGAAAAAAGAATGTTTTGAGGACCATATACTAAAATTATTTTCAACTATACAGAGTGTTCTATTTTCAAGGCGAACTACACAACTTGGTTTTCTTCGGATCTCAGATTCTATTAGTTTCCAGTACCACTCAGAATATAATTTGCCCCGTCCACCCACCCACCTCCGTTTCAGTGATTGGTTTTATGTAATCTAAATGAAAGATCTATCTTATACTGAACAGGAATAAAGTTAGTCGTTAGAGTAAGAAGAACGCAAGTAGGCGGGGCTAGCACTTGATAAGATAAGACTGATGTTGGTAAATGACATATCCTCTAAAAAAAATAGAGGGCGGGTGGGCGGGGCTAGCACTTGCTATGATAAAACTGAATTTGGCAAATCACGTAGCTTCCAAGAAAATAAAGGGCGGGTGGGTGGGGCTAGTACTTACCTAGATAAGACGGAACAATATTAAAAGAGCAGTCAGTGAAATGAAGACGAGGCGGGTGGGCGGGGCTACTGTTTCCTTATAAGACTCTGTAAAAAAAACTTGGTCTGACTTATTTTATCTGCTGTAAAATGAAAATTGAATAATATTTTGGCAAGAGGGTGTCTCAGTAATTATCAGAAAGAAAAAAAAGACTGTTTTGAGGACCATATACTAAAATTATTTTCAACTATACAGAGTGTTCTATTTTCAAGGTGAACCACACAACTTGGTTTTTTTCGGATCTCAGATTCTATTACTTTCCACTACCACTCAAATACTGGCCAAGATTTTCTGGCCGAAACTGTACATGCTAATTTCTTGTAGAGAAAAAAATAACGAATTTGCAATTAAATTCCGCTCCTTTGGATCTCAACGACTAAAAAAAATCATCACAATTGAGATAGGGTGGGTGGGGGGGGGGCTTATATTTTGCCTTTTTTTTTCTTAATATACGTAGTCAACTTTACACAACAAGAAACTTAAAACATGGTTAAAATGGTACATTAAATGCAAAATACTCAATTTTTTACAAAAAATTAAAAACATGTTTTTGAGTATCGTGTTCAAAGAATATAATGTATATTAAGAAAAAACGGCAAAATATAATTTTTGCTGTATATAACATGTCGCGAGCTTCGCTCGCTCCACATAAATCAAATGCTCTTAAAATCTGCTGCTTGTTGTCGCTTTGAATGTTTTAAAACTTCAGGGTTAGACAAAACTCGCATTAAATCATTTTTTAATGTATTTTAGTTTTTCAGTATTTCATGATACAAAAATTATTTCGGGTGGTGGACATTGCTTTCCTCGCACTAGTACAATATAAATAAAATGTGATGTTGCGACTTCTACTTTTTACTTGATAACACCTGTAAATTAAATAAATCGAGGCAGATTCATATATTAAATATTGTGTTACGAGAATCGATAATTAAAATCGGCGTGGGTAAAACGCAACAATTTATTTCTTAGTAACTCAAATTTATAGCGACTATGTACAAAATAATTCCGGCGCGACTTGACTATATTCTCTCTTCACTGAACTTGACTCGTTGGCCAAAAATGGCCTCTATTTAAACCCATACTTCCTTTCTAGATGTTGCGCGATCGAGGTTTTTCTAGAGTATCCGTCGCGACTTCCGCTTCCAGGCTTTTCTTTAGCGAACACCGCCCGACCGCCGTCACCGACGATGAGTCACTGTCATTGGCGTGCATACTTAGAACCCATGTGCGTCGTGTCGGCTATGGGTTTGTTTCGTAACAATATTAAAAACAAATTTATTAGCATTTAGTATGCAAAATTTTTAGGTGACGTCATCAAAATGTTGGTGGGAATAATCAAACCAATTTTGAACTATATTTAAAAACGCCGTATATTTTCATAATTTGAAAAGAAAATAAAGAAAAATCAAGAACAATTTCAATCGAGACAATCCTGGTGATTTTTTTGTTTTTTTCAAACTTCATTAGAAGATGCGACGAAGAAATCGCAGAATACATTGTTGCAAAAACAAGCACCTGCAATATCTCATTAAGCAATATTTATATGGCATGTGATAGGACATCAAGAACAAACAAACAACTTTATGGTCTAATGTAGAAATATTATTTTGTTTTGCGCAAATATAATCTTTAAGGTGTTTATTTTGAACGTAATTGTAGCTTGATTGTAATCGAAACTTACAATTTACATTTGTCTTAGTAATTCAAAGGTTGATTGCTGTAATTTGGCCACGTTTTTATAGTAGTGAAAAATACGTGTATGTCTTAACAGAATTTTTTTTTTTGAAATCCTGACTTGACCTGGTCTTCTTAATTTGATCCGGCCTGGCTTGACTTTACCTGACTTGAGACTTGACTTTACCTAATTCGACTTGACTTGACCTGACTTTACGTTACCTGACTTGACTTGGCCTGACCTGACCTGATCTGCTTTACCTGACTTGACTTCACCTGACTTGACTTCCCCTGACCTGACTTTCCCGTCTTGACTTTACCTGATTTGACTTCGCATGATTTGACTTTACCTGATTTGACTTCATCTGACTTGACTTTACCTGATTTGACCTCGCCTGATTTGACTTCATTTGACCTGACATTACATGACTTTAATTAATTGTACCTGACCTGACCTAACCTAATATATGACCTGACTTAAATCGACTTGAACTGACTTGACCTGACTTGTTATAATTGACTTGAACTGACTTGTTCTAATTGATTCGACCTGACGTGCTTTAAGCTGATTTAATTCTACCTAATCTGGCTTGATCTGACGTGCTCTAACTTGACTTAACCTGATCTGATTTAAATCGACCTGAGTTGATCTGACTTGCTTTAAACCTGACCTGACTTCCGGAAATTAATGCTGTTGTTGGTGTGCTACGGGTGCAGGTTTTTCGGTCTGGTTTGATTTTCTTTATCCTGGAGGCGTGATAAGTTGGAAACCAATTTATTTATAACCGAGACACTTCGGATTTTTTTTTATAAATCGTGTAACTTCTAATAATTCGTTTTACGTGCGTTTTTATTAATAACTTCTCCATCTGGCGGTCCCATTTGGCAGCCCCACATTTTTTAAAGTGACGCCTGCACGCGACCTTCCCTACGCTAGTCCGGAACGTCCGTCCATCACGAGTCCGCCTCTCCTCGTCGCGATTTAAAAGAACAAGTTAGACATGTGTCTGAATAATTAGTATTTTCAATAGCGAACATTTTCGGCGTAAAGTGAGACTAATTTTGTTTTGAAAGAAGCACGCTGTGCCAAATTGCAAACTTGGAGGACGTTTCGATTGGATAGAGCTCGGAATAATTATCATCACTCATAAACACACTTAAACAAATAAAAATACATTCAGCTGCGACGGAAAAAATTCACGTCGTGGAAGCGCTTCCATAGAGGGCCCGCGAACCAAAATAGCCCTTTAAGTGTGCGCTTCCTGCTCGCGATACAACAAAGGCCGCGGCCAATTACGGCCAATTCCGTGAGCAAAATGGGGCCCGAAGCTTTTTCGCTCCACTCATTAGTCGAAATTAATTGGGAGCGCGTGTCCAGACTGCAAACCGAAACGAACCGATCGGCTTCCTATTTTTAAACGAAGGCGACGAAATCGCCCTAAGCACGGTCCTGCGGAGGCTCTTCGCGCCTTTACGAGCTTGGCAGGCGAGTGAAAGTTTTATTTACTGGGTGGCGCCCACTCGATCAAAAATACGCCGAGTGCGAAAATGGCCGGAATGCACGTTTTTTGACGCAAGCCGTAACGTAAACACCGTTTTTGCGTATTATTAATGCGGTCATAATGAATGAATGCCAGGATTGCGCTGGTTTTTCGCGAAAAGAGACTTAATTGGGTCGGGTTGTGATAAGTGAATGGGTTTCTTTAAATAATGCGGTGCGCAGTTGAGGCTTACGTTGTTTACTACGGGTTATTGCGCGCTTGGGATTTGATAAAGGCAATAAATGAAATTATAACTGAATTTTTATCGCGGATTCGAATAAAACGTTTCGTAAACATTGATTATGGGCGGGCGCGGGACTGACGTAATTGGGCGATTTTTAACGGTGGGTCGTTAAAGTGCGATTTTTCGAAAACAAACTTATTTTCAAGTGAAAATATAGAGGAATGCTCACGTGGCGCTAAAAATATTGGGGCGATTTATGATTTTGTAGCGTAAACAAATACGGAGAGGAGAAATTCGAAATTAGTAACTTTTTTTTTGTGTATAACGAGTCGCGAGCTTCGCTCGCTCCTCGTGCCGCTCATTTTATTTTAAATAACTGAACTGAACTGGAAATTTTGAAAAAAAAAACAAATCCCGCTTCTTTGAAATATATGTTATAAAAATTTTTTTTTGAATTTTTCAATTTTTAAATTTTGCAATTTTTCTATTTGAGTTCCTCGAGTCTTCAGTTTTTTAATTTTGCAGTTTTTCTATTTGCAATTTTTCAATTCGGTTTAAAAAAAAAATGCAGTGAAAATAAATTCTTTACTTTTCAATTTTTCGGTTTAAAATTTCATATTTCATGTCTTCAAATTTTCGATTTTTCAATGTTCCGATTTTATAATATTTTTTTTCAATTTCAATTTTTTCAGTTTATCATTTTTATAGTTTTTCGATTTTCCAACTTTTGGATGTTTCAATTTTTAGATTTTGTAATTAATTTCACGAGTTTTCAATTTTTCGATCCTGCAGTTTTTCATGTCGTGAAGTTTTTGATTCGCCATTTTTCGTTTCGGTTTTTTATTTCCTTTATTATGATTATATGTAATTTAAAAAAAATATTTTTCATTTATTGGATTTTAGGACGTTTTCATTTAATCGATTTTGCAATTTTTCCATTCAAATTTTCGTGTCTTCAAATTTTCGATTTGCACTTTTTCCTTTTGGTTTTTTATTTTCGTTATTTTTACTAATTTTCTAATTTTCAATGTTCCGATTTTATACTTTTTTGTTTTTTCATTTTAAATTTTTTTCAGTTTTTCATTCTTTTCGTTTCTTCAATTTTACGATATGCAACACTTCGAGTTTTCATAGTTTTCATTTTTTTAGTTTTTCGATTTTCCAACTTTCGGATTTTTGTGATTAATTTCAGGAGTTTTAACTTTTCAATTTTTCGATCTTGCAGTCTTTCATGTCTTCATTTTTAGATTCCCAATTTTTCGTTTCGGTTTTTTATTTAATTTATAATGATTATAATGTTAAAAAAAGTAACTTTTTTCATTTATTGGATTTTAGAACGTTTGATTTATTCGATTTTTCAATTTTTCATTTTCTTATTTCCTCAATTTTTCGATTTAAAATTTCTTGAATTTCCAGTCTTTCATAACTTCAAATTTTCGTTTTGCAATTTTTCCTTTCGGTTTTTTATTTTCGTTATTTTTTAAATTTTCGATTTTTCAATGCTCCGATTTTATGATTTTTTTTTTCAATTTCAATTTTTTCAGTTTTTCATTTTTATAGTTTTTCGATTTTCCAACTTTTGGATGTTTCAATTTTTAGATGTTGTAATTAATTTCAGGAGTTTTAATTCTTCAATTTTTCAATCTTGCAGTTTTTCATGTCTTGAATTTTTAAATTCGCAATTTTTCGTTTCTGTTTTTTATTTAATTTGTTATGATTATAATGTTAAAAAAGGTTACTTTAAATTTTCTTATTTCCCCAATTATTCGATTTAAAATTTCTTGAATTCCCAGTTTTTCATGACTTCGAATTTTCGTTTTGCAATTTTTCCTTTCGGTTTTTTATTTTCGTTATTTTTAAAATTTTCGATTTTTCAATGCTCCGATTTTATAATTTTTTATTTTTTCATTTTCAATATTTTCAATTTTTCATTTTCTCTCAAGCTTAACTGCAAAAATACTTATTTCTTTACAAGAACTTAAAACCATGTTTTTGAATATCGTATTGTTCTAAGAATACTACATATATTAAAAAAAAAAGTAAAATGTATATACCGCCCACCCACCCCATCTCAACTGTGATGATTTTTTTTATTCTCAGAAACTTAAAACACGTTTACTTTACACAATTTTATGTTGGCGTCATCAAGAACACTTTGGATTGTAGTACTTGTTAAGATAAGACTGATTATGGCAAATCACATACCCCCATAAAAATTGAGGGCGGGTGGGCGGGGCTAGTATTTGTTAAAATAAGACTGAATAATATTAAAAGTAATCAGTGAAATGACGAGGGGGTGGGTGGGCGGGGCTATTGCTTGCTTATAAAAGATTCTACAGAAAAAAGTTAAACTTAGCCCCGCCCACCCACCCTCTCTTCATTCCAGTGATTACTCTTAATATTGTTTTATACTGACTTCAGTAAATGACTGAACAATATTAAGAGTAATTACTGGAATGACGAGGGGGTGGGTGGGCGGGCCTATTGCTTGCGTATAAAAGATTCTACAGAAAAAAGTTAAACTTGGCCCCGCCCACCCACCCTCTCTTCATTCCAGTGATTATCCCTTAATATTGTTTTAGACTGACTTCGGTAAATGACTGAACAATACTAAGAGTAATTACTGAATTGACGAGGGGGTGGGTGGGCGGGGCTATGGCTTGCTTATTATAGATTCTACAAAAAAAGTTAAACTTGGCCCCGCCCACCCACCCTCTCTTCATTCCAATGATTATGCCTTAATATTGTTTTAGACTGATTTCGGTAAATGACTGAACAATATTAAAAGTAATCAGTGGAATGACGAGGGGGTGGGTGGGCGGGGCTATTGCTTGCTTCTAAAAGATTCTACAAAAAAAGTTAAACTTAGCCCCGCCCACCCATCCTCTCTTCATTCCAGTGATTATCTCTTAATATTGTTTTATACTGACTTCGGTAAATGACTGAACAATATTAAGAGTAATTACTGAAATGACGAGGGGGTGGGTGGGCGGGGCTATTGCTTGCTTGTAAAAGATTCTACAAAAAAAAGTTAAACTTAGCCCCGCCCACCCACCCTCTCTTCATTCCAGTGATTATCCCTTAATATTGTTTTAGACTGATTTCGATAAATGACTGAACAATATTAAAGGTAATCACTGAAATGAAGAGGGGGTGGGTGGGCGGGGCCATTGCTTCTTTATAAAAGATTCTGTGGGAAAAAGTTAAACTTAGCCCCGCCCACCCACCCTCTCTTCATTCCAGTGATTATCCCTTGACATTGTTTTAGACTGATTTCGGTAAATGACTGGACAATATTAAGGGTGATCACTGGAATGAAGAGGGGGTGGGTGGGCGGGGCCATTGCTTCTTTATAAAAGATTCTGTGGGAAAAAGTTAAACTTAGCCCCGCCCACCCACCCTCTCTTCATTCTAGTGATTACTCTTAATATTGTTTTAGATTGACTTCGGTAAATGACTGAGCAGTATTAAGAGTAATCACTGGAATGACGAGGGGGTGGGTGGGCGGGGCTATGGCTTGCTTATAAGATTGTACAGAATAAAAGTTAAATTTATCATGCTTGTCGTAATTTTAAAACATCTGCAAGATTACAAAGCATTCGGTTTTGCAGATTCAAAATGAATTAATTTCAAAATGTTATATAATTTTGATTTTTTTCCAAAAATCTTGACGTTTCTGGTAAAAACTCGATACGGAGTCGTAAACTACATGTGTAGGACTATGTTATTTTATACAATTTAAGACCCATTTACTTACTGTCTAATAAAAATCGGGACGGCAGACAGACAGACGGAAACGGAGACCTATTTCTTCGTACTCCAGGGGTCGCTTACGCTCGGGAAGTAAAAGAGTCGACTTTCGCAAGATTTTTGGCCAATTGATGACGTCATCAAATTTTTGGAACGGATGACAAATGAATTACAATTGTTAGATATACTGACAATTGTTTGAAACCCTACGGTCCGTTGTACCTGCGCGCACATGCAGATAACTGCGACTGCGACCAATCGATCTATCGGCCATTTTCGTTCGGGTTATGGTTGTTGACGTTGGCGGTTACCTTTCAGCACGCTTTCTCTTATATTTCAAGCTTCAATATCGACAAGTAAGATTTAAATCGGGGGTAAACTGTGAACATACGCGGTTTCAACTAAAAAATAATAATAATAATATTAAACGAAGCCGTATTTTTTCAAGCTGACGCGCTAGCACCGGTATTAATACGGAAAGTAAACTACGTGTGGGCGAATAATAACACTAATAATTCCGCTCGCTTTCGACTAAAGGCGTAATTTGCATCCGAGGCTGGAAGCAGCGAAACCGAAATGTCACTCGCAAAGGGGTTCGAAAAGAATGGAAGCAGTGTTTTTGCGAAAGGAAAACATCAAAGGAGTCGTTATTTTAATAACAGCAAAAAATCTTTCCGGGTCAGCACTTCACAACTCGAGCTTGCAGATTGTCTTCTCGGTGAATTCTGGCTCTTGACGGATACTACGTGTGAATCCACTACGATTACACCGGTCGTCGTTTTCGTCGGAGTTCAACCCATCGCGGAAACAGAATAAAGCGGCGTGATTGTTGGTCCTGTCACGTGTAAAATCCATCCCATACGAAATCGATGACCCAAACGCTATCTGTCGTACTTTTCTACCGCGGAAAAAATGTTAATGTCACCTCAGCTATTTCTAGAATGTCCATTAAATTGAAATTAAACCGAAAACGTCTCCCATCGTGCCTTCTTTGGTTTAGTAAACATTGCCATTACAAACACATGAATCAGACTCACATCGTCGACGTGTAAATGAATCGAAAAAGGCGTCGCTTTTATCACTGGTTGCACTTAGTCGTGGTGTGTGCGCATTGAACCATAGTATCGAACTAACCCAGCCCGTATTAATAGAACGGTTGATAAGATAAACAAATGAGTGAAAACCCTAGGTCGTTACTTTATGGAGCGTCCGAAAATAGACCCATTATCACACTTTTTACTTCCCGAGCGTAAGCAAAGGAAGTATTGTAATCGAGTCCGTCGGCCGACTCTCTACTTTTACGTTTTCTCGATCTTTCATGACCCCTAGAAGACGAAGAAATAGGTCTCCCATTTCCGTCTGTCTGTCCGTCCGTCTGTCCGTCTGTTGTCCCGGATTTTTATTAGACAGATAATCTCCGAAAGTACTCGACCGATTTTTGTGAAATTTTGTACTTATATTAAGAATATCATGTAGATGGTAAAACGCTAACCAAAATTTGTCTAATCATCCCCACCACTAATGCGATGACGTCACTTCAAAATTGTACATAGTAAATGGGTTTTCAATTGTATAAAATAACATAGTCCTACACATGTAGTTTACAACTCTGAATCGACTTTTCACCCGAAACGTCCAGATTTTTGGAAAAAAAATCAAAATTATAAAACAACATTTTGAAATTTAATTTTTAATCTGCTAACCAGAATGCTTTGAAATGTTGCAGATGTTTTAAGGCTATAAAGAGCATAATAAATGTTTACTCAAAATATATTTGCTTATCCCCTCCAAAAACTTGATGACGTCAGCTCGAAAATTTGCCGAATAAATCATATCTAAAATGTACAAAATATGATCAGTCTGTACTTGTGATCTATCACTCCATTCATATTTTTTGGATTTGCATATACAGGGTGATTCAAGAAAATAAATGAAAGCGTAAATTTATTTTACTGATTTACTCAGGAACTACAAAACCGAATGCTTCGAAATCTTGAAGATATTTTAAAATTATCATAAGCATGGTAAATTTTTGATCAAAATGTATTTGGTCGTCCCCCCTAAAAAATTTATGACGTCACCACAAAATTTTGCTGAATAAATTCTATCTAAAATGTACAAAATATGGTGAGTCTCTTCTTGTGATTTATCATTCCATTCAAATTTTTTCGATTTGCATATACAGGGTGACTCAAAAAAATTAATGAATGCGTAAATTAATTTTATTGATTTAATCAGGAACTACAAAACCGAATGCTTTGAAATCTTGCAGATGTTTTAAGGTTATAAAGAGCATAATAAATTTTTAGTCAAAATATATTTGGTTATCTTCTACAAAAAACTGATGACGTCAGCTCAAAAGTTTGCCGAATAAATCGTATCTAAAATGTACAAAATATGACGAGTTTGTACTTGTGATTTATCATTCCATTCATATTTTTGGATTTGCATATGCAGGGTGACTCAAAAAAATTAATGAAGGCGTGAATTTATTTTATCGATTTAATCAGGAATTACAAAACCGAATGCTTTGAAATTTTGGGAATATTTTAATGTTATTATAAGCATGGTAAACTTTTGTTCAAAATGTATTTGTTCATCCCTCCTAAAAAAATTGATGACGTCACCCTTAAATTTTGCTGAATAAATCCTATCTAAAATGCAAAAAATATGAAGAGTTTGTACTTGTGATTTATCATTCCATTAATATTTTTTAGATTTTCTTAAGAGGTGGTTCAAAAAAATTAATGAAGTCAATTTATTTTATTGATTAAATTAAAGGCAACACTTATTATTAGTATTACACCCCAACCAACCCAATTTGGTAGACACAAAATTTGTTAAAGGAAAAACTCGGTTGAAACATAAGGGTAGCACGCTTATTTACATCGACTTTAACATTACAGACGTGCATTTGTTTTATGCGTTCACTTGGTTCCGCGAATGTGAAATAGACATGTTTATAATCAACCAATTGTGAATTTCACCGTCAAGAATTAAAATAAAACCCAATGTTTTATATAATAAGCGGAAGTCGAAGCAATAAAACCGATGGTCGTTTTGTTTACAGTTTCTCTGTTTGACTTTCACGTATGCTGTTACGCTTGTCATCTTAAATTAAGAATTTTTATACATAAACGATTTTCAGTTGCCGTATACGCGAGTAAATTGTTTCGTTATTTTATTGATTATAAGAAATCAATATTCAAAACGACCCAATTCATTTTCCCGAAAATTTGGGAATACAATAATTTTATTCTTAGTATTACACTACATCTATCCCAACTGATATACGTGTCCTTGCAAAAATGTTGATGACGTCATCGCAATTTTTTTAAAATTCCCACTACAAAAATGTAATGAGAAAAAAACACAATAGCCATGCAGTCGTCAAGTTTCCGACAGCGAGGGAAGTACTGTCTAAACTCTTTAGACCAATTTTTTTTTTCTCGGAACAACAATATCGAAGGACGACAACGACGACGACAACAAAAGACCTAAAAATACCCCGCGAACTGATACAGAAATTAACGCCATGGTAGATACATTCATAACCGATTTGGCCCTCGGCCAACCTATGTAGACGACGTCGACGCCCATCCGAAAATCACGACAGGTGTAACCTTGAAACCTGCGGCCTTTACATTGGATAAAAATAAGGTTCAACCTTCTCCCTAATTACGCTCGAAAAAACGCGAGCGACTTGTAGTGATTCCTCGTCTACACGTGTTCCGGGGCTTCCCTATTTAACCCGACGCCGGATTATCCCGCAAAAATCTTTACTTTGTTGATTCGTTCGCGATTTTGTCAGACGAATTACGATCTCAGCTGCGGCTCGCTGCGCAATTCGGTTCTTTGTGGCGTTCGATTTTTTTTTTTTTTTTGGCTCATCCGCGATTTGCCGATTTTATTATGAGATGCGTTAATTCCACCTGGCGCCAGACAACTGTCAAAAAACACATCGATAAGATTAAACGCGGCACTAGGTCCTGCAAGGTCGCCGCAAACAATTGTTTACGCTCGGGATTATTTTAGTAATTCAATTATCTTTCACGGAATCAAAACAGATCGTCGCGTTTTGCGCTAGAATTTTGCGACGAATTAGAAAACACGAATTAATGATGAATCTGATAAAAACGACTGGCTTTATGCGCCGCTGACTTTCTACAGATTAGCATCTTATCGTGTTTCACGAATCGATTTCTCGTACTTGTCTTGCTAAACAGTCACTATTTTTATCTCGGGGGTTTCGTAATTGAAAATCTAGGTAATTGGTATTTTGATATCTGTATTGTTACGATCGCACGAAATTAAATGTCACATCCCACTGAAAAAAAGATTATCGAGCGAAGTTCGTACTGCTACGTCTGGAATAAATGTTCGTTCTTCAAGTCGCATCTTATCAACAGTTGCTAATTAGCGTCGTATCAACACGAAAAAGAAACGATCTACAAGAAGTAAGGACGAATCGTGGGCGGACTAATCAGATTAATGCAAACGATCAATTACAGTCAAGTTTACCCATTATCAGTGTATAATTTTTAAATACCGTCCCCCATGTGTCAAAAAGGAGTTCGTAGGTTTGTTTTGTAACGTTAAAGTGTGGGAAAGACGCATGACCTTCGTCACACGACAGCAGCGACAACATTTACAGAAACCTCGCCTCTGGTTTGTCCATTCGAAACATCAAAAAAATCAAAAATCGAAACCTTAAAAAATCGTAAAACCGAAACATTGAAAAATCGAAATATCGAACTGACAATCGAAAAATGAAACATCAGAAAATCAAAAAAATATAAAATTCAAAAATCGAAAAGTTAAAAATTGAACAATTTATAAATTGAGAAATTGACAATCAAAATATCGAAAAATCCAAATCTCGATAAATCGAGAAATCAAAAAACTTAAAAATTCGAAAAATTGAAAAATTGAGAAATTGGAAGATCCAAAGAACGAGAAATCGACAAACAAAAAGTTAAAAGTTGAAAAATTGGAAAAGCGGAAAAATCAAAAAACAAAAAATGTAAAACTGGAAAAACTGAGAATCGGAAATAGGCCAAATTAAAAAACTGAAAAAATGATCAATCCAAAACCTGCATAATCAAATCTCGATATATCTGGAATGAAAAATTAATAAATCGAAAAATTGAAAAATCAAAAACCTGAAAAATCGAAAAATTAAAGAATTGAAGAACAGGAAAATCGAAACACTCGAAGGTCAAGAAATGGCAAAATCAAAACATCGATTAACTGAAAAATCGAAAGATTGAGAGTTTATAAAAGTCAAATTTGAAAAATTAAAAAATCGAAAATTTGACAAAATGACAATTGAAAAACAGAAAATCTAAAACCGGTAAGTCGAAAAATCAAAAGATTAAGAAATCGAAAAAGTAAAAAAATCGACACATCGAAAAATCCAGGAATCAAAAATCGAAAAGTCGAAGAGTCGAAATATTGAAAAATCCCAAAACTGAAATATCGAAAAACTGAAAAATGAAAGAAAAACTAAAAATGGGAAACTAAATCGCGAAATCAAAACATTGAAAAATCGAATAATTTAAAACGACAATTGAAACCAGAAAATCTAAAACCGGGAAGTCAAAAAATCGAAAGATTAAGCAATCGAAAAATTGAAAAATCGAAAAAGTAGAAAAATCGACACATCGAAAAATCCAGAAGCCAAAAATCGAAATGTGGAAGAATCAAAATATTGAAAAATCCCAAAACTGAAAAATGAAAGAAAAACTGAAATATCCAAAAACTGAGAACCTAAAAAGTCGAAAAATTGAAACCTTATAAGAATTAAAAAATAAAAAATCAAAAATTTGAAAAATCGAAAAATTAAGGAATTGAAGAACACGAATATTGAAACTCTCCAAAGTCAAGAAATGGGAAAATCATCGATTAATTGAAAAATCGAAAAATCGACAGTTTATAAATGTCAAATTTGAAAAATTGAAAAATCGAAAATTTGAAAAAACGATAATTGGAAAACAGAAAATCCAAAACCGGGAAGTCGAAAAATCGAAAAGTCGAAGAGTCGAAATATTGAAAAATCCCAAAACTGAAATATCGAAAAACTGAAAAATGAAAGAAAAACTAAAAATGGGAAACTAAATCGGGAAATCAAAACATTGAAAAATCGAATAATTTAAAACGACAATTGAAAACAGAAAATCTAAAACCGGGAAGTCGAAAAATCGAAAGATTAAGCAATCGAAAAAGTAAAAAAATTGACACATTGAAAAATCCAGAAGCCAAAAATCGAAATGTGGAAGAATCAAAATATTGAAAAATCCCAAAACCGAAAAATGAAAGAAAAACTGAAATATCCAAAAACTGAGAACCTAAAAAGTCGAAAAATTGAAACCTTATAAGAATTAAAAAATAAAAAATTTGAAAAATCGAAAAATTAAAGAATTGAAGAACACGAATATCGAAACTCTCCAAAGTCAAGAAATGGGAAAATCATCGATTAATTGAAAAATCGAAAAATCGACAGTTTATAAATCTCAAATTTGAAAAATTGAAAAATCGAAAATTTGAAAAAACGATAGTTGGAAAACAGAAAATCCAAAACCGGGAAGTCGAAAAATCGATTGATTCATAAATCAAAATATTTGAAAAATTCGAAAACTTGAAAAATTGAAATATCGAAGAACTGAAATGAAAAACCGAGAAATCAAAAAATCTAAAATTTTAAATATTGGATAATTCAAATATCAAAATACTGAAAAATCTAAAATTTAAAAATCAAAAAATTGAAAAAAAGACAGTTGAAAAACAGAAAAATCTAAAACCGGGAAGTCGAAAAATCGAAAGATTAAGAAATCGAAACATTTGAAAAATTGAAATATGGAAGAGCTGAAATGAAAAAACGAGAAATCGAAAAATCTAAAATTTAAAATACGAAAAAGTAAAAAAATCGACACATCGAAAAATCCAGGAGTCAAAAATCGAAAAGTCGAAGAATCGAAATATTGAAAAATCCCAAAACTGAAATATCGATAAACTGAAAAACGAAAGAAAAACTAAAAATGGGAAATTAAATCGGGAAATCAAAACATTGAAAAATCGAATAATTTAAAACGACAATTGGAAACAGAAAATCTAAAACCGGGAAGTCGAAAAATCGAAAGATTAAGCAATCGAAAAAGTAGAAAAATCGACACATCGAAAAATCCAGAAGCCAAAAATCGAAATTTGGAAGAATCAAAATATTGAAAAATCTCAAAACTGAAATATGAAAGAAACACTCAAAAATTAAAGAATTGAACAGGAAAATCCAAACACTCGAAGGTCAAGAAATCAAAACATCGATTAATTGAAAAATCGAAAAAATGAGTTTATAAAAGTCAAATTTGAAAAATTAAAAAATCGAAAATTTGACAAAATGACAATTGTAAAACAGAAAATCTAAAACCGGGAAGTCAAAAAATCAAAAGATTATGAAATCGAAACATTTGAAAAATTCGAAAACTTGAAAAATTGAATATGGAAGAACTGAAATTAAAAATCGAGAAATCGAAAAATCTAATCTTTTAAAATTTAAAAAATCTAAAATTTAAAAATCGAAATGTCGAAGAATCAAAATATTGAAAAATCCCAAAACTGAAATATCGAAAAACTGAAAAATGAAAGAAAAACTGAAAAATGGAAAACCTGAAAAATCCGAAAACTGAAATATCCAAAAACCGAGAACCTAGAAAGTCGGAAAATTGAGCAATAGAAAAATCTAAAAAGTGAAGTCGAAATATTGAAACCTTAAAAATAAAAAAAAATTAAATATCAAAAACCTGAAAAATCAAAAAATTAAAGAATTGAAGAACAGGAATATCGAAACCCTCGAAAGTCAAGAAATGGGAAAATCAGAACATCGATTAATTGAAAAATCGAAAAATTGACAGTTTATAAATGTCAAATTTGAAAAATTGAAAAGTCGTAAATTTGAAAAAACGACAATTGAAAAACAAAAATCTAAAACCGGGAAGTAGAAAAATCGATTGATTAAGAAATCAAAACATTTGAAAAATTCGAAAACTTGAAAAACTGAAATATCGAAGAACTGAAATGAAAACTCTAGAAATCGGAAAATCTAAAATTTTAAATATTGAAAGAAATATCAAAAAACTGAAAAATCTAAAACCAGGAAGTTGAAAAATTGAAATATGGAAGAATTGAAATAAAAAATCGAGAAATGGATAAATCTAAAATTTTAAAAATTGAAAAATTAAAATACCAAAAAATTGAGAAATCTAAAATTTAACAATCGAAAAAGTAAAAAGTCGACACAACGAAAAATCCAGAAGTCAAATATAGAAAAGTCGAAGAACAGAAATATTGAAAAATCCCAAAACTGAAATATCAAAAAACTGAGATCTAAAGAATGGAAAAATTGAGAAATCGAAAAATCAAATAAGTGAAGTCGAAATATCGAAACCTTAAAAAAGTCGAAAAATTAAAAAATCAAAAACCTGCAAAATCGTAAGATGGAAAAATTGAATAATAAGTAAACTGAAAAGTCCCCAAACTAAAATTTCGGAAAACTGAGACTTCGAAAGTTGAAAAGCAGAAATTATGGTCGCAACCGGTTAGGATGTTTATCAGATCACGAATCATCGCTTATAAATCAAATCGTTTCCGAACGCTTAAAGTCGACATTGGCTTGAGTGCGCTCTGGTCTGTAGATCAAACAAGTTCTCAGACGACGAACTGTAATTCGTGTGATCTGAATTAAAGTGAAGGAAACAGCAAGCAGCTTGTAATATTCTGGTAAATCTAGTGTCAATTTGTCGAAAGTAAAACGCGTCGTTAAAAATATTATTACATTTTTTCTAGTTAATTTTATTCTTAGTTAGAAACAAACACTGTTGCCAACATAAGTCGACGAGTCCTCAACCGTAATTTAATTTAAACTATGACGCTTCTCTATGTTCTCTGCTAGTACTCCCTCTATACATTTAAACCTCCTTGGCAAGTACTAGCCCCTCCCACCCGCCGTCTATTTTTTTGGAAGGTATGCCATCTGCCAGAATCAATCTTATCTTAGCACTTTAGCACGTACTAGCCCCGCCCACACACGCAGCTTTCATTCTAACGATTTTATATCTCTTCATTTGAAATCGAACTTTGATTCGGACTAGACAGAATGAATCACTGAAATGGAGGCGGGGTGGGTGGGCGTGGTGAATTACATGCTCTTTTGTACATTTAGAATGGGAACTAATAGAACGTAGGCTGTTAAAAAAAAGCATTAATCGTATTTTTTTTATATACTGCTTATTTGCTGTAACATTTATTTTTTATTTCTGAAGAAATACTAGCTCCGCCCACCCACCCTCTATTTTGCGCCATAATCAGTCTTACGCGAACGTGTCCAAAAATGTTGATGACGTCATCACAAAATTGTGTCAAGCAAAATCAACCCGAAAACGCTGGATATGTTTCGTTGTCGCGTTTGTCAATTATCGCTCCCCCCGGTCGCGCCGCCCCTGCCGTCGCGACTTTATCTTCGTTAAGGCGATCTCTGGAGTCTCGCTGCTCTAATCCCGGCTCCCGAGGGAGTCCCGCTCTCACAATAAAAATAAAATAAAAAAAAGCTTCTCATCCTGTCGGGTTGACGTCACCGGGATTAATTTAGTTGCCGAGTTCGATGCAAATGACGTTTGCTGTCGGACCGCCACCAGTCCTAATGGATTACGGTTGTCGGATGTCTGTTCTGTGTTGTTCGCGTTTTTTATTGTAAATTATTAGCCTTTGGAATGCTTTAAATGGTACGAGTAATCAGCTCGAGTGCGCTGGGATGGGTAGAGCCATAAATACCACCCGCGGAAGAGGGGAGAGCGAAAATTTCGATATTCGCTTTCTTGTGCGTGTTCACAAATATTGACTAGTTATGCCTGTCATCCTGGCCGCATTCGAAATATTCAATGGGAGTCCCGGATGGAATTTGATTTAAATAAAAATGACGCAGCGTCGTGGAGTGGGTTTCAATTAAAACTTCGGAAAGCATTAAATATTTACATAGGAGGCACAAATGCATTAGTGATAGTTGGGTCTACGTGACGCTGTGTATGTCCATCTAATTACAAGCCCAATTATGTGTTGTGGGTCGAACGCGCTGCGTAAAAAAATAACACAACCAGGAATGCACTCGTTCGGAATTTTTCTTTCCGAATTCTCGTGTGAGGTCTAATTGCCTTACAGATCTATTCTGGTAATGGATTTATAATCGGTCTAAACTTGTATGTAAATAAACACAAGTGGCGGGCGAACGAGAATGAGAAACGCAACAAGAGAGTGATAAGAGGCTATTTTTAGGCAGACGGAACAGTGGCGTTGTTGTCGACGTTAATTATTCGTAGACGTGTTGATAATGGACTGCTGGCCGTGAAAAACAAAATACGAAAAAGTGTTCACCGGACGGGTATTGCTGCGTCCGGTGTATATGCGCGTTGTTTCACGATGCGGGTTTTGCTGCGTCCGAGCGTAGTCGTGCTTCTGACGCACTCTTCAAACAAAACCCCTATTACATAATTTGAGCTTCGCGACGCAAAGCGCCACTTCTGCTCGAAATTGTCCGGAAAAATAACGAGACTCCGGTCGCCTCCAACCGGTAGTAAACACAATAAAAATTCAAACAATGGCCATTAGCATAACAAAATCACAAGATGAGAGCGCCTATTATGACTCACGACAATGCATTTCAACGAGCCGGTAATTGCACGAGCCGCGTCGTCACATTTGGACAAAACCATTATAGGACCGATTCGGAACATTGAATATATTCCGAAGACGGTCTAATTTGGATTTGAATGAAATGCGGGGGGATCAGGGGCGGCGTTGCCATCCAGATGGTACCGAGCGTGGGTACTGCGAGCTGTCCGGTTAGGCGAGACCAAGCCTCGAGATTGATAGCGGTTCCGTCTGGAGGAGTGAAATTGATATTTTGCGCGCTTTTATTACATGCGTCTGAAGGACGGTTCGTTTTGGTTGTACAATCGCACGCAAATGTTTTGAGCCTATGGGCGGATCATTTTTGCCGGTCGTCACCGAAGGAGGCGGTCCAAATCGTCCAAGGGCAGAATTTGTAGGTGGGCTCAAACTACAACGAAATTTACGTGTTGACCACTGAAATATACAAAGAGTAAATTTTGAAATGGAACGAAAGTCGAGAAATACTTTCAAAGCCACGATCAAAATGTATTTGCTTATCTTCGCCAAAAAATGCATGACGTTATCGTAAAATTTGATATGATGAGTCTATACCTGTGATTTATTTGCGGTATTTTGATTTTTCGAGTTTTCAGTTTTTTCGTTTTTCGATTTTTTAATTTTTCGTTTTTTTGATTTTTCGATGTTTCGATTTTTTAATTTGCCATTCTTTCAATTTTCGATTTTTCGTCTTTCCATTTTTAGATTTTTTTATTTTTCTGTTCGTCAGTTTTTAGACTTTGCAATTTTTTTGCATTTTTCGATTAAATTTTACTTTCCGATTTTTTTGATTTTTGAATTCTCGATTTTACGTTTTTAATTCTTCGATTTCCGATTTTTCAATTTTCCGGTTTTTTTATTATTCTATTCTCGATTTTTCGATTTTCCATTAATCATAAAATTTTTCGATTTTTCGGTTGCAGCTTTTAGATTTCAATTTTGTGACTTTCCGATTTCCCACTTTTCGATTTTTTGATTTTTCTTCGATCGTCGTTTTTTCGATTTTTTGATTTTTTAATTTTTAGGCCTTGCAATTTTTTTACTTTTCGCTTTTTCGAGTATTTGTTTCATCGAATTTTCGAGTTTTCGATTTTCGATTTTTCGGTTTTTCCATTTTCCGATTTTCGATTTTTCGATTTTCCATGTTTTGATATTTTTCGATTTTTTTTTTGTTTTTCGATTGTTCTGTTCGTCAGTTTTGAGACTTTGCAATTTTTACTTTTCCACTTTTCTATTATTTTAGTTTCGGATTATTCGATTTTTGAATTTTCGTTTTTTTTTTAATTTGTCGATTCTCGATATTCCGATTTTCGATTTTTCGATTTTCCAATCTTCGATTTTTCAATTTCCAGTTTTCGATTTTCCACTTTTTGATTTTACGATTTTTGGATTTTTCTGTTCGTCAGTTTTTAGGCTTTGCAATTTGTTTACTTTTCGATTTTTCGATTATTTTACTTTCCTGATTTTACGATTTTTCGATTTGCGATTTTTCGATTTTCGTTTTTCCGCTTTTGTGGTTTTTCGATTTTTCTGTTTGTTTCAGTTTTTATGGTTCTGCAATTTGCAGCTTTTGGATTTCAATTTCGTTACTTTCCGATTTTCCACTTTTCGATTTTTTGATTTTTTTCGATCGTCGTTTTTTCGATTTTCATTTTTTCGATTTTTTGATTTTTCAATTTTTAGGCCTTGCATTTTTTTTACTTTTCGCTTTTTCGAGTATTTGTTTCATCAAATTTTCGATTTTTCGGTTTTTCAATTTTCCGATTTTAGATTTTTCGATTTTGGATGTTTAGATGTTTCTCAATTTTGTTTTTTATTTTTCGATTGTTCTGTTTGTCGGTTTTGAGACTTTGCAATTTTTCCTTTTCCACTTTTCTATTATTTTAGTTTCGGATTATTCGATTTTTGAATTTTAGTTTTTTTTTTCATTTTTCGACTTCCAATTTTTTAATTTTTCGATTTTTCGGTTTTTTAATTTGTCGATTCTGGATATTCCGATTTTCGATTTTTCGATTTTCCAATCTTCGATTTTTCAATTTCCAGTTTTCGATTTTCCACTTTTTGATTTTACGATTTTTCGATTTTTCTGTTCGTCGGTTTTTAGGCTTTGCCATTTTTTTACTTTTCGATTTTTCGATTATTTTACTTTCCAGTTTTTTGATTTTTGAATTGTCGACTGAGTTTTCAGTATTATGAATTTTCGAATTTTCGGTTTTCCTATTTTTCGATTTTTAATTTTTCCATTTTTCGGTTTTTCAATCTTGCAAATTTTCGATTTTTCAGATTTGTGAATTTCCAGTTTTTCGATCGACCTACGTATTAGATTAACTGAAATTTCGGTTTTCGGTTTTTCCATTTTTAGATTTTTGATTTTCCAGTTTTGTATTTTCAGATTTTCTATTGTTCGCATATCTGATTTATCAAATTTTCGACTTTTCGATTGTTCAGTTTTCCATTTTTCAGCTTTTAGACTTCAATTTTTTTACTTTTCGATTTTCCAAATTTTCGAGTTTCAATTTTCAGATTTTTGATTTTTCGATTTTCTGTTTAAATGTTTGAATTTTTCGGTTTTGATTTTTTGAATTTTCCATTTTTCGGTTTTTTTATTTTTCGACATTCGATTTTTCAATTTTCGAGTATTCGATTTTCCATTTTCTGATTTTACGATTTTTCGATTTGCGATTTTTCGATTTTCGTTTTTCCGATCTTGTGGTTTTTCGATTTTTCTGTTTGTTTCAGTTTTTATGGTTCTGCGATTTGTTTTATTTTTCCAGTTTTCGATTATTTTACTTTCCGATAGTTTGATTTTTGAATTTTTGGTTTTTTCATTTTTCGATTTGGGATTTTTCAATTTTTCGGTTTTTTAATTTTTCGAGTCTCGATATTTCGATTTTTCAGATTTATGAATTTGTGTCCGTTTTTTCGATTTTTAGAATATTGATTAATCGAATTTTCGATTTTTGAGCATTCCGATTTTTCCATTTTTAGATATTTTTCGATTTTTTTTTAATTTTTCGATTTTTCTGTTCGTCAGTTTTAGACTTTGCAATTTTTACTTTTCCACTTTTCTATTATTTTAGTTTCGGATTATTGGATTTTTGAATTTTCGTTTTTTTTCATTTTTCGATTTCCGATTTTTTAATTTTTCGATTTTTCGGTTTTTTAATTTGTCGATTCTCAATATTTCGATTTTCCAATCTCCGATTTTTCAATTTCCAGTTTTCGATTTTCCACTTTATGATTTTACGAGTTTTCGATTTTTCTGTTCGTCACTTTTAGGCTTTGAAATTTGTTTACTTTTCGATTTTTGAATTGTCGACTTTTAGAGTTTTCAGTATTATGAATTTTCGAATTTTCTGTTTTCCTATTTTTCGATTTTTGACTTTTCCATTTTTCGGTTTTTTGATTTTTCAATTTTCGGTTTTTCAACTTGCAAATTTCCGATTTTTCAGATTTATGAATTTCCGGTTTTTCGATCGACCTACGCATTATAATCATTGAATTTTCGATTTTCGGTTTTTCCATTTTTAGATTTTCGATTTTTCAGTTTTGTATTTTCAGATTTTCTGTTTTTCGCATATCTGATTCATCAAATTTTCGATTTTTCGGCTTCTCGATTTTTCGATATTTGATTTTCGAATTTTCGATTGTTCAGTTTTCCATTCTTCAGCTTTTAGACTTCAATTTTTTTACTTTTCGATTTTCCGAATTTTCGAGTTTCAATTTTCAGATTTTTGATTTTTCGATTTTCCTTTTTAAATCTTTGAACTTTTCGGTTTTAATTTTTCGAATTTTTGATTTTTAATTTTTTCATTCTTCGGTTTTTAGACTTCAATTTTCTTTCTTTTAAATTTGTCGATATTCTCCGCTTTTCAGAATATTCGATTTTCAGTTTTCAGACTTTCGATGATTAGAATTTTGGATTTTTCAGTTTTATGATTTTTCGATTTTTAGAAAATTTGAGTAGTCTAATTTTTTCGATTTTTCAATTCATCGATTTTTCCATGTTCAATTTTTCAATTTAAATTTTGCGATTTTCAATTTGTCCATTGTCGAATTTTAGATTTTTCGGTTTTTCAATTTTTCCATTCTCAACTGTTAGACTTCAATTTTGTTACTTTCCGATTTTTTGGTTTTCGATTTTCCAATTTTCAGAATTTCCAAGTTTCTTTATTCAGATTTGCGATTTTCCACTCTTTCGATTTTAGATTTTTCGAATTTTTGTTTTTCCAATTTTTTGCTTTTTCGATTTTTCTGTTCGTTTCAGTTTTTAGGCTTTGCAATTTTTTTTACTTCATATATTTTGTTTATTTTAATTTCCGATTTTTTTATTTTTGTTTTTGATTTTTTTAATTTTCAATATTACAAATTTTTGACTTTTCGATTTTTTGGTTTTCCCGTTTTTCAATTTTCGTTTTTGAGCTTTGTGAATTTCCACTTTTCGATCGACCTAGGTATTTGATTCATTGAATTTTCGATTTTTTGATTAGCCATTTTTAGATTTTCGATTTTTACGATTTGTATTTTTCGATTTTCTGGTTTTTGCATTAGTGAATTTCAGTTTTTCCGATTTTTGATTTTGCGCATATTTGATTAATCAAATTTTCGAAAAAGTTACCATGCTTACAAAAACTTCAAAACATCTACAATATTTCAAAGTATTCAGTTTTGCTATTCTTGATTTCTTCAATAAAATAAATTGAATCAGTCATTAACTTTTTGAGACACCCTGTATAACCAAATCAAAAAAATATTAATGCAGTGATAATCACAAGTATAAAACTTATCATATTTTAGACATTTAAGATAGGATTTATTCTGCAAAATTTTGAGGTGACGTCATAATTTTTTTAGAGGGGATAAGCAAATATATTGTAATTAAAAATGTATTATGTTTATCATGATTTTAAAACATCTGCAAGATTTCCAAGTATTCGCTTTTGCAAGTTCAAAATTAAATTGTAAAATATTGTTTTATAATTTTGATTTTTTTTCCAAAAATCTGGACGTTTCGGATAAAAACTCAACACGGAGTCATAAACTACATGTGTAGGACTATGTTACTGTATACAATTTAAAACCCATTTACTATGCATAAATTTGAAGTGACGTCATCACATTATTGGTAGGGATGATTAAACAAATTTAATAATTATGCGACATTTATGAAAAAAATATCAGTTAACGAAAATGGCACGTTTTTATTATTATGCCAGTTACATGTCACTCAACGACAATATCGTTTTTTTTTAAGAGTATTTTATTTGAAAAAGTGTACCATAAGTGTGACCTTTGTTCGTTTGCTTTGATAGCAGGAATTTCAAACGGTTTGTTAATTGGCTTACCTAATTAAGCTAACAAGAATAGTACATTCGGCGCACTGTTTGCTTAATTGTTGGAATTACTTGGGTCGGATCTTCGTGAATTCTGTAATTCATGAATGAACGGTCGGGTGAAGAATTTTGCACCGTTATCGTTTCGAGTTTTGGAAATCGCTTTTTTCCGATGAAATGTCGACGAACACGTTTTCGAGACTCTCTAATTAGTGAGCTAATTAATGTAATCGTGCGTTGGTTTTATAGAAAGTCCGTAAACAGCACCGATTTCTTTGCACGCGCGTTTTGTGTGTTGTCCTCTACTGGTGGTTTATGAATCCGCCTGATCGATCGTCTCTTTTTCTAGGTGGAACAAAGAGATGTGCCTGGAATCGACTGCGCCTACTTGGCCATGGATACAGAAGAAGGAGTCGAAGTCGTTTGGAACGAGGTTCAGTTTTCCGAACGTAAAAACTTTAAGAACCAGGAGGAAAAAATTCAACTCATTTTTGAGAATCTCACGCAACTCGAGCACCCAAACATTGTCAAATTCCATCGGTACTGGACCGATACCCACAACGACAAGCCTCGGGTAAGGAGTGTTTTTTTTTGGGTACAATTCCTCCAGGATGCTTTCTTTTTTCGACTCGAGTATATACAGTATGTTGCATTTTGCCAGGAAAAGTACAAGTCATGGAGTTATAAATAGAAGCCGGTTGGAATGCATGTAGACGATCCGAATCGTGTTTACCGTTCGTACAATGATTAATCAAGTATTCAGTCGAAAAAGTGTGCGAGTTGAAAAAAAAGCATGAATATGTAGATGTAGAGAGAGAATCAATAACCCATTGAATTCAGGTGTTGCACGTGTTTTTTCGTTGCAGGTCATATTTATTACGGAGTACATGTCGTCAGGTTCCTTGAAACAGTTCCTCAAGCGTACGAAGCGCAACGTGAGAAGGCTGCCGCTCCCGGCGTGGCGGAGATGGTGCACACAAATCCTCTCCGCTTTAAGGTAAATAGTAAAGACCCGGTAAACCCAAAAAAACTGTACCAATTGTAGTTGTTAAGTTACTATTAAAATTAAATTTAAACCTAGTTGTTAAGAGTCTGAATTGTAAAAGTCGCCACGACGATTGTGACTCGTGAGTATGTAAGTCGTCGTGGCCGACGCCGCCCCCGTACTTATCCACATATCTAACATGTAACATTGTTAATACCATGTGTTCACAGTGCCAGCGCAAAGGTAAGTGCTTTTTAGCCGAAAAATACAATTTCTGTGCACCAAATCACAAAATCCGAAACCAATTCTCTCTCCGGAATTTCTGCGCCGTCCTCAGGCGCGGCCCGCCGTCGTTCTGTTCGCATTCTGATTTTTGGTTTCCGGGCCGCGCCTCGGCCGTCGCGCAGAAATCCGCTTTTGTTTGTGTCAGCAGTTCGCAGCGAGATCGGCCGGCGTTCGTCAGTTCTATGATCTGCAGTCTGTTTTCTTTCCAGTTACTTGCATTCCTGTTCTCCGCCAATCATCCACGGCAATCTGACCTGTGATACCATATTTATACAGCACAATGGCCTCGTCAAGATTGGATCAGGTAATCACACCGAAACTCTCATGAATTCACTTTTTTCGAAAAAATTGTGTCTTTCAATTGGTTTTTTTTATTTTTGGAATTTTTGCTGCCTAGCCCGCGACCGGCGGCGGCGGATAGTTACGCCCGGCCCGGACGCGACCGCTTCACGCGGCCGCCGCGCGGCGGCGGCGTCAAGCGGTCGGCGCGCCGGACCCGGCCTGCGGGGCCCGTTTCGACGGCGCGCGTTAATCCCTCTTCAGTCATTTCGCGCGCACGCGCCAGCGATGAGTGAGGAAGGATACTATGTAAAACGCCCGCTATCGGCTCGCGTCCCAACCATCTTCGAGCGGGGGCGGCGCGCCGCCGCGCGGCGGCCGCCCGGAAGGCTCGAGGATGGTTCGACGGTCCGCTGGCCGTCGCTTGTCGGCTAGCAGCCACACGAGGAGCTATAAACTTTTTTTACTAATTTCGCTTTCATTTCTCTAGTGGCTCCCGATTCCATAAACCATCACGTTAAAACATGCCAGGACGATTTCAAAAATATGCATTTCATTGCACCAGAACATCCTAGTAAGTAATTGGCTTTTATAGTGATAGTTGGTTTTTTGTCGAGCGGGTTTCGTTGCGTTCGGTGAGCAGGATCGCCACCCCCGTTTTGGCAGGGGGCGAGGAGCGCAACGAAATTTCCTATCTGTTTTTGTGTGTTTTATTGTTTGAGCTTTATTGCGTGGTGATGGTTTGCATATTTGGTATCTTTTGCACACTCATTTCTATCCCGCATTCGCACTAATCATCACGTGTTTAGTTTTTTTTTTTGTTTGTTGGTTTCTAGTTATCGACTGCACTAACGGCGTTAGTTGATTGCTCCCTTTTTTCGATTGTGTCATAAATCTAACCTCAACCGATAAATTACTGCTAAAAGGTCGTCCGGTTGCCGCAAGAACCGAAACGAACCACCTTATTATTTATTGCTTAATTATGAACGAGTGAATCGGTGTTTTTCTCAGAAATTATACAGAATTATAATGGGTGGCGCCACAAACCGTTACGGTATTTTTTTTTAATTAATCGTCTATTACCGTTCCACAAATCGAAATCCCACAAGCAATTAATTTAATTGACTATTATTACGACTCGAGTGTGATGAAAGTCGTTTCTTTTAAAAATTAGTCAAAAAAACCCAAGTACTTGTAAAGTACATTACCAAAGTTGATGTCATTTCTTGTAAAACCGAGAAACTCACTTTTTTGCAGAAAAACAGATGCGTCAAGCAAATAAACGCAGCGAATACTTTAGTAACAGTAAATACGATTTTTTTTATTGGTGGTTGTATAATTTTGTGTTGATTTTGTGAGGTCACACTTGTTAAAATAATTATTGTTCGTCGCAGCTCGGTACGGATGTACCGCAAACACACGCTTAAATTTTTTTGTTTGGCCTACTTTTGTCTTATCAGTTTTCGGGTTTACTTAAAATCTAACTCAATAGTTGAAGTGTTGACCCTCGAAGATCTGATAACGGCTGCTTATCGTACGAGGGGGATAAAGGCATTATTGCCGCACGTAAGTGCAATTTGCCTACTGTCATGGTCATGATAATCGGTCAGCCCACGTGTGACGTAAAAAATTCAGTTGAGGACTTTTGAATTTTGCACTAGACACTCGTGCTAAAAAATAAGTGGGGTAATGTAGCATTCCGCGCACTCGTGTGAGGCGAGATACTCATTACAAATCTTGTCGTAGATGAAGTATTTTTGTATTAAAAAAATTGTTGTTTGAAAAATAATAAAATTTAGTCCCATGGAATCACGTCAGAGAAAACATTCTAATTTTAGACATGGTGTCACCAACGTCACATGACCGTGGCCTGAGTAACACTAACACCTAAACAAAAGAAAATCGCCATTCAGCTGTGTTTATTTTTTTTTGTGGTATTTTTTGCATTATAGTTCAATTATTACGCGACTTCTACAATTTCCATATGTAAGTGCCGCTTTTTAACCAATAAAATGGGCGATTAGAACGAAAACCGGGTGGGTGGGCGGGGCCACTTTGAATTTTATGAAAAGCCAATAAAACGAGTGACTAATTTCCTTGGTTCTTTATTAGAGAATCTTATCTCGGCAAACCTGACAATCTAGAACAGAATATTTTAAGAACTTGAAAAATATAATTAATTAAAGTGATTAAAATTTTACCGAAAACATCCAGATGACCAAAAAAAATTTTGAAAAGAGGAATAAAAATCAAATTTTGGGAAAAAATGATTTTGAATAAGAAAATTAAAATCGTGAAATCAGACCGGTTTAAAAAAAAATAAGAGCCAAATAAAGCAGGGAAAAAGTCAGATCAGATCGAATTAAAATCCACTTTTCGTTGAATAAAATTAGTAATGAGAAAGAAAACCGGGTGGGTGGGTTATTCCCTCCAAAAAATTGATGACGTTAGCTCAAAATTTTGCCAAATAAATCCCATATAAAATATACAAAATATGATTAATCTGCACCCGTTATTTATTAGTTTTTTTGGATTTGTTTATAGATGTCCAAAAAAAATTAATGACTGAGTCAATTTATTTTATTGATTCAATCGAGCATTGCAAAAACTGAGTAGTTTGAATCTGTTTATCAACGCCAAAAAATTGAATGACGTCATCTCAAAATTTTGCCGAATAAATTCTACCCAAAATGTGCAAAATATGTGTTTTTACTAGTGATTTATTTATCATTGCGTTCAAATTTTTTAGATTTGCGTAAATAGGGGGCTCAAAAAATTAACGAATGACTCAATTTATTTTATTGATTAAATCGGAACGGCTCACTCCATTTTCCCAGAAAATTTTGGGAATGCACCAAAATTTTCAGTCCTTGCAAAAAATGTTGATGACGTCATCACAAAATTGTGTAAAGAAGAAACTCAACTCGAGAATGCTGGATACGTTTCATTGTACTTCTTTTGTAAAGTGGGAATGGGAACTATTTAATTTGGGATATTACTTATTTGCTATAACATTTATTTCTCATTTCTGAAGAAAAAAATTAGAGAACGGGTGGGCAGGCGGGGCTAAATTTAACTTTTTTTCTGTAGAATCTTTTATAGGCAAGCAATAGCCCCGCCCACCCACCCCCTCTTCATTCCAGTGATTACATTTAATATTGTTCAGTCATTTACCGAAATTAGTCTAAAACAATATTATTAAGAGTATTAACTGGAATGAAGAGAGGGTGGGTGGGCGGGGCTAAAATGAACTTTTTTCTGTAGGATCTGAAAAGCAGGCAATAGCCCCGCCCACCCACCCCGTCTTCAATCTAGTGATTACTTTTATTATTGTTCAGTCATTTACCGAAACCAGTTTAAAACAATATTATTAAGAGTATTAACTGGAATGAAGAGAGGGTGGGTGGGCGGGGCTAAATTAATTTTTTTTCTGTAGAATTTTAAAAGCAAGCAATAGCCCCGCCCACCCGCCCCTTCTTCATTCCAGTGATTACTTTTAATATTGTTCAGTTATTTACGGAAACCAGTCTAAAACAATATTATTAAGAGTATTAACTGGAATGAAGAGAGGGTGGGTGGGCGGGGCTAAAATGAACTTTTTTCTGTAGGATCTGAAAAGCAAGCAATAGTCCCGCCCACCCACCCCGTCTTCAATCTAGTGATTACTTTTATTATTGTTCAGTCATTTACGGAAACCAGTCTAAAACAATATTATTAAGAGCATTAACTGGAATGAAGAGAGGGTGGGTGGGCGGGGCTAAATTTATTTTTTTTGTGTAGAATCTTATAAGCAAGCAATAGCCCCGCCCACCCGCCCCGTCTTCAATCTAGTGATTACTTTTAATATTGTTCAGTCATTTACGGAAACCAGTCTAAAACAATATTATTAAGAGTATTAACTGGAATGAAGAGAGGGTGGGTGGGCGGGGCTAAAATGGACTTTTTTCTGTAGGATCTGAAAAGCAAGCAATAGCCCCGCCCGCCCACCCCGTCTTCAATCTAGTGATTACTTTTATTATTGTTCAGTCATTTACGGAAACCAGTCTAAAACAATATTATTAAGAGTATTAACTGGAATGAAGAGAGGGTGGGTGGGCGGGGCTAAATTTAACTTTTTTCTGTAGAATCTTATAAGTAAGAAATAGCCCCGCCCACGCACCCCCTCTTCATTCCAGTGATTACTTTTAATATTGTTTAGCCATTTATCGAAACCAGTCTAAAACAATATTAAGAGTAATCACTGGAATGAAGAGAGGGTGGGTGGACGGGGCTTAATTTAACTTTTTCCTACAGAATCTTTTATAAAGCAAGCAATAGCCCCGACCGCCCACCCTGTCTTCAATCTAGTGATTACTTTTATTATTGTTCAGTCATTTACGGAAACCAGTCTAAAACAATATTATTAAGAGTATTAACTGGAATGAAGAGAGTAAGGGTGGGCGGGGCTAAATTTAACTTTTTTTCTGTAGAATCTTATAAGTAAGCAATAGCCCCGCCCACCCACCCCCTCTTCATTCCAGTGATTACTTTTAATATTGTTTAGCCATTTATCGAAACCAGTCTAAAACAATATTAAGAGTAATCACTGGAATGAAGAGAGGGTGGGTAGGCGGGGCTTAATTTAACATTTCCCTACAGAATCTTTTACAAAGAAGCAATGGCCCCGCCCACCCATCCTCTCTTCGTTCCAGTGATCACCCTTATGTTCAGTCATTTACCAAAATCAGTCTAAAACAATATTAAGAGTAATCACTGAAATTAAGACAGGGTGAGTGGGCGGGGCTAAATTTAACTTCGTCCTACAGAATCTTTTATAAGCAACCAATAGCCCTGTCCACCCACCCTCTCTTCATTCGCGTGATTACTTTTAATATTGTTCAGTCATTTACTGAAATCAGTCTAAAACAATATTAAAGGCTAATCATTGGAATGAAGAGAGGGTGGGTGGGCGGGGCTAATTATAACTTTTTTCTGTAGAATCTTTTATAAGCTAGCGATAGCCCCGCCCACCCACCCCTCGTCATTCCACTGATTACTTTTAATATTGTTCAGTCTTTTACCGAAGTCAGTCTAAAACAATGTTAAGAGTAATCACTGGAATGAAGAGAGAGTGGGTGGGCGGGGCTAAATTGAACTTTTTTCTATAGAATCTTATAAGCAAGCAATAGCCCCACCCACCCACCCCCTCTTCATTCCAGTGATTACTTTTAATATTGTTCAGTTATTTACCGAAATCAATCTAAAACGATATTATTAAGAGTAATCACTGGAATGGAGAGAGGGTGGGTGGGCGGGGCTAAATTTAACTTTTTCCTACAGAATCTTTTATAAGCAACCAATAGCCCCGCCCACCCGCCCTCTATTTTTTTTTGGGTCGTGAATTGCCATAATCAGTCTTATCTTAACAAGTACTACAATCCAAAAATCCTTGCAAAAATGTTGATGACGCCATCATAAAATTCTGTAAAGTAAAATCAATTGGAAAATGCTGGATGTTTCATTGTACTTTAGGAGTGAGGGAAGTTCTGTTGAAACAACTTTCGACAATTTTTTTATTGCACCACTTTTGTCTTATCAGTTTTCGGTTTGCTTAAAATGTATCTTGTAGTTGAAGTGTTGACCCACGAAGATCTGGTAATGGCTGCTTATCGCACAAGGAGGATAAGGGCATTATTGCCGCACGTACGTGAAGTTGGTCTACGCTAATCGGTCAGCCTACGTGTGACGTAAAAATTTAGTTACGGACTTACGAATTTAAAAAAAAAAGATTTTTTGGGCAGAATTTCCCACTAATTTGAAGTACATATACAAATCCCGTTTTTTCGGAAAATAATAAAATTTTGTTTTGTGATTGCCACCCCCTCAATTTGAAAAATTGCGTATTTTTTAAACACTGGAAAATTTGGTCCCATGGAATCACGTCAAAGAAAACATTCTAATTTTAGCCGTGGTGTCACTAACGTCACATGACCATGGCCTGAGTAACACTACCACTTAAACAAAAGAAAATCGCCATTCAGCTGCGTTTATTTTTGTTGTAATGGTTTCATTATTATGCGACTTGTACAAAATTCCATTTAATTTATAATGTCATAATTAAAAAAGAATAATCAAGATTTATCGTAATCTTTTGTTTGGGAATTCCTGGAGCTCTAAAACAACTGATGCTTACATTTTATTGGTTCTTATCTGAATTACGGTTGTCAATCGTTGTAGAATTCTAGTGAACCTAATATAAATTATCTCTATTGCTTTGGCCTTTTTAACAATTGATTTAAACGCATTGTGAAACTGTAAATTGCAGTTTTGAGCGATAGGAGTACAGATTAAAATGAAACGAATGCAGATAATACTAAATTATAATAATAATATTAGAAGAACGCAACAACCAGTAGCGCTAATAATAGAAAATAATTCTGCAAGGCCATCCGCAGTGCAACAAAATTTCATACACTTCACCTTTCAGCGCATCCCAAAACAAATACTCGAAACCTTAAGCACTCAAATAAAATAATTTATCACCTCTCTGTTACGGGGTGAAACATTTATAGTTCCTACATTCGAAAAGGTCGCGCACTCGAAAATAAACCCAAGGCCGTCGTCCCGCGAAAATTTCAAACCGGTGCAATTACTCCGAACATCATTTGAAACCCCAGAAAAAGATCCACTCGTGACTCAGACGCCGGCAATCGAGCATGAATAACTCGTTACTGGAACTCGAAAAAAAAACCTTGGACCTTGGGATTTTTGCATCACGTTAATTCGTCACCCCATTTTCTCCGCTTGTTAACTTTGCGTCACACAAGACACTCGCAGGGTGCCGAAGCGAACGGCCGCACTAAATATGGGTTGTTTTAGGCACGATGGGCCCCCCCATGGACATCTACTCGTTCGGCATGTGCGCGCTGGAGATGGCCGCCTTGGAAATCGTCGGCAACGGCGACTCCGGCAACAAAGTGACGGAGGAGAACATCAAAAAGACGATCGATTCTCTGGAGGACGAGCACCAGAAGGACTTCATCCAGAAGTGCCTCCAGAAGAATCCCAACGACAGGCCCACGGCGAGGGAGCTCCTGTTCCACCCGCTCCTCTTCGAAGTGCACAGCCTGAAGCTCCTCTCGGCCCACTGCTTGGTCAAGAGATCTGGTTAGTAGCGATTTTTCGAATTTCGCGCCGAGCCGACTTCACCCGAGCTCGAATTCCGCCTCGCGGTTACGTAACGCGATTTTTCTGATTGTCGGTGATGGTCTTTTTTTTCAGCGAACATATCTGAAACGATAACAGATGAGTTGATGCAGAGGTGGTACGGCCCTGATATGATAGTCGCCGAAATCAGGCGCAAGTCCGGGCCACCGATCCAGATGAAGATGTCCGATATTCCGATTACGGAAAAACTCGAGAAGTTCGTTGAAGACGTCAAGTGAGTTGTGTTTTTTTGGCGAAAGTGACGAAAGGTCTGACTGAATTCCTGCAGGAACGGCATTTATCCTTTAACGGCCTTCGGTGCCAAGCAACCCCCTCCGGCCCGATCCAGGGCGATATCACCGGAAATGGCGGAATCGGTCAAGTCCGTCACCCCGGAACCTATGGACGTAGAAAATAGGAAAATTGTCAATATGATGTGCGACATCAAACCCAAAGAAGAGAGCTGTGATTTATTGGTGAGTGTAGTTAGTTGAAAAGCGGTAAAAATATTCTGCTCAGTATAATATTTTTTCGACAAGTTACCTTTACCGATATATTATACAATTGTTCAGTGGAAAATATAAATGTCATATAACAAATTTTTTGTTATAGTAACTAATTTTAACGAAATGTTTTTATCATGGAAGTTATGTATATTATTCATTTTGTTCAGTAAATAAAACTATTGTCCTGTAAAAATAACGAAAGCTCAGTTAAAAATGTTGGATGTACAGTAGAAATTGAACAGGTTTGTTAGAAAATTATGATGTTCTTTATAGTTAACACCCACACATGATACATAACCTCATTATTTTTTTAGAATATGCATGTTAATCTTTATTACATATATAGAATCATTTATTCAGTGGCGTAGCTAACTTCCACATAGCATTTATTAAAATCATAAAATGCGGAAATTCCTGGTACATTCTTAAGGCCAGTCCCCACGTTTTCTCAGCGGAATTTTCGCTCTATTTTCAAAATGTAATATCTCCGTTATTAACAGATCTATAGTTTTCAAATTTTAAATATATGTTGTCCATAACTTTCTTTATATAACGCAAGGGCAATTTTGTTAAAAACA
The DNA here is from genome assembly GCF_036711695.1 of Zophobas morio. Classification (NCBI taxonomy): domain Eukaryota; kingdom Metazoa; phylum Arthropoda; class Insecta; order Coleoptera; family Tenebrionidae; genus Zophobas; species Zophobas morio. The sequence continues at coordinate 15,027,779 of NW_026972131.1, forward strand.
GCTTGTGATCATATTATTTTTTTAATTTTAGTGAAATTTTTGCATAACGTATTTTTAAAAATCAATATCTCAATTATTAAATAAAATTTCAGAACACGGTTTTCAACACTGTTTTCAGCTTACAAAACTCCAGAAATCATACGAGACATATCGTCGATTTTATTTTTTAGAAACGATACACAGTTAAAAAAAGCGTATATCATGGAAGTTGCTAACTTTTATTTTTACTATATCTCAGTCCCAACAAATAAAGTCAAAAATCGACCTCGTAGAATTTCTCAAGTTTTGCAAGCTGAAAACAGTGGTGACAACCCCGTTCCAAAATATCCATAAATAATATAATTATTATTTATGGATATATATTATATTATATAATTGATTTTTAACAATACGTTATGCAAAAATTTCACTAAAATTAAAAAAATAATATGATCACAAGCTGTTTTTAACAAAATTGCCCTTGCGTTATATAAAGAAAGTTATGGACAACATATATTTAAAATTTGAAAACTATAGATCTGTTAATAACGGAGATATTACATTTTGAAAATAGAGCGAAAATTCCGCTGAGAAAACGTGGGGACTGGCCTTAACAGAATCATTAAGGACTAAATTGAGGTTATGCGTAGCGCAATGAACATATTCGGCGTAATGATGTTCTTTCAAGTTCTTCATTTTTTTTTTACCATTTTCCCGATTTTTTAATTTTCATTTTCTGAATTTGATATCACAATTTTTCGTTTATTCAATGCCTCGATTTTCCAATTTTCAATATTTAGATTTTACAATAATTTTCGTGTTTTCGACCGCAATTTTTCGATCTTTAAGTTTCTCAATTTTTAATCTTTCGATTTTTGAATTTTCCGTTTCTTCATATTCTCAAGTTTTTCGATTTCTTGAAGCTTTCATTTTATACTTTTGCGTTTTTTCATTTTGAGTTTTCAATTTTACAATTTTTCTATTTTATAACTTTTCCATTTTGTTTATTCAGAAAGTAGAAAATTCTAAAAATTGAAAAATCGGAAAATTAAAAAATTGGAAAAAATTGCAAAATCGATAAAACGGAAAATTGAATGGAATTTGTTTTTACGATTTTTTAATTTAATCTGTATTTCAATTTTTTGAGTTTTTCGATTTTTCCGTTTATCTTTTTTTTAAGTAAATATTTCAATCTTGAATTTTCCGATTTCGGCCTATTTCGATCTCTCGATCTTTTGAGTCTCAAGTTTTCGATTTCGATTTCTTGGTTTTTCGATTTTCAAAATTTTCGATTTTTCTACTATATATTTTAAATTTTCGATTTTTAAAATTTTTCATTTTTCCCTTTTATAATCTTTATGTTTCGATTTCCCGATTTCAATTTTTTAATGTGTTTCAATTTTTCCATTTTTAGAATTTTCGATTCCTCATCTCAATTTTCCAATTTTAAAAATTTTTCAATTTCTCGATTTTTAAGTTTTCGCTATCTCAATTTTGGGAATTTTTCAATTTTGTATATTTTTCAGATTTTCGATATTTTCATTTTTCCATTACCTTTATTTTTTTCAATGTTTCTTTGGATTTTATAATTTTTTGTTTATTCAATTTTTTACATTTTCAATCTTTGATTTTTTAAGTTCTTGATTTCCAATTTTTTTTATATTTCGAAGCTTCATTTTCTACTTTTTCAGTTTTACAATTTTTCTATTTTATAATTTTTTGATTTTGTTTACTCGAAAAGTTAAAAACTCGAAAAAATGAAAAATTGAAACAATGAAAAACTAAAAAAAGAGAAACTTACAAATCAAAAAAAAATGAATGAATCGAAGAATGGGAAAGAAGAAAAATCATTCGAATTGAAAAATTGGAAAATCCAAAAATTGTAAAATCGAAAAATTATAGAATCTTGAAAATTGTAAAGTCCAAAAACTGTGACATTCAAACACCGAAAAATTGAAAAATTCCAAAAACGAAAAACTGAAAAGTGAACAACTTTAAAAATTATAATTATTAGGACTGTTACATAATTAAAATGAAAACTAGAAAAACTGCAAATGAAAAATTAAAAAAACGGAAAATTGAAAAAATAAAGAAAATTAAAAACCCTCACGAAAAATTGCAAATCGAAAAATTGGCGAAATTAAAAACTGAAAACTCGTGAAATTTGCAAACTGTAAAATTTGAAACATCTAAAAGTTGGAAAATTAAAACTGAAAAATCGAGAAATCGAAAATTTTCAAAACTGAAAAATCGAAATTTTGGAAAATCGACAAACCGAGGAATTCAAACTGAAAAAAGATCGAGAATTCAAGATGTCGAAAAATCTAAATATCTAAAATTTAAAAAATAGAAAAATTACAATAACGAAAAATTTAACATTAAAAAAACACAAAATCAAAAAGTCGAAAAATCGAGAAATTGAGAAATGGAAAAATGAAAATTTAGAAAAACCAAAGATTGAAAAGCATAAAAAAATTAAAATCGGGAAATCGGAACGGAAAAAGAATAAAATCGAAAAATTGAAAAATTTTAAATTTAAAAATTCGAAAACTTGAAAAACCGAAAAACTGAAGAAATGAAAAACTAAAAAATCGACAAATTGAAAAATCTCCAAACTGAAAAGTCGAAAAATTGAAAAACCCAAAAATCGATTTCCGGTAAGTCGAAAAATCAAAATTTAAAAAGTTGAAAAATGAAAATATCAAAAAACTGAAAAATATAGACATTCTCGAAATTGAAATGTTGAAAAATTGAGAAATCGAAAACTTGAAAAAAAGAACGAAAAGTAAAAACATTTTAAAATCGAAAAAACGGAAAATCGAGATGTAAGAAATCGAAGAAAATTCTAAAATCGAAAAATTGCAATACACGTTGAAAAGGTTAAAATCGGGAGGTCGAAGCATAACAAAACATAAAATCGAAAAATGGAAAAGCCGAGAAATCGAAATTAAAAATTTGAGACATCAGAAGATCCGTGAAATGGAGAAATCGAAAAACCGGAAAATTTAAAACTGAAATACATATTTAAACTTAAAAAAAAAACGGTTAATCAAAATATGCAAAATTCGAAAAATCATAAATTTTAAAAATCGAAAAAAAAAATTGGAGATATTGAAAAATCCCAAAATTGCAACAACGAAAACTTGAGAAATCGAAAAACTGAAAAATCGATAAATTGGAAAGAGAAAAAATCGAAAAATCAAAGAATTGATTAATAGAGAAATTGAGAAATGTAAAAATGAATTTTTTTTTAAATTGCAAAAATTGTAAAATTGAAATATCGAAAAAGTAAGTAAACTAAAAATCGAGAAATCAAGAAATCGAAAAATTGTAATTCAATTTTGTTTTATTTTTCCACAAAAATTTCGATGTCGAAGATAAAAATTCAACACGGATTCATAGACCATAGGTACACTGTTACTTTTTTTTAATTTATATAACATTTATTTGACAAAATTGTAGAACTGAAGAAACGAAAAATAGAAACATTGAAAAACTAGAAATCGAGAAAAAATTAATGAATCAAAGAACGAATTAAATCGAAAAATATTCGTAAAGTCCAAAAACTAACATTCAAAGATCGAAAAATTAAAAAATTCCAAAAACGAAAAATTGAAAAAGTGAACAACTCTAATAAAAATTATAATTATTATTACATATCTAAAATGAAAATTAGAAAACCTGCAAATCAAAAATTGAAGAAACGAAAAATTGAAAAATCCAAAAACTGAAAAATTTCAAATTGAGAAAATGTGATCTATTTTTTTTTTACAATTTTATGTTAATTTTTATAAAGGACAATTGTTTCCTACCTATTGTTACAATTACTATGTACTTATAGATTACTATTTTTTACTAAATATGGGTATTCATTAAAACGTTCCATCGCCAGTTAGGTCAACCAGACACTCTAGCATTTCTACTGAACATCTATTATTTTTACTAAACACAGCACAATTAAATACTTGCACATTGTACTGGTCAGGTTTTATTTTAATACTTACAATTTCTACTGAACAAACTTATTAATGTACGTAACAAACTATTTAAGTTACCTAAAAAAAATGCATTTTATACTTATCATTTAATTACAAGCCAAAAATTTTGTGTGTCACTCGTGAAATAAAGCTTGTTGTTTCAACAGTTTTTCTTTTGCAGTTGACGATTGTACTCCGCATGGACGATAAAATGAATCGCCATTTGACTAGTTGTATTACGCAGACGGATTCTCCGAAAGGTTTAGCTCAAGAGTTGGTACATTATGGTTTCATAAACGAAGTAAGTAGTGCGTTCGTACGCGTCGTTTGTTTGGTTAAAAATGTGGAAAGTGGCTTTAGATCCGGGAAGTAGAAGGTCGTGTTTTTCGTCAGCTTGTCGTGTCGCTGTTTGTTTATGGTGAGAGTAGGACCCCGATTTGTTTATTTTTTCGGAGTGAAGTTAAACACGATTATTATCTGTTTGCGTTTTACAATATTTACATGATGTAGAATGTTTGGATGCATCAATGCTGCTGTTTAATGGCAAATGTGCATCGTAAATGTCTTATAAATCGCGGTGGCGTTTGTTTTGCGGTGAAGTTTACGCGCGAAGGTTGGCAGCGCAGCCTTGTAACGGATTTTTTTGTTTGTAAACGAAATTCGAAAGATGTAGGTTGGCGCGGCAGCACGTAGTAAAATAATAGTCGAAACTGGATTAACAGCACAGTTTTCCTTTTAGTACAACGTAAGAGCGTTGATGCGGCCCGAAGGAGTAAAGTCGACTGACTTGTCGAAGGACGCCTTTTCTGCGCTTAAGCAACTGTTGAGAAAAGCGCTTTACGCAACTCGTTGCATGTAAGCCACTAAAATAGTTCTTTTGTTCCTGCAGGAGGATCGAGACAAGATTGCTGTCCTAATAGGAGAGACGTTAAAGGACTGTTCCGGCCGTAGTAGTCCAAGTAGACTTTTCCAGCCCTTATCGCATATGCCCCCTCCCCAACCGGCCTTGGTGAATGCAGCGCTACCTTTGACGGCTGTCAATTCCACACCTACTCAAGTGCCCATGCACTCCACTAGTTAGTAAAACATAGATACTGCCAATGCACTTTCATATTTCTAAGATGTCAAATACAATAGTTGAAAGTTTAGAAAAACAAAAAAAGAAAGAACACAATTATTTACCATATAATAATAATAATAAATAAATAAAAACAGTGTCTGGACTAACTAGACTCGAGAAAAACCATACTGAAGTCGCGGAAAAATTGCAGGGATTACGGACAGCTAGCTTTGGGATATCGTCGCAGGTAATCGGGGGGAGCGGTGCGAGAGATGGTTTCCTTGCGGCGATATCCGGACGAGTGATAATACGTAGTGACATCATCATCTAAGCTTATTAGGCCGCCTGCATTTTTCCAAGCTAGGTTCATGCCTTAAACAATAATTTGGGTTAGTCTAAACGACGTCATTACGATAGAGTTAGAAAGAAGAAGACTGTTAAAAAATGCTGGACATTACACTAGTCATGTGACCACGTGTTAATCTGTGATCAGAGCTTCAATGACATAAACGCTGGACTGTTTTATCATAGATTTTCATAATGTTGTATGTGATCTGTTTATGATGATGATAATTTTTTATAACTCCTAGGCCGCGCCCGCAGAATCTTGTTTCATTGTTAGTTGAATTTTTTTAGTACTAAGCCAGAGGAGACGGTTTAGCTTCTGTTATTATTGTGAAATACTCGTGTCGCAAATGCATTATGATTTGCCCCTTGAGACTGATGTAATTATTTAGAGAATTAAGGAAAAATGTGAAAAAGATATAGTGCTAGTTGTTGCAGGACTGGACCAATTGTACGTGATCGAGGTTAGGTTCGAACTTGTCGGGAGGGACGCTCTAACTAAACAAACAAATTTACGTCAGCCGCTTCCATCACTTTCAGTTTGAAATCGATTGTTGTTTAATTTTTGATTTTTCGAAATTCGGGCCTAAGTTTTGTGTTTTTTCTTTATCGGTTTCGTTGACGTAAATGGGTTTATTCAGTATCGAGGTTTTATGATGAAGCAACTGTATATAGGTTATACGCTACATATTGTATGAAATTGTAGATAATGGATTTTTTTATTGAGAATTTAGAGAGTAAGGATATTATTTATTTGTATAAGAGTAAATAAGATTGAAAGCCCTGTTAGAGGTCCCGTGTGATAATTCGCTCAAAGTCTGGATGATGGCTAACCTGTGTATGTTATTATATTTAGTCGGTTATGCTTTGCCCATCCATTTTCCAGTATAGCCGCGCAGTCTTTCCGTTATCGAAAGAAAGAGAATGTTCACCCTCACAGCTTCTTCACTGTAAACCTCTTAAAGAAAACACATTCAAGATACAATTATTGTTCTTCCTTAGAGAAAACGAACACAACGTGCAGAGATCGTTTTAATTTGTCAACGTTCGTATTTTAGGATGTTTTCGTTTTCAGTTAGTGATATTAGAGACTATTATGATTTTTTTATACTTATTTATTTCTCATTTGTTACCTATAGCTTGTTATACAGACTTATATATAATCGATTCTTATTGCCATCATAAATTAGCTTGTTTATGATTTAGATTTAGTCATGCCTCTGCATGTTTGTTCAATATTTAGCTCACATTGAGCAAGTGTATATGAAATTCTATATTGAATGCTAACGGAGACTTTGCATTTAAAAAAAGCTTCTGCCAAACACGTCAGCGCTGTACTCTACGGGACGGTCCAGAGAACGGTATCCCATTCGGCTGCACCGAACGGCGCCAAATAGTTTTGCGCAATCTTAAAGTGCCACTGAGTGGCGTACTGTCACTGGCCGCTCCACTGTTTCATATAATTTCATTTAAGTTGTGTTTATTTGTATTGTAATATCACCAATTCTTTACTGTATACCTAATTTAAATAAAGATGCAATACGGACAATTTTGTAATTATTGTGTTTTTTTTTTTTTTTTTGTTGGGGTTGGTATGAGTCGACTGGCGTTGGAAGAATGTACAACTGACATTTGAAGAACTTCAATAGCTAACGTTAATACTAAAGTTTAAAAAAAAAAAAAAGCTAGAATACAAGGTCGGGCTACTGGTGGGAATGAGACACAAAGGAGCAGTAAAATTTCCTGGATTTTGACAATATCAAATGAAAACACTAAATTATGTCACTCTCTGTTAACAATTCAAACATCAGTGCACGAAATTAGAAATTCTACGACACTTTCCATGGTCCATAAATGAGCTATTAGCAATCTTGTGTGAGGAGTTTAAAACACAAATATAAGCAACTTTATTTATAACTTGATAAACAAAAGGATGAGTCCTGAATAAGTGAATCTTATTTAATAATGACTAAAATGTTGTTGATATGAATTGTAAATTTACAAACAAATGTTTAATAATTTTGTTATTTTTTTTTTCAGCGCGAAATTTCAATTTAAATTTGGACACCACAATACTGTTGTATAAGACAACAAAAACATTAACCACAAGTTCCCGGGATTTTCTGAATTGCTGCAGTGTGTCAAAATATTGATTTATTGTTAAATTTTGTCTATGCAACCAACAATACACCAATTTAACTGACCAGTAAAAAAATGTTTGTTTTTCGATTTTCCAAAAAATATCATGGAATTTTTAAATATTAAGTCTCGAATTTTTTTTCAATTTTTCAGTAATCGAAAAACAGTATATATTTATATTTTGTCTTTTTTTTTTTTTAATATACAATATTTAGTATTTGAACAACACGATACTCAAAAACGTGTTTTTAATTTCTTGTGAAGAAATAAATATTTTGCAGTAAAGATCCGTCCCTTTGATCCACGGTAAATAAAAAAAATCATCACAATTGAGATAGGGCGGGTGGGCGGGATTACTTTTTGCCTTTTTGTTTTAAAAAGTGGAGGATTTAAGTTGATTACTACAAAAATTTACCATTTTAGGAATGCTTTAAGTGTCTTGTTGTCGAAATAAGTCTACACATATTAAGAAAAAAAAAGGCAAAATATAAGCCCCGCCCACCCACCCGGTCTCAATTGTGATGATTTTTTTATTCTCCGTGAAGCAAGAGGGCGGAGCTTAACTGCAAAATCCTGTTTCTCTACGAGAAATTAAAAACATGTTTTTGAGTATCAAGTTCAAAGAATATTTCACGATTTTGAACTTTAAGGTTTTTATTCTGAAAAGACGACTACGTATGTTAAGAAAAAGGGCAAAATATAAGCCCCGCCCACCCGCCCTATCTCAGTTGTGATGATTTTTTTTAATCGTCGAGAGCCAAAGCAGCAAAATCTTTATTATTTCTCTACAAGAAATTAACATATAAGATATGTTTTTGAAAATCGTGTTATTTTTCGATTTTTTAATTTTTCTGTTTTTCAGTGAGCTGATTTTATAATTTTTCTTTTTTTAATCTGAAATTTGAAAAACGTAAAAAGTAAAGAGTCGAAAGATCGAAAAATCGAGGGAGAATGGAAAAACCGAAAAACTGGAAAATAGAAAAATCGAAACGAAAAAAATTGAAAACCCAAAGTTTAAACATTGAAAAATTGAAAAACCGAAAAATCAAAGAATCGAAAAACTTAAAAATCGTAAAACTGAAATATCGAAAAGTTGAGCAAAATGTTTCGATTTTTTCAATTTTTCGTTTTGGTTTTTTATTTCGTTTATTTTTTCAGGTTTTCGGTTCTTCAATGATCTTACGATTTTTTTTGTTAATGTGAAATTTGAAAAATCGGAAAATCAAAAATTTTTTAAATTGGAAAATCGAAAAAACGAAGACCAATTGAAGATGCGAGAAATTGAAAAATCAAGAAATCAAAACGTCAAAAAAAAATCGGAAAACCTAAAGTTTAAACTTCGCAAAATTGAAGAACTGAGAAACTGAAATCGAAAAATCGAGAAATCGAAAATAGAAAATTTAAAAATTGAAACATTTAAAAATCTAAAAATTTAAGTCAAAAAACTGAAAAATCGTAAAACTAAAATTTCGAAAAATTGAGTAAAATTTTGGATTTTTCAATTTTCCGTGTCTTCAGTTTTTAGATTTGCATTTTATCGTTTCGGTTTTTTATTTTGTTTATTTTTCAGTTTTTCTATTTTCCAATGTTCTGATTTTGAAAATTTTTTTTCAATATGAAATTTTTCACTTTTCCGATTCGCAATTTTTCGATTTTTCAACTTTTGGATTTTGATTGCAATTTTTAAAGTGCTCGTTTTAAATATATAATAATTATTACTATAATTTTTTAAATAATTCACATTTTCTTTAGAATTTTTCCATTTCTCAATAAATTACTAGATTTTAAAACTTTTTCATTTATTCGACTTTTCAATTTTGCGATTTTTAATTTGTCATTTTTTCGATGCTTCAATTTTTAATTTCTTCAAATGTTTTTATTTTCTTTATCCTTACAATTTTTGTTCAATGTTCTGATTTTATTATTTTTTGTTTTTTCAATTCCACTTTTTTCAATTTTTCATTTCTTCAGTATTACAAAATGCGACTTTTCGAATTTCCATTTTAAAATTTTTCAGACCAGAATTCTTTCAAAATCCATATTTCCTTGCAAAAATGTACCATGTTAACCGTGTTCTAAGTTTCTCGTTGTGAAAAGATGGCTATGTATATTAAGAAAAAAAGGCAAAATATATGCCCCGCCCACCCACCCGGTCTCAATTGTGATTATTTTTTTTATTGGCCGTGAACCAAGAGGGCGGAGCTTAACTGCAAAATCCTTTTTCTCTACGAGAAATTAAAAACATGTTTTTGAGTATCGTGTTGTTCAAAGAATATTATGTATATTAAGAAAAAAATAAAGCCAAAGATTACGCCCTACTCATAGCCGCCTCAATCTCAGTTCTCAATTGTGATTAATTTTTCATTCGTTGTCAGATTAAGGGGCGGGGCTTAACTGCAAGATCCATATTTGTGTACAAGAATTCATGATTTTAAACTGTAAGGTTCTTTTTCTGAAAAGACGACTAAGTATGTTAAGAAAAAAGCAAAATATAAGCCCCGCCCACGCGCCCTATCTCAGTTGTGATGTTTTTTTGAATACCGTGTTATTTTTCAATTTTTAATTTTTCGTATCGGTTTTTTCTTTTGTTTATAATTCTTTAGTTTTTCTGTTTTTTAATATTCTGATTTTATGATTTTTCTTTCTTTTTTAATCTGAAATTTGAAAAATGGAAAAATAAAAATTTTAAATTCGGGAAAATTGAAAAACGGAAAAAGTGAAGGGTCGAAAGATTGAAAAATCGAAGGAAAATGGAAAAACCGAAAACCCAAAGTTTAAACATCGAAAAATTGAAAAACCGAAAAATTAAACAATTGAGGAACTGAAAAATCGAAAAGTCGAAAAATCCAAAAAACGGTTAATTTAGACATTGAAAAATTGAAAATAAAAAATTTGGAAACTTCAAATATTGAAAAATTTAAAAATCCAAAAATCAAAGAATCGAAAAACTAAAAAATCGAAGTGACTCAATTTTTCGTTTCGGTTTTTTATTTCGTTTATTTTTTCAGTTTTCGGTTTTTCAATGTTTTGATTTTACGATTTTTCTTCTTTTAATGTGAAATTTGAAAAATCGGAAAATCAAAAATTTTTTCAATTGGAAAATCGAAAAAACGAGGACAAATTGAAGAACCGAGAAATTGAAAAATCAAGAAATCGAAAAGTCGAAAAACCAAAAAAAAAAACAATTAATCTAGAAACCGAGAAATCGAAAATAAAAAATTTAGAAACGTATTAATTGAAACAATTAAAAATCTAAAAATCAAGTCAAAAAACTGAAAAATCGTAAAACTAAAATATCGAAAAATTGAGTAAAATTTTTGGATTTTTCAATTTTCCAAAAAATATCGTATTTCTTTCAATATGGAATTTATATTATATTAAGTCTGGATTTTTTTTTTCAATTTTTCAGTAATTGAAAAACAATATATATATTTGTATTTTGTCTTTTTAAAAAGATCATCACAATTGAGATAGGGCGGCTGGGCGGGCTTACTTTTTGCCTTTTTGTTTTAAAAAGTGGAGGATTTAAGTTGATTACTACAAAAATTTACCATTTTAGGCATGCTTTAAGTGTCTTGTTGTCGAAATAAGTCTACACATATTAAGAAAAAAAAAGGCAAAATATAAGCCCCGCCCACCCACCCGGTCTCAATTGTGATGATTTTTTTATTCGCCGTGAACCAAGAGGGCGGAGCTTAACTGCAAAATGCTTATTTCTCTACGAGAAATTAAAAACATGTTTTTGAGTATCGTGTTGTTCAAAGAATATTATGTATATTAAGAAAAAAATAAAGGCAAAGAATAGGCCCCACCCATACTCGCCCCAATCTCAATTCTCAATTACGATGAATTCTTCATTCGTTGTCAGATTAAGGGGCGGGGCTTAACTGCAAGATCCATATTTGTGTACAAGAATTCATGATTTTAAACTGTAAGGTTCTTTTTCTGAAAAGACGACTAAGTATGTTAAGAAAAAAGCAAAATATAAGCCCCGCCCACGCGCCCTATCTCAGTTGTGATGATTTTTTTAGTATCGTGTTATTTTTCGATTTTTCAATTTTTCATATCGGTTTTTTCTTTTGTTTATAATTTTTTAGTTTTTCTGTTTTTCAATGTTCTGATTTTATAATTTTTCTTTCTTTTTAAATCTGAAATTTGAAAAATGGAAAAATAAAAATTTTAAATTCGGGAAAATTGAAAAACGGAAAAAGTGAAGGGTCGAAAGATTGAAAAATCGAAGGAAAATGGAAAAACGGAAAACCCAAAGTTTAAACATCGAAAAATTGAAAAACCGAAAAATTAAACAATTGAGGAACTGAAAAATCGAAAAATCAAGAAATCGAAAAGTCGAAAAACCCAAAAAAACCGTTAATTCAGACATTGAAAAATCGAAAATTAAAAATTTGGAAACTGCAAATATTGGAAAATTTAAAAATCCAAAAATCAAAGAATCGAAAAACTAAAAAATCGAAAAGTTGACTCAATTTTTCGTTTCGGTTTTTTATTTCGTTTATTTTTTCAGTTTTCGGTTTTTCAATGTTTTGATTTTACGACTTTTCTTTTTTTAATGTGAAATTTGAAAAATCGGAAATTCAAAAATTTTTAAAATGGAAAATCGAAAAAACGAGGACAAATTGAAGAACCGAGAAATTGAAAAATCAATAATTCAAAACGTGAAAAATAAAATCGGAAAACCCAAAGTCTCAACTTCACAAAATTGAAGAACTGAGAAACTGAAATCGAAAAATCGAAAAGTCGAAAAATCAAAAAAAAAACGATTAATCTAGAAACCGAGAAATCGAAAATAGAAAATTTAGAAACGTATTAACTGAAACAATTAAAAATCTAAAAATCGAGTCAAAAAACTGAAAAATCGTAAAACTAAAATATCGAAAAATTGAGTAAAATTTTTGGACTTTTCAATTTTCCAAAAAATATATTTCTTTCAATATGGAATTTATTATGTCTCGATTTTTTTTTCAATTTTTCAGTAATCGAAAAACAACATATATTTCTATTTTCTCTTTTTAAAAAGATCATCACAATTGAGATAGGGCGGGTGGGCGGGCTTACTTTTTGCCTTTTTGTTTTAAAAAGTGGAAGATTTAAGTTGATTACTACAAAAATTTACCATTTTAGACATGCTTCAAGTTTCTTGTTGTCGAAATAAGTCTACACAAAATTAAAAGGCTAAATAGATGCCCCGCCCACCCACCCGGTCTCAATTGTGATGATTTTTTTTATTCGCCGTGAGCCAAGAGGGCGGAGCTTAACTGCAAAATCCTTATTTCTCTACGACAAATTAAAAACTTGTTTTTGAGTATGGTGTTGTTCAAAGAATATAATGTATATTAAGAATAAAATAAAGGCAAAGATTAAGCCCCACCCATATCCGCCCCGATCTCAGTTCTCAATTGTGATGAATTTTTCATTGGTTGACAGATCGAGGGGCGGGGCTTAACTGCAAGATCCATTTTTGTCTACAAGAATTCACGATTTTAAACTTTAAGGTTCTTGTTCTGAAAAGACGACTACGGTGTTAAGAAAAAGGGCAAAATATAAGACCCGCCCACCCGCCCTATCTCAGTTGTGATGATTTCTTTTTAATCGTCGAGACCCAAAGGAGCAAAATCTTTATTATTTCTCTACAAGAAATTACCATATAAGACATGTTTTTGAATATCGTGTTATTTTTCGATTTTTTAATTTCTCTGTTTTTCAATGAAGTGATTTTATAATTTTTCTTTTTTTAATCTAAAATTTGAAAAATGGAAAAATAAAAAACTTTAATACTGGAAAATTGAAAAACGGAAAAAGTGAACAGTCAAAAGATTGAAAAATCGAAGGAAAATGGAAAACTTCAAGTTTAAACATAGAAAAATTGAAAAACCGAAAAATTAAAGAATTGAGAAACTGAAAAATCGAAAAATCAAGAAGTTGAAAAGTCGAAAACCCCCAAAAAACGATTAATCTAGACATTGAAAAATCGAAAATCGAAGAAACTAAAAAGTCGTAAAACTGAAATATCGAAAAGTTGACTCAATTTTTCGTTTCGGTTTTGTATTTCGTTTATGTTTTCAGTTTTCGGTTTTTCAGTGTTTTGATTTTACGATTTTTCTTTTTTAAATGTGAAATTTGAAAAAATCGAAAAAACGAAGACAAATTGAAGAATCGAGAAATTGAAAAGTCAAGAAATCAAAACGTTAAAAAAAATCGGAAAATTTAAAGTTTAAACTTCGCAAAATTGAAGAACTGAGAAACTGAAACCGAAAAATCGAGAAATCAAGAAGTCGAAATACCAAAAAAAAAACGATTAATCTAGAAACTGAAAAATCGAAAATAGAAAATTTAGAAAGGTAAAATATTGAAAAGTTTAAAAATCAAAAAATTTAATAGTCAAAAAACTGAAAAATCGTAAACCTAAAATATCGAAAAATTGAGTAAAATTTTTGGAGTTTTCAATTTTTCGTTTCTTCAGTTTTTAGATTTACATTTTTTCATTTTGGTTTTTTATTTTGGTTATTTTTCGGTTTTCCAATGTTCTGATTTTGTATTTTTTCTTTTTTTTAATATGAAATTTTTCACTTTCCCGATTGTCAATTTTTCGATTTTTCAACTTTTGGATTTTGATTGCAATTTTTAAATATATAATAATTATTACTATAATTTTTTAAATATTTCACATTTTCTTTAGAATTTTTCCAATTCTCAATAAATTACTAGATTTTAAAACTTTTTCATTTCTTCAAATGATTTTATTATTTTTTGATATTTCAATTTTTCATTTCTTCAGTATTACAAAATGCAACTTTTCGGAATTTCCATTTTAAAATTTTTCAGATCAGAATTCTTTCAAAACCCATATTTCCTTGCAAAGATGTACCATGTTAACCGTGTTCTAAGTTTCTCGTTGTGAAAAGATGGCTATGTATATTAAGAAAAAAAGGCAACATATAAGGCCCGCCCACCCACCCGGTCTCAATTGTGATGATTTTTTGATTTGAAAAATGGAAAAATAAAAAAATTTAAATACTGGAAAATTGAAAAACAGAAAAAGTGAAGAGTCGAAAGTTCGAAAAATCGAAGGAAAATGGAAAAACCGAAAAACTGGAAAATCGAAAAATCGAAACAAAAAATGGAAAACCCAAAGCTTAAACATCGAAAAATTGAAAAACCGAAAAATTAAACAATTGAGGAACTGAAAAATCGAAAAATCAAGAAATCGAAAAGTCGAAAAATCTAAAAAACGGTTAATTCAGACATTGAAAAATCAAAAATCAAAAATTTGGACTTCAAATATTGAAAAATTTAAAAATCCAAAAATCAAAGAATCGAAAAACAAAAATCGAAAAATTGAGTAAAATTTTTGGATTTTTCAATTTTCCAAAAAATATCATATTTCTATCAATATGGAATTTATATTATATTAAGTCTCGATTTTTTTTTCAATTTTTCAGTAGTCGAAAAACAATATATTTATATTTTGTCTTTTTAAAAAGATCATCACAATTGAGATAGGGCGGGTGGGCGGGCTTACTTTTTGCCTTTTTGTTTTAAAAAGTGGAGGATTCAAGTTGATTACTACAAAAATTTACCATTTTAGACATGCTTTAAGTTTCTTGTTGTCGAAATAAGTCTACACATGTTAAGAAAAAAAAAAGGCTAAATATAAACCCCGCCCACTCACCCGGTCTCAATTGTGATGATTTTTTTTATTCGCCGTGAGCCAAGAGGGCTGAGCTTAACTGCAAAATCCTTATTTCTCTACGAGAAATTAAAAACATGTTTTTGAGTATCGTCTTGTTCAAAGAATATTGTGTATATTAAGAAAAAATAAAGCCAAAGATTACGCCCTACTCATAGCCGTCCTAATCTCAGTTCTCAATTGTGATAAATTTTTCATTCGTTGTCAGATCAAGGGGCGGGGCTTAACTGCAAGATTTTTCATTTTTGGGATTTTTCGTTTTTTTTTAATTTAGATGTTTTATTTCTTGATCTTTCGATTTTTCAATTTTTTTAATTATCAAATTTTTAGATTTTTCAATTTCTCAATTTTTCGGTTTCTCCTTTTCTAATTTTTTGATTTTTAGTTTTTCAATTTTTTAAATTTTAAATTAACGATTTTTCCATTTTTCGATTTTACGATTTTTTATGTTTCGAATTCCCAATTTTATACTCTTACTTTTTGGTATGTATGTATGTATGTAGATACATATTTCAATTTTTTGAATTTTAAAATTTTCCGACTTTTCATTTTTTTGATTCCTCCATTTTTCAAGTTCTCGATTTCTCAATTTTGCAACACCTAATTTTTTTTCAATTTTTCGATTTCGATCCATCTTTCGACTTTTCGGGGTTCGATTTTCGGTTTTTCAATTTTCCGAAATTTTGGTTTGAGTATTTTTCAATTTGAGGATTCTTCAAACTCTCGATTTTTGGAATTTTCGATTTCTTGAATGAAAAATTGAAGAATCGACAAATATTTCGATTTTTCAATATTTCAATTTTTGGCGTTTTGAAATTTTCCTTTTTTTTTGATTTCTGGATTTTTCAATTTTGGGAATTTTTCGTAACCTAATTTTTTTCAATTTTTCGATTGATATTTCGACTTTTCGGGTTTCGATTTTTCGGTTTTTCAACATTTCAGTTTGAGGTTTTTTTGCAATTTGTGGATTTCTCGATTTTCCGATATTTCAGTTTTTCGATTTTTTATTTCTGGATTTCTCGATTTTTCGATTTTCTTAAGTTTTCGATGTTTCAGAAATTTGTTATTAGTATTTTTGTATTTCGATTTTCCAAAAAATATATCATATTTCTTGCAATATGGAATTTATAAGTGTCGACTTTTTTTTTCAATTTTTCAGTAATCGAAAAACAATTCAAAAATAAATTTCGGTTTTTCGTGGTGAGGATTTTTTTAATTTTGAGAATTGAATTGAAAATAGAGTAAGGAAGTTTTAATTGGTTAGCAAACGTTGGGGCGGAGCCTAATTGTAAAATCCATATTTCTTTATAAAAATTTACCATTACGTGTTTAAGTTTATAATATTTTAAAAAATCGTCTCAATTGAAATATTTTTTTATATTTTGCCTTTTTTTTCTTAATAATGTATATATGTTTTCTTTGAACAATACGATACTCAAAGATATGTTTTTAATTTCTTGTAAAGAAATAAGTATTTTGCAGTTAAGCTCCGCCCCTTTGATCCACGGCGAATAAAAAAAGATCATCACAATTAAGATAGGGCGGGTGGGCGGGCTTACTTTTTGCCTTTTTGTTTTAAAAAGTGGAGGATTTAGGTTGATTACTACAAAAATCTACCATTTTTGATATGCTTTAAGTTTCTTGTTGTCGAAATAAGTCTACACATATTAAGAAAAAAAAAAGGCTAAATATAAGCCCCGCCCGCCCACCCTGAGCCAAGAGGGCGGAGCTTAACTGCAAAATCCTTTTTCTCTAGGAAATTAAAAACATGTTTTTGAGTATCGTGTTGTTTAAAGAATATTATGTATATTAAGAAAAAAATAAAGCCAAAGATTACGCCCTACTCATAGCCGCCCCAATCTCAGTTCTCGATTGTGATGAATTTTTCATTCGTTGTCAGATCGAGGGGCGGGGCTTAACTGCAAGATCCATATTTGTCTACAAGAATTCACCATTTTAAACTTTAAGGTTCTTGTTCTGAAAAGACGACTACGTATGTTAAGAAAAAAGGCAAAATATAAGCCCCGCTCACCCACCCTGTCTCAGTTGTGATGATTTTTTTTTTTTAAACGTCGAGAACCAAAGGAGCAAAATCTTTATTATTTCTCTACAAGAAATTACCATATAAGACATGTTTTTGAATATCGTGTTATTTTTCGATTTTTTAATTTTTCTGTTTTTCAATGAGGTGATTTTATAATTTTTCTTTTTTTAATCTGAAATTTGAAAAATGGAAAAATAAAAAATTTTAAATACTGGAAAATTGAAGAGTCGAAATATTGAAAAATAGAAGGAAAATGGAAAAACCGAAAAATCCAAACGAAAAAAATGGAAAACTTCAAGTTTAAACATTGAAAAATTGAAAAACCGAAAAATTAAAGAATTGAGAAACTGAAAAATCGAAAAATCAAGAAGTTGACGAGTCGAAAAACCCAAAAAAACGATTAATCCAGACATTGAAAAATCGAAAATAAAAAATTTGGAAACTTTAAATATTGAAAAATTTAAAAATCCGAAAATCAAAGAATCGAAAAACTAAAAAGTCGTAAAACTGAAATATCGAAAAGTTTTTCGTTTCGTTTTTTTATTTCGTGTATTTTTTCAGTTTTGGTTTTTCAATGTTTTGATTTTACGATTTTTCATTTTTTAATGTGAAATTTGAAAAATCGGAAAATCAAAAATTTTTAAATTGAAGAACCGAGAAATTGAAAAATCAAAAAATCAAAACGCTAAAAAAAAAACGGAAAACCTAAAGTTTAAAGTTTGCAAAATTGAAGAATTGAGAAACTGAAATCGAAAAATCGAGAAATCAAAAAGTCGAAATACCAAAAAAAACTGAAACATTTAAAAATGTAAAAATTTAAGTCAAAAAACAAAAACCGTAAAACTAAAATATCGAAAAATTGAGTAAAATTTTTAATTTTTCAATTTTTCCTGTGTTCAGTTTTTAGATTTGCATTTTATCGTTTCGGTTTTTATTTTGTTTATTTTTCAGTTTTTCGATTTTCCAATGTTTCGATTTTGTAATTTTTCTTTTTTTCAATTTTTCACTTTTCCGATTCGCAATTTTTCGATTTTTCAACTTTCAGATTTTGATTTGCAATTTTTAAAGTGCTTGTTTTAAATATATAATAATAATTATTGTAATTTTAAAAATATTTCACATTTTCTTTAGAATTTTTCCATTTCTCAATAAATTACTAGATTTTAAAACTTTTTCATTTATTCGACTTTTCAATTTTGCGATTTTTAATTTGTCATTTTTTCGATGCTTCAATTTTTCATTTCTTCAAATGTTTTTATTTTCTTTGTCCTTACAATTTTTCGATTGTTCAATGTTCTGATTTTATTATTTTTTGTTTTTTTCAATTTCACTTTTTTCAATTTTTCATTTCTTCAGTATTACAAAATGCAACTTTTCGAATTTCCATTTTAAAATTTTTCAGATCAGAATTCTTTCAAAATCCATATTTCCTTGCAAAAATGTACCATGTTAACCGTGTTCTAAGTTTCTCGTTGTGAAAAGATGGCTTGGTATATTAAAAAAAAAAGCCAAGATATAAGCCCCGCCCACCCACCCGGTCTCAATTGTGATGATTTTTTTTATTCGCCGTGAGCCAAGAGGGCGGAGCTTAACTGCAAAATCCTTATTTCTCTACGAGAAATTAAAAACATGTTTTTGAGTATCGTGTTGTTCAAAGAATATTATGTATATTAAGAAAAAAATAAAGCCAAAGGTTACGCCCTATTCATAGCCGCCCCAATCTCAGTTCTCAATTGTGATAAATTTTTCATTCGTTGTCAGATCAAGGGGCGGGGCTTAACTGCAAGATTCATATTTGTCTACAAGAATTCACCATTTTAAACGTTAAGGTTCTTGTTCTGAAAAGACGACTACGTATGTTAAGAAAAAGGGCAAAATATAAGCCCCGCCCACCCGCCCTATCTCAGTTGGGATGATTTTTTCAGTATCGTGTTATTTTTCAATGTTCTGATTTTATAATTTTTCTTTTTTTAATCTGAAATTTGAAAAATGGAAAAATAAAAAATTTTAAATACTGGAAAATTGAAAAATGGAAAAAGTGAAGAGTCGAAAGATTGAAAAATCGAAGGAAAATGGAAAAACCGAAAAATTGGAAAATCGAAACGAAAACCCAAAGTTTAAATATCGAAAATCAAAAATTTGGAAACTTCAAATATTGAAAAATTTAAAAATCCGAAAATCAAAGAATCGAAAAACTAAAATGTCGTAAAACTGAAATATCGAAAAGTTTCGGTTTTTTATTTCGTTTATTTTTTCAGTTTTCGGTTCTTCAATATTTTGACTTTACGATTTTTCTTTTTTTAACGTGAAATTTGAAAAATCGGAAAATGAAAAATTTTTATATTGGGAAATCGAAAAAACGAAGACAAATTGAAGAACTGAGAAATTGAAAAATCAAAAAGTCAAAAAAAAAACGGAAAACCTAAAGTCTAAACTTCGCAAAATAGAAGAACTGAGAAACTGAAATCGAAAAATCGAGAAATCGAAGACGAAAAACCAAAAAAAAACGATTAATCTAGAAACTGAGAAACCGAAAATAGAAAATTTAGAAACGTAAAAAAATTGAAACATTTAAAAATCTAAAAATTTAAGAGTCAAAAAACTAAAAATCGTAAAACTAAAATATCGAAAAATTAAGTAAAATTTTTGGATTTTTCAATTTTTCTTGTCTTCAGTTTTTAGATTTGCATTTTTTCGTTTCGGTTTTTAATTTTATTTATTTTTCAGTTTTCTAATGTTCTGATTTTGTAATTTTTCTTCTTTCTTTTTTCAATATGAAATTTTTCACTTTTCCGATTCGCAATTTTTCGATTTTTCAACTTTTAGTTTTTGATTTGCAATTTTTAAAGCGTTTGTTTTAAATATATAATAATAATTATTATAATTTTTTAAATATTTCACATTTTCTTTAGAATTTTTCCATTTCTCAATAGATTACTAGATTTTAAAACTTTTTCATTTGTTCGACTTTTTTTTCGAATTTTTAATGTTCTGATTTTATTATTTTTTGTTTTTTCAGTTTCACTTTTATCATTTCTTTTGTTTTACAAAATGCAACTTTTCGAATTTTCATTTTAAAATTATTTCCTTGCAAAAATGTACCATGTTAACCATGTTCTAAGTTTCTAAGGCAAAATATAAGACATGTTTTTGAGTATCGTGTTATTTTTCGATTTTTCAATTTTTCCGTTTTTCAATGAGCTGAATTTATAATTTTTCTTTTTTTAATCTGAAATTTGAAAAATGGAAAAATAAAAAAATTTAAATACTGGAAAATTGAAAAACGGAAAAGTGAAGAGTCGAAAGATTGGAAAAACGGAAAAATTGGAAAATCGAAACGAAAAAAAAATGGAAAACCGAAAGTTTAAATATCGAAAAATTGAAGAATTGAGAAACTGAAAAATCGAAAAACCCAAAAAAAACCGATTAATCCAGACATTGAAAAATCGAAAATCAAAAATTTGGGAACTTCAAATATTGAAAAATTTAAAAATCCAGAAATCAAAAAAAATCGTAAAACTGAAATATCGAAAAATTGAGCAAAATGTTTCGATTTTTTCAATTTTTCGTTTCGGTTTTTTATTTCGTTTATTTTTCAGGTTTTCGGTTTTTCAGCGTTTTGATTTTACGATTTTTCTTTTTCTTAATGCGAAACTTGAAAAATCGAAAAAACGAAGACAAATTGAACCGAGAAATTGAAAAATCAGGATACCAGAACGTCAAAAAAAATTGGAAAACCTAAAGTTTAACTTAAAAACGAGAAATCGAAAAGTCGAAATACCAAAAAAAAAAAAAACCGATTAATCCAGAAACTGAGAAATCGAAAATAGAAAATTTAGAAACGTAAAAAATTGAAACATTAAAAATTTAAGAGTCAAAAAACTGAAAAATCGTAAAACTAAAATATCGAAAAATTGAATAAAATTTTTTCATCAGTTTTTAGACTATTTTTTCGTTCGGGTTTTTTATTTTGTTTATTTTTCAGCTTTTTGATTTTCCAATGTTCTGATTTTGTAATTTTTCTTTTTTTCAATATGAAATTTTTCCTTTTCCGATTTGCAATTTTTCGATTTTTCAACTTTTATATTTTGACTTGCAATTTTTAAAGTGCCTGTTTTCAATATATATATCTAACAATTTTTATTATAATTTTTAAAGTATTTCACATTTTCAATTTTACAACTTTGGAATTTTTCCATTTCTCAATAAATTACTAGATTTTAAAACTTCTTCATTTATTAGATGCTTCAATTTTTCATTTTTTCAGTATCCCAAAATGCAACTTTTCGAATTTAAATTTTAAAATTTTTCAGACCAGAATTCTTTCAAAATCCATATTTCCTTGCAAAAATGTACCATGTTAACCTAAGTTTCCCGTTGTGAAAAGATGGCTATGTATATTAAGAAAAAAAAACAGAACATAAGCCCCGCCCACCCGCCCTGTCTCAATTCTGATGATTGTTTTACTGGTTGTAAGCGAGGGGCGGAGCTTAATTGTAAAATCCTTATTTTTCCAAGAGAAATTACCATGTGAAATATGTTCTTAAGTAATCGTGTTATACAAAATAAACTAAAGAAAACCAAAAGAGAAGCCCCACCCATCCGTCTCGATCAACAATCGTGATGAATTTTTCATTCGTTGTCAGACCGAGGGGCGGAGCGTAATTACAAAACTTCATGTTCCGTACTTTAAAAAGGATAAAAAGTAAATAAATATAGCCATGAAACAAATGATTGATGAAAAGAATTTGGTGCCAACACATACGGTATGCAAAAAAGCCTTAGATAGATTTTTCACTCGTATTTATTTTCCAAAAGGAATGTACATTGTATAAAATTTCCTCTTCATCTATTATACATATAAATATTTACATATAAAATATAGAGTTCGTATATACAGATAAAATAATACTTATTACATAACTAAATGGACGCGGTGCCGAAATAGCTTCCTTAATACTGATTGGATCACTAAACTACTTTCAGCACCAATTGAAAATGAGCACGACATAACCCTACACTTTCGTTCCGTTTTGCTGGCTGTCGCCAATAGTCACGTGGGTCACAAACGGCCCTCTGTGTTGGTTCCGATTGGGGTGTCGACCCTGCACTGGTTGTTGTGGCGGTTGCTGCTGCTGACCTTGTCTGGGCAGCGAATTGGAATTGACGTCTTGGTACGTCACAGGCTGGGTGGTGTGGTGGACCGGGGGTGGATTCGCCCGCGCCGGGCGGTTATTCAACATGGATTGGATACTTTCATATTCGTAGAAATTCGAGACTGGTCGGAGCTGGTTGTCGGTTCGAGCTTGACGCTGAGAGTGGTACTGATGCTGCTTCCGGCTAAGAGAAACGTCGAAACGTCAGCGGTTAAAAGATCTAGGTGAAAATCTACAGCATTATGTTATTAGATGGTCTGGAGTGGAATTAGTTTTGGGTGAAGCAAATTCAGCACGGATTTAGTACAATACAAGCGCCCCCAAGTAGTGTACTAATTTTAGCCATCTTTAAACGTATGTAACTGATTTTTTGATGGATAGATGGATTAAGAATATGTCTCAAGTTTTTCGATTTTTAATAAATTGATACATAATAAATAGCCCAGCACCCGACAGAAAGCAAAGCCACAAGCATTAGTAAGGCGCAAGAACAGTGTGTAAACAGAAAAAGTGCATACCTTTCTTCCTCCACCTTTAACCTTTGCTGTTGAACTTGCAGACGCATCTGAACTATCTGACTGTCAGATAGCGGATCTTTACGGCTGCTTGGACAAAATACAATTATGACAATGACAATGCAAAACATCAACAATAATCATTATAACATTAACAGATCGATTTGTTATCGTCATGCAACAAATCAGTGTTAGTAACAAATGAAATGTGCACAACACAGAAGACATTGTAGGCCCTCCATAACCTCAAAAACTGTACATTGTCGTACCTTAAGTGATTCTGCAGCTCGTTGTAGTTGACGTAGTGGGTGAACGGCACGGATTCGGTGATCCCCGAGCGACTGCCAGGCCTGCCACCGTACTCCCCGTAGTTGTTAACCTACAACAAAAGTCACCGTCATTTTCCAAGATTAGACGAGGTATAACATTTTTTTGGTTTTTTGTTTGAAAAAATGATATTAATATAGATGTATCATAAATCAAACTGCAGCTTTTTTCATATTCTAGAGCGCAGAGACCAGTTCAATCAACTAAAAAAATATGGATGAGAAATATCGTAAAAAAAGCACCATTGTATGTTTTCTTTTCAAGTTTTTTAAGTCATAACCATCATAGAATCGCTTGAAAATTCGCACATGGTTAAAACTTCAATTTTTACAGGGCGCAGAGTCATTAAATGTTTGTTAGTGGTACAATTTGTTTAAATAATAATGTGTTTATTAAAGTCAAAATATACCACAAATTAATGCAAAATACGTCGAATAATTTTAAGAGGAATATCAGAGGAAAATTAATGATCTATTGGTTAGCAGAGTTTTTAACAAAAACTAACAATTATTGAAAAAAATGGGTATCAATTCGACAGAATTTGAGCAGTTAGTTCAGTACTTTGCCGATAGGAGCGCCACTAAAATTTACGGAAGCGGCTTTCCAGGTAAAACCCTTATTGCCTGCTCTACCATAAGCTGATAGAGTTCTCGGCTGATTTTTCTAATTTATGGCAAGGAACTCAGTTTTATAACAAGACCGGCCGCAGTAATCTATTGTTAAGGAAATTAAATTTTACGCAATGAGGTACTATTATAAAACCGAATTAAAACTGGGGAACTATAATATTTTTACTCCACTCAGGATCCTGAATTCAATACACATGATTACTAAAAAATCATTGTAATATTATTGTTAATATATATTTTGCTTTGTTAATTAATAAAACTAGTAAACATATTTATAATAATAATAAAAAATATATAAAATACAGCTTTTGTTTAACACGTATAAGTAGCTAAGTGTATATACTTGTCAAGATAAAACTCATTTTGGCAGACGATATACCCTCTAAGAAAATAACGGGTGGGCGGGTGGGGCTTATTTCTTGTCTTTTTTTTGTTGACTATAGTTTTCGTTCAACAAAATGATACATAAAAACATATTTCGCATGCTAGATTCTTGTAGAGAAAGTCGTCACGATTGAGTTGAGGGTGGGTGGGCGGGGTTTGTATGTTGCGTTTTTTCTCAATATATGCACGTAGTTTTCTTTTCCAGTAAATTTATAAAGAAATGTGGGTACAAAATTTACCATTTTCAACATGTTTTCAGTTTCTTGTTGTGAAGACTATAAATTAAGATGAAAAAAAAGAAGGCAAAAATAAGCCCCGCCCACCCACCCTGTCTCAATTGTGGCGATCTTAACTGCAAAATCCCTTAAAGGGTATAGCATTTGCCAAAATCAGTTTTATCTAAATAAAAGCAGTAGCCCCGCCCACCCACCCCTATTTTCTCAGAGGATATGTCATTTGCTAAAATTAGTCTTATCTTAGCAAGGGCCACCAGCCCTCTATTTTCTTAGAAGGTATGGTATTTGCTAAAATCAGTATTATCTTAATAAAAGTACTAGGCCCGCCCACCCGCCCTCTATTTTCTTAGAAGGTATGGCATTTGCCAAAATCAGTTTTATCTTAATAAAAGTACTAGCCCCGCCTACCCACCCCCTATTTTCTCAGAGGATTCTGTCATTTGCCAAAATCAGTCTTATCTTAGCAAATACTAGCCCCGCCCACCCGCCCTCGATTTTCCTAGAGCATATTGCATTTGCCAAAATCAGTTTTATCTTAATGAAAGTACAAGCCCCGCCCACCCACCCCCATGTTTTCTCAGAGGATTATGTCATTTGCCAAAACTAGTCTTATCTTAGCAAATACTAGTATTTTAGCAAATGACATACTTTTAAAGAAAATAGAGGGTGGGTGGGCGGGGTTAGTATTTGATAAGATAAGACTAATTTTGGCAAATAACATATCCTTTGAGAAAATAGAGCGCGGGTGAGCGGGGCTAGTACTTGCTAAGTGATTTTGGCAAATGATATACTTTAAAAAAATAAAGGGCGGGTGGGGGGGCTAGCATTTGGCAAGATAAGATTGATTTCCGCAGATGACATACCTTCTAAGAAAATAAAGGGCGGGTGGGTGGGGCTAGTACTTGTCAAGATAAAACTAATTTTGGCAGATGATATACCCTCTAAGAAAATAACTGCCCATTCACAATGGACATAAGGCATAACAAGTACATAAAGCTTACATAAATACATAAAGTTGAAACGATGGAAAACGTGTACCTCTGTTCACAGTGGACGAACGTAATTCTTATGCTTATGAACGTTTTATGTAATCCTTGTGTGCGTACACAAAGTTGAAACAAGTTCAACTTTGTGCACGAATTATGTCAAAATTATGTTAAAATCTAGGGACTTTTGAATGCTGCTGTTGAATTCCCTTTGACAGTTGGCACTTGACACTTCACACCTTTGATTATATTATATAAATTATAAGCAAAGCTTCACATTGCGAGTTTGTTCTGTACTGCGAGTTGTCAAGTTCGAATATCGTATGAAATTGTAGGTTAGATATTTTGATTGACTCAGTTTGAGGTTAGCCGTTTCTATGTTTAGCCGGGAGTTATTCCGTTCTGCGTTTGCGCAGTTTAACAATTCTTACAGAGTTCACTCTGTCCACTGTGAACGTAGATAAGCATAAGCCAGACACAAACCAAAAACGTAAATTATGTTATGCGCTCGTTCTTATGTCTTATGTCCATTGTGAATGGGCAGTAACGGGTGGGCGGGTGGGGCTTATTTCTTGACTTTTTTTGTTTGACTATAGTTTTCGTTCAACAAAATGATACATAAAAACATATTTCGCATGCTAGATTCTTGTAGAGAAAGTCGTCACGATTGAGTTGAGGGTGGGTGGGCGGGGTTTGTATTTTGCGTTTTTTCTCAATATATGCACGTAGTTTTCTTTTCCAGTAAATTTATAAAGAAATGTGGGTACAAAATTTACCATTTTCAACATGTTTTCAGTTTCTTGTTGTGAAGAGAAGACTATAAATAAAGAAGAAAAAAAAGAAGGCAAAAATAAGCCCCGCCCACCCACCCTGTCTCAATTGTGGCGATCTTAACTGCAAAATCCCTTAGAGGGTATAGTATTTGCCAAAATCAGTTTTATCTAAATAAAAGCAGTAGCCCCGCCCACCCACCCCTATTTTCTCAGAGGATATGTCATTTGCTAAAATTAGTCTTATCTTAGCAAGGATTAGCCCCGCCCACCCGCCCTCTATTTTCTTAGAAGGTATGGTATTTGCTAAAATCAGTATTATCTTAATAAAAGTACTTATCCCAGAAAGGAGGTGTTTTAAAAAAGCCCTACGCCCAGTAACTTCTCCCTTGATTCTTTACTCGAAAAAAGTGCTCGTATATGTTTTCATTTGCCGAGAGATCATTTTCAAAATATATTTATAATAAAAATATGCAAGTCTTGGTGATGAAAAATGTACTAATAAATTATTAAAGTTCATAAAAAAAATAGAAACAAATTTTATTTATTTTAAAAAAATCTCTCGCAAAGGCAGGTTCCTCTTTCTTCTTGAATCAATTATTTCGGGCAATAATGCGCCAAAGTAAAATCTGCCAAGTTTATCTGCCATCTTTTTACATATATTTCTTCGTCTTTATAAATTTTTTCTATATTTATTCCTTTGGGTGTCCATACAACAAAATGAACTTGTGAAATACCCGTAACAAGTATTTTATTATTTTTTTTTTTCTAACCGCTTCTTCGGGAGACAAATCTTGCGATTTTGATGGGCATTTAATTTCGACTAATGCACTCCTATCCTCTAGAACCCTGTCTGGACTAGCAGCCAAGTAAGGAAATTGTTTTGAAATAAACAAGCCACACCGTTCTGTTTTTATATTTTTATTTATTTCAAAACACTTCACAGCTTTTTCCTCACTTTGCTGTCCATAGTATGTATGACTATTACCTCTAAATGTACTGTACAACACAGGCTCCACAGTTTTAGCTATTGCTGTAGTCGGTCTAAGTTTGTAAATACGTCCAAAATTTGAAGCTGTAATCCTAATTTCTCTTTCTTTTGCCCAAATGTGCCTGTTGACTAGTCTCTATTTCAATTTGGTCTAAATTCAAAGATAATTTTCTCAAAAAAACCTCTTTGGCTGTCACAAATGTTTCTACATCCATGATAGGATTTTCTAAAAAATATTTAAACCATAATCGCAGTCGGGACCAGCATACGTAAATTTTTTTACGACATATTTTTTTACGAATACTTTGTCTAAGACGAGCTTGTTTTATAGCGAACAATATTTTTTTGTTATTAAACCAGGACCGTTTTAATCACAATATATTTACTTATCCCCTCTAAAAAATTCATGACGTCACCTCAAAATTTTGCTGAATAAATCCTATCTAAATTGTATAAAATATGATGAGTCCCTTCTTGTGATTTATCATTCCATTCATATTTTTTGGATATGCATATACAGGGTGACTCAAAAAATTTAATGAATGCGAAAATTTCTTTAATTGATTTAATCAGAAACTACAAAACCGAATGCTTCGAAATCTAATGTGAAAAAAAAACATAATAGGCATGCAGTCGTCACGTTTCCGATAGCGAGGGAAGTACTGTCTAAACTCTTTAGACCAATTTTTTTGATTTTCCCATTTTTCCATTTCTCAATTTTGCAATGTTTCAGTTTGGGTTTTTTCACTGTTTCGATTCTTTAATTTTCCTTCCATTTTTAGGTTTTTCAATATTTCAGCTTTGGAATTTTGCAATATTTCGTTTCTTCAATTTTTCAAATTTTTGACATTGTGTTTTTCGAATTTTTAAAATCTTAGATTTCTCACTTTTTTGTTTCCATATTTCTATCTTTCGATTTTTCGATTCTTCAATGAAAAATTCAAAGAATCGAAAAGGTTCTTCACATATTTAGACTTTTCAATATTTCAATTTTTGGTGTTTTGAAATTTTCGATTTTTTGGTTTCTGGATTTTTCAATTTTGGGATTTTTCGTTTTTTTAAATTTTAGATATTTCTATTTCTTGATCTTTCGATTTTTCAATTTTCTTGATTATCAAATTTTTCGATTTTTCAAGTTTTCAATTTTTCGGTTTTGATTCAGTTTTGAGATTTTTGAATTACCAATTTTTCGGTTTCACGTTTTCTAGTTTTTTGATTTCTCGATTTCTCAATTTTTCAACATTTCAATTTTGGGGATTTTTCATAACCTATTTTTTTTTCAATTTTTCGATTTCGATCGATCTTTCGACTTTTCGGGTTTCAATTTTTCGGTTTTTTAATTTTTCGAAATTTTGGTTTGAGGATTTTTCAATTTGTGGATTCTTCAAATTCTCGATTTTTCGAATTTTCGACTTCTTGAATGAAAAATTTGAAGAATCGAAAAGGTTCTACAAATATTTCGATTTTTCAATACTTACAATTTTTGGCGTTTCGAAATTTTCGATTTTCCGATTTCTGGATTTTTCAATTTTTTTGATTATCAAATTTTTCGATCTTTCAATTTTCAATATTCCGGTTTTTAATTTTTCAATTTTTAGTTTTCCCATTTTCCAATATATCGAGATTTCAATTTCAAATTTTTCGATTTTGATTGTTCGACTTCTGGACTTCTCGATTTCTCAATGTTTTGATGTTTCGATTTCTAGATGTTTCAACTTTTCAATTTCGATTTCTGGATTTCTTGTTATTCGACTTTTTCATTCTACAGTTTTGACAGTTTTGATTCAGTTTTGGGATTTTTCAATTACCAAATTTTTCGGTTTCTCGTTTTCTAGTTTTTTGATTTTTAGTTTTTCAATTTTTTAAATTTTATATTAACGATTTTTCCATTTTTCGATTTTACGATTTTTTTATGTATCGAATTCCCGCTTTTTTTTCCTACTTTTTAGGATGTACATATTTCAATTTTTTTAATTTTAAAATTTTCCGACTTTCAATTTTTTTGATTTCTCCATTTCTCAATTTTTTAACATTTCAATTTTGGGAATTTTTCAAAACCTATTTTTTTTCAATTTTTCGATTTCGATCGATCTTTCGACTTTTCTGGTATCGATTTTTAGGTTTTTCAATATTTCAGCTTTGGAATTTTGCAATATTTCGTTTCTTCAATTTTTCAAATTTTTGACATTGTGTTTTCTCGGTTTTTAAATTTTTCGATATACTAATTTTTCAGTTTTTAAAGTTTTAGGTTTTTAGATTTCTCACTATCTCGACTTTTCGATTTTTCAGTTCCATGAATTTTAAATTTGTCGACATTTTAAATTTTAGATTTTTTGGTCTCGATCACTCAATTTTCTGAGTTTTCAGGCTTAGATTTTTTTCAATTTTTCGAAATTTCGGTTTGAGGATTTTTCAATTTGTGGATTCTTCAAACTTTCGATTTTTCGAATTTTCTATTTCTTGAATGAAAAATTTGAAGAATCGAAACGGTTTTACAAATATTTCGATTTTTCAATATTTCAATTTTTAGGATTTCGAAATTTTCCACTTTTTGATTTCTGGATTTTTCAATTTTTCATTTTCTCAAGTTTTCAATGTTTCAGTTTTAGGATTTTTCAATATTTCGACTTTTGGATGTTTTGATTTCTCGATTCAATTTTTTGATGCTTCAATTTTTCGACATTTTAATTTTTCGTTTTTACAATTTTTTTTATTATCAAATTTTTCGATTTTCCAAGTTTTCAATTTTTCGGTTTTTAATTTTTCAGTTTTCCGATTTTCCAATTTATCGAGATTTCAATTTTAAATTTTTCGATTTTGATTGTTCGACTTCTGGATTTCTCGATTTCTCAATGTTTTGATGTTTCGATTTCTAGATGTTTCAACTTTTCAATTTCGATTTCTGGATTTCTTGTTATTCTACGTTTTCATTCTGCAGTTTTGATTCAGTTTTGAGATTTTTCAATTACCAAATTTTTTGGGTTCTCGTTTTCTACTTTTTCGATTTTCACTTTTTCAATTTTTTAAATTTTATATTAACGATTTTTCGATTTCACGATTTTTTTATGATTCGAATTCCCGATTCTTTTTAACTACTTTTTAGTATGTACATACATATTTCAATTTTTTTAATTTATAAAATTTTCCGACTTCATTTTTTTGATTTCTCCATTTTTCAAGTTCTCGATTTCTCAATTTTTCAACATTTCAATTTTTCGATTTCGATAGATCTTTCGACTTTTCTGGTTTCGATTTTTCGGTTTTTCAATTTGTGGATTCTTCAAATCTCGTTTTTTGAATTTTAGTTTTCGATACGATTTTTTTTTCAAAAATTTTCAGTTTTTTAATTTATTAACTTTACGATTTTTCACTTTTACGATTTATACGTTTTTTTATTCTTCAGTTTTCAATTTTTGACGTTTCTAAATTTTTCGATTGACTAATTTTTTGATTTTCCCATTTCTCTATTTCTTGATTTTTCAATTCTTTCTTCAGTTGTGATTTTTCGATTTCTGGATTTTTCAATGTTTCAGTTTTGTATTTTTTCACTTTTCCGATTCTTCAGTTTTCTTTCCATTTTTCAGTTTTTCAAGATTTTAGGTTTGAATTTTTTCACTTTTTCGATTTTTCAATTTTCCTTCCATTTTTCCATTTTTTGATGTTTCTATTTCTCGGTTTTTCAATTTTTGGATAGGTATTTTAATTTTTCAATTTTTAAGTTCTAGATTTTCCGTTAATTTTTTTCTTTTCCTTGATGTTTTGATTTCTCGATTATTCGATTTTTCAAGTTCTCGGTTTATATTTTTTGGTTTTCCAATTCTTCGACTTTTAAATTGTTTAATTTTTAGATTGTTCAATTTCTCGATTTATAGATTTTTCAATTTTTCGCTTTACCGATTTTTTTCATTTAAAATGTTTCAATTTTTCAATTAAGTTTTCGATTTTTCAATTTTGGTGTAATTTGAAAACGTGAAACTGAAAAATGAAAGAAAAACTAAAAATGGGAAACTAAATTGGGAAATCAAAACATTGAAAAATCGAAAAATTTTAAACGACAATTGAAAACTGAAAATCTAAAACCAGGAAGTCGAAAAATCTAAATATTGAAAAATCCCAAAACTGAAATATCCAACAACTGAGAATCTAAAGAATCGAAAAATTGAGCAATCGAAAAATCAAAAAAGTAAAGTCGAAAAATCGAAACCTTCAAAAAATCGAAAAATTGAAAAATCACGAATCTGAAAATTCGAAAAATTAAAGAACTGAAGAACAGGAATATCGAAACCCTCGAAAGTCAAGAAATGGGAAAATCAAAACATCGATTAATTGAAAAATCTAAAAATTGACAGTTTATAAATGTCAAATTTGAAAAATTGAAAAATTGAAAATTTGAAAAAACGACAATTGAAAAACAGAAAATCTAAAACCGGGAAGATTAAGAAATCAAAACATTTGAAAAATTCGAAAACTTGAAAAACTGAAACATCGAAGAACTGAAATGAAAAATGGGGAAATCGAAAAATTTAAAATTTAAAAATCGGAAAATTGGAAAAACGACAATTGAAAAACAGAAAATCTAAAACCCGGAAGTCGAAAAATCGAAAGATTAAGAAATCGAAACATTTGAAAAATGGAAATATGGAAGTGCTGAGATGAAAAATCGAGAAATCAAAAAATCTAAAATTTAAAAATCGAAAAAGTAAAAAATCAACAAGAAGTCAAAAATGGAAAAGTCGAAGAACAGAAATATTGAAAAGTGGGGAAGTCGAAAAATCGAAAGATTAAGCAATCGAAAAAGTAAAAAAATCGACACATCGAAAACTCCAGAAGCCAAAAATCGAAAAATCGAAGAATCGGAATATTGAAAAATCCCAAAACTGAAATATCCAAAAACTGAGAACCTACAAAGTCGAAAAATTGAGCAATCGAAAAATCCAAAAAGTCAAGTCGAAAAATCGAAACCTTAAAAAAACTAAAAAATGAAAACTCAAAAATTTTTCGATAAGTATTTTAATTTTTCAATTTTTAAGTTCTAGATTTTCCGTTAATTTTTTTGTTTTCTTTGATGTTTTGATTTCTCGATTATTCGATTTTTCAAGTTCTCGGTTTAGATTTTTTGGTTTTCCAATTCTTCGATTTTTAAATTGTTTAATTTTTAGATTGTTCAATTTCTTGATTTATAGATTTTTCAATTTTTCGCTTTACCGATTTTTTTCATTTAAAATGCTTCAATTTTTCAATTATTAAGTTTTCGATTTTTCAATTTTGGTGTAATTTGAAAACGTGAAACTGAAAAATGAAAGAAAAACTAAAAATGGGAAACTAAATTGGGAAATCAAAACATTGAAAAATCGAAAAATTTAAAACGACAATTGAAAACTGAAAATCTAAAAGTCGAAAAATCGAAATATTGAAAAATCCCAAACTGAAATATCCAAAAACTGAGAACCTACAAAGTCGAAAAATTGAGCAATCGAAAAATCCAAAAAGTAAAGTCGAAAAATCGAAACCTTCAAAAAATCGAAAAATTGAAAAATCACAAATCTGAAAATTCGAAAAATGAAAGAATTGAAGAACAGGAATATCGAAACCTCGAAAGTCAAGAAATGGGAAAATCAAAACATCGATTAATTGAAAAATCTAAAAATTGACAGTTTATAAATGTCAAATTTGAAAAATTGAAAAATCGAAAATTTGAAAAAACGACAATTGAAAAACAGAAAATCTAAAACCGGGAAGTCGAAAAATCGAAGAACTGAAATGAAAAGTCGGGAAATCGAAAAATTTAAAATTGAAAAATCGAAAAATTGGAAAAAACGACAATTGAAAAACAGAAAATCTAAAACCCGGAAGTCGAAAAATCGAAACATTTGAAAAATGGAAATATGGAAGAGCTGAAATGAAAAATCGAGAAATCAAAAAATCTAAAATTTAACAATCGAAAAAGTAAAAAATCAACAAGAAGTCAAAAATGGAAAAGTCGAAGAACAGAAATATTGAAAAGTGGGGAAGTCGAAAAATCGAAAGATTAAGCAATCGAAAAAGTAAAAAAATCAACACATCGAAAACTCCAGAAGCCAAAAATCGAAAAATCGAAGAATCGGAATATTGAAAAATCCCCAAACTGAAATATCCAAAAACTGAGAACCTACAAAGTCGAAAAATTGAGCAATCGAAAAATCCAAAAAGTGAAGTCGAAAAATCGAAACCTTAAAAAAAACAAAAAAATCAAAAATCAAAAATTTTTCGATAGGTATTTTAATTTTTCAATTTTTAAGTTCTAGATTTTCCGTTAATTTTTTTGTTTTCCTTGATGTTTTGATTTCTCGATTATTCGATTTTTCAAGTTCTCGGTTTATATTTTTTGGTTTTCCAATTCTTCGACTTTTAAATTGTTTAATTTTTAGATTGTTCAATTTCTCGATTTATAGATTTTTCAATTTATCGGTTCACCGATTTTTTTCATTTAAAATGTTTCAATTTCTCAATTATTAAGTTTTCGATTTTTCAATTTTGGTGTAATTTGAAAACGTGAAACTGAAAAATGAAAGAAAAACTAAAAATGGGAAACTAAATCGGGAAATCAAAACATTGAAAAATCGAAAAATTTAAAACGACAATTGAAAACTGAAAATCTGAAACCAGGAAGTCGAAAAATCGAAATATTGAAAAATCCCAAAACTGAAATATCCAAAAACTGAGAATCTAAAGAATCGAAAAATTGAGCAATCGAAAAATCAAAAAAGTAAAGTCGAAAAATCGAAACCTTCAAAAAATCGAAAAATTGAAAAATTACGAATCTGAAAATTCGAAAAATTAAAGAACTGAAGAACAGGAATATCGAAACCCTCGAAAGTCAAGAAATGGGAAAATCAAAACATCGATTCATTGAAAAATCTAAAAATTGACAGTTTATAAATGTCAAATTTGAAAAATTGAAAAATCGAAAATTTGAAAAAACGACAATTGAAAAACAGAAAATCTAAAACCGGGAAGTCGAAAAATCGATAGATGATTAAGAAATCAAAACATTTGAAAAATTCGAAAACTTGAAAAACTGAAACATCGAAGAACTGAAATGAAAAATCGGGAAATCGAAAAATTTAAAAATCGAAAAATTGGAAAAACGACAATTGAAAAACAGAAAATCTAAAACCCGGAAGTCGAAAAATCGAGAAATCAAAAAATCTAAAATTTAAAAATCGAAAAAGTAAAAAATCAACAAGAAGTCAAAAATGGAAAAGTCGAAGAACAGAAATATTGAAAAGTGGGGAAGTTGAAAAATCGAAAGATTAAGCAATCGAAAAAGTAAAAAAATCGACACGTCGAAAACTCCAGAAGCCAAAAATCGAAAAATCGAAGAATCGGAATATTGCAAAAAATCCCAAAACATAAAAATATCCAAAAACTGAGAACCTACAAAGTCGAAAAATTGAGCAATCGAAAAATCCAAAAAGTGAAGTTGAAAAATCGAAACCTTAAAAAAACTAAAAAATGAAAAATCAAAAATTTTTCGATAGGTATTTTAATTTTTCAATTTTTAAGTTCTAGATTTTCCGTTAATTTTTTTGTTTTCCTTGATGTTTTGATTTCTCGATTATTCGATTTTTCACGTTCTCGGTTTAGATTTTTTGGTTTTCCAATTCTTCGATTTTTAAATTGTTTAATTTTTAGATTGTTCAATTTCTTGATTTATAGATTTTTCAATTTTTCGCTTTACCGATTTTTTTCATTTAAAATGTTTCAATTTTTCAATTATTAAGTTTTCGATTTTTCAATTTTGGTGTAATTTGAAAACGTGAAACTGAAAAATGAAAGAAAAACTAAAAATGGGAAACTAAATCGGGAAATCAAAACATTGAAAAATCGAAAAATTTAAAACGACAATTGAAAACTGAAAATCTAAAACCAGGAAGTCGAAAAATCGAAATATTGAAAAATCCCAAAACTGAAATATCCAAAAACTGAGAATCTAAAGAATCTAAAAATTGAGCAATCGAAAAATCAAAAAAGTAAAGTCGAAAAATCGAAACCTTCAAAAAATCGAAAAATTGAAAAATCACGAATCTGAAAATTCGAAAAATTAAAGAACTGAAGAACAGGAATATCGAAACCCTCGAAAGTCAAGAAATGGCAAAATCAAAACATCGATTCATTGAAAAATCTAAAAATTGACAGTTTATAAATGTCAAATTTGAAAAATTGAAAAACCGAAAATTTGAAAAACAGAAAATCTAAAACCGGGAAGTCGAAAAATCGATAGATTAAGAAATCAAAACATTTGAAAAATTCGAAAACTTGAAAAACTGAAACATCGAAGAACTGAAATGAAAAATCGGGAAATCGAAAAATTTAAAAATTTTAAAATCGAAAAATTGGAAAAACGACAATTGAAAAACAGAAAATCTAAAACCCGGAAGTCGAAAAATCGAAAGATTAAGAAATCGAAACATTTGAAAAATGGAAATATGGAAGAGCTGAAATGAAAAATCGAGAAATCAAAAAATTTAAAATTTAAAAATCGAAAAAGTAAAAAATCAACAAGAAGTCAAAAATGGAAAAGTCGAAGAACAGAAGTATTGAAAAGTGGGGAAGTCGAAAAATCGAAAGATTAAGCAATCGAAAAAGTAAAAAGATCGACACATCGAAAACTCCAGAAGCCAAAAATTGAAAAATCGGAATATTGAAAAATCCCAAAACTGAAATATCCAAAAACTGAGAACCTACAAAGTCGAAAAATTGAGCAATCGAAAAATCCAAAAAGTCAAGTCGAAAAATCGAAACCTTAAAAAAACTAAAGAATGAAAAATCAAAAATTTTTCGATAGGTATTTTAATTTTTCAATTTTTAAGTTCTAGATTTTCCGTTAATTTTTTTGTTTTCTTTGATGTTTTGATTTCTCGATTATTCGATTTTTCAAGTTCTCGGTTTAGATTTTTTGGTTTTCCAATTCTTCGATTTTTAAATTGTTTAATTTTTAGATTGTTCAATTTCTCGATTTATAGATTTTTCAATTTTTCGGTTTACCGATTTTTTTCATTTAAAATGTTTCAATTTTTCAATTATTAAGTTTTCGATTTTTCAATTTTGGTGTAATTTGAAAACGTGAAACTGAAAAATGAAAGAAAAACTAAAAATGGGAAACTAAATCGGGAAATCAAAACATTGAAAAATCGAAAAATTTAAAACGACAATTGAAAACTGAAAATCTATAACCAGGAAGTCGAAAAATCGAAATATTGAAAAATCCCAAAACTGAAATATCCAAAAACTGAGAATCTAAAGAATCGAAAAATTGAGCAATCGAAAAATCAAAAAAGTGAAAAATTGAAAAACCGAAAATTTGAAAAAACGACAATTGAAAAACAGAAAATCTAAAACCGGGAAGTCGAAAAATCGATAGATTAAGAAATCAAAACATTTGAAAAATTCGAAAACTTGAAAAACTGAAACATCGAAGAACTGAAATGAAAAATCGGGAAATCGAAAAATTTTAAATTTAAAAATCGAAAAATTGGAAAAACGACAATTGAAAAACAGAAAATCTAAAACCCGGAAGTCGAAAAATCGAAAGATTAAGAAATCGAAACATTTAAAAAATGGAAATATGGAAGAGCTGAAATGAAAAATCGAGAAATCAAAAAAGTAAAAAATCAACAAGAAGTCAAAAATGGAAAAGTCGAAGAACAGAAATATTGAAAAGTGGGGAAGTCGAAAAATCGAAAGATTAAGCTATCGAAAAAGTAAAACAATCGACAGTGCTCTACAGTGTCTAAATTGTGTTCGAATAATATAATAATTATCTCGAATATTAAAATTAATATGTCAAAAGAATACGAGAAATGATTATTCTGTGCTGAAGGTATGTTGTGGGCCGCCTGTCATAAATTATCATTAATCTGCATCAGGTAGATTTAAAGAATTAAACAAATTGCGCCCAATTCAAACTTGTCTCTCGTCTAGCGTTCCCCCTTAACATCAAAGTCAAAATCAAGACACACGTACCTGATTCGGGCGCTGGTCGTAAATGGGTTCTCGCTCGTCGGTTTGATAGTACGTGTGTCTCATCCTATGGTCGTGCACTTTCCGCTCAGCCCGCCTCTGTCCTTGATCCACGTTCACCTGGTTCCGGTACTTCACAGGCGGCGCCACCGAGTTCTCCGGGATAACCTGGACTTGCTCGGCGTGTCGGTGCACGAAGCCGTGTCTCTGATACAAAGGTTCCCGTTGTTGTTGTTGCTGAATAAGTTGCTGGATCCGTTGATTTTGCTGTTGCTGTTCTTGCAATCTCTCGTTGGCGTTCTGATTTTCGTGCTCCGTTTCCTGGACTGGTGCTTGCTGGTTGGCATTCGAGTCGAATTCGTTACTGTGGTGGTAATGCTGGACGTCGATATTGGTGAACTCCATTTTCCTGTGTTTGCCGAAACGGAACATGGATCCGATGCCTTTCAGCAAACTGGGCTTCTTTTTCGCGGATTTGTGTTTGCCGTCGAGGGCGGCGTTCAATGAAGACTGTCTGGGGGCGCCACGGACGTTGTTGAAGCCGTCGATTTCGCGCTCGTTCTCCATTGGGCCGTCAAGCAACCAATGCTTTTTGGCACCTGCAAGAATTAACATGTTGACTGAGCATACAATTTTATTGCGCTGTTTTTTTGAAAAAATAATATTCTTCAATCGTTAAAAGAATAAATATTGCTGAACCGAAATTATGTTGGTATTGAATTTATCACTAAATACGTCAAATTCCAATCTGTCAATTTGTCAGTGCTCGATTTTGAAATTCAAAGTTGAATGTAAGAAATGGAAATTCCTGAACATACTCAAAAAATTGATGACCTCATCTCAAAATTTTGCTTTTTTGGCATTTCGAAATTTTCGATTTTTCTTCTTTTTGTCAATTTCTTTATAAATGTATTGTTCGATTTTTTGACTTTCGATTTCTCGATTTCTCAAGTTGTCGATGTTTCGGTTTTAGCATTTTTCAATTTTTGAATTTTTTAATATTTCGATTTTTCAATTTTTCGAATTTTTGATGTTTTGATTTCTCGATTCAATTTTTCAATTCTTAAAATTTTCGACATTTTGATTTTTCGTTATTTTTTAATTTTAGATATTTCGATTTCTCGAATTTGTAAATGTTAGATATTTCTATCTTTAGATTTTTCGGTTTTTCAATTTTTCGACATTTTTGTTTCAGGACTTTTCAATTTGTCGATTCTTCAAATATTTAGATTTTTCAATATTTCAATATTTCAATTTTTGGTGTTTAGAAATTTTCGATTTTTTTATTTCTGGATTTTTCGTTTCTTTAAATTTTAGATATTTCTATTTCTTCATCTTTCGATTTTTAATTTTTCAATTTTTAGTTTTCCGATTTTCCAATTTGTCGAGATTTCCATTTTAAATTTTTCGATTTTGATTGTTCGACTTCTGGACTTCTCGATTTCTCAATGTTTTAATGTTTCGATTTCTAGATAAATTCAACTTTTCAATTTCGATTTCTGGATTTCTTGTTATTCGACTTTTTCATTCTACAGTTTTGATTCAGTTTTGGGATTTTTCAATTACCAAATTTTTCGGTTTCTCGTTTTCTAGTTTTTTGATTTTTAGATTTTCAATTTTTTAAATTTTATATTAACGATTTTTCCATTTTTCGATTTTATGATTCTTTTATGTTTCGAATTCCCGATTTTTTACTCCCACTTTTTAGTATGTACATATTTCAATTGTTTGATTTTTAAAATTTTCCGACTTCATTTTTTTGATTTCTCCATTTCAAGTTCTCGATTTTTCAATTTCTCAACATTTCAATTTTGGGAATTTTTCA
Source organism: Zophobas morio (assembly GCF_036711695.1). Lineage (NCBI taxonomy): Eukaryota > Metazoa > Arthropoda > Insecta > Coleoptera > Tenebrionidae > Zophobas > Zophobas morio. Next base: position 15,066,849 of record NW_026972131.1, read on the forward strand.
AAACCTAATTTTTTTTCAATTTTTCGACTTTTTAGGTTTCGATTTTTCGGTTTTTCAACTTTTCTAAATTTTGGTTTGAAGATTTTTCAATTTGTGGATTCTTCAAACTCTCGATTTTTTGAATTTTCGATTTCTTGAATGAAAAATTTGAAGAATCGAAAAGGTTTTACAAATTTTCGATTTTTCAATATTTCAATTTTTGGCGTTTCGAAATTTTCGATTTTTTGATTTTTGGATTTTTCAGTTTTTCAATTTCTGAAGTTTTCGATGTTTCTGTTTTAGGATTGTTCAATTTTGGGATTTTTCGTTTTTTCAATTTTTCGACATTTTTCGTTTCTTTAAATTTTACATATGTCTATTTCTTGATCTTACGATTTTTCAATTTTTTTGATTACCAAATTTTTCGATTTTTCAGTTTTCAAATTTTAGTTTTCCGATTTTCCAATTTATCGAGATTTCAATTTCAAATTTTTCGATTTCTAGATGTTTCAACTTTTTAATTTCGATTTCTTGATTTCTTGTTATTCGACTTTTTCATTCTACAGTTTTGATTCAGTTTTGGGATTTCTCAATTACCAAATTTTTTGGTTTTTCGATTCTTCAATTTTTCGGTTTCTCATTTTCTAGTTTTTTGATTAGTTTTTCAATTTTTGAGTTTTATATTAACGATTTTTCCATTTTTCGACTTTACGATTTTTTTATGTTACACATATTTCAATTTTTTGAGTTTTAAAATTTTCCGACTTTTCAATTTTTTGATTTCTCCATTTTTCAAGTTCTCGCTTTCTCAGTTTTTCAACATCTCAATTTTGGAAATTTTTCAAAACCTAATTTTTTTTCGATTTTTCGATTTTGATCGATTTTTCGATTTTGATCGATCTTTCGACTTTTCGGGTTTCGATTTTTCGGTTTTTCAATTTTTCGAAATTTTGGTTTAAGGATTTTTCAATTTGTAGATTCTTCAAACTCTCGATTTTTCGATTTTTTAAATGAAAAATTTGAAGAATCGAAAAGGTCCTACAAATATTGCGATTTTTTGACTTCTGGTTTTTTCAATTTTTCAAGTTTTCAATGTTTCAGTTTTAAGATTTTTCAATATTTCGACTTTGGATGTTTGTATTTCTCGATTCAATTTTTCGACATTTTCATTTTTTTTTTAATGTTAGATATTTCGATTTCTTGATTTTTCGGTCTTTTGGTTATTCAGTTTTAAATTTTCAATTTTTCGAATTTTTAAAATCTTCGACTTCTCACTTTTTTGAAGTTTCCATATTTGTCGATTCTTCAAATTCTCGATTTTGGAATTTTCGATTTCTCGATTTTTATTTTTCGATATTTCGATTTTCCGATATTTCAGTTTTACGATTTCAGTTTTTCGATTCTTCAATGAAAAATTCAAAGAATCGAAAAGGTTCTTCAAATATTTAGATTTTTCAATATTTCACTTTTTGGTGTTTCGAAATTTTCGATTTTTTGATTTCTTGTTATTCGACTTTTTCATTCTAGAGTTTTGATTCAGTTTTGGGATTTTTCAATTACCAAATTTTTCGGTTTCTCGTTTTCTAGTTTTTTTGATGTTTAGTTTTTCAATTTTTTAAATTAACGATTTTTTTGTTTCGAATTCTCGATTTTATACTCCTACTTTTTGTATGTATGTAGGTACATATTTAAATTTTTTGAATTTTAAAATTTTCCGACATTCCATTTTTGGGAATTTTTCAAAACCTAACTTTTTTTCAATTTTTAATTTCGATCGATCTTTCGACTTTTCGGGATTCGATTTTTCGGTTTTCAATTTTTCGAAACTTGGTTTGAGGATTTTTCAATTTGTGGATTCTTCAAACTCTCGATTTTTCGAATTTTCGATTTCTTGAATGAAAAATTTGAAGAATCGAAAAGGTTTTACAAATATTTAGATTTTTCAATATTTCAATTTTTGGCGTTTCAAAATTTTCGATTTTTTGATTTCTCGATTTTTCAATTTTTCGACTTTTGGATGTTTTGATTTCTCGATTCAATTTTTCGACATTTTCATTTTTTTTTTTTTTTAATTTCAGACATTTCGATTTCTCGATTTTTCGGTCTTTTGGTTATTCACTTTTCAATTTTCAATTTTTCGAATTTTTAAAATCTTAGATTTCTCACTTTTTTGATGTTTCCATATTTTTATCTTTCGATTTTTCGACTCCTTGCTATTAGATTTTTCGGTTTTACAATTTTTCGACATTTTAATTTCAGGACTTTTCAATCTGTCGATTCTTCAAATTCTCAGTTGTCCGATATTTCAGTTTTTCTATTCTTCAATGAAAAATTCAAAGAATCGAAAAGGTTCTTGGAATATTTAGATTTTCAAAATTTCAATTTTTGGTGTTTTGAAATTTTCGATTTTTTGATTTCTGGCTTTTTCGATTTCTCAATTTTTCGATGTTTTAGTTTTCCGATTTTCGAATTTATCCAGATTTCAATTTCAAATTTTTCGATTTTGCTTGTTCGAATTCTGGACTTCTCGATTTCTCAATGTTTTGATGTTTCGATTCCTAGATGTTTCAACTTTTCAATTTCGATTTCTGGATTTCTCGTTATTCAACTTTTTCATTCTACAGTTTTGATTCAGTTTTGGGATTTTTCAATTATCAAATTTTTTGGTTTTTCGATTCTTCAATTTTTCGGTTTCTCGTTTTCTAGTTTTTCAATTTTTTAAATTTTATATTAACCATTTTTTCCATGTTTCGATTTTACGATTTTTTTGTTTCGAATTCCCGATTTTATATATATTTCAATTTTTTGAATTTTAAAATTTTCCGACTTTTCATTTTTCAAGTTCTCGATTTCTCAATTTTTCAATATTTCAATTTTGGGAATTTTTCAAAACCTAATTTTTTTTCAATTTTTCAATTTCAATCGTTCTTTCGACTTTTCGGGATTCGATTATTCGGTTTTTCAATTTTTCGAAATTTTGGTTTGAGGATTTTTCAATTTGTGGATTCTTCAAACTCTCGATTTCTCGAATTTTCTATCTCTTGAATGAAAAATTTGAAGAATCGAAACGGTTTTACAAAGATTTCGATTTTTCAATATTTCAATTTTTGGGGTTTCGAAATTTTCGACTTTTTGATTTCTGGATTTTTCAATTTTTCATTTTCTCAAGTTTTCAATGTTTCAGTTTTAGGATTTTTCAATATTTCGACTTTTGGATGTTTTGATTTCTCGATTCAATTTTTCGATGCTTCAATTTTTCGACATTTTCATTTTTTTTTTAATTGCAGCTATTTCGATTTCTCGATTTTTCGGTTATTCAGTTTTCAATTTTCGATTTTTCGAATTTTTAAAATCTTAGATTTCTCACTTTTTTGATATTTCCATATTTCTGTCTTTCGATTTTTCGACTCCTTGCTTTTAGATTTTTCGGTTTTACAATTTTTCGACATTTTAGTTTCAGGACTTCAATTTGTCGATTCTTCAAATTCTCGATTTTGGGAATTTTCGATTTCTCGATTTTTTAATATATTTTTCGTTTTTCCGATATTTCAGTTTTTCTGAATCCAAAGAATCGAAAAGGTTCTTCAAATATTTAGCTTTTTCAATATTTCAATTTTTGGTGCTTCAGTTTTAGGATTAATTTTTCGTTTTTTTAAATTTTAGATCTTTCTATTTCTTGATCTTTCGATTTTTCAGTTTTTTTGATTATCAAATTTTTCGATTTTTCAAGTTTTCAATTTTTCGTTTTTAATTTTTCAATTTTCAGTTTTCCGATTTTCAAATTTATCGAGATTTCAATTTCAAATTTTTCGATTTTGATTGTTCGACTTCTGGATTTCTTGTTATTCGACTTTTTCATTTTACAGTTTTGATTCGTTTTGGGATTTTTCAAATACCAAATTTTTCGGTTTCTCGTTTAGTTTTTTGATTTTTAGTTTTTCAATTTTTTAAATTTTATATTAACGATTTTTCGATTTCACGATTTTTTTATGTTTTGAATTCCCGATTTTATACTCCTAGTTTTTAGTATGTATGTATGTAGGTACATATTTCAATTTTTTGATTTTTAATATTTTCCAACTTTTCATTCTTTTGATTTCTCGATTTTTCAAGTTCTCGATTTCTCAATTTTTCTACATTTCAATTTTGGGAATTTTCCAAAACCTAATTTTTTTTCAATTTTTCGATTTCGATCTTTCGACTTTTCGGATTTCGATTTTTGGGTTTTTCAACATTTCAATTTGAGGGTTTTTGTGCAATTTGTGGATTCTTCAAATTCTCGATTTTCCGATACATCAGTTTTTCGATTTTTCAATTTTTCGATTTCTTAAGTTTTCGATGATTCAGTTTTAGGATTTTCCAATTTTGGGATTTTTCGATTGTTCGATTTCACAATTTTTCAATTTTTTGTCTTTAATTTTTGCACATTTCTATTTCTTGATCTTTTGATTTTTCGACTTCTGGCTTTAAAATTTTTCGGTTTTTAAATTTTTCAATTTTCAGTTTTCCGATTTTCCAATTGACCGAGATTTCGATGTATGTATCAATTTTTTAATTTTTCGATTTTCGATTGTTCGATTTCTGGGCTTCTCGATTTCTCAATCTTCTCTTGTTTTGATTTCAAGATGTTTCAATTTTTCAATTTCGATTTCTCGGTTTTTCGATTTTTCAACTTTTCGATTCTACGGTTTTTCAATTTTTCGGGATTTCAGTTTTGGGATTTTTCAGTTTCCCGTTTTGGTAGTTTTTCGATTCATTTTTCGATTTTTGAATTGTAGATTTTTCGATTTCTAGTTTTTTGATTTTATATGTATTAACGATTTTTCTATTTTTCGATTTTACGAATTTTTTTATGTTTCGAGTTTCGGATTTTCAACTTTATAATATTTCAATTTTTCGAATTATAAAATTTTTCGACTTTTAATTTTTTTGATTTTTAGTTTTTCGATTTTTGGACTGCACTTCAGGGATGAGGAAAGTTCTGTCGAAATAACCTTCGACCAATTTTTTTAATTAAAAACTACTAATAAACAGTAACAACATAATAACAGTCAACAGTGTCAAATGTCAAATTGCTACCAACCCAAATTTAGATCAACAAATTCCCCTATTTAAAATTACAACTTGAATAGCATTTTTTTTTTTTGTATTTCGAACCACTTTTTGTTATAATATTTACTTATTTCAGACTGGTGGTTGGGATCCACGATGTGTTTATCCACGGCGGCTCTAAAACTTTCCTCACAGCCTCGTCCTCTTATCACTTTCGGGCCTCCAGATAGCCCCCTGTAACTGTACGCAGGGTCTCCCTCTTCCTGCATTTGTATCTACAAAAACTCGTTTATTCGTTGTTAAATTTATAACGTGGTGACTTACTTCTTGGACCATCGTCTGCAGCGACTCCAAACTGGAAGACTTCTTCATCCCCAACGACGGCCCCAGCTGCCCCAACTTATCCGCATCTACACAAAACCCCATTGTAATGACCAACCACACCACACAACACAATATTAAAAAAATAAGTAAAATTAAATAAAATAAAATAATAATAATAAAAAAAAATGAAAATGACGATGCTTACATTCGGGATGTTCTTGTGAGCGATTAACACTTATAACCGACTCCACTGACCCAACTCTGACTAAGTTAGCTGTACGATGGATGAAAAACAAAAATTAGCACAAACAAGCAAAGAAGTGGAAGTTAGCACACAACAAAAAACTTACTGTTACATTCCTTACTTTTTCGTTCTTCGCGAAGTTTCTTCGTCCTTTGATACGTGTCCGTGTTTTTGGCGTCTAAGGTGGCGTGGCGCTTCTCGGACATGCTCTGTCGACCGAAAGCGTCTCTCGAGAACCCTTGGGGGTTCTCCAGAGACAGCTGACTGGCGTACGTGGCGTCGGTACCCTGAACCTGCGAATTCGGGTCGACGCTTTTAGCGTCTACAGGAATCGTGGCCTTGCCGTCGGGTTCGTGCTCGTTGCGGTTCTCGGGGATGCTCCCGTTCATTTTGTTAGTCATGTGGACGTTAATTCTGGAAGGGTACGACGTTAATTAAATGTGCGTTAAGCATATGGTATGCACCCACCGCGTGTTCTGATGCGTTAGCACTCTGGACCCGTACTCGTCCTCGATCAAAATGGGTTCAGCTGGCGCTAGGTTCAGCGTCGTGCTCGTCAAGTTCCCGTAGGAGTTATTCGCCGCTAACATACTAGCGCTCCAGGTGTCGTGCGTCGCTTTGTAGTAGCTTTCGTTCCTCAGTTGCTTGTTATTCCCGGTGAGGCGATCCAGCACCGGGTTCCACGTGTGCATCTGCGACATGTTTTGTGCTTGCTTGACGTCGACCCCGTTCTGGTTAGGGTTGAAGATCACAGTATTGGTACTACTGCCACTGGCTCCGGAATGGTTGCTATGCGAGGGTTCCGTGTCGTTCGAGTGGTACAGTTCGCTGGAGACGTTGAGCAAATTGGGGTCCGAGCCTCTACTACTAAAGCTTCGGTTGGCACCAGGAGACGACGCTCTTCTAGCTATCGTCAGCGTGATGTTCCCAGGCACTGGACCTTCTGTGTGCAACATAGCTTTGCGCAGGGTCTCCATAGCGTCGCTGTTGGATTGCTGCAGCAGCGATATCCCGTTGACGTTCAACAATTGGTCGTTGGTGCGCAAGCGCTTATCGCGCGACGCCGCGCCTCCGTTGATCACGCTCTTGATGAAGATCCCCAAGTCTTGCGACCCACTAGTTTTGCCTTTGACGCTTATCCCCAGCCCGGCTTTCTCGGAGTCGTGTACGGGGATGTTAAGAGTGAGGATCTCGCGGTGCTTCCAAGGGAAGATCATGTTGTCGTCGGACTTTTCGGGGGGCTAAAAACCAAGATGAGTTAGAACTATGTGTTCTAAAGAAACTACAAACTTTGATCTCGGGGACTTGGTTCCTTCACAAAAGCACAGCGTTTTAGTGGCAACTGAACGAAGCGTTAGTAAAGTGACAAAAATAAAACTAAATTACATTGCTGATGTTTGCCGCTTCTTGGAACTGTGATATGATTTTAGCTACCGAACCATTCTTTTCAGCTGCTCTGTTTTGCAGAGCTTGAAGATGACTTTGAGGGAGCGGAGGTATGTTAGGAGGTACATCGTTACCATTAACAACCTCAGCGACTTGATCCACTTCTTTTTCTTGCTCGGAGTCCTGCGTGACAACAACAGTACTAATTTCATACAGTGATATTAGAGATATTAAAACTACCTGGTGCGGAAGCTGTTCGAACAGACTAAGTAAAACCATTGTTTAAGTATATTATAGTTGGACAACCTAATACAAATTTTACTTCGCCTAAATAGTGAGCTTTAGGACAAGGAATCCAGGGGGCGTGGGACAAATTTTTGGTTTATTGTACTCTAAATCAGATGGCGCCATCAAACATTAGCAAAGGCAAACACCCTTCACTCTGCTCTTATACGAGGAGTTATCCATAAATCCATAATTAACATTGTTCCGTAGACAGTAATGTGTATAAACATATATGTACAAAATACGAAAATATACTTGACATAAAAAATATGAAGTAACGCGTTGTAACGTGATACGAAAGAATTGAATTTAAATGAATTTGACGCCTATTTTTATTTGACTATATCTGAGGACTGACAGAAACTTTCCAAGGGTTTTTAAACTGGTATAATTGTTTAGTTTTACAAGATTAAAGTAAAACAAGATTTTAAGTAAAATTTAGATTCGTGGTGTTACAAAAATATTAACACAAAATGAAAATATATGTTCAAAGAAAAAACGCATTAAGAACTTAAGAGGCATGTTTGTAATATCGAGTAGTTAAAGGCTGCTTTGAAGACTGTTTGTTTCTATGAAAAACAATTGCTGTTATCTGACATTTTGGTAGATTTTGTTCCAAAAATACGAGATAACTAATTGTTTCTTGAACTAGTTTCCGTAACTTCTAAAATTTAAAAAGGATACGCCGTTCTGCTGTAATAAAATCTAGAATAAGGTCAAAATCACACTAATATTACATCTGATTTTGTTAACCACATGAATATAATTTACATTAAAATAAGTTACAGACATTGTTTGAAATGTTTATTATAGTTCGAAAACAAGATCAAATAAATAAATAAATAAAATGTGCAGTTTATAAACGTCAGAATTTTAGTATAAAAATAATCATGTTTGAAGCTTTATTTTGTCTGTTCGATTTTATTGGGTGTATTGGGCCCCTCTCGGAATATAACATCGACATCAGTGCACCGACCCAACGTTCTTCAACCGATGGGATGATTTATTACTAACGTTATGCTGACCCTACACACAGCGATTTGGTTTTCGGATTTTCGACTAGATCTGCACAGTTAACTTTTTGCGCACTGCACACTGACATAGAGTATTTTGTTCACGGGAGCATCAAAAATATTACGCCGAAAGCACTTCTTCAAGTGTTATTTTTTTTAAGATGTCATATTTGTCAGCGTTTGCAAAATTTTCTTCTTTGCACAGGTCAACTAATTTTTCGTAAACCGAATTTTAAAATTTTTGTTATTGTATTTTTTACTTTTTAATTTTCTAAGGCATGAAAAAATCCCATATAGGTTTCTATGAATTTATTAACGAAATCAACTGATAACTTGCCGCGCCATTTTGTGTTAATTAACACCAATAGTGATTATGATAATTTTATAATTATCACTTTAATGAAATTGTGTTCTTCACTTCGCGAACGACAGCAAACAATTTAAAATTACCGCTAGTCAAGCACCTGAAAATCCATCTCTCCCAAATATGTCTTCCTTGGCACGATTTGTAATCCGAAGTCTCGCTTCACATGCAATTTTTCGTCGCCTGAGAACTTGTTTGATCTACAGACCAAAGCACACTCAGGCCAATATCGGCTTTAAGCGATTTATCTATAAACCGATATTCGTTAGAGTTGATGTGATACACATCCACTACGAAGAACTAACCCATTTCGACCATTGGACTTTACAACGAATAAGTGAACAAAGTTCTTGAACATCTTGACGATTTAATACATAATGTTCCCGAATGACAAAATTTACATTTCAAATTGTATTATCAAATTACACTCTCCAAAATTTGTCACGAACAATGACATGACGCAATCTCCAAATTTTACAATAGTAAAATTGTAGTTTCGCCCCGTTTACGGTTTATGCATCCGTGTCGAGTTTTCACCTTAGATGTCAAGATTTTTGGAAAAAAATCAACATTTTCCAATTTATAATGTTATTTAAATTTTAAAAAGTAGAATAGTCCTGATCTTGTGATTTATACCTAAATACGCTATTGGGATTTTTCGGCTTGTCGATTTCTCGATTTTTCAACTTTAAATGTCTCAATTTTTCAATATTTCAATTTTGGGTTTTTCCGATTCCTCCATTCTTTAAATTTTCTATTTCTAGATTTTTTTTATTTTTCGATTTCTCAATCTTTCGATGTTTCAATGATACGATTTCTCAATTTTTGTCCTCTTCAATTTTACGGTTTTTAAATACTTGGATTTTTCAATTTTTCAAATTTTCACGTTTCTAAATTTTCAGTTCGCCGATTTATAAAGTATTTTTTTTATTTGTCCATTTCTGGATTTCCTAAAGTTTCGACTTTGCACATTTTCAATTCTTCAATTTTTCGATTTTTTAAGATTACGATTTTTCAATTTTGCTTTTTTAGATTTTCGATTTCTCAATTTTCCAATTTTTTAATTTCTCAATTTTTTTGAATATTTCTTTCAGTTATGAGATTTTTCAATATTTCAATTTTTCGACTTTTCGATTTTTGAATTGATGGATTTTTTTTGATGTCTGGCTTTTTTCCTTTTTTTATTGTAAACTTTAGATTTTTCAATTCTTGGACTGTTTAGTGCTTCGATTTCTCAATTTTTAAACTTTTCGATGTTTTAATATTTCCTTCTTTAAAATTCTAGGTTTTTCGATATCTCGAGTTTTCAGTTCTATATTTCAATTTTTCGATTTTTTGAATTTTAATTTTCGATTTTCCAGTTTTTCTTTTTTTAAATTTTTCGATTATTCAATTTTTTAATTTCTCAATTTATCGAATTCAGATGTTTCGTTGTTTTGATTGTTCAATTTCTCAATTTTTCTTTTTTAACTTTCCTTTTCGGCTTCCGACTCCTCAATTTCTCGATCCTCCGATTTTTCGATTTCTCGAAGTCTCAGTTTTTGAATTTTTCGATGTTTCGATTTTTGGATTTCTCGGTTTTTCGATTTTTTTCTTTTGAGCTTTTCAATTTCTGGATTTTCCAATTTTTCAATGCCCCGATTTTTCAATTTTTCAAATTGAATTGGATTTCTCGATTCTTCTATTTTGCGTATTCATTGTTTTAAATTTTAGTTTTTTCGATTTCTCGATTTTTTGACTTTTCAGTTCTTCAGTATTTAAATTTTTCAATTTTTTAAATTTTTGCGTTAAATTTTCAGTTTTCTGATTTCTCAATTAATCTATTTTTGATTTTCCCACTTCTCAAAGTTTCGATTTTTCAGTTCTTCAATTCTTCGATTTTTCGACTTCGCTTTATTGGTTTGTCGATTTCTCAATTTTTGGATATTTCTTTCAGTTTTGATATTTTTCAATACTTCGATTCTTTCGTTTTTCGACTTCTAGATTTTTCTATTTTTTAGTTTTGGATTTTCAGTTTTTTGTTTTTTATTTCAATTTCTCAATTTTTCAACTTTTTCATATTTTAATTTTTAAATTTCTAGATTTTTCAGTTTCTCGAGTTTCCAGTTCTATATTTTAATTTTTTTAATTTCCGAATGTTTAAATTTTTTGAGATCTCAATTCATTGAGATTCGTATGTTTCGATGTTTTGATTATTCAATCTCTCGGTTTCTCAATTTTTTGATTTTTCGACTTCTCGATTTTTCGACTCCTCGATTTTTTTGTCTTTTGATTTTTCGATTTCTCGATGTCTCAATTTTTGAATTTTACAATGTTTCGATTTTTCCATTTGTTGGTTTTTCGATTTTTTGCTTTTCGGTTTCTCGATTTTTCGATTTTTGATTTATCCGATTTTTCAATTGTCCAATTTTTTAAATTCTCGACTTCTCGATTCGTTGATTTTTCAGTTTTTCGATTATTAAATTTTAGATTTTTTTTTTTTTGATTTTTTGATGTTTGGATTTCTCCATTTTTCAGTTTTAGGATATTTTAACTTTTCAATGTTTTAAATTTTAGATTTTTCGATTTTTCAGTTCTTCAATATTTTTTTATTTTTCAAATTTTGACGTTTCTGAATTTTTAGTTTTCTGATTTCTCAATTAATCTATTTTTGATTTTCCCACTTCTCAAAGTTTCGATTTTTCAGTTCTTCAATTCTTCGATTTTTCGACTTCGCTTTATTGGTTTGTCGATTTCTCAATTTTTGGATATTTCTTTCAGTTTTGATATTTTTCAATGCTTCGATTCTTTCATTTTTCGACTTCTAGATTTTTCTATTTTTTAGTTTTAGATTTTCAGTTTTTTGTTTTTTATTTCAATTTCTCAATTTTTCAACTTTTTCATATTTTAATTTTTAAATTTCTAGATTTTTCAGTTTCTCGAGTTTCCAGTTCTATATTTTAATTTTTTTAATTTCCGAATGTTTAAATTTTTTGAGATCTCAATTCATTGAGATTCGTATGTTTCGATGTTTTGATTATTCAATCTCTCGCTTTATCAATTTTTCCATATTTAAGTTTTCGATTTTTCGATTTTGGCCTATTTCGGTTTCTCAATTTTTTGATTTTTCGACTTCTCGATTTTTCGACTCCTCGATTTTTTTGTCTTTTGATTTTTCGATTTCTCGATGTCTCAATTTTTGAATTTTACAATGTTTCGATTTTTCAATTTGTTGGTTTTTCGATTTTTTGCTTTTCGGTTTCTCGATTTTTCGATGTTTCGATTTTTGATTTATCCGATTTTTCAATTGTCCAATTTTTTAAATTCTCGACTTCTCGATTCGTTGATTTTTCAGTTTTTCGATTATTAAATTTTAGATTTTTTTTTTTTTGATTTTTTGATGTTTGGATTTCTCCATTTTTCAGTTTTAGGATATTTTAACTTTTCAATGTTTTAAATTTTAGATTTTTCGATTTTTCAGTTCTTCAATATTTTTTTATTTTTCAAATTTTGACGTTTCTGAATTTTTAGTTTTCGGATTTCTCAATTAATCTATTTTTTTATATTCCCATTTCTCCACTTCCTAAAGTTTCGATTTTTCAGTTCTTCAGTTCTTCAATTTTTCGATTATCCAGGTTTTTGATTTTTCAATTTTTCGATTTTTTAAGTTTGCGATTTTTAGACGCTGCTTTTTTGACTTTTCTGTTTCTCAATTTTTTAATTTCCTAATTTTTTGATATTTCGTTCAATTTTGTGATTTTTCAGTTTTTCGATTTCTCAATTTTAACTTTTCAATTTTTGAAATTATTAATTTTTTTCGATTTTTTGAGTTTTCAGTTCTTCTATATTTCAATTTTTCAATTTTCGGAATTTTTAAATTTTCGATTGTCCAATTTTTTTTTATTTTTCGATTTTCCAATTTTTCGATGTTTTGATTTTTGAATTAACCGGTTGTTCAATTTCTCGATTTTTAAATTTTAGATTTTCCAATTTTTATTTTTTTGATTTTTTTATGTTTCGATTTCTCGATTTTACAATTTTCCCATATTTGAATTTTTCAGTGTTTTAAATTTTCGATTTCGAGGATTTACTGTGTCATTACTCATAAAGAACGATTATTGCTGTGCGTTAAAATGCCTACATATTGATAAGCATGTACATACAAGACACATTTAAGGCTGTTTTAAGTCTGCTAGATATAATTTTTGCAATTTTAAATTTATTTCTTGATGTCTAAATCGTATATATTTAAATGGTGATGAATATTTTGTGATACAATCTTAGGATAAAATGCATTTTAGTTTCAAAAATAATATGTATTTAATGATTTGACTACTGTTAATAAAAAAAATACGTAAGAAGATGTTCATATTGAATTAATTTGGTATTCATAGTTTGATGATAATCCATAGTTATTCTGGAGGCAAATTAGATGACTTGTTACTTATTAATTAAAGTAGCGGTCGTTTAATTTCGTATACCTTTAAAGTATATCGCGATAATATTAAATTTGTTTTACCTTAACCTTGAAACAGGTATGCACTACATATACATATATTACAGTAAAGTCTTCAACACGTACGTTTGCTTATTTTGTGACTGCTCCCCGTACAACGTACTGATTAATACGTCCGTTTACTACCTTATCGACATCACGTGCTTACGCACTATTTTTACCCCCTTTCGTAAGGTACCGCCACTTCATAGTGAAGCGAGTGAGATGTAAAATATATATTCATTCTTTTCTACATGGGAAAGTGATTGTCCGTATAGGTTGTCCAACTATAATATACTTAAACAATGGTAAAACTTAAACCACTTACGATGATCCTGGGGAGGGTACTCTCGATGACGTCTTCTTGTCTGGACACGACGATCCGCACCGTACTCCCGGGTGGTGCGTTCCTGAGTACCGCCACCGCTTCCGCTTGACTTTTCCCGGTCATTTCTACACCGTTCACTTCTAGCAAGCGATCACCGATTTTGAGACGTCCGTCTTCAATGGCTGCCCCTTTTGGAATTATATTCTTAATGTAAATCGGGCAATTCCCTCCAGCGGGATTGTCTCTAGTCGTTATACTAAACCCTAACCCGTGAGGACCCTTCACGAGATCGATTTCGATTTTTCGGCCGATCTTCCTGGTATTCGCTGTCAAAAGAGACTTAAGATTCTTCGAAATGGCCGGGACTTTCTTAGTCGGGGACACCGTCGCTACTTTAGTGTTTGTACTTTCTGTAAAAAAGCGTCGTTACGCTGCGACGTTACAAAGTTGACAAACTCACGTTTCTGTTCGCACTCTACCATAGAAACGTTCTCTTTGTCTTCGGGAAACCTCGGGTAGATTGGAGCCGGAGGTTTCCGAAGACTGTCCAAGCCGCTGTTTTTTATTACTTTCAGTCTTAATTCTGGCGAAGTAAGGTGAAGTTTGAAGATGTCTTGCACCCTACAGACGAATTCTAGGTTAGTCGGTTCTTGGTTGAGGATTCACCCGACTTACCTTTGGAATGGCATATTAAGTAAATTTTCTCCGTTAATTTCCACGATCCGATCATAGATGGCCAACCTCCCATCGCGATCGATCCTCTTCCCGGGCTCTATCCCCTGGACTAACAACCCCCTGTCCTTCCCCAACCTATCGTAATCCGGTACGACGTGGATACCGAGCGGTCCAGGTTCGTTACGTATAATAATGAGCTCCGCACTATCACTAGACGTAGGTACAGGACTAGTACTATTCGCTTGCCCTAAGGGCTCCTTTCGCTTGCTTTCTCTGGGTAGGGACGTGCTGGCCCTTGATTGCGCCGCTCGCTCGGCGGCTTCCGCCCATCTATACCTAGTACCACTGAGTTAGTACCACTTTTAGAACCACGAAGGGAAGGTACTCACCCCGCGCCGTCACCCAGAAACTGCATCGATAATCGATTACTCCCATCTCGTCCCACCCGTCGAAATCCCGGATTGCTTTCGTCCTCTTCTTTCGCATCTTCGTTCCAGTCGCTACTGTTGTACCCAATGGGCGGGGGCGGTTCTAGGATTAGTGGGGCGGCGCTCCAGCGCTTAGTGTGTTCAGACGGAGCCGGAGGACCCACCGGGAGTTGGTTAAGAGCGGGTTCGCTGCCCCTCCGGACTTGCAACGCCCCAGGGACTCCGGACGCGATTTGCTCACCCGTCACCTCGATGTCAGTTCGGGGGTAGTTGGGACCGTATTTGTGTTCGCCGTCCTATACAAAGCGTTGCGTAACAAAGATTAATTATTTCTTTTAGGGTTTAAGGGGACTCGCTAGACGAGGTATAATATTTTTTTGGTTTTAATTACAATATATTTACTTATCCCCTCTAAAAAATTCATGACGTCATCTCAAAATTTTCTTGAATAAATCCTATCTAAAATGTACAAAATATGATGAGTCTCTTCTTGTAATTTATCATCTCATTCATATTTTTTGGATTCGGATATACAGGGAGACTCAAAAAATTTAATGAATGCGCAAATTTATTTTATTGATTTAATCAGGAACTACAAAACCGAATGCTTTGGAATCTAATGTGAAAAAAAAAAAGATAATAGGCATGCAGTCGTCACGTTTCCGATAGCGAGGGAAGTACTGTCTAAACTCTTTAGACCAATTTTTTTGATTTTCCCATTTCTCCATTTCTCAATTTTTCAATGTTTCAGTTTGGGATTTTTTCACTGTTTCGATTCTTTAATTTTTCTTCCATTTTTAGGTTTTTCAATATTTTAGCTTTGGAATTTTGCAATATTTCGTTTTTTCAATTTTTCAAATTTCTGATATTGTGTTTTCTCGGTTTTTAAATTTTTCGATATTTTAATTTTTCAGTTTTTAAAGTTTTAGGTTCTTAGATTTCTCACTATCTCGACTTTTCGATTTTTCAGTTCCATGATTTTTCAATTTGTCGAATTTTTAAATTTTAGATTTTTTGTTCTCGATCATTCAATTTTCTGACTTTTCAGGCTTAGATTTTTTTTGTTGTTCAATTCTTGGATTTTTAAAATTTTTGTTTTTTAAATTTTCCTATTTATCAACTTACTGGGATTTCAATGGTTTGATTTTTTGATTGTTCAATTTCTCGATTTTTTTAATTTTTAGTTTTTGATACGACTTTTTTTTTTAATTTTCAGTTTTTCAATTTATTAACTTTACGATATTTCAGTTTTACGATTTTTAAATTTTTTTATTTTCCAGTTTTCAATTTTTGACGTTTCTAAATTTTTCGATTTTTCAATTTTTCGATTAACTGATTTTTTGATTTTCCCATTTCTCTGTTTCTTGGTTTTTCAATTCTTTAATTTTTCGATTTTTCCTTTTTTGGTTTTTTAAGGTTTCGATTTTTCGACTTCACTTTTTGGATTTTTCGATTGCTCAATTTTTCGACTTTTTAGGTTCTCAGTTTTTGGATATTTCCGTTTTTGGAGTTTTCAGGTTTTCCATTTTTCAGTTTTTCTTTCATTTTTCAGTTTTTCGATATCTTAGTTTTGGGATTTGTCAATATTCGATTCTTCGACTTTTCGATTTTTGACTCCTGGATTTTCCGATGTGTCGATTAACTATTTTACTGTTTCGAAGTACTGTCTAAGCTCTTTAGACCGATTTTTTTGATTTTCCCATTTTTCCATTTCTCAATTTTTCAATGTTTCAGTTTGGGATTTTTTCACTGTTTCGATTCTTTAATTTTTCTTCCATTTTTAGGTTTTTCAATATTTCAGCTTTGGAATTTTGCAATATTTCGTTTCTTCAATTTTTCAAATTTTTGACAGTGTGTTTTCTCGGTTTTTAAATTTTTCGATATTCTATTTTTTCAGTTTTTAAAGTTTTAGGTTTTTAGATTTCTCACTATCTCGACTTTTCGATTTTTCAGTTCCATGATTTTTCAATTTGTCGAAATTTTAAATTTTAGATTTTTTGGTCTCGATCATTCAATTTTCTGTGTTTTCAGGCTTAGATTTTTTTTGTTGCTCAATTCTTGGATTTTTAAAATTTCTGTTTTTAAAATTTTCTTATTTATCAACTTACTGGGATTTCAATGTTTTGATTTTTTGATTGTTCAATTTCTCGATTTTTTTAATTTTAGTTTTTGATACGACTTTTTTTTTTCAAAAATTTTCAGTTTTTTAATTTATTAACTTTACGATATTTCACTTTTACGATTTTTACATTTTTTTATTTTTCAGTTTTCAATTTTTGACGTTTCTAAATTTTTCGATTAACTGATTTTTTGATTTTCCCATTTCTCTATTTCTTGATTTTTCAATATTTCAGTTTTGTATTTTTTCACTTTTCCGATTCTTCAATTTTCTTTCCATTTTTCAGTTTTTCAATGTTTCAGTTTTGTATTTTTTCACTTTTCCAATTCTTCAATTTTCTTTCCATTTTTCAGTTTTTCAAGATTTCAGTTTTTCAGTATTTCAGTTCTGAGATTTTGCAATGTTTCGGTTCTTCAATTTTTCTATTTTTTGATGTTTCGATTTCTCGGTTTTTCAATTTTTCGATAGGTATTTTAATTTTTCAATTTTTAAGTTCTAGATTTTCCGTTAATTTTTCTGTTTTCCTTGATGTTTTGATTTCTCGATTATTCGATTTTTAAATTGTTTAATTTTTAGATTGTTGAATTTCTCGATTTATAGATTTTTCAATTTTTCGGTTTACCGATTTTTTTCATTTAAAATGTTTCAATTTTTCAATTATTAAGTTTTCGATTTTTCAATTTTGCTGTAATTTGAAAAGGTGAAACTGAAAAATGAAAGAAAAACTAAAAATGGGAAACTAAATCGGGAAATCAAAACATTGAAAAATCGAAAAATTTAAAGCGACAATTGAAAACTGAAAATCTAAAACCAGGAAGTCGAAAAATCGAAATATTGAAAAATCCCAAAACTGAAATATCCAAAAACTGAGAATCTAAAGAATCGAAAAATTGAGCAATCGAAAAATCAAAAAAGTAAAGTCGAAAAATCGAAACCTTCAAAAAATCGAAAAATTGAAAAATCACAAATCTGAAAATTCTAAAAATTAAAGAATTGAAGAACAGGAATATCGAAACCCTCGAAAGTCAAGAAATGGGAAAATCAAAACATCGATTAATTGAAAAATCGAAAATTTGAAAAAACGACAATTGAAAAACAGAAAATCTAAAACCGGGAAGTCGAAAAATCGATAGATTAAGAAATCAAAACATTTGAAAAATTCGAAAACTTGAAAAACTGAAACATCGAAGACCTGAAATGAAAAATCGGGAAATCGAAAAATTTAAAATTCAAAAATCGAAAAATTGGAAAAACGACAATTGGAAAACAGAAACTCTAAAACCCGGAAGTCGAAAAATCAAAAGATTAAGAAATCGAAACATTTGAAAAATGGAAATATGGAAGAGCTGAAATGAAAAATCGAGAAATCAAAAAATCTAAAATTTAAAAATCGAAAAAGTAAAAAATCAACAAGAAGTCAAAATGGAAAAGTCGAAGAACAGAAATATTGAAAAGTGGGGAAGTCGAAAAATCGAAAGATTAAGCAATCGAAAAAGTAAAAAAATCGACACACCGAAAACTCCAGAAGCCAAAAATCGAAAAATCGAAGAATCGGAATATTCAAAAATCCCAAAACTGAAATATCCAAAAACTGAGAACCTACAAAGTCGAAAAATTGAGCAATCGAAAAATCCAAAAAGTGAAGTCGAAAAATCGAAACCTTAAACTAAAAAATGAAAAATCAAAAATTTTTCGATACGTATTTTAAATTTTCAATTTTTAAGTTCTAGATTTTCCGTTAATTTTTCTGTTTTCCTTGATGTTTTGATTTCTCGATTATTCGATTTTTCAAGTTCTCGGTTTAGATTTTTTGGTTTTCCAATTCTTCGATTTTTAAATTGTTTAATTTTTAGATTGTTCAATTTCTCGATTTATACATTTTTCAATTTTTCGGTTTACCGATTTTTTTCATTGAAAATGTTTCAATTTTTCAATTATTAAGTTTTCGATTTTTCAATTTTGGTGTAATTTGAAAACGTGAAACTGAAAAATGAAAGAAAAACTAAAAATGGGAAACTAAATCGGGAAATCAAAACATTGAAAAATCGAAAAATTTAAAACGACAATTGAAAACTGAAAATCTAAAACCAGGAAGTCGAAAAATCGAAAAATTGAAAAATCCCAAAACTGAAATATCCAAAAACTGAGAATCTAAAGAATCGAAAAATTGAGCAATCGAAAAATCAAAAAAGTAAAGTCGAAAAATCGAAACCTTCAAAAAATCGAAAAATTGAAAAATCACAAATCTGAAAATTCGAAAAATTAAAGAATTGAAGAACAGGAATATCGAAACCCTCGAAAGTCAAGAAATGGGAAAATCAAAACATCGATTAATTGAAAAATTGAAAATTTGAAAAAACGACAATTGAAAAACAGAAAATCTAAAACCGGGAAGTCGAAAAATCGAAAGATTAAGAAATCGAAACATTTGAAAAATGGAAATATGGAAGAGCTGAAATGAAAAATCGACAAATCAAAAAACCTAAAATTTAAAAATCGAAAAAGTAAAAAATCAACAAGAAGTCAAAAATGGAAAAGTCGAAGAACAGAAGTATTGAAAAGTGGGGAAGTCGAAAAATCGAAAGATTAAGCAATCGAAAAAGTAAAAAAATCGACACATCGAAAACTCCAGAGGCCCAAAAACGAAAAATCGAAGAATCGGAATATTGAAAAATCCCGAAACTGAAATATCCAAAAACTGAGAACCTACAAAGTCGAAAAATTGAGCAATCGAAAAATCCAAAAAGTGAAGTCGAAAAATCGAAACCTTAAAAAAACTAAAAAATGAAAAATCAAAAATTTTTCGATAGGTATTTTAATTTTTCAATTTTTAAATTCTAGATTTTCCGTTAATTTTTCTGTTTTCCTTGATGTTTTGATTTCTAGATTATTCGATTTTTCGGTTTAGATTTTTTGGTTTTCCAATTCTTCGATTTTTAAATTGTTTAATTTTTAGATAAAAAGAATTGCTTGTCTCTCGTCTAGCGTTTCCCCTTAAGTGGGACACCTACGGAATTCCTTTGATCGGTGAGGTTATTGCGAAATACAAAAGGATTGCGGGTCCTTGCCTCACACCCAAGTCAGATCGAAAACGCACGGTTTTTACACAATTACGTAATGAATCTCCTTGAGCAGATACGTGTCAGAGGATGGCATGTGCAATTATAAAATTAAGTTTTGTTGTACAAAGTGTTCTTAAATCCATTCTGTGTATCGAGTGCAGTTCCATTGAACTTTAGTGTGGAATTCATTGTTCCATAAATAGACTCAAGTTCCGTTTCCGTGTCGATTAAAAGAGAACGGTCAAGAGTGAAAAAATGCTAATAAGTGCACTTTAATTTTTTCCGAGTAAATTGAAGAATTAGAATGAGAATTGCAGCCGCAACGCGTGTGGAATCCGTAGATAATTTCCTGCGATAACTCACATGGAATATGTCGGGACTGCCCGTTCCTACTGAACTGCCACTGGCCCCATCTCCTCCTCCATGATGGTGCGCTCCATCTCCGTCCTCGAAGCTCGCTAATATCTGCTCTCTGTCGTCGACAACATCGCTCAATCGATCATCCGGGTCCAAGATACCGCCTCCTTGAGATTGCAGGTTATGTACGGACACCCAAGAATCCGAACCCTGGAAGGATTGAAACGAATTAATTGTGGAAGACAATGCGAAAAAAACGCGAAAAACTTTCAAGTCTGCTGACTCCGACCTTGGAAATGTCGGTTCGTGCACCCGACGCAACAATGGAGACTTGTCGCGTTTCCAGAATCTATTTTACTGGATTTCGCCCGAAGTAGATAATGCCATAGATTAATATAGATGCGACATATGGGCAGATTTTACAAAACCACCCTTATTGACATTGGAGTCCTCAACCGCCAAATTTAAATAGTCGATCCCAATAAAAAAACTTGATTCACTACAACTCGTCGCCTGAGAACTTGTTTGATTTACAGACCAGAGCGCGCTCAGGCCAAAGTCGACTCTAAGCGTTCAGAAGCGATTTGGTTGGTTTAGACTATAATTTCGGCAGAAAATAGTTGTTTGGTCGGTTTTTATAACGACTAAGTGAATATTTTTGGTACATATTTTGTTTAACAAAGCATTCATTCTTTATTTGTGTTTTATACTAGCAAAACGTCTTTAAACTAAGAATATTGTTGAAATCGTAATAACCCTATGGATTTTTTTTTAATGTTTTTAGTGACAATTTTTGTGGTTGTTTTCGATACACTGTCTGATATTAACAGTGAGAAAAAAAATTGAACAATTAAAATTATTGAAAATTCGAAACCTTAAAAAATCGTAAAACCGAAACACTGAAAAATCGAAACATCGAAAAATTGAGAAATCGAAAAATCAAGAAATCGTGGAGTCGAAAAGTCGAACTATTGAGAAACCAAAATAGGTCAAAATCGAAAAATCGAAAAGTTAAAAATTGACCAATTTATAAATTGAGAAATTGACAATCAAAATATCGAAAAATCCAAATCTCGATAATCGAGAAATCAAAAAACTTAAAAATTCGAAAAATTGAAAAATTGGGACATTGAAAGATCGAAAGAACGAGAAATCGACAAACAAAAAGTTAAAAGTTGAAAAATTGGAAAAGCAGAAAAACGAAAAAATGGAAAACTGGAAAAACTGAGAAACCGAAATAGGCCAACATAAAAAATTGAAAAAATGATAAATCGAAAACCTTAACAATCAAATCGAAAAATTGAAAAACAGAACATCTAAAACCAGGAAGTCGAAAAATCGAAAAAATAAGAATTATTGAAAAATTAAAATATCAAAAGATTGAAAAATTTAAAAATCCAAAAATCCAAAAATCGAAAAAATAATAAGTTAGACACAACGAAAAATCCAACTCAAACATCTAAAAACTGAAAAATCGAAAAATCAAAAAATAGAAACCTAAAAAAATCGAAAAATTAAAGAATTGAAGAACAGGAAAATCGAAACACTCGAAGGTCAAGAAATGGGAAAATAAATCATCAATTAATTGAAAAATCGAAAAAGTAAAAAATCGACACAACGAAAAACGAAAGAAAAACTAAAAATGGAAAATTAAATCGAGAAATCAAAACATTGAAGAATCTAAAAATTTAAAACGACAATTGAAAACCGGGAAGTCGAAAAATCGAAAGATTAAACAATCGAAAAATTGAAAAATCGAAAAAGAAAAAATATCGACACATCGAAAACTCCAGAAGCCAAAAATCGAAAAGTCGAAGCATCAAAATATTCAAAAATCCCAAAACTGAAATATCGAAAAACTGAAAAATGAAAGAAAACCTGAAAAATCCGAAAACTGAAATATCCAAAAACTGAGAACCTAAAAAGTCGAATAATTGAGCAATAGAAAAATCCAAAGAGTGAAAAATCGAAAAATTAAAGATTTGAAGAACAGGAATATCGAAACCCTCGATAGTCAAGAAATGGGAAAATCAAAACATCGATTCATTGAAAAATCGAAAAATTGAAAAAACGACAACCCGGAAGTCGAAAAATCGATTGATTAAGAAATCAAAACATTTAAAAAATTCGAAAACTTAAAAAACTGAAATACCGAAGAACTGAAATGAAAAATCGAGAAATCGAAAAATCTAAAATTTTAAATATTGAAAAATTAAATTATTGAAAAATTAAAATATCAAAAAATTGAGAAATCTAAAATTTAAAAATCGAAAAAGTAAAAAATCGACACAATCGAAAAATAAAAATATCGTGAAATCGAATATTTGAAAATTCGAGAAACTTAAAATTCAGACATTCAAAAATGAAAAACCGAGAAACTGAAGAATCAAAAAACCGAAAAACCCTAAAACTGAAATATCGAAAAAGTACAAAATCGAGCAATCGAAAAATCGAAAAGAAAAATCGCAGAATCGAAATGATGAAAAATTTCCAAACTGAAAAATGGAAAATTAAAATATTACAAATTTAAAATAACGAGAAAGGGAAACGAAAGTTCCAAAAATTGAAGAATCGAAATATTGAAGATTAAAAAAATTGATAAATCGGAATGTAGAAAATTCAGAAATCGAAAATTGAAAAATCGAGAAATCGAAAAGAGGAAAAATTCTAATTTTAAAGAAAAATGGAAGAATCGAAAAATTGAAAAATCATAAAACTGAAAAATCGAAAAATTAAAGATTTGAAGAACAGGAATATCGAAACCCTCGATAGTCAAGAAATGGGAAAATCAAAACATCCATTCATTGAAAAACCGAAAAATTGACAGTTTATAAATGTCAAATTTGAAAAATTAAAAAATCGAAAAATTGAAAAAACGACAATCGAAAAACAGAAAATCTAAAACCTTGAAGTCGAAAAATCGAAAGATTAAGAAATCGAAACATTTGAAAAATTGAAATATGGAAGAGCTGAAATGAAAAATCGAGAAATCGAAAAATGTACAATTTTAAATATTGAAAAATTAAAATACCAAAAAATTGAGAAATCTAAAATTTAAAAATCGAAAAAGTAAAAAGTCGTCACATCGACAAATCCAGAAGTCAAAAATGGAAAAGTCGAAGAACAGAAATATCGAAAAATCCCAAAACTGAACAATGAAAAACTGACGAATCGACAAACTGAAAAATCCCAAAACTGAAATGTCTAAAAACTAAGAAATCAAAAAATTAAATAATTGAGAAATCGAAAAATCAAAAAAGTCAAGTTGAAAAGTCGAAACCTAAAAAATAGAAAAATTGAACAACCAAAAAGCCTGAAAAATCAATTAATTGAAAAATCGACAAATAAAGAGTTTATAAAAGTCAAAAATTGAAAAATCGAAAAAGTAAAAAATCGACAACAAAAAATGAAAGAAAAACTAAAAATGGAAAACTAAATCGGGAAATCAAAACATTGAAGAATCTAAAAATTTAAAACGACAATTGAAAACCGGGAAGTCGAAAAATCGAAAGATTAAACAATCGAAAAATTGAAAAATCGAAAAAGTAAAAAAATCGACACATCTAAAACTCCAGAAGCCAAAAATCGAAAAGTCGAAGGATCAAAATATTGAAAAATCCCAAAACTGAAATATCGAAAAACTGAAAAATGAAAGAAAACCTGAAAAATCCGAAAACTGAAATATCCAAAAACTGAGAACCTAAAAAGTCGAAAAATTGAGCAATAGAAAAATCCAAAGAGTGAAGTTGAAAAATTGA
The DNA here is from genome assembly GCF_036711695.1 of Zophobas morio. Taxonomy (NCBI): domain Eukaryota; kingdom Metazoa; phylum Arthropoda; class Insecta; order Coleoptera; family Tenebrionidae; genus Zophobas; species Zophobas morio. The sequence continues at coordinate 15,090,697 of NW_026972131.1, forward strand.
AATCTTAAAAAATTAAAAACCTGAAAAATCGAAAAATTAAAGATTTGAAGAACAGGAATATCGAAACCCTCGATAGTCAAGAAATGGGAAAATCAAAACATCGATTCATTGAAAAACCGAAAAATTGACAGTTTATAAATGTCAAATTTGAAAAATTAAAAAATCGAAAAATTGAAAAAACGACAATTGAAAAACAGAAAATCTAAAACCGCGAAGTCGAAAATTCGAAAGATTAAGAAATCGAAACATTTGAAAAATTGAAATATGGAAGAGCTGAAATGAAAAATCGAGAAATCGAAAAATGCACAATTTTAAATATTGAAAAAGTAAAAAGTCGTCACATCGACAAATCCAGAAGTCAAAAATGGAAAAGTCGAAGAACAGAAATATTGAAAAATCCCAAAACTGAACAATGAAAAACTGACGAATCGACAAACTGAAAAATCCCAAAACTGAAATATCCAAAAACTGAGAATTAAAGAATCGAAAAATTGAAAAATCAAATACCTGCATAATCGTAAGATCGAAAAATTAAATAATAAGTAAACCGAAAAATCCCAAAACTGAAATGTCTAAAAACTAAGAAATCAAAAAATTGAATAATTGAGAAATCGAAAAATCAAAAAAGTCAAGTTGAAAAATCGAAACCTAAAAAATAGAAAAATTGAAAAACCAAAAAGCCTGAAAAATCAATTAATTGAAAAATCGACAAATAAAGAATTTATAAAAGTCAAAAATTGAAAAATCGAAAAAGTAAAAAATCGACAACAAAAAATGAAAGAAAAACTAAAAATGGCAAATTAAATCGGGAAATCAAAACATTGAAGAATCTAAAAATTTAAAACGACAATTGAAAACCGGGAAGTCGAAAAATCGAAAGATTAAACAATCGAAAAATTGAAAAATCGAAAAAGTAAAAAAATCGACACATCGAAAACTCCAGAAGCCAAAAATCGAAAAGTAGAAGGATCAAAATATTGAAAAATCCCAAAACTGAAATATCGAAAAACTGAAAAATGAAAGAAAACCTGAAAAATCCGAAAACTGAAATATCCAAAAACTGAGAACCTAAAAAGTCGAAAAATTGAGCAATAGAAAAATCCAAAGAGTGAAGTTGAAAAATTGAAATCTTAAAAAAATTAAAAACCTGAAAAATCGAAAAATTCAAGATTTGAAGAATAGGTATATCGAAACCCTCGATAGTCAAGAAATGGGAAAATCAAAACATCGATTGATTGAAAAATCGAAAAATTGACAGTTTATAAATGTCAAATTTGAAAATTAAAAAATCGAAAATTTAAAAAATCGAAAATTTGAAAAAACGACAATGAAAAACAGAAAATCTAAAACCGGGAAGTCGAAAAATCGATTGATTAAGAAATCAAAACATTTAAAAAATTCGAAAACTTAAAAAACTGAAATACCGAAGAACTGAAATGAAAAATCGAGAAATCGAAAAATCTAAAATTTTAAATATTGAAAAATTAAAATACCAAAAAATTGAGAAATCTAAAATTTAAAAATCGAAAAAGTAAAAAGTCGACACAATCGAAAAATAAAAATATCGTGAAATCAAATATTTGAAAATTCGAGAAACTTAAAATTCAGACATTCAAAAATGAAAAACCGAGAAACTGAAGAATCAAAAAACCGAAAAATCCTAAAACTGAAATATCGAAAATTGAGGAATCGAAAGTTGAAACTTCGAGAAATTGAAAAGTCCAGAAATGGAAAAATCGATGAAGTACAAAATCGAGCAATCGAAAAATCGAAAAGAAAAATCGCAGAATCGAAATGATGAAAAATTTCCAAACTGAAAAATGGAAAATTAAAATATTACAAATTTAAAATAACGAGAAAGCGAAACGAAAGTTCCAAAAATTGCAGAATCGAAATATTGAAGATCAAAAAAATTGAGAAATCGGAAGCTAGAAAATTCAGAAATTGAAAATTGAAAAATCGAGAAATCGAGAAATCGAAAAGACGAAAAATTCTAATTTTAAAGAAAAATGGAAGAATCGAAAAATTGAAAAATCATAAAACTGAAAAATCGAAAAATTAAAGATTTGAAGAACAGGAATATCGAAACCCTCGATAGTCAAGAAAGTCAAATCAAAACATCGATTCATTGAAAAATCGAAAAATTGACAGTCTATAAATGTCAAATTTGAAAAATTAAAAAATCGAAAAATTGAAAAAACGACAATTGAAAAACAGAAAATCTAAAACCGCGAAGTCGAAAAATCGAAAGATTAAGAAATCGAAACATTTGAAAAATTGAAATATGGAAGAGCTGAAACGAAAAATCGAGAAATCGAAAAATGCACAATTTTAAATATTGAAAAAGTAAAAAGTCGTCACATTGACAAATCCAGAAGTCAAAAATGGAAAAGTCGAAGAACAGAAAAATTGAAAAATCCCAAAACTGAAATATCCAAAAACTGAAAATTAAAGAATCGAAAAATTGAAAAATCAAATACCTGCATAATCGTAAGATCGAAAAATTGAATAATAAGTAAACCGAAAAATCCCAAAAATGAAATGTCTAAAAACTAAGAAATTAAAAAATTGACCTAATTGAGAAATCGAAAAATCAAAAAAGTCAAGTTGAAAAATCGAAACCTAAAAAATAGAAAAACTGAAAAGCCAAAAAGCCTGAAAAATCAATTAATTGAAAAATCGACAAATAAAGAGTTTATAAAAGTCAAAAATTGAAAAATCGAAAAAGTAAAAAATCGACAACAAAAAATGAAAGAAAAACTAAAAATGGAAAACTAAATCGGGAAATCAAAACATTGAAGAATCTAAAAATTTAAAACGACAATTGAAAACCGGGAAGTCGAAAAATCGAAAGATTAAACAATCGAAAAATTGAAAAATCGAAAAAGTAAAAAATCGACACATCTAAAACTCCAGAAGCCAAAAATCCAAAAGTCGAAGGATCAAAATATTGAAAAATCCCAAAACTGAAATATCGAAAAACTGAAAAATGAAAGAAAACCTGAAAAATACGAAAACTGAAATATCCAAAAACTGAGAATCTAAAAAGTCGAAAACTTGAAAAACTGAAATGAAAAATCGAGAAATCGAAAAATTGAAAAAACCACAATTGAAAAAAAAAAAGAATCGAAAAATTGAAAAATCAAAAACCTGCAAAATCGTAAGATCGAAAAATTGAATAATAAGTAAACCGAAAAATCCCAAAAATGAAATGTCTAAAAACTAAGAAATTAAAAAATTGACCTAATTGAGAAATCGAAAAATCAAAAAAGTCAAGTTGAAAAATCGAAACCTAAAAAATAGAAAAACTGAAAAACCAAAAAGCCTGAAAAATCAATTAATTGAAAAATCGACAAATAAAGAGTTTATAAAAGTCAAAAATTGAAAAATCGAAATATTTAAAAATCGTAAAATTGAGCAGAAAAACTGGAAAACGAGAAATTGAAAAAATGAGAAATTGTAAAATCCAAGAATTGAAAAATAAATAGGAGGAAACTGAAAAGTCCCCAAACTAAAATTTCGAAAAACTGAGAATTCGAAAGTTGAAACAGCAGAAATTATGGTCGAAACCGGTTAGGATGTGTATCAGGGGTGCGATCGAAAAAAACTCGATAGCGATAAAATCTCGTTTGCTGATTGGTTGCGATGCTACATTTCTGTCACATTTCTCGATTCTGTCACGAAATCAAGTCTTCATGGAGTGATCTTTTCTCGATAGCTCTGAGTAAAGTGATAAATTTTGGAGACATAACCTCGAAATTTATGTCAAAATAGAAGTTCTTATAAATCAATCAAATAGTCTCCGAACGCTTAGGGTCGACATTGGCTTGAGTCCGCTCTGGTCTGTAGATCAAACAAGTTCTCAGACGACGAACAATAAGCAGCTTGTAATATTACGACATGTTTTCTAGTTAATTTTATTCCTAGTTAGACACAAACACTGTTGCCAACATAAGTCGAGGAGTCCTCAACCGTCATTGAATTTAAACTCCAGATCTAGAAGGGCGCTCACTCTCCCACGCACCAAAGCGAAACGAATTTATTTATCGCGTCTTTATCTCTCCTTAATGCGTCCGCGCGTTTTTTAGATATGGTAATTATCAGCGCCCATTTGTCGCTGGTACCGATAAGGTGGAAATGCGCTTAAGCTAAGTGGTTCTGGGTGTCTCGGCTGGCGTTTTTTCCACCAAGCTCGACTTTTGCATCTTTCCACGCGAATTGTTTTATCGGTGCAGATAGCGACCAGACGTCGAAGTGAAATTAGCGGTCTCGACTTTCATCGGATCGTGAGAAAGCAACGCTGTAATTGTTGAAGCAAGTATTATTCTGGACGTTTCTAAAGTGTTTGCATGTTTTCGGTGAAGATATATACTTTAATCTGGGAAGGAATTTTTCGGGTTTCGAAATTGTATTAGATATGGTTTTGTCTGCATTCCGGTGGAGATTCATGAATCAAAACTGGTTGTTTTATGGGTTTTTAGAGTGAGCTGTTGAAATATTACGCTCGGAAGGTGCTTTTAGTGGATTTGTAAAGGTTTCGGTTTTGGCGGTTATGAAAATTTCCATTGTTGGTAAAATGAGTTCATAGTTCAGTGAATCTCTTTAATGGCAGGGAGAATATCCTCTTTTCCGGTCGTTAAATTAACGTGACGTGCAAACTTTAATATTCTGAAAAATTCAAGTTTCTTTAGTAAAAGTTTGCGCCAATAGCGAATTACGGTTGCTGCTTTTATGTAAGACGCGGATACCCAACTTCTCGTTAACCGTTTCAGTACTATCTGGCAGATTTTAATAAATACATACGTATCTATGATCAGACCCTTCTCAGGACCATAGTAAGTAAGTCTTCAACAACTTTTGCAATTTCCACCAAAAACACCTTAATGACCAGCTTAGTCCGAGTCCGTTCACCCCGCCGCACTTATTCCACTAATTAATAAAAACGTAAAATTTATCCGATTACATAAATCCAACCGGATTGGGCAAAAAGTGTTACATCAAAATTCGGAATTCGCCAGCAGAAAACGTAAAAGTGAAAAATAGAAACCGACGCGACACGAATGCAGCCAGTGCACATTTCCATATTAATTGTACGAATGTGGAACGCCCGCTTCCGATAGTCAACCGTACGCGGTGTGAAAATTCGGGCCACTTTTCCTCCAATTAACCAAAGCTACCAACATAATGCCGACGATTATTATTCGAAAGGAAGACAATCGCAGCCTTCGGCACGCCGAAATCAAGTTCATAGTGAAAGTGCCACAATCAAGGCAGTCGCCGATTTTCTGACCAGACATTATCGGAAACCATCTCCACTTTCTTTTCAAGGTCCTTCAACCCGTCGTTCGGGAAAACGGACGATGAATGAAACCGAAGGCGCGTTGGTTGCACCAATAAATGGCTTGAGTGTGCTCACAACTATATTATTTTCAAAATGTAACGCTTCGTACGCACGCAAATGTTTTGAGCCTATGGGCGGATCATTTTTGCCGGTAGGAGGCGGTACAAATTTGTAGGTAGGCTCAAACTACAACGAAATTTACGTGTTGACCAAATTCTTACTCTGAATTAGTTTTCATTTTATAAATACCCTATCTAAAATGTTCAGAATATGATGAGTTTATACTTGTGATTTACCATCCCATTTATATTTTTTGGATTTGTTTATACATACAGGGTGACTCAAAAAAAATAATGACTGAGTAAATTTATTTTATTGAAGAAATCAAGAATTGCAAAACTGAATACTTTGAAATCTTGTCAATTAGTTGGAACCTGAGCCCAATTTTTTTGCAATATCTGTGATGTGCTTTTAGTTTCCGTAACTTATAAAATTAGAAAAAAAAAACCTATTCTGCTCTAATAAAATCGAGATATGCTCAAAATCACACTAATATTAGGTCTAATTGTGCCAACTATAGTTATAAAATTCACATTAAATGAAGTCACGGACATTTTTTGAAGTGTACTACATTTCAAAAAACAAAAAAAATGTTCAGTTTATAAACTTCATAATTTTGGTTTAAAGTTTAGGATAATTTATTACTTCCGACATCTTTTCGGTGACAAATTTAATCTTCGCATACTTCAGCGTAGTTAGTGAACTCGTTGTGACCACTGAAATATACAAAGAGTAAATTTTGAAATGGAACGAAAGTCGAAGAATACTTTCAAAGCCACGATCAAAATGTATTTGCTTATCTTCGCCAAAAAATGCATGACATCATGGCAAAATTTGATATGATGAGTCAGTACCTGTGATTTATCATTGCAGTAATATTTTTTAGATTTACTTATACAGGCTGTCTCAAAAAAAGATCACTTCGATTTTCGATTTTTCGTTTTTTCGACCAACCGTTTCATCTAATTAGATTTTTCAGTTTCCATTTTTCTATCAACTTTTCGATTTTTTTACTTTCCCATTTTCTGATTTTTCAAATTTGCGGTATTTTGAATTTTCGAGTTTTCGGTTTTTCCGTTTTTCGATTTGTTGATTTTTCTGTTGGTCAGTTTTTAGACTTTGCTGCAATTTTTTTACATTTTTCGATTATATTTTACTTTCCGATTTTTTTGATTTTTGAATTTTCGATTTTACGTTTTTAATTCTTTGATTTCCGATTTTTCAATTTTCCGGTTTTTTAATTCTTCTATTCTCGATTTTTCGATTTTCCATTAATCATTAAATTTTTCGATTTTTCGGTTTTTATATTTTTCGACCTTCGATTTTTCAATTTTCGAGTATTCAATTTTCCATTTTCTGATTTTACGATTTTTCGATTTGCGATTTTTCGATTTTCGTTTTTCCGATTTTGTGGTTTTTCGATTTTTCTGTTTATTTCAGTTTTTATGGTTCTGCGATTTGTTTTATTTTTCCATTATTCGATTATTTTACTTTCCGATAGTTTGATTTTTGAATTTTTGGTTTTTTCATTTTTCGATTTGCGATTTTTCAATTTTTCGGTTTTTTAATTTTTCGAGTCTCGATATTTCGATTTTCGATTTTTCAGATTTGTGGATTTGTGTCCGTTTTTTCGATTTTTAGAATATTGATTAATCGAATTTTCGATTTTTGAGCATTTCGATTTTTCCATTTTTAGATATTTTTCGATTTTTTTTAATTTTTCGATTTTTCTGTTCGTCAGTTTTAGACTTTGCAATTTTTACTTTTCCTCTTTTCTATTATTTTAGTTTCGGATTATTCGATTTTTGAATTTTCGTTTTTTTTTTCATTTTTCGATTTCCGATTTTTTAATTTTTCGATTTTTCGGTTTTTTAATTGGTCGATTCTCGATATTTCGATTTTCGATTTTTCAATCTCCGATTTTTCAATTTCCAGTTTTCGATTTTCCACTTTATGATTTTACGAGTTTTCGATTTTTCTGTTCGTCACTTTTTAGGCTTTGAAATTTGTTTACTTTTCGATTTTTGAATTGTCGACTTTTAGAGTTTTCAATATTATGAATTTTCGAATTTTCTGTTTTCCTATTTTTCGATTTTTGAATTTTCCATTTTTCGGTTTTTTGATTTTTCAATTTTCGGTTTTTCAATCTTGCAAATTTCCGATTTTTCAGATTTGTGAATTTCCGGTTTTTCGATCGACCTACGCATTATATTCATTGAATTTTCGATTTTCGGTTTTTCCATTTTTAGATTTTCGATATTTCAGTTTTGTATTTTCAGATTTTCTGTTTTTCGCATATCTGATTCATCAAATTTTCGATTTTTCGGCTTTTCGATTTTTCGATATTTGATTTTCGAATTTTCGATTGTTCAGTTTTCCATTCTTCAGCTTTTAGACTTCAATTATTTTACTTTTCAATTTTCCGAATTTTCGAGTTTCAATTTTCAGATTTTTGATTTTTCGATTTTCCTTTTTAAATCTTTGAACTTTTCGGTTTTGATTTTTCGAATTTTTGATTTTTAATTTTTCCATTCTTCGGTTTTTAGACTTCAATTTTCTTTCTTTTAAATTTTTCGATATTCTATTTTCCGCTTTTCAGAATTTTCGATTTTCAGTTTTCAGACTTTCGACCATTAGAATTTTGGATATTTCGGTTTTATGATTTTTCGATTTTTAGAAAATTTGAGTAGTCGAATTTTCGATTTTTCAATTCATCGATTTTTCTATGTTCAATTTTTCAATTTAAATTTTGCGATTTTCAATTTGTCCATTGTCGATTTTTAGAATTTTCGGTTTTTCAATTTTTCCATTCTCACCTTTTAGACTTCAATTTTGTTTCTTTCCGATTTTTTGGTTTTCGATTTTCCAATTTTCAGAATTTCCAAGTTTCTTTATTCAGATTTTCGATTTTCCACTTTTGCGATTTTAGATTTTTCGAATTTTTATTTGTCCAATTTTTTGCTTTTTCGATTTTTCTGTTCGTTTCAGTTTTTAGGCTTTGCAATTTTTTCTACTTTATATACTTTGATTATTTTAATTTCCGATTTTTTTTAATTTTTGTTTTTGATTTTTTTAATTTTCAGTATTACAAATTTTAGACTTTTCGATTTTTTGGTTTTTCCGTTTTTCGATTTTCGATTTTTCGATTTTGAGGTTTGTGAATTTCCACTTTTCGATCGACGTCGGTATTTGATTCATTGAATTTTCGATTTTTTGGTTATCCATTTTTAGATTTTCGATTTTTACGATTTGTATTTTTCGATTTTCTGTTTTTTGCATTAGTGAATTTCAGTTTTTCCGATTTTCGATTTGCCGAATATTTAATTAATCAAATTTTCGAAAAAGTTACCATGCTTACAAAAACTTTAAGACATCTACAATATTTCAAAGTATTCAGTTTTGCTATTCTTGATTTCTTCAATAAAACAAATTGACTCAGTCATTAACTTTTTTGAGACACTCTGTATAACCAAATCTAAAAAAATATTAATGCAGTGATAAATCACAAGTATAAAAACTCATCATATTTTATACATTTAAGATAGGATTTATTCTGCAAAATTTTGAGGTGACGTCATAAATTTTTTAGAGGGGATAAGCAATTATATTTTAATAAAAAATGTATCATGTTTATCATGACTTTAAAACATCTGCAAGATTTCAAAGTATTCGATTTTGCAAATTCAAAATTAAATTGCAAAATATTGTTTTATAATTTTGATTTTTTTTCCAAAAATCTGGACGTTTCGGATAAAAATTCAACACGGAGTCATAAACTACATGTGTAGGACTATGTTACTGTATACAATTTAAAACCCATTTACTATGCATAAATTTGAAGTGACGTCATCACATTATTGGTGGGGATGATTAGACAAATTTAATAATTTTGCGACATTTATGAAAAAAATATCAGTTAACAAAAATGGCACGTTTTTATTATTATGCCAGTTACATGTCACTCAACGACAATATCTTTTTTTTTTTATTTATTTATTATGAACATTTAAAAGTATTTTATTTGAAAAAGTGATGATGTAACTACTGTCCGTCCCGTTATTGTCAATAAAATTTTATAGGGTAAAATGTGAATTTCGTTGTAGTTTGAGCCTACCTACAAATTCTGCCCTTGAAGGATTTGGACCGCCTTCTTCGGTGAGGGCAGGCAAAACGATCCGCCCATAGGCTCAAAACATTTGCGTGCGATTGTACGACTGGTCGTGAGAAAGTACAGAATGACAGGATGTTTTGGCTGTATAAAAATCTTAGTCCTTGATTGAATTATTTCGCACGCCTCGATTTACATACAACGGAGCGAAAAAAACGAACAAACGATAATCTAATGAATTTTTCAAAACAAGACTCCCATTAAAAGCGAATTAGACGGCTTGTATTCCGGGCTTTTACAAAGCTGTTAAATGAGCGTTTTATCCGGGATTAAGACGTCTAAATCGATTCAGTCGAATTCCAGAGATCACCGTTAGTGCACCGAACAAAATTAAATTAATATGCGCGTTTAATCCTTCGATAACGGGACGAAGAGATCTCACCCAACTGCATTCGACTTGGTGAAAAATTCCAAGCGAATCGTAGTTGTTGTCGGATGGTACACAATTAATTATTTACCTTGAGCGTTTTATAATTTGCTGTTATTTTATTTTAATCGATTCCGCTTAATTACACTCGAGATAAATTTATTGTTTGGATTAATGATCGATACAGAGTAATTAGTGCGGTTTTAACTTTCTTTTGCTTCATGAAATCTCTAAACCGATTAGCGATTAATCAACGACAGCCTTCGAAGGCAAACCGGGCTGTAAAGCAAATAAGGTATTTATTAATCCAGTTTACTCGGTTTAGTAATGAATTTGCGCCAGTTAATCGTGCTGACTTGCACATAATGTGGCACAACGCTAAACGTAGGGGTTGTTGGAATCTAGACTCGGAATTACTGAAACTGAACGAACTTTGTCCACACTGTGTAACCAAATGCTGACTACTGGAAGTACTCACGTAACGCGGAATGCTTATCGTCGTAAAAATATCGGCTACTAGTGTGTTACAACAAATCTGATAATTATACAGCGTGTTGAGAAACGCGAGTTTTGCAACCAACAGATAAAATACCAAAGCTGTTTCAAAACGATTTTTTTATTGTTAAAAAAATCAAAAGTGTACTTTTTAAGTACTTTTAAAGCGCGTATTTTGAGTCTCCGTCGTTGCTCAAGATTCGAGCAAAAAGAACCAGTGAAAGTTGGATTAATTTATTGATTCTGCGATTGTTTATTTTTCGTCGGTTTTTGTTTCTTTGTGCTTTATTTCCTTCTTTTGGCTTCTTCGGTTCGATCAAGCGATGCAGGGCGCGAAAGTGACACGCTGCACGCACCCGCAACACCAGAAAAACCAGCTCACTTTTTTGATAAATTATAAAACTTGATTTTGAGATGGCGCCAGTTTTTCAATACTTTTTCAATTTCTGGATTTTTTAGTTTTTGAAATTTTAATTTTTCGAGTTTTAAAATTAAAGTACTCAATTTCACAATTCTTGATTTAATCAATAAAATAAATTGACTGATTCTTTAATTTTTTTAGTTACTCTGTATAATCAAATCCAAAAATATGAATGCAATGATAAATTACAAGTGTAAACTCATATTTTGGACATTTTTGAAAGGATTTTTAGGGTTGATAAACAAATACATTAAATTTTTTTGAGACACCCTGTATAAGCAAATCAAAAAAGTATTAACGTAGTCATAAATTAGAAGTACAGACTTATGATATTTTGCACATTTAAAACAGGATTTGTTCAGCAATATTTTGAGGTAACGTCATCAATTTGTTTGGGGGATAAGCAAATACATTTTGATCAAAAATTTACCATGCTTATGATCACCTTAAAACATCTCCAAGATTTCAAAGCATTCGGTTTTGCAGTTCCTGATTAAATCAATAAATAAATTTACGCATTAAGTTTTTTTCGCCCTGTATAAGTAAATCCAAAAAAATAAATCGAAATTTGTTTTCACAGAACTTCCCTCAAACCTGAAATACAATGAGTTGATTTTACTTTACACAATAAGACTCATTTTGGTTAATGACTGAACAATATTAAGAGTAATCACTGGAAAGAAGAAGGGGTGGGTGGGCGGGGCTATCGCTTGCTTATAAAAGACTCCCTTGGAAAAACTTAAATTTAGCCCCGCCCACCCACCCGTTCTCTAATTTTTTTATTCAGAAATAAGAAATAAATGTTATAACAAAGAAGTAGTATAACAAAATAAATTATACTGATTTTGATAAATGACTGAACAATATCAAGGGTAATCACTGGAATGAAGATAGGGTGGGTGGGCGGGGCTATTGTTTGCTTATGAATGATTTTGAAGGAAAAGATAAATTTAGCCCCGCCCACCCACCCGCTCTCTCATTTTTTTCTTCAGAAATAACAAATAAATATTATAGCAAATAAGTAGTATAACAAGATAAATAATACTGATTTTGTCATATAAATGACTGAACAATATTAAGAGTAATCACTGGAATGAACAGAGGGTGGGTGGGCGGGGCTATCACTTGCTTATAAGAGACTCTATTGGAAAAACTTAAATTTAGCCCCGCCCACCCACCCGTTCTCTAATTTTTTATTCAGAAATAAGAAATAAATGTTATAGCAAATAAGTAATATAAAAAAAATACATAATACTCATTTTGATAAATGACTGAACAATATTAAGAGCAATCACTGGAAAGAAGAAGGGGTGGGTGGGCGGGGCTATCGCTTGCTTATAAAAGACTCCCTTGGAAATACTTAAATTTAGCCCCGCCCACCCACCCGTTCTCTTTTTTTTCAGAAATAAGAAAAAAATGTTATAGCAAATAAGTGGTATAAAAAAATAAATAATACTGATTTTGGTAAATGACTGAACAATATCAAGAGTAATCAGTGGAATGAAGAGAGGGTGGGTGGGCGGTGCTATTGTTTGCCTATAAAAGATTCTGTTCGAAAATGTTAAATTTAGCCCCGCCCACCCACCGTTTCTCTTTTTTTTTCAAGAATAAGAAAAAAATGTTATATCAAATTAGTAGTATAACAAAATAAATAAGATTGATTTCGGTAAATAACTGAACAATATTAAGAGTAATCACTGGAATGAAGAGAGGGTGGGTGGGCGGGGCGATTGTTTGCCTATAAAAGATTCTGTTGGAAAATGTTAAATTTAGCCCCGCCCACCCACCCGCTCTCTAATTTTTTTCTTCAGAAATAAGAAATAAAATGTTATATCAAATTAGTAATATAACAAAATAAATAAGACTGATTTCGGTAAATAACTGAACAATATTAAGAGTAATCATTGGAATGAAGAGAGGGTGGGTGGGCGGGGCTATTATTTGCCTATAAAAGATTCTGTAGGAAAATGTTAAATTTAGTCCCGCCCGCCCACCCGTTCTCTTTTTTTTTCAGAAATAAAAAAAAAAGTTACATCAAATTAGTAGTATAACAAAATAAGTAAGACTGATTTCGGTAAATAACTGAACAATATTAAGAATGAAGAGAGGGTGGGTGGGCGGGGCGATTGTTGGTTTATAAAAGGTTCTTTTGGAAAATGTTAAATTTAGCCCCGCCCACCCACCCGTTATCTCTTTTTTTCAGAAATAAGACAAAAATATTATAGTACATAAGTAATATAACAAAATAAATAAGACTAATATTGGTAAACGTCTGAACAATATCAAGAGTAATCACTGGAATGAAGAAGGGGTGAGTGGGCGTGGCTATCGCTTTCTTATAACAGACTCTGCTGGAAAAAGTGAAATTTAGCCCCGCCCACCCACCCGTTCTCTCATTTTTTTCTTCAGAAATAAGAAATAAATGTTATAAAAAAAAAATAGTATAACAAAATAAATAAGACCGAGTTTGGTAAATGACTGAACAATATTAAGAGTAATCACTGAAATGAAGAGAGGGTGGGTGGGCGGGGTTATCGCTTGCTTATAAAAGATTCTATTTGGAAAAGTTAAATTTAGCCCCGCCCACCCACCCGTTCTCTCATTTTTTTCTTCAGAAATAAGAAATAAATGTTATAGCAAAAAGTAATACATATAACAAAATAAGTAAGACTGATTTTGATAAATGACTAAACAATATTAAGAGTAATTACTGAAATGAAGAGGGGGTGGGTGGGCGGGGCTATCGCTTACTTATAAAAGATTTTGTTGGAAAAGTTAAATTTAGCCCCGCCCACCCACCCGTTCTCTAATTTTTTCTTCAGAAATAAGAAATGAAATGTTATAGCAAATAAGTAGTATAACAAAATAAATAATACTGATTTTGGTAAATGACTGAACAATATTAAGAGTAATCAGTGGAATGGAGAGAGGGTGGGTGGGCGGGGCTATTGTTTGCTTATGAATGATTCTGTTGGAAAAGATAAATTTAGCCCCGCCCACCCACCCGTTCTCTCATTTTTTTCTTCAGAAATAAGAAATAAATGTTTTAGCAAAAAGTAGTATAACATAATAAATAAGACTGATTTTGGTAAATAACTGAACAATATTAAGAGCAATTACTGGAATGAAGAGAGGGTGGGTGGGCGGGGCTATTGTTTGTTTATAAAAGATTCTGAAGGTAAAAGTTAAATTTACCTACCCGTTCCCTCATGTATTTCTTCAAAAATAAGTATTATACCAAAAAAAAATACAATTAACGCTTTTTTTTAACATCCTACGTTCTATTAGTTCCCATTCTCACTTTATAAGAGAAGATATAATTTACCCCGCCCACCCACCCCGTCTCCATTTCAGTGATTAATTTTTTCTAGTAAAAAAAGGTGGATCTCAATTGAAGACAGATAAAATCGTTAGAATGAGAACAGCATTGGTAAATGACATATCATATAAGAAAATAAAGGGTGGGTGGGTGGGTCAAAAATTTGATAATATACGACTGAACAATATTAAGAGTAGTCACTGGAACGAAGAAGGGGTGGTTGGGCGGGGCTACTGCTTGCTCATAAAAATAGAAAAAGCTAAATTTAGCCCTGCCCACATCGTTTCTCCATTTCGCTGACTTATTTTATTTAGTGTAAAATGGAAGTTAAACAATAACAGTGTTGTATTTTGAGCCACCTGTATGAGCAAATGTAACAGATATAAATCCAATGATAAATCACAAGTAAATACAAAATTTGACATCAATAGGCCCACTACTTTCGGAAATTATCTGTCTAATAAAGATTCGGGACGGCAGACAGATGGACAGACACACAGAAAAATTTTGATAAAAGTGCAGACACAAAAATTCTAAAAAGCCATTTTCTCGACTTTTCATGACCCCTAGTTATTCGAAATGAAAAAATCTCTTCGGACAAGTAGTTCGGTCGAGTACACATCACACCCTATCAAAATATTTGTACCGCCTCTAAGTTATTTATCGATCACATTAGCTTTAATAACCGATCACCTACCACCGCCAGCCGGTCATGGTCACCGCATATCAAGGCCAAAAACAAAACTTTGTGACTACACTACAAATCAATTCAATTATTTCGTCTTGGCATCATGCGAGCAAACTCGAACCCGATCCCGTATGTCGGTCCATTTACCATACGCGAGAACAGTTATCAAAACATAAAAATCACAGTTCCACCTCCATGAATCAATAATATAGGTAATTTCTGTCAAAACGAGCGTCCACCACGAAAACAAACTACAGTTCATCGACAACACTTCCGGAAGCGAGTAGCACTTCAATTAAACCTCTTAATGGAGCATTAATTGGAGCACTTCACCTGTCGTAAATAAAAACGTGCGAAAAACGTCACTGTTAGCTCAATCACTTAGTGATAATTTAAAATAAACAAGGTGTTGGGGTTAGCACTGGGTCCGTTGCTGTTTTCGTTGTTCGTTAATGAGCTACCGCGATTAATTAGCGCGCCTCACCTCTTTCTTGTCGCGACTTGGCGACGACCTGGTGATGGAAATCCTCGTGGTGGCTCTCCCTGGCACATTCCTCTGGAGTTTCTCCACGTTATACGTCTGCCTCCATCCGAACAACTGCACGATTTTTTCGGCGACTTCCGTACACTTGGGTACGGCATTTATCGTCTGACAACTATCGAACATTTCACACTGAAACCATTTTCCGCACACTAGTACCGCGCTTCAAAGAAAAGTCAACGTTAGGGTTAATGTGCACGCTATTTCCGCAAAAACGAAGAAAGTTAGCGACCTCGAAACCGCGATGGGAAAAGGACCGGTTGCTTGCTTGCACTTGCAATATGGATAAATTTATGCGAAATAACTGGAAATGTGCATTCACTGGCGTGTGTGATGGTATTTCAAGGGCACTGTTGGCTGCGATATCTCGAGATTTAGCACCCAGAACTAGTCTAGTGCTCGGCAACGTCGCCTGGGTCACATATTCTTTACAAGTTTAGCAAACATGTGACGATTAATAAACCACAAGCGTTGCATAATCATAATCGGTTCGATGTGCAGCGAGTCTTAATGAATTTCCTGTTTATTTATTATTAACGATTTCTTAACAGTATGGAGCCGTTTCCGTTGTCTTCGCCATATCTATCGCTTAACAATACGCAGCGAGCACGCCACTTTATTGTTAAGCCGCAACATTAGAATAAAGGAGCACGAAAGGATGAGGAATTCGTACGAAAATCAAAATTCACCGGAATAACGGCCTCTGCATCACCGTTAGAAAGCTCGAACAAAAACCAGGAGGTTAATGAAAATTCGTATGAACAGAGCTCCTCAGGGCTCCGTTCCGCCGCCCGCATTTTTTCCCTTTTTCCTCAGCGACTCACAACACTCAAACACAAAAAACACCCAGGAAGTGCATTGCGAAATGATCGATAACTTGTAATCGCTCGTACCTGTCGTGGCACGTATCTTTAGCGCTCTTTATCTTTCTCTCGATTTTTTAGCCCCATTTTCCGTTTGTGGAGCGTAATGATAATTCTCTTGACCGGATATATGCCCTCGTGCTTTCATCGCTGCGGAAAAAGCGGTTGACATTTCACGCTCATAACATGAGAATCTTTAGAATTTCAGCCGATAATGGCACGGAGAACGAAAAACGCCCACGAATGGTTCCGTCGCTAATTGCAGCAATCGCGAAACAATGGCCGGTTGCAGAAGTCCTCGATGACGAAATGTTGCGGGGATTGTGAGCGACGCTGAAATGGTGGAGTTGAGATGTGGAAAATGGTTTTTGTGCTTTTGTAAACGGACGGTTTGACCTTTGAGATTGCAATTATTTGGGTAATTTTGTTGTTGACGCAACGGATTCCTTAATCCGTCATCGGAATTAATGAGGAGTGTAATTGAGTACGGAACTGATAAATACTGACATTTTCCTGCGAATCAGGTAAAAAGTCGCGGTTTAAATGACGGAAAAGTTTGGTTTACTACTGATGTTGGACGCCCAAATTTACCGAAATTATTTGACTGAACAAACTGTGTTTAATTTTAATGCAATCAAATATTAGTAATTTATCCTATAATCTAAATTTATTATACTTTTTATACCCCTGACGTGACTTTTGGACCTGAAAATTGTCATTTATTTATAAACTCCGTTGCCAAGTTGCCGTTGTTAGTAACTTTTACCATTTTAGACATGTTTTAAGTTTCTTGTTGTCGAAATAAGTCTAGAAATACTAAGATGAAAAGCCAAAATGTAGACCCGCCCACCCACCCTATCGCAATTGTGATGAATTTTTTATTCGTCGTGAGCCAAGAGGGCGGAGCTTAACTGCAAAATCCTAATTTCTCTACGAGAAATTAAAAACATGTTTTTGAGTATCGCGTTGTTCAAAGAATACTATGTATATCAAGAAAAAATAAAGCCAAAGATTACGCCCCACTCATACCCGCCCCGATCTCAATTCTCAATTGTGATGAATTTTTCATTCGTTGTCAGATCGAGAGGCGGGGCTTAATTGCAAGATGCATATTTGTCTAGAACAATTAACCATTCTAAACATTTCTTCAGAAATAAGAAATAAATTTTATAGCAAATAAGTAGTTTAACAAAATAAATAAGACTGATTTTGATAAATGACTAAACAATATTAAGAATAATCACTGGAATGGGGAGAGGGTGGGTGGGCGGGGCTGTTGTTTGCTTATGAATGATTCTGTAGGAAAAGATAAATTTAGCCCCGCCCACCCACCCGTTCTCTATTTTTTTCTTCAGAAACAAGAAATAAAATGTTATAACAAATAAGTAGTACAACAAAATAAATAAGACTGATTTTGATAAATGACTGAACAATATTAATAGTGGTCACTGGAATGACGAGGGGGTGGGTGGGCGGGGCTATTGTTTGCTTATAAAAGATTCTGTAGGAAAAAGTTCAATTTAGCTCCGCCCACTTACAGTGGAATAACAAAAAAATTACGATTAACGCTTTTTTTAAAAGCCAATAGTTCCAATTCTCACCTCATAAAAGAATATATAATTTAGCCCCGCCCACCCACCCTATCTGAATTGTGATGAATTTTTTATTCGTTGTCAGATGGAGAGGCGGGGCCTAATTGCAAGATCCATACTTGTCTAGAAGAATTAGCCACTTTAAACATGTTCTAAGTTTCTAGTTCTCAAAGACGACTACGTATATTACGAAAATGGCAAAATATTCGCCCCGCCCACCCACCCTATCTCAATTGTGGTGATTTTTTTGATTGACTGAAATTGAAATTACCATGTAACACATATTTTGGAGTGTCGTATTAGAATACCAAGGGCCGGTTTATAGAACAGCGAGTTAAATATTTAATCCTCGATTAGTTTAACAGAGAATTAAAATGTGGAATATGAGCCCGTGATTGGTTAAAATATACGCGTTGCCTCGCAACGGACCTCAGTTAAAAGTTAATCTCGAATTAACTTTAACTTCGCTTTCTATAAATCGGGTCCAAGTAGATTAAGAAAAAATTAAAGCCAAAGATTAAGTTCCACCCATACCTGCCCTGATCTAAATAGTAACGAAGATTTCATTCGTTGGCAGACCTAGGGACGGAGCCTGATTGCAAAATCCATACGTCCTTGCAAGAATTTACCATTTTAAACGTGTTTTGAGATTCTAAGTATTTAAGAGTCATTACAATTGAGATGGGGTGGGTGGGCGGGGTTAATATTTTGCCTTGTTTTCTTAATATATGTAGTATTCTTTGAACAACACGATACTCAAAAAAAATTTTAATTTCTTGTGAAGAAATAAGTATTTTGCAGTTAAGCTCCGCCCCCTTGGTTCACAGCGAATAAAAAAAATCATCACAATTGAGATAGGGCGGGTGGGCGGGCGGGGTTTATATTTAGCCTTCTTTTCTTAATATATATATAGTATTCTTTGAACAGCACGATGCTCAAAATCATTTTTTATTTTCTTGGCAGAAATAAGTATTTTGCAGTTAAGCTCCGCCCCCTTGGTTCGCGGCGAATAAAAAAAAATCATCACAATTGAGACAGGGGGTAGGCGGGCTTACTTAGACATATTCATGATCAAAACCCCAGGGATTCCTGAGACTCTTTCAATCTTATTCAAGATCAAAACATCAGGGATTCCTGAGACTCTTTCAATGCTATTCAAGATCAAAACATCAGGGATTCCTGAGATTCTTTCAATCTCATTCAAGATCAAAACATCAGGGATTCCTGAGATTCTTTCAATCTTGTTCAAGATCAAAACATCAGGGATTTCTGAGATTCTTTCAAACTTATCCATGATCCAAAACACCAGGGATTCTTGAGATTCTTTCAAATTCACTCTAAATCCAAAATACCAGGAATTCTTTAGATTCTTTCAAACTTATTCAAGATTAAAACTCCATGGATTCCTGAGATTCTTTCAAACTTATTCAAGATCGAAACAATAGGCTTTTCTGAGATAATTTCAAACTTTGTCAAAATTAAAACATCATAGTAAGGAGATTCTTTCAACTTATTCAAGATTAAAAAAGCAAAGATTCTTAATATTCTTTCAAACTTGTTCAAGATCAAAACACCAGGAATTCCTGAGATTCTTTCAAACATATCCATGATCCAAAACACAAGGGATTCCTGACATTCTTTCAAATTCATTCAATATCCAAAATACCAAGAATTCTTTCAATCTTAATCAAGATCAAAACATTAGGGATTTCTGTAATATTTTCAGACTTATTCAAATTCAAAACCCCAGGGATTCCTGAGATTCTTTCAAACTTATCCATGATCCAAAACACCAGGAATTTCTGAGATTCTTTCAAACTTACTCAAGATCCAAAACATCAGGAATTCATGAGGTTCTTTCAAACTTATTCAAGATCAAAACTCCAGGGATTTCAGAGATTCTTTCAAACTTATTCAAGATCAAACATCAGGGATTCCTGGGATTCTTTCAGACCTTTTCAAGATCAAAACCCCAGGGATTCCTGAGATTCTTTCAGACTTATATCCCTGATCGAAAACACCAGGGATTTCTGAGATTCTTTCAAACTCTTTCAAGATCCAAACTGCCAGGGATTCTTTAGATTCTTTCAGACTTACTCAAGATCCAAAACATCAGGAATTCCTGAGATTCTTTCAAACATATCCATGATCCAAAACACAAGGGATTCCTGACATTCTTTCAAATTCATTCAATATCCAAAATACCAAGAATTCTTTCAATCTTAATCAAGATCAAAACATTAGGGATTTCTGTAATATTTTCAGACTTATTCAAATTCAAAACCCCAGGGATTCCTGAGATTCTTTCAAACTTATCCATGATCCAAAACACCAGGAATTCCTGAGATTCTTTCAAACTTACTCAAGATCCAAAACATCAGGAATTCATGAGGTTCTTTCAAACTTATTCAAGATCAAAACTCCAGGGATTTCAGAGATTCTTTCAAACTTATTCAAGATCAAACATCAGGGATTCCTGGGATTCTTTCAGACCTTTTCAAGATCAAAACCCCAGGGATTCCTGAGATTCTTTCAGACTTATATCCCTGATCGAAAACACCAGGGATTTCTGAGATTCTTTCAAACTCTTTCAAGATCCAAACTGCCAGGGATTCTTTAGATTCTTTCAGACTTACTCAAGATCCAAAACATCAGGAATTCCTGAGATTCTTTCAAACATATCCATGATCCAAAACACAAGGGATTCCTGACATTCTTTCAAATTCATTCAATATCCAAAATACCAAGAATTCTTTCAATCTTAATCAAGATCAAAACATTAGGGATTTCTGTAATATTTTCAGACTTATTCAAATTCAAAACCCCAGGGATTCCTGAGATTCTTTCAAACTTATCCATGATCCAAAACACCAGGAATTCCTGAGATTCTTTCAAACTTACTCAAGATCCAAAACATCAGGAATTCATGAGGTTCTTTCAAACTTATTCAAGATCAAAACTCCAGGGATTTCAGAGATTCTTTCAAACTTATTCAAGATCAAACATCAGGGATTCCTGGGATTCTTTCAGACCTTTTCAAGATCAAAACCCCAGGGATTCCTGAGATTCTTTCAGACTTATATCCCTGATCGAAAACACCAGGGATTTCTGAGATTCTTTCAAACTCTTTCAAGATCCAAACTGCCAGGGATTCTTTAGATTCTTTCAGACTTACTCAAGATCCAAAACATCAGGAATTCCTGAGATTCTTTCAAACATATCCATGATCCAAAACACAAGGGATTCCTGACATTCTTTCAAATTCATTCAATATCCAAAATACCAAGAATTCTTTCAATCTTAATCAAGATCAAAACATTAGGGATTTCTGTAATATTTTCAGACTTATTCAAATTCAAAACCCCAGGGATTCCTGAGATTCTTTCAAACTTATCCATGATCCAAAACACCAGGAATTCCTGAGATTCTTTCAAACTTACTCAAGATCCAAAACATCAGGAATTCATGAGGTTCTTTCAAACTTATTCAAGATCAAAACTCCAGGGATTTCAGAGATTCTTTCAAGCTCATTCAAGATCAAAACATCAGGGATTTGTGGGATTCTTTCAGACTTATTCAAGATCAAAACCCCAGGGATTCCTGAGATCTTTCAGATTTATCCCTGATCCAAAACACCAGGGATTTCTGAGATTCTTTCTAACTCATTCAAGATTCAAAATACCAGAGATTCTTTAGATTCTTTCAGACTTACTCAAGATTCAAAACATCAGGAATTCCTGAGATTCTTTCAGACATATTCAAGATCAAAACACTAGAGATTACTAAGATTCTTTCAAACTTATCCATTATCTAAAACGCCAGGGATTCCTGAGATCCTTTCAAACTGATTCAAGATCAAAACATCAGGGCTTCCTGAGATCTTATTTTATCTTAAAATCATCCCATTTGAGATGGGGCGGGTGGGCGGGCTTACATTTTGCCCTTTTGTTTTAATATATGTAAACTTCTTTTCACAACATGAAACTTAAAACAGGTTTACATCAATTTGCGTCATTGCAAAATCTATATTTTCTTGCAAAAATTTACCATTTTAACCATGTTCTAAATTTTTTGTGATGAAAAGATGGCAATGTATATTAAGAAAAAAAGGCAAAATATAAGCCCCACCCACCCACCCTGTCTCAATTCTGATGATTTTTTTATTTTTATTACCATGTGAAATATGTTTCAAAGTAATCGTGGTATACAAAGGAAACTAAATGTATTGATTAAAAAAGAAAACCAAAATAGAAGCCCCGCCCATCCGTCTCGACCTCAACCGTGATTTCCCTACACAAATTTACCATTTTAAACATGTTTTTAAGTTTCTTGTTGTGAAAAGATGACTACACATATTAAGAAAAAAAAAAGGCAGAATATAAGCCCCGCCCACCCACCCTATCTCAATTGTGATGATTTTTTTATTCATCGTGAGCCAAGAGGGCGGAACTTAACTGCAAAATTCTTATTTCCCTACGAGAAATAAAAAAACAAGCCAAAAATTAAGCCCCACCCATATCCAACCCCAACTCAATTGGTCATCTCGAACGTCACCCCACCGAAAAGGATAAAAAGTAAGTAAATATAGCCATGTAACAAATGAAAATAATTTGAAGCCAAAACATTAATAGTACATTTTTTCTAGACAGATTATTGCATCATTTTGACGAAGCGATAAAATATTTATACTTTTCTGGGCGACTCCTCTCTATAAAAACACGACAAGGTAAAATCACTTCCAATTAGTACAATTAGTTACTGTGAAAGTGCTATCGAGGATTTAATTCAATCACGAGAATTTAATTTCCTGTTTTGGTTTTATTACTTAATATCTGAAACTTTTAATTAAACGTATCCAGTTCAATCGAAAAAAAATCCAAATCATTAGAAATTAAAATAAAATCAAATAAAAAGGGATTTCGTCGGTATCACAAAAATCTCCGAGTATGTTTTATCGTTTAACGTGCGCACGTTTGAATTTTACGCGTGAGAACATCGCGTGAAGTTTCAGGATTGGTGTGAAGGATTTAGGAAGCCATTTTGACGCGACTTGCTAACGCACGCGAAATGTAGGATACTTGTGTATGTGCATTTAACTGCGACCTTGCAGACACTAAAAAATCAGAAAAGGTTTTGTAACGCTTCCAAAAGATCGGATTTACGCCAGTTCCGTGCCCAAAACTCGATTCTATCCTTTTTTGAGGCCACCCGGTTTTCACTGTTATTATCGTACGGGGTAGAATGCGACTACAATCAGTGTTTATAGTGATAAAAATTACGAGCAAAAAATCGCCACACAATTTCGCAACGATTTTGATCCGGCGATAAAATTGCAGCAATTTTTCGAATAAAGCAATCTTGGGAATCTTGACACAGCTACTTTTTAGTATCACAAATTCTTACATTGTTCTCGACGATTTCTCTCCGTAAAAAGAACGACAGAGCTAAAATTGCCTCCATTTAGCACAATTAGTCGCTCTGAAAATACTGTAACAGATTTAATCCGATCGTGAGTTTTAATGAGATTAGATCAATTTTATTGCGGTATTTATTTACATAGTGATTCACTTCAGCAAATTGATAATCAGCACAAACAGGCCACCAGATAAATGAAAGTGGATTTTTTGGCGAAGGAACAAAGACTAAATAAATAGAAGCGTTTTCGCTTCCTCATTTTACTGGTGTCGTGCCCAGGGCCTTCAAAAAATTCTACTCTCCATGATTAATAGGTCGTTTAATAACAGCAAACATAATTATCGATTCAGACTGTTAATAACGCAGAAACGAGTTTAAGAAAACTACATGTGTTATTAAAAAAATAACTCAAGTGGTTTAACTGTAAACCAAAACAGCCAAAACGAGTCAAAAACTCTTCACAGTTAAAATGTGCAAATTCCGATTTGAAATTCATAAAACTCAGCCGCACAAAACCGATTCATAGAACAGTCGGTTGTTGCAAAACCCCGAGATAATCTCGAACGAATTCCGCGCACATTAACCCTTCTAAACGACGTTAACGTCACGTTAATGCCTCTCGCCCGTGGACAAGAGCAATTTTGCAAAATACCACATTGGCATTTATTTACCAGTTTCCACTTTCTATCCTCTACATTATTACTCGAAAGCAAAACACTGTCGATGCACAATTACAATGGTGGTTGTGTTGTAACGCACTGTATTTATGTACCGATTAAAAAGTAGTTTGTGCAGTTGGCGACGTACACACCTCGAGCGACGTTTCGAACTCACTACCTGGCAGCGCTCTCGACGGAACGCTCGCTCCATGGTGGGGTCCTCCACTATCACGAATTTCCCTTTCCAGACACCCGAAACTTACCTGCCGTAATTGCGACACGAATTTTTACACACTAGTTGTAATAACACCAACGAGAACAATTATTCGAATAAACGTCCTTCGAGAATGTTTGAAAAGTGCAATCACTAACTGCACCAACAATGCCAAATATAACTTTATTACTCTGGCAGTAGAGATAAAAAAACGATAACGGATTTAATGCAAGCCACAGAAATGAAAAAATCGTCGCTGGTGCTGTATAATTTTCCTATTTAAATAACAAACGGCAAAGAAAAAGCAAAACCGCTACGACAACAATACTCCAAGGAGTGGTAAAGACGATTACCCGACACTTTGAAATGTTTTAAGCGACGTCTGTAATAAGAAATCTGCAATTATGCTACACGACTTCGCATATTGTATGCAGAGCAGTGTGGGCTTAGTCGCGACAAATCACATCACAGATTGAAACCATCTCTGAAAGAATCGATTTTATCCTATTGTGACGATGCATCGTTCAATTTGGAAATTTTTCTGCACCCAGTCAAAGTTAGTTGGAAAACTTGAGTAATTTTATTGCAGAGGTTCTTTGTTTGATTTCTTGGTTAAACATTTACGATAGGATTGCACGTTCTTTCGTAATTTGTGGTAGGTGGGCATACGTGGGTTCTTATCTTGTTTGGCTAACACTGACGTCCTTCGTGCTGATAAGGATCTTTGCTGGAGAAGATGCGAAAATATTTTTTTGTTCGTTATTAAACATTGTTGCGTATCTCATTTTTATGGTGTTATTAAGTACGTAACAACGTACAATTTCACAAGGTATAAAGTGTTCTTAATTCTTTTTAAATAAAGTAAAGAATCTAATTCATGTGTTAAACAAACCATGAATGAGAGCAGAAAGTTTGAGTGTGGTTTTAAGCTACAATAAAATAGGTGTCCACATTTGGTGTATTATTGGTTGCATACTCACTTTTTCAATATGTACGTACGACTCCTGGAAAAATTTACTCATTTAAGTTAAATTAAAGATATGTCTATTTTTCATAATGAAAACAACTCTAGCAGGTGCGGCACCCAAAATTTTAAATATGTTGACAACCTGACAAAAAAAAAACAAATCTTAATTGTCAGTCAAACAATTATGATTTTTTTACAACAATCTACAGCTCTATTTTACAAAATCTAAGCAGAATAGACTTATTTTTTGAGATAGCGTTATGAGGGATTAACAGATTTTGGTTAGCGTTTTACCACTTACACGATATTCTTAAACTATATTAATTTTTTTTTAATCAGTTTATTATTTTTGGGGAACAGCAGTCTACAAAAATTAATAACAGAAAAAACGGGATCAGTGTCCAAGAAAAAGCTAGATTAAATTTTAATTTGCACATGTCGGATCTTCAAGTATCATAACCACGATTTCAGATTTGTGATTTCCAAAATATTCTTTTCTTTCAAATAGATCCACTTTTAATAATTCAAAAAAAAAAAAAAAATTGGAAATTTCTTTTTTACTTTTCCCGATAGTTTCAACAGAAGATTCACACACGATTTCAGTTAAGTAATATGTGAAAAATTCTCTATGCACTGCTTTTCACCGGCAGAATAGAGCCACATTTACCATTTTCAACATGTCTTAGGCTTCTAAGAATAAAAAAAAATCATCACAATTGAGAAGGGGTGGGTGGGCGGGGTTTATATTTTGCTTTTTCTCTTAATGTCATAGTATTTTTAGAACACGATACTCAAAAACATATTTTTAATTTTTTGTAAAAAAATAAGTATTTTGCACTGAATCTCCGCCCCTTGGCTCACGACGAATAAAAAAAATCATCAGAATTGAGACAGGGCGGGTGGGCAGGGCTTATGTTTTGCCTTTTTTTCTTAATACACATAGCCATCTTTTCACAACAAAAAACTTAGGACATGGTTAAAATGGTATATTTTTACAAGGAAGTATGGATTTTGCAATTATTGGGCGGAGCCTAATTGCAAAATCCGTGTTTCCATAAACAAATTTTCTACTTTAAGTTTCATGTCGCGAAAAGAAGTCTACACAATCATATTAAAATAAAAAGGCAAAATGTAAGCCCGCCCACCCGCCCTATCTCAATTGTGATCATTTTTTTTATTCGCCGTGAACCAAGGGGGTGGAGCTTAACTGCAAAATATTTGTTTCCTTACAAGAAATTAAAAACATGTTTTTGAGTATCGTGTTGTTCAAAGAATACTATAAATATTAAGCAAAAAACGCAAAATATAAACCCCGCCCACCCACCCCACCGCAATTGTGATGATTTTTTTTTATTCTTAGAAATTGAAGACACGTTTAAAACGGTAAATTTTTGTAAGGAAATGGGGATTTTGCAATTAGGCTCCGCCCCTACATCTGTCAACGAATGAAAACCTCATTACTATTTAGATCAGGGCAGAAATGGGTGGGGTTTAATCTTAGGCTTAATTTTTTTCTTAATATACATAATATTCTTTAATTGATACGATACTAAAAAACCTCTCTTGCAAAGTAGTATAGTAATTTCCGGTAGAGAAATAATAACGATTTTGTAATTAAATTTCGCTCATTTGGCTCTCGACGATTAAAAAAAAATTATCACATTTGAGGTAGAGTGAGTGGGCGGGGCTTATATTTTACTTTCTTAATACATATGTATGTGTAGTCATCTTTTCGCAAGAATTAAAACATGTTTAAAATGGTTGTATAGGGAAATATAGATTTTACAATTAAGCTCCCCCTCTCGGCTTACGGCCAATAAAAAAAATCATCAGAATTGAGACAGGGCGGGTGGGCGGGGTAAATATTTTGCCCCTTTTATCTTAATATACATAGTATTCCTTGAACAACACGATACTCAAAAACAGGTTCTTAATTTCTTGTAAAGAAATAAGTATTTTGCAGTTAAGCTCCACCCTCTTGGTTCACGGCGAATAAAAAAAATCATCAGACTTGAGATAGGGTGGGTGGGCGGGGCTTATATTTTCCCTTTTTTTCTCAATATACGTAGCCATCTTTTCACGACAAGAAACTTAGGACATGGTTAAAATGGTTCATTTTTGCAAGGAAATATGGAATTTGCAATTGTGGAGCGGAGCCTGTTTGCAAAATCCGTGTTCCTTAAACAAATTTTCTATTTTAAGCATGTTTTAAGTTTTATGTGGCGAAAAGAAGTCTACACATATTAAAACAAAAAGGCAAAATGAAAGCCCGCCCACCCGCCCTATCTCAATTGTGATGATTTTTTTTATTCGCCGTGAATCAAGAGGGCGGAGCTTAACTGCAAAATACTTGTTTCTTTACAAGAAATTAAAAACATGTTTTTGAGTATCGTGTTGTTCAAAGAATACTATGTACATTACGCAAAACAGGCAAAATATAAACCCCGCCCACCCATCCCATCTCAATTGTGATGAGTTTTTTGTTCTTATAAATCTAAGACGCGTTTAAAATGGTAATTTTTTGTAAGGAAATGGGGATTTTGCAATTAGGCTCCGCCCCTACACCTGTCAACGAATGAAAACCTCATTACTATTTAGATCAGGGCAGATATGGGTGGGGTTTAATCTTAGGCTAAATTTTTTTCTTAATATACACAAAATTCTTTAAATGATATACTAAAAAACCTGTCTTGCATAGAAATTTTTTGTAGAGAAATAATAAGGATTTTGCAATTAAATTTGGCTCATTTGGCTCTCGACGATTAAAAAAAAATCATCACAATTGAGGTAGGGTGGGTGGGCGGGGCTTATATTTTACTTTCTTAATATGTGTAGTTATCTTTTCGCAAGAAGAAACTTAAAACATGTTTAAAATGGTAAATTTGTATAGGGAAATATAGATTTTACAATTAAGCTCCGCCTCTCGGCTTACGACCAATAAAAAAATCATCAGAATTGAGACCGGGTGGGTGGGCGGGGTAAATATTTTGCCCCTTTTTCTTAATATACATAGTATTCTTTGAACAACACGATATTGTAAAGAAATAAGTATTTTGCAGTTAAGCTCCACCCTCTTAGTTCACGGCGAATACAAAAAATCATCAGACTTGAGATAGGGTGGGTGGGCGGGGCTTATATTTACCCTTTTTTTTCTCAATATACGTAGCCATCTTGTCACGACAAGAAACTTAGGACATGGTTAAAATGGTACATGTTTGCAAGGAAATATGTATTTTGCAATTATGGACCGCAGCCTGATTGCAAAATCCCTGTTTCCTTAAACAAATTTTCTATTTTAAGCATGTTTTAAGTTTCATGCGAAAAGAAGTCTACAAATATTAAAATAAAAAAGCAAAATGTTGTGTGAAACAAAGGCAAAATATTTTAACCCCGCCCACCCACCCTGTCTCAAGTCTGATGATTTTTTTTATTCGCCATTAACCAAGAGGGCGGAGCTTAACTGCAAAATA
This sequence comes from Zophobas morio, assembly GCF_036711695.1. NCBI lineage: Eukaryota > Metazoa > Arthropoda > Insecta > Coleoptera > Tenebrionidae > Zophobas > Zophobas morio. Next base: position 15,119,277 of record NW_026972131.1, read on the forward strand.
CTTATTTCTTTAGAAGAAATCAAAAACATGTTTTTGAGTATCGTGTTGTTCAAAGAATATTATGTATATTGAGAAACAAAGGCACAATATTAACCCCGCCCACCCACCCTATCGCAAGTAGATTTTGCAATTAGGCTCCGCCCCTTAGTCTGCCAATTCATGAAAATTTCATTACTATTCAGATCAGGGCAGGTATGGGTGGGGCTTAATCTTTGGCTTTAGTTTTTTTTAATATAAATTCTAATTCTTTGAATAACACGATACTGAAAAACACGTCTTCCATGGTAATTTCTTGTAGAGAAATAATAAGGATTTTGCAATTAAATTTCGCTCCTTTGACTCTCGATGATTAAAAAAAATCATCACAATTGAGACAGGGTGGGTGGGTGGGGCTTATATTTTGCCTTTTTTCTTAATATACATAGTTGTCTTTTTAGAACAAGAAACTTAAAACATGTTTAAAATGGTAAATTCTTGTAGACAAATATGGATCTTGCAATTAAACCCCGCCCCTCGATCTGTCAACAAATGAAAAATGCATCACAATTGAGAATTGAAATCGGGGTGGATATGAGTGGGGCGTAATCTTTGGCTTTATTTTTTCTTAATATAAATAAGTATTCTTTTAACACACGATACTCAAAAACATATTTTTAATTTCTCGTAGAGAAATAAGGATTTTGCAGTTAACCTCCGCCTTCTTGACTCACCATGAATAAAAAAATCATCAGAATTGCGATAGGGTGGGTGGGGGGGGCTACATGTTACCTTTTTTTTCTAAACATGTGTAGACTTATTTCGACAACAAAAAACTTAAAACATGTCTAAAATGGTAAATTTTTGTAGTAATCAACTTAAACTTTTCTTCTACAACCCCTTTAAATACGGCAAAAGTTCCTATATTAAAGTTTCCAAATGCAATTTTGGAAATTTTTGGAACTTTGGGTATTGTTTTTCCCAGAAACATTAAAAACGGAAGTTTCTTCGTAAGGACCAAGGTTTGAAGTAGATCCAAATGTGAAAAGAACAACGAAAAAACTAAATGTTCGTGTTTTGCTGGTTGCATACTTTACAACGACTAAGCATACAATATTTACTTACTGAGAGAAACCAAGGACTGTTTATAGAATCAATCACAACCGTCAGCAAAGGTATTACCTGCAACAAGAAGAAAACTCACTTAGAAAACATAATTTACCACACAATATTCTAACTTATTTATTAATTGATATCCCGAACTATTAGCGCACTCTTACTACAGCGCAGTATTGGTGGTTGCCTACATCAACATAATCACAATCTTCATGCAGTTCACGTTCGATTTTTTTTCTTGTTTTGTTTTAATATCATTCTGTTCTATTATACCCCAGCTATAACCTGTCATCACCCCACCCCCCCGCGGCGCGTAATCCCACAATAAATCTCCACACACAAATAAAGCAGCATTCAAGTCCGCTGAATGTCCCATTGTGGCCGCATAATGAACGCAGGTAAAGTGCGTGCAACCCAACATAATACCATCGTTCTTAAGCAAACGCGCTAACCATTTCAAATCATAACAACACGAGACTGTCTGGGTCACTTAAACCAGTCTTTTTTGCAATAAACCAATAACAACAAAATATTTCAACAGGTTGCGGAATGTGGATTTGCATAAAATTAAGCGTAAAATCCGCGCGTATTCGCTCAAATATCACGTTTTAGACATAGGTGCACCCGTAATGGAACATTTTCTCGCGGGTGCAGTGTTGGTTGCCTACGTGCAAATTTGCATAAGTAGGAATGTTATCGATAACACAATGGGAGTACCACGAATTGTTGTTTGAAGTACGTGTACAAAGACATTGTGGATTGCGCTAATTAAGGCACGCCTTTATTTGTTCACTTTTTTTACGTAAACATTGATTGACAAGGTCGAAGGATGGTTTGTGAATTGGTTTTATATTTAGAAGGATCGATAGCGGTTATGTAAAGAGGTCGATCGGGTAAAGTTATCAACTGACAGCAGTGTACTCATAATTCATTCATTATTAAAAATATGGGTATTAGAATGGGGACGGGTTTTCATTAATGGGTTCAAAAGGATTTTCGTGGGTGGCGATTGGAGTGATTTTTATTAAAGGAGACATTTACGTTTCGGGAGGAATGCACTCGTCTGATGTAACATCCAGAGTTTAATAATATGGACGATTTTTCTTAATCTCGTGATTCGTCATCATTCCAGTTCTGCAGGAAGTGACTAATAAATAAGACAACTTCATTTTTCACTAATTGCTAAATGAATTGGCGAAAATCCAACACTCGGGTTTTTTTTTGGAAAAATATAAAAAGAAACGAAAAAAATGGACGTGGGAAAATGATTGAAACAATTCGAAAGCTCGAGCTCCGCTCTCTCTCTTCTTGCATGTTTTATTGCAGACACAAAGAAAGCACAGTCAGCTCCATAAAATTCCGGGCAAGAACAGGAGATACGCAGGTAGGTACTAAAAGGAAGCAGGTGCATCATAACCATGAGAAGTCCAGGCAACCGTTACGCTGACTGCTCAAATCGTACCACCCTTAGTTTACAACCAACCTGTCGTAGTAAGTAGCACCGACTTTCAAGACTAATAGGATTACCATAAAACTATTAACTTGTGTCATTTTCTTTTATTTATGAATAAACATTTGCAGCGGCTTGAAACTCGGTCCAGATCAGGTATAAACTAACACTCTTTGACAAAACGACGCAATTTTTCGGATGAAAAGCAGCCCCTTGGCGTTGACACGGCAAAAACCATCAGGTCAAGTGAATGGTCAGAACCCGACACCCACATGCCGAAATTCCAAGTAAACGGCATTGTATAACTTTGCAGATCAAGTTTCAGAGCCGTGGGACGCCAACTCGAGCACAGCATGGCAAAGTTCACGGTCAGACACATTTGTCAAAGCGTCGAAAAGTGAAACGTTTTCCTGGGGTTGCGACGTTTTGCTGGTGGTCGAGAACCACTCGATGGCGACATCCGGTCGGAGGAGGAGGAGACGAAGACACTAATGAACGGAGAATGACGAATGGGACGAAAATTGGTGCAAAAACTCGGTTCCGAGAAGGATTTCGGAGTGTCGTGCCGGGATACATTATCTCGGAAATTCAAGACGAGGAGATCAGAGAACATAGAGAAGCGTCATAGTTTAAATTAAATGACGGTTGAGGACTCCTCGACGTATGTTGGCAAGAGTGTTTGTTTCTAACTAGGAATAAAATTAACTAGAAAAAATGTCAATACGCGTTTTACTTTTGACAAATTGACACTAGATTTTCGTCGTCTGAGAACTTGTTTGATCTACAGACCAGAGGGCACTCAGGCCAATGTCGACTCTAAGCGTTCGGAAACGATTTGATTTATAACCCATGATCCGTGATTTGATACACACCCTAACCGGTTTCGACCATAATTTCTGCTGTTTCAACTTTCGAATTCTCAGTTTTTCGAAATTTTGGTTTGGGGACTTTTCAGTTTACTCCTATTTATTTTTAAATTTTACAATTTCTCAATTTTTCAATTTCTCGGTTTTCGGTTCAATTTTACGATTTTTAAATATTTCGATTTTTCAATTTTTGACTTTTATAAACTCTTTATTTGGCGATTTTTCAGGTTTTTTGGTTTTTTAATTTTTCTATTTTTTCAGGTTTCGATTTTTCAACTTCACTTTTTTGATTTTTCGATTTCTCAATTTTTCAATTTTTGGACATTTCAGTTTTGGGATTTTTCAGTTTACTTATTATTCAATTTTTCGATCTTACGATTATGCAGGTTTTTGATTTTTCAATTTTGCGATTTTTTTTAAGGTTTCGTTATTTCGACTTCACTTTTTTGATTTTTCGATTTCTCAATTTTTCCATTCTTTAGATTCTCAGTTTTTGGATATTTCAGTTTTGGGATTTTTCAGTTTTTCGATTCGTCAATTTTTCTTTCATTTTTCAGTTTTTCGATATTTCAGTTTTGGAATTTTTCAATATTTCTGTTCTTCGACTTTTCCATTTTTGACTTCTGGATTTTTCGATGCGTCTACCTTTTTACTATTTCGATTTTTAAATTTTAGATTTTTCAGTTTTTTGATATTTTAATTTTTTTATATTTGAAATTTTAGATTTTTCGATTTCTCGATTTTTCATTTCAGTTTTCGAATTTTTCAAATGTTTTGATTTCTTAATCAATCGATTTTTCGACTTCCCTGTTTTAGATTTTCTGTTTTTCAATTGTCGTTTTTTCAAATTTTCGATTTTTCAATTTTTCAAATTTGACATTTATAAACTGTCAATTTTTCGATTTTTCAATTAATCGATGTTTTGATTTTCCCATTTCTTGACCTTCGAGTGTTTCGATTTTTCAGGTTTTTGATTTTTTACTTTTTAATTTTTTTAAGGTTTCGATTTCTTCATCTTTCGATTTTTCGACTTCGCGGTTTTAGATTTTCTGTTTTTCAATTGTTGTTTTTTCAATTTTTCGATTTTTAAATTTTAGATTTTTTAGTTTTTTGAAATTTTAATTTTTCAATATTTAAAATTTTAGATTTTTCGATTTCTCGATTTTCCATTTCAGTTTTTCGATGTTTCAGTTTTTCTTTCATTTTTCAGTTTTGGGATTTTTCAATGTTTTGATTTTTCGACTTTGCGATTTTTGGCTTCTAAAGTTTTCGATGTGTCGATTTTTTTACTTTTTCGATTTTTCAATTTTTTCATTGCTTAATCTTTCGATTTTTCGACTTCCCGGTTTTAGATTCTCTGTTTTCAATTGTCGTTTTAAATTTTTCGATTTTTCAATGTTTTGATTTCCCGATCTAGTTTCCCATTTGTAGTTTTTCTTTCATTTTTCAGTTTTGGGATTTTTCAATATTTCGATTCTTCGACTTTTCCATTTTTGACTCCTGGATTTTTCGATGTGTCGACTTTTTACTTTTTCGATTTTTAATTTTAGATTTCTCAATTTTTTGGTATTTTAATTTTTCAATATTTAAAATTTTATATTTTTCGCGTTCTGGATTGTTCATTTCAGCCCTTCCATATTTCAATTATTCAAACGTTTCGATTTCTTCATCTTTCGATTTTTCGACTTCGCGGTTTTAGATTTTCTGTTTTTCAATTGTTGTTTTTTCAATTTTTCGATTTTTAAATTTTAGATTTTTTAGTTTTTTGAAATTTTAATTTTTCAATATTTAAAATTTTACATTTTTCGATTTCTCGATTTTCCATTTCAGTTCTTCGATGTTTCAGTTTTTCAAGTTATCGAATTTTTCAAATGTTTTGATTTCTTAAGAATCAATCGATTTTTCGACTTCCCGGTTTTAGATTTTCTGTTTTCAATTGTCGTTTTAAATTTTTCGATTTTTCAATGTTTTGATTTCCCGATCTAGTTTCCCATTTGTAGTTTTTCTTTCATTTTTCAGTTTTGGGATTTTTCAATATTTCGATTCTTCGACTTTTCCATTTTTGACTCCTGGATTTTTCGATGTGTCGACTTTTTACTTTTTCGATTTTTAATTTTAGATTTCTCAATTTTTTGGTATTTTAATTTTTCAATATTTAAAATTTTATATTTTTCGATTTCTGGATTTTTCATTTCAGCCCTTCCATATTTCAATTATTCAAATGTTTCGATTTCTTCATCTTTCGATTTTTCGACTTCGCGGTTTTAGATTTTCTGTTTTTCAATTGTCGTTTCTTCAATTTTTCGATTTTTAAATTTTAGATTTTTCCGTTTTTTGAAATTTTAATTTTTCAATATTTAAAATTTTAGATTTTTCGATTTCTCGATTTTCCATTTCAGTTCTTCGATGTTTCAGTTTTTCAAGTTATCGAATTTTTCAAATGGTTTGATTTCTTAATCAATCGATTTTTCGACTTCCCGGTTAAGATTTTCTGTTTTCAATTGTCGTTTTAAATTTTTCGATTTTTTAATGTTTTGATTTCCCGATTTGGTTTCCCATTTTTAGTTTTTCTTTCATTTTTCAGTTTTGGGATTTTTCAATATTTCGATTTTTCGATTTTTCCATTTTTGACTCCTGGATTTTTCGATGTGTCGATTTTTAAATTTTAGATTTTTTAATTTTTAAAATTTTAGATTTTTCGATTTCTCGATTCTTCATTTCAGTTTCATTTCTATTTCAATTTTTCAAGTTTTCGAATTTTTCAAATGTTTTGATTTCTTAATCAATCGATTTTTCGGCTTCCCGGTTTTAGATTTTCTGTTTTCAATTGTCGTTTTAAATTTTTCGATTTTTCAATGTTTTGATTTCCCGATTTAGTTTCCCATTTTTAGTTTTTCTTTCATTTTTCAGTTTTGGCATTTTTCCATATTTCGATTCTTCGACTTTTCCATTTTTGACTCCTGGATTTTTCGATGTGTCGACTTTTTACTTTTTCGATTTTTAATTTTAGATTTCTCAATTTTTTGGTATTTTAATTTTTCAATATTTAAAATTTTATATTTTTCGATTTCTGGATTTTTCATTTCAGCCCTTCCATATTTCAATTATTCAAATGTTTCGATTTCTTCATCTTTCGATTTTTCGACTTCGCGGTTTTAGATTTTGTTTTTCAATTGTCGTTTTTTCAATTTTTCGATTTTTAAATTTTAGATTTTTCCGTTTTTTGAAATTTTAATTTTTCAATATTTAAAATTTTAGATTTTTCGATTTCTCGATTTTCCATTTCAGTTCTTCGATGTTTCAGTTTTTCAAGTTATCGAATTTTTCAAATGTTTTGATTTCTTAAGAATCAATCGATTTTTCGACTTCCCGGTTTTAGATTTTCTGTTTTCAATTGTCGTTTTAAATTTTTCGATTTTTCAATGTTATGATTTCCCGATTTAGTTTCCCATTTTTAGTTTTTCTTTCATTTTTCAGTTTTGGGATTTTTCAATATTTCGATTCTTCGACTTTTCCATTTTTGACTCCTGGATTTTTCGATGTGTCGACTTTTTACTTTTTCGATTTTTAATTTTAGATTTCTCAATTTTTTGGTATTTTAATTTTTCAATATTTAAAATTTTATATTTTTCGAAATCTGGATTTTTCATTTCAGCCCTTCCATATTTCAATTATTCAAATGTTTCGATTTCTTCAAGTTTCGATTTTTCGACTTCGCGGTTTTAGATTTTCTGTTTTTCAATTGTCGGTTTTTCAATTTTTCGATTTTTAAATTTTGGATTTTTCCGTTTTTTGAAATTTTAATTTTTCAATATTTAAAATTTTAGATTTTTCGATTTCTCGATTTTCCATTTCAGTTTTTCGATGTTTCAGTTTTTCTTTCATTTTTCAGTTTTGGGATTTTTCAATGTTTTGATTTTTCGACTTTGCGATTTTTGGCTTCTGAAGTTTTCGATGTGTCGATTTTTTTACTTTTTCGATTTTTCAATTTTTTCATTGCTTAATCTTTCGATTTTTCGACTTCCCGGTTTTAGATTTTGTGTTTTCAATTGTCGTTTTAAATTTTTCGATTTTTCAATGTTTTGATTTCCCGATTTAGTTTCCCATTTTTAGTTTTTCTTTCATTTTTCGGTTTTGGGATTTTTCAATATTTCGATTCTTCGACTTGTCCATTTTTGACTCCTGGATTTTTCCATGTGTCGATTTTTAGTTTTTCGATTTTTCAATTTTTCGATTTTTAAATTTTAGATTTTTTAATTTTTAAAATTTTAGATTTTTCGATTTCTCGATTCTTCATTTCAGTTTCATTTCTATCTCAATTTTTCAAGTTTTCGAATTTTTCAAATGTTTCGATCTTTTGATTTTTCGACTTCCCGGTTTTAGATTTTCTGTTTTTCAATTGTCATTTTGTCAAATTTTCGATTTTTTAATTTTTCAAATTTTCGATTCTTAAGGTTTCTATTTTTCGAATTCACTTTTTTGGTTTTTCGATTTTTCAGTTTTAGATATTTCAGTTTTAGGATTCTCCAATATTTCAATTCTTCGGCTTTTTTATTTTTGACTTCTGGATTTTTCGATGTGTCTACCTTTTTACATTTTCGATTTTTCAATTTTTGGAAAACTGGAAAATCGAAAAACCGAGAAATCGAAAAATCAAAAGATTAAGAAATCGTGGAGTCGAAAAGTCGAACTATTGAGAAAGCGAAATAGGCCAAAATCGAAAAGTTAAAAATTGAATAATTTATAAATTGAGAAATTGACAATCAAAATATCGAAAAATCCAAATCTCGATAAATCGAGAAATCAAAAAACTTAAAAATTGGAAAAATTGAGAAATTGAGAGATTGAAAAATCCAAAGAACGAGAAATCGAAAAGTGATGAAGTCGAAAAATCGAAAAATAAAGAAATCGCCAAACAAAAAGTTAAAAGTGGAAAAATTGGAAAAGCGGAAAAATCAAAAAACGAAAAAATGGAAACCGAAATAGACCAAAATAAAAAATTGAAAAACTGATAAATCGAAAACCTTAACAATCAAATCTCGATAAATCGGGAATGAAAAATTAACAAATCGAAAAATTGAAAAACAGAACATCTAAAACCAGGAAGTCGAAAAATCGAAAGATCAAGAAATATCGAAAAATTAAAATATCAAAAGATTGAAAAATCTAAAATTAAAAAATCCAAAAATTGAAAAATCGAAAATGTAAAAAGGCAGACATATCGAAAAATCCAGAAGTCAAAAATAGAAAAGCCGAAGAATTGAAATATTGGAAAATCCTAAAACTGAAATATCTAAATAAAAACTGAAAAATCGAAAAACCAAAAAAGTGAAGTCGAAAAATAGAAACCTTAAAAATCGAAAAATTGAAAAATCAAAAAATTAAAGAATTGAAGAACAGGAAAATCGAAACACTCGAAGGTCAAGAAATGGGAAAATCAAAAAATCGATTAATAGAAAAATCCAAAAATTTAGAGTTTATACAAGTCAAATTTGAAAAATTCAAAAATCGAAAATTTGACAAAATGACAATTGAAAAACAGAAAATCTAAAACCGCGAAGTCGAAAAATCGAAAGATGAAGAAATCGAAACATTTGAATAATTGAAATATGGAAGGGCTGAAATGAAAAATTCAGAAATCGAAAAATATAAAATTTTAAATATTGAAAAATTAAAATACCAAAAAATTGAGAAATCTAAAATTAAAAATCGAAAAAGTAAAAAGTCGACACATCGAAAAATCCAGGAGTAAAAAATGGAAAAGTCGAAGAATCGAAATATTGAAAAATCCCAAAACTGAAAAATGAAAGAAAAACTAAAAATGGGAAACTAAATCGGGAAATCAAAACATTGAAAAATCGAAAAATTTAAAACGACAATTGAAAACAGAAAATCTAAAACCGGGAAGTCGAAAAATCGAAAAAGTAAAAAAATCGACACATCGAAAACTTCAGAAGCCAAAAATCGAAAAATCAAAATATTGAAAAATCCCAAAACTGAAAACTGAAAGAAAAACTGAAAAATAGAAAACCTAAAAAGTCGAAAAATTGAGCAATAGAAAAATCCAAAAAGTGAAGTCGAAAAATTGAAACCTTAAAAAAATTAAAAAGTAAAAAATCAAAAACCTGAAAAAAAGAACTGAAGAACAGGGACATCGAAACCCTCGAAAGTCAAGAAATGGGAAAATCAAAACATCGATTAATTGAAAAATCGAAAAATTGACAGTTTATAAATGTCAAATTTGAAAAATTGAAAAATCGAAAATTTGAAAAAACGACAATTGAAAAACAGAAAATCTAAAACAGGGAAGTCGAAAAATCGAGAAATCGAAAAATCTAAAATTTCAAATATAAAAAAATTAAAATATCAAAAAACTGAAAAATCTAAAATTTAAAAATCGACAAAGCAAAAAAGTAGACACATCGAAAAATCCAGAAGTCAAAAATGGAAAAGTCGAAGAACAGAAATATTGAAAAGTCCCAAAACTGAAATATCGAAAAACTGAAAAATGAAAGAAAAATTGACGAATCGAAAAACTGAAAAATCCCAAAACTGAAATATCCAAAAACTGAGAATCTAAAGAATGGAAAAATTGAGAAATCGAAATTTTTCAATTTTTAACTTTTCGATTTTGGCCTATTTCGCTGTCTCAATAGTTCGACTTTTCGACTCCACGATTTCTTGATCTTTTGATTTTTCGATTTGTCGGTTTTACGATTTTTTAAGGTTTCGATTTTTCGATTATGTATTAGATTTCTCGATTATTTTAATTTTTCATTTTTTTTTCTTACTGATAATATCGCACAGTGTATCGAAAACAACCACAAAAATTGTTACTAAAAACATTTAAAATTTCATACATTCATTCATACAGGACTCCAATGTCAATAAGGGTGGTTTTGCAAAATCAGCCTGTATGTCGCATCTATATTAATCTATGAGGAGATCGTTTACGTGTTTTCAGATTTTCAGGGTCGTGGGCGTGAAAAGCATTGTTCGAGGTTTTACAATAAGTATCTTTCAAGAGTTTACATTTTTGCGTGAACTGAAATTAGCGGCATGAATAACCTTGGCGGGAGTTTCTGAAAGGTCAGCCATCTTTAAAATGGCGGCGAAACATTATCAAATTGCAATTTTTCCGCAATAATTGCAAAATTTGCTAGTTTTGTTGACTAAATAAATTCCGGTGTATTGCTGGTTGCATAAATCCGAACAATCTCGACTCGTATCTCAAAAAAAGCACCAAAACGGTACACACAAACATAATAAAATGTAAAGAAAACGCCACTCTAGCCGTTACACTCAACCTGTCGCTATTTAACATTCCACTTAATTTTATATCTTTGCACTTCCGGTGAGCCGTTTAAATATATACCTGCAAGCAAACAATATTTATGTAAAGAGCAACATTCAACAAAACTTTCATTTTCCACCTGCAACGACAAAACAAGAGTCAAGACCCATTTACTTCCTAAAAATCATCATCCAACCAAAATTATTCATTGTGCGTATCGCAACCTGCAAACAAACAACACCCAGCGATAAAACTCACTTGACGCATCATCGAAATCTCCAAAACTGACTCACACATTACTCGTAATCGCTAAACAAACTGGCTTACACCCAGATAACAAAGCGAACTCATTTTTGATTAAGTGTGGGATAGTCGAACACGCAAAAATGCATGTAAATTCGTCGGTTATTATTATTAAAGAGCGCACCCCTTGATTTGAACGCGTGGTGAGAGCACGTGCCAACGGCCGCAGCAGCTGCCGATTCGACCGTTGACAATACGTTGGATCGTTTGAATCATTTTCGATGAATTATATGGCCTACGGTATTTTAATAATGCTTTTGCTCCACTTTGCCGAGATCGGACGCATTACGGAAAATGTAAGCTACACCAGCAACGCCTTCGTGCTCGCGTTCTTGTTATCTATTTATTGGTCTCATGGGAATGTTGAAAAATAATATGGTAAAAAGTGGGTTTTATATCAAACAGGTTCATAACTAGAACGCAATTTCCGTTGACGGTGGATTGTTGAAAAGTACGTGTGTGGAGACGTGGCGGATGGGTTGGAGTTGGACGGTGGCAGATGGTTAATGGGAGATGGGTTCCCGGCGGATTAGGAACGGTGATGTGCGGAAATGCGCGATGGTCACGACTTGGCCACTTTTTTACTAACAAATGAAGCAATCTAGGTATCAAAAAGACGATTTCAAACTTGCAATCTCTTTTTCCAGCAGATTTGAGCCACATTCAACGTTTTCAAAAACAAATTTTGGAAATTTTTGGAAAATGTTTTTCATAGTTCTTGGGTGTTCGACAAAATTTCGCAAAATCGATTTTAGAATTATAATCTGCAGAGAATCCTATCACTTCTTTCCCCTCAAATCGATCGACTTTTAACATTTTGAAAAAAATTTTTGGAAATATTAGAAAATTGGTTTCTCACTTTTTTTTAATAACGAAGAGAAATTTCAAACAGCATTTCACGTTAGCACCACTAATATGCAACTAAAAACTCTCTATACACTAGTACTTTTCACCGGCAAAATAAATAGCCACATTTGACATTTTTAAAAATAAATTTTGGAAAATATTTTTTCATATTTCTCGGCTGTACGACAAGGTATCGCAAAACTGATTTCAGATTTGTAATCTATAGAAAATTATCTAGAAGCCCACACATTTTCCTCTTCAAATCGATCGACATTTAACCTTTTCAACAATTTTTTTTTGTAAATTTTTGGAAATTTGTTTCTCAATTTTCTCGACAATTCGAAAATAAATTTCAAGCACGATTTCAGGTTTGTGATACGTGAAAAATTCTCTATACATTACCACTTTTCACCGGCAGAATAGAGCCACATTTAACGTTTCCAAAAATAAATTTTGGAATGTTCTGGAAAATCTTTTCTCATATTTCTAGTCTCTTAGGTATTGTAAAAATGATTTCACATTTATATCTCCAAAAAATGTTAACATTATTTTTTCGTTCAATTAGACACATTTTTAAAATAAAAAAAAAATGGGAATTTTTGAAAATGTATTTTTCACTGGCTAGTTCAATACATGTTTCTATATAAATAATTTCTGATTAGTTATTTACCAAGGATTTCTAGCCCTAGCTAAATCCGTATTTCCTTACAAAAATTTACCATTTTTAACGTGTTTTAAAATTCTAAGAAGAAAAAAAATCATCACAATTGAGATAGGGTGGGTGGGCGGGGTTTGTATTTTACCTGTTTTCTTTATATATTTAGTATTTTTTGAACAACACGATACTAAAAATCATGTTTTTAATTTCTTGTAAAGAAGAAAGTATTTTGCAGTTAAGTTCCGCCCTCTTGGTTCACGACGACTAAAAAAATCATCACAATTGACACAGGGTGGGTGGGCGGGATTATATTTTGCTTTTTTGTTTTAATATGTGTAGAACTTCTTTTCCCAACATGAAACTTAATTTAATCATGTTCTAAGTTTCTTGTTGTGAAAAATGGCCAAGTGTATCAAGAAAAAAAGGCAAAATATAAGCCCCGCCCACCCACCCTGTCTCAATTCTGATCATTTTTTTTATTCGTCGTAAGCCGAGGGGCGGAGCTTTATTGTAAAGTCCTTATTTTTCTACGAGAAATTACCATGTGGAATAGATCGACTTATAACGTTTTCAAAAAAATGTTTTGGAAATGTTTTTCCTTATTTTTTGGCTGTTTGACAAGGTATTGCAAAAACTATTTCAGATTTGTATAATCTACAAGGAATTCTATAGAAGCCAGGATTTTTTCCCTTCAAATGGCCCACTTGTGAAATTCACAAAAAAAAATGAATTTTTGAAAATTTGTTTTCACTTTTCTCGCTAGTCCAAATAAATTTTTCAAAAATAATTTCAGATTAATAATCTGTAAAAAAAATTATGCAGCATAACAATTTTTTTCGGCAGAATAGAGCCACATTTAGAGTTTCCAAAAATCAATTTTGGAATTTTTTGGAAAATGTTATTCATATTTCTCGATAAAGTATTGCAAAAATGATTTCAGATTAGTGATCCAAAGAGAATTCTCTGGAAGCTATCACTTTTTTTCTTTTCAAATAGATCAACCTTTTGTTTAAAAAAAAATTTTTGGAAGTTTGTTTCTAATATTTCTCATAGTTCGAACAGAAGTTTCACACACGATTTCAAAATATTTTACACAATATCAATAAATACTTTCAGAAGTCACATTTAACGTTTTCAAAAGCAACTTTTGGAAATTTCTGGAAAATTTTTTCTCATATTTTTCGTCTCTTTGGCAAGATATCGTAAAAATAATTTCAGATTTTTAACCTCCAGAAAATTTTAACTCTTTTTTTCGTTGAATTAAAGGTACATTTTTAAAATTAAAGAAAAATGGGAATTTTTGAAAATTTATTTTTCGCTTGCTAGTTGAATAAATGTTTCTACACATAATTTCTGATTAGTTATTTACCAAGAATTCTAGCCCTTTTTGAGTTTTCATTCGCTGGCAGACGTAGGGGTGGAGCCTAATTGCAAAATCCATATTTCCTTACAAAAATTTACCATTTGAAACGTGCTTTACGATTCTAAGAAAAAAAAATCATCTAAATTGAGATGCGGTGGGTGGGCGGGGCACATATTTTGCCTTTTCTTCTTAATATACCTAGTATTCTTTGAACAATACGATACTCAAAATCATTTGTTATAAAGAAATAAGTATTTTGCAGTTAAGCTCCGCCCCTCCTGTGTTCACAGCGAATAAAAAAATCATCACAATTGAGATAGGGCGGGTGGGCGGGCTTATATTTTTTTGCCTTTCTATTTTATATGTGTAGACTTCTTTTCCCAACATGAAACTTAAAACATGATTAAAATGGAAAATTTGTATTAGGAAATATCGATTTTGCAAAAATATACCATTTTAACCATGTTCTAAGGTTCCTGTGACAAATGACCATGTATATCAAGAAAAAAAGGCAAAATATAAGCCCCGCCCACCCACCCTGTCTCAATTTTGATGATTTTTTTTTATTCGTCGTAAGCCGAGGGGCGGAGCTTCATTGTAAAATCCTTATTTTTCTACGAGAAATTACCATGTGGAATAGATCGACTTATAACGTTTCAAAAAATTTTTTGGAAATGTTTTTTTCGATATTTCGAACATAATTTCAAACATTATTTCATATTAGTAAAAAACGAATAAAAAGCAAAAATTCTCAATGCAACACTACCACTTTCCACCGATAGAATAGAGCCACATTTACCGTTTTCAAAAGTAAATTTTGAAAATGTTTTTCCATATTAAATATTTTGCCCTTTTTTCTTAATATACATAGTATTCTTTGAACAACAAGATACTCAAAAACATGGTTTTAATTTCTCGTAAAGAAATAAGTATTTTGCAGTTAAGCTCCGCCCCCTTGGTTCACAGCGAATAAAATTCATCACAATTGCGATGGGCGGGTGGGCGGGCTTACATTATGTCTTTTTGTTTGAATATGTGTAGACTTCATTTCCCAATATAAAACTTAAAACATGTGTAAAATGGAAAATTTGTATAAGGAAATATCAATTTTGCAAAAATATACCATTTTAACCATGTTCTAAGTTTCTTTTTGTGAAAAGATAGCTATGTATATTAAGAAAAAAAGGCAAAATATAAGCCCCGCCCACCCACCCTGTCTCAATTCTGATGATTTTTTTTATTCGTCGTAAGCCGGAGGGCGGAGCTTTATTGTAAAATCCTTATTTTCCTACGAGAAATTACCATGTGGAATAGGTCGACTTATGACGTTTTAAAAAAACATTTTTTGGAAATGTTTCTTTCTATATTTCGAACACAAGTTTCAAGCATTATTTCATATTAGTAAAAAACGAATAAAAAGCGAAAAATTCTCTATGCAACACTACCACTTTCCACCGACAGAATAGAGCCACATTTACCGTTTTCAAAAGTAAATTTTGAAAATGTTTTTCCATATTTCTTGGCTGTTTAGACAAGGTATTGCAAAAACGATTTCTGATTTGTATAATATACAAGGAATTCTCTTGAAGCCAGAATCTTTTTCGTTCAAATGGCCCACTTTTGAAATTTTCAAAAAAAAATTGAATTTTTGAAAATTTGTTTTTCACTTTTCTCGATAATTCGACAAGAAGTTTCAAGCACGATTTCAGGTTAGTAATATGCGAAAAATTCTCTATACATTACCACTTTTCACCGACAGAATAGAGCCACATTTAACGTTTCAAAAATAAATTTTGGAATTTTTTGGAAACTGTTTTTTCGGATTTCTCGGCTGTTCGACAAGGTATCGCAAAAAGGATTTCAAATTTGTAATCTACAAAAGATTCTCTAGAATCTAGATACATACTTTTTTCCATAAAAAGATAGACCTTTAACCTATAAAATATTTTTTTTGAAATATTCTCGGAAGTTTGTTTCTCACATTTCTCAACATAATAAATATTTTCTCCGACAGTTGATTAGTTATTTACCAAGAATTCTAGCCCTTTTTGAGTTTTCATTCGTTGGCAGACGTAGGGGTGGAGCCTAATTGCAAAATCCATATATTCCTTACAAAAATTTACCATTTTTAACGTGTTCTAAGATTTTAAGAATAAAAAAAAATCATCACAATTGAGATAGGGTGGGTGGGCGGGGTAAATATTTTGCCCTTTTTTCTTAATATACCTAGAATATATATACTTTGGTTCACGACGAATAAAAAAATTATCACAATTGAGATAGAGCGGGTGGGCGGCCTTTTATGAAAGTCTGCACATATTAAAACAAAAAGGCAAAATGTAAGCCCGCCCACCCACCCTATCTCAATTGTGATGATTTTTTTTATTCGCCGTGCAGCAAGAGGGCGGAGCTTAACTGCAAAATATTCATTTCTTTACAAGAAATTAAAAGCATGTTTTTGAGTATCGTGTTGTTCTAAGAATACTATATGTATATGTCTATTACAAAAAAAAAAAGGCAAAAAATATCTTTTTTTAGTGGGAAATTATCTCGGGGGTCCTAACTGTAATTTTTCGTAAATGTAAAATCTTCTTGGTGGCCCCAATAATCTTTTTTTTAAGTGTGAAATCTTCTCGGAGGTCTTAACTGCCTTTTTTAACCTTCTCGGGGGCCCCAAATATCTCTTTTTTTGTGAAACCTTCTCTGGGGTCCCAAATACATATTTTTTTGAAAATATAAAACCTTCTCGGGGGCTCCAAATAACTTTTTTTTTAATATGATACCTTCTCAGGGGTCCAAACTGTTTTTTCTAAATCTGGAAAACGTTCTCGGGGAGCCTATATATGTTTTTTTAGTGTGAAATCTTTTCGGGGGCCCCAAATGTCTCTTTTTTTAAGCTAAAACCTTCTCGGGGGCCCGAATATCTTTTTTGAAAATGTAAAACCTTCTCGGGGGCTCCAAATATCTTTTTTTTAATGTGAAACCTTCTCGGGGGTCCAAACTGTTTTTTTCTAAATCTGGAAAACATTCTTGGGTAGCCCAAATATCTTTTTTTTAGTGTGAAATCTTCTCGGGGATCCCAAATATTTTTTTGAAAATGTAAAACCTCCTCGGGGGCTCCAAATATCTTTTTTTTATGGGAAACCTTCTCGGGGCTTCCAACTGTTTTTTCTAAATCTGGAAAACCTTCTCGGGGAGCCCAAATATCTTTTTTTTAGTGTGAAATCTTCTCGGGGGCCCCAAATATCTCTTTTTTAATGTGAAACCTTCTCGGGGGTCCCAAATATTTGTTGTGAAAATGTAAAACCTTCTCGGGGGCTCCAAATATCTTTTTTTTTAAGTGGAAAACCTCGGGGCTTCAAATATCTTTTTTTTTAATGTGAAACCTTCTCGGGGGTCCAAACTGTTTTTTCTAAATCTGGAAAACCTTCTCGGGGAGCCCAAATATCTTTTTTTTAGTGTGAAATCTTCTCGGGGGCCCCAAATATCTCTTTTTTTAATGTGAAACCTTCTCGGGGGTCCCAAATATTTGTTGTGAAAATGTAAAACCTTCTCGGGGGCTCCAAATATCTTTTTTTTTAATGGGAAACCTTCTCGGGGCTTCCAACTGTGTTTTTTTTTTAAGTGGAAAACCTCGAGGCCCCAAATATATTTTTTTTTTTAGTGTGAAATTCTCCCAGGGCCCCTAACTGTCTTTTTTAACCGCCTCGGGGGCCCCAAATATCTCTTTTTTTAGTAAAACCTTCTCGAAGTCCCAAATATATTTTTTTTAAAATGTAAAACCTTCTCGGGGGCTCCAAATATCATTTTTTTAATGTGAAACCTTCTCGGGGGTCCAAGCTGTTTGTTCTAAAACTAGCAAACCTTCTCGGGGAACCCAAATATCTTTTTTTTTAGTGTGAAATCTTCTCGGGGGTTCTAACTGTATTTTTAAAAATGTAAAACCTTCTTGGGGGTTGCAAATATTTCTTTTTTAATGTGAAACTTTCTCGGAGGTCCTAAATATCTTTTTTGAAAATGTAAAATCTTCTCGGAGGCCCGAAATATGTTTTTTTTTTATGTGAAACCTTCTCAGGGGCCCCAATTGTCTTTTTTAAGAAGGTTAAACCTTATTTTTTTCTATTACGGTGTGACTAGTATCTTCTAGGTTGTTCTTACTCCATAGAGGTTATCACGAAAAAGTAACATTTTTCAGAGAAGCAGTATGTGTTGGACTTCAGATTTTTCAAAATTAAAAATATAATTATTTTTTCTTATTTACTTGGAATAGGATCGAAGACTACTTTTGCCACAATCTAAAAAAAGCTTTGTCAGTGTATTCAGTTCAACTGATACTTGCCAGTGAACTTATTGGATTAAAATACTCAGCTTTCGTTGATCAATAATCTGCATAATTTCTAGTTCAAGTTCTGAAGCACATATCCTATTTCAAGCACGATAAAAAAATTTTGAATAAAAGAAAGCCTTCAACATTCATATAACCACAATTGACCCTAAATACCTAGTAGACGACAAGCCACAACCCAACAATAACCCCATTATAATTAAAACTTATAAACAATAACCGACAATCGTCACAAAAAAAAAACGCTATGTGAAAGTCCCACAAGAATTATAGATCATTCAATTTCTGTTCATGGACGTAATAAGCCGCAGCAACATTACGATGGTCGGATTTCTGAGGTTTTCCTCCCATCACGATCAAATTCCGACCATATTCAATAACCAAGGCGAGTCATGCGCCGGTTATAATCCAGATTAAAACACTCCACTCCAAGAAAAATGCTCACATTGTTCGAAAAGAACTCCAGCCGCATTGATTATTCCGATATCTCAGTTAAATTACGTCGCCAATTTCTCCATTTCGGATGTCGAGAAAATGAATCATGCGCTCAGGAATTCGCATTGTTAAAGCAACAATGAATGAGAAATGCGTGGCTCCATTATTAAATCCCACTTTACGCATTCTTAACGCGGGTTTAAATGTCAGGGGACACCGGTGGAGCACCGATCGGTTTGTAAGGGCGATCGTCCTTTGCGTTGTCTGCGCTTAATTTTTTCAGTTGAAATTTCTGCATTCTGCTCGGCCTCCACGCTCTTGGTGTTTTCCGATTGTCCGCCTCCCGTTCCGCATACAAATGCCCGTGGACAACCTAATAAGTAACCCGACTACGTTCCGAGAACATCGGCGCTACCAGAAAAAACAACTTTCAGTTGCCGTCGACCATAGGAATTCAAATCGGAGATTTAACATCCTTGCCTTCGGCCAAAAACGTGAAGGCACAACAACTATGTGCCGGCTATATATAATTCGATACCGATGCCGAGCAAAAACTTGATGGACCGTGGTGGAGTGACGTCACGGAACGTGACCCCAGCCATGTGACGACACTCTTCGAGATGGCTTTCGCGGAAAAAGATGCGATTTTGAAGCGGATGGCGAATCGATTTTCGAACAACCTTCGAGGAGTTTACGCCCGATTTGGACGAAGGACTCGGGCCGGATGCACGGACGGATTGAAAAGGATGGTTAATCGGATTGGAGTCCGAAGGACGAAAGTGGTGGCTTTATTTGGATGGAATTGGGTAATGGATGTGGAGAGGATTGGTTGGATGGCGCATGGTGCGATGCAGCGGAGTAGAGCTGGAAAGTGGGTAATCATGGGTGAAGGATAAGGTCATGAAGTCGGTTGCTGGACTATTTTTTTAACGAGTTTTTGTTGGAGCCGTCTACTGCGCTTCAGAAGCAAGGGAAGCTGGTTTTGTTTCTCGGATAAATAAGGCTATTCTAAGATTAGTGTCACCTTACGGGCTAATTTCAAGTTGGATTTGCGAGTTCGCAAGTCCTCGTTGCCATGGAACATGCGATGACAGCAGTCGCCAAGACGAATGAAATCGCGAATCGTAACAACTGTCATCGAAATTACCATAGCAACGGCACTTGCGATTTCGCAAATATAACTTGAAATTACCCCCTTAGACACCAACGACGTTTCGTCTAGAAAAAAATACACCTTGATATGCACAAAAAGCTTCAGATTGCTGCTGCTCTTCCAATTAGCGAGAAGTCAGGAAAAAAATATTCGAAAAAATCTAGGTTTTTCTCTCTTCGGTGGATCAGCGTATAGAGACTTCTTCTTAGATTACTTATCTTGAATCATTTTTGAAACATTTGTTCGGACTAGCGAGAAAAGCGAGAAACAAATTTCCAAAAATTTAAAAGTCGATCTATTTCACAAGGATTTTACAGTTAAGCTCCGCCCCTCGGTTTTCAACCAATACAAAAAATCATCAGAATTGAGATAGGGCGGGTGGGTGGGGCTTATATTTTTCCTTTTTTTCTTAACATTCATTGCCATCTTTTCACAACAAGAAACTTAGAACATGGTTAAAATGGTACATTTTTGCAAGGAAATATGGATTTTGACATTATGAGGCGGAGCCTAATTGCAAAATCGATATCACCTTATGCAAATTTTCCATCTTAAACATGTTTTAAGTTTCATGTTGTGAAAAGAAGTCTACACATATTAAAACAAAAAGACAAAATGAAAGCCCACCCACCCGCCCTATCTCAATTGTGATAATTTTTTTATTCGTCGTGAACCAAAGAGGCGGAGTTTAACTGCAAAATACTTATTTCTTTACAAGAAATTAAAAACCTGTTTTTGAGTATCGTGTTGTTCAAAGAACACTATGTATTTTAAGAAAAAAAAGCAAAATATAAACCCCGCCCGCCCACCCCATCTCAATTGTGATGATTTTTTTATTCTTAGAAACTTGACTCACGTTTAAAATGGTAATTTTTGTAAGGAAATATGGATTTTTATAGGTCTGCAAATGAATGAGAACTTCATTACAATTTAGATCAGGGCAGGTATGGGTGGGGCTTAATCTTTGGCTTTAATTTTATCTTAATATAAATAGTATTCTTTAAATAACACGACACTCAAAAACATGTCTTACATGATAATTTTTGTAGAGAAATAATAATGATTTTGCAGCTAAATTCAGCTTCGTTGGGTCTCGACGATTAAAAAAAATTATCACAATTGAGATAGGGTGGGTGGGCGGGGCTTATATTTTGTCTTTTTTCTTAATCTACATACGTAGTTGTCTTTTTAGAACATGAAATTTAAAACATCTTTGAAATGGCAAATTCTCTAACAGATCTTACCATTAAGCCCCGCCCCTCGATCTGACAACGAATGAAAAATTCATCACAACTGTGAATTGAGATCGGGACGGGTATGGGTGGGGCCTAATGTTTGGCTTTATTTTTTTCTTAATATAAATAAATACTCTCTGAACAACACGGTACTCAAAAACATGTTTTTAATTTATCTTGGAGAAATACGGATTTTGCAGCTAAGCTCCGCCTTTTTGGCTCACAACGAATAAAAAAAATCGTTACCATTGAGATAGAGGGGGATGGGTGGGGCTACATTTTTCCTTTTTACTTAGTATGAGTTGATTTATTTCGGCAACAAGAAACTTAAAACATGTCTAAAATGGTAAATTTTTCTAAGGAAATATGGATTTTCCAATTGGCCTCCGCCCCTACGTCTACCAACGAATGAAAACTTCAAAAATGGCTCGAATTTTTGGTAAATATCTAATCAGAAATTATGCAATGCAAAAATTCTAATTTTTTTTTTTAATTTTAAAAATGTACATTTAATTGAATGAAAAAAAAAAAGTAAACATTTTCTGGAGATTACAAATCTGAAATCATTTTTACAATATCTTGCCAAAGAGACGAGGAATATGACAAAAGGTTTTCCAGAAATTTCCAAAATTTGATTTTGAAAACGTTAAATGTGACTTCTGTCAGAGAAAATATTTATTGATATTGTATAAAGTATTTTGAAATTGTGTGTGAAACTTGTGTTCGAGCTATTGAGAAATGTGAGAAACAAACTTCCAAAAATTTCGATTTTTTTTTTTGAAACAAAAGGTTGATCTATTTGAAAAGAAAAAAAGTACTAGCTTCTAGAAAATTCTCTTTACATTACTAATCTGAAATCACTTTTGCAATACCTTATCGAGAAATATGAAAAACATTTTCCAAAAAATTCCAAAATTTCTTTTTAGAAACTCTAAATGTGGCTCTATTCTGCCGGAAAAAAGTGTTAGACTACAGAGAATTTTTTGCAGATTACTAATCTGAAATTATTTTTGACAAATTTATTTGGACTAGCGAGAAAAGTGAAAAACAAATTTTCAAAAATTCAAATTTTTTTTGAAAATTTCAAAAGTGGGCCAACGGAACAAATTCTGGCTTCTAGAGAATTCCTTGTAGATTATACAAATCAGAAATTGTTTTTGCAAAACCTTGTCAAACAGCCAAGAAATATGGAAACACATTTCCAAAAATTTCCAATTTTTTTTTTTAAACGTTATAACTCGATCTATTCCACACGGTAATTTCTAGCAGAAAAATAAGGATTTTACAATAAAGCTGCGCCCCTCGGCTTACGACGAATAAAAAAAAAATCATCAGAATTGGGACAGGGTGGGTGGGCGGGGCTTATATTTTGCCTTTTTTTCTTGATATACATGGCCATTTTTCACAAAAAGAAACTTAGAACATGGTTAAATTAAGTTTCATGTTGGGAAAAGAAGTTCTACACATTTCACAACATGAAACTTAAATCATTTTTGAAAATGGAAAATTTGTATAAGGAAATATCGATTTTGTAATTAGACTCCGCCCCATAATTGCAAAATCCATATTTCCTTGCAAAAACTATTTTAACCCTGTTTTAAGTTTCTTGTTATGAAAAGATGGCTGTGTATATTAAGAAAAATAAGCCAAATATAAGCCCCGCCCACCCACCCTGTCTCAATTCTGATCATTTTTTTTATTCGTTGTAAACCGTGGGGTAAAGCTTAACTGCAAAATCCTTACTTCTCTACGAGAAATTAAAAGTTTCAGAAAAAACACTTGGGACCCCCGAGAAGGTTTCACATTAAAAAAATAGATATTTGGGGCCCCCGAGAAGGTTTTACATTTTCCAAAAAGGTATTTGGGACCCCCGAGAAAGTTTCACATCAAAAAAGAGATATTTGGGACCCGCGAGAAGGTTTCACATTAAAAAAAAGTCATTTGGGGCTCCCGAGAAGGTTTTGCATTAAAAAAAATTGGTCGAATGTTATTTCAACAGAACTTCCCTCGCCCTTGAAGTGCAGCCAAATAAATCCCCAAAATCATCATTTTTTTGCGATTTTTGTTTTCTGATAACCTTTATAAAAAAAAAACCAGTGGCGTAAATAACGCTCCCGCAGCTTATTTGACTTATTTTTTTTTTGTTCGTAATTATTTCGATTTGAATTTTTTCTAGTTTCCAAGTCTAAATTTTTCAATTTTTCAACTTTTCAATTTCTAGATTTTGGAATTTTTCAATGTTGCGATTGTATATATATGTACTTTTTTTTCAATTTTTCAAGGTTTTTTTCTTTCTTTAATTTAACTACGTACATGCATGTAACTCATTACATTTTTAGATTTTGCAGTTTTTCGCTTTGAAATTTCACGAGTTATCAATTTTTTATTTTTAGATTTTTCAGTTTTTCATTTCTTCAGTTTTTTCAGAAAAACGAGAAAGTTATTCTACGTGACTTACATTAGAAATACACTCCAAAATTATTGAATAATAGATTGACTTTATGTTTTTTATTATAATCTCTTGTTCTTTGCGTAAAAAATTGTTGAAAGAAATCTAAAGAAAAGAAAAAATTAAGCCCCACCCACCCGCCCGGATCTCAATTGTGATCAGACCGAAGAGCGGAGTTTAATTGTAACATCAATATTTCTTTAGAAAATTTTACCCTTCTAATACATATGTATTTCATATGGTAATTTCTTGTAGAGAAATGACGATTTTGCAACTAAACTCCGCCCTTTAGCTCACGATGAATAAAGCATTCATCACAATTGGGAAGGGGTGGGTGGGCGGGGCTTATATTTTGTCCATTTTTTCTTAGTATACGAAGTCTTTTCTCAAAAAAAACTGACATGTGTAAGTGTTGTTGAAAGAAAACTCTATTTATTAAAAAAAATAAATAAACAATCTCAAATGTGATTCCTAATCAAACCAAAGGGCGGAGTTTAATTGTAACATCAATATTTCTGTAGAAAATTGTACCCTTCTACACACATATTTCATATGGTAATTTTTTGTAGAGAAATGAGGATTTTGCAGCTAATCTCCGCCCTTCAGCTGACGATGAATAAAGCATTCATCACAATTGAGAAGGGGTGGGTGGGCGGGGCTTATATTTTGTCCATTTTTTTCTTAACATAGGAAGTCTTCTTTTCCCAACAAGAAACTGAAAACATGTTTAACTTTCCCGTTGTTAAAAGAAAACTTTATATATTAAAAAAAAAAAATATATAAATATAAATCGGTAGATCTGATGACGTCATATTATGAAAAGACAGAAAAGGGATAAACCCCACCCACCCACCCCATCTCAATTATGATTAATTTTTTATTCGCCGGTACACAGAGAATGGAGCTTAACTGAAAAATTCATATTACAAGCAATTATCATGTGAAATGTGTTTTAATCGTGTTATTGAAAAAAACTGCATATATTAAGAAAACAAAATAAAAATTTAAGCCCCACCCACCCACCCGTGTAGCAATTGTTATCAGATTGGGGAGGGGGTGTAGCTTAATTGCAAAGTCTATATGTCTGAGGCATAATCGTATTGTAGAAAATCAACCATTTTGAAAAAATTAGTCAAATTTATTTCGACAGAACTTCCCTCGCTTCTGGGTACAGTCCAACAATTAAACACTAAATCGTTGAAATATTTTTCGTGGTCCAGTTCTCTCACTAAGTCACCTTGGGCGTCTTCTAAGAATGTTAATTCACTTGACGCTCCAATATCTTCTTCACCTTTCAATTGAAGTTCATCTAAGCTTTTCTTCGTGCCGTAAAATCTACGAATTTTATAAATTGACTCTACACAGCCACAATTTTTCTAATTACAGGATATCCTAGAACGAACGAAAACTCATTTCACCAACTTTCAATGTTGACTTCGTTTGTGTTAACATTTGTAACATTCACCTCGAGATAACACAAACCAAAACAAGCACTTACACTGCGAGTTAATTGCTCTTCGCTGTACGACTTCAAATCGCGACATTGAAATCTTCATTCCCTTGTTAACGATTTCACAAAAACCTGCCCTTGATCTTTAATCCGGCAAAAATCCCAACCTTTTGTTTAAACTCGTCAAAAACCTCAAATTTAAATTACGGAATCTCGACAAAAACTCGCTTAAAAATGTGAATTATCCAACACAATTAGATTAGCATGAGAAAAATACCCACAGTCCCAGTGTCTGGGTCACGTTTTTAATAAACACAATTTATATGTATATTTATTAATTCTACTTCCCCATTCATGTCGTTTTTATCAGATCCGTTTCTTATTTGTTTACTAAATAAACATTATTCACGCTAGAGTTGTCTGAAACCGAGTCACTGTGTGAGAATGGAATTAACATAAACGTTTCTACACGTAATAGTGAAAGCAGAAAAAATTAAACGACGTAAAACGTACGTAAGGGACGTTTAACTCGAGAATTTTCTACGAAGTCGAGCTGTCTCACATTATAAAGTCTTTGGATTAATTAAAGTTGTAAATGCTTTCAACACGAGATCATTTTCCCGTAACTTACGTGTCTTTAATCTCTGAATGTGAAGCACCTTGATGGCTTGAGACAAAAGTACCTTGTTCGAGACTGCGGCATGACTCACTCGAACATAAAAACTCACATTCCAACAAAGCCGGCTTGTATTATTATAATAAAATAATACTTAGCGTTTTGCATTCGATTCGAAACATCGCACTATAGTGTGTCCAGGAATGGAGTGCGTGAAAGCACTATATTCCTTGGCACACTATACTTTCGGCCTGCTACGTAACAGTTACAAAATCGAATCAACTTTTCTCAGCTTTCTAAGATCATCGATTATCGAAAAAAACGCAAGGTCAACAACACCTGCTAATAAAAAATTCAGTAAATGACTAACGCAAGTACAAGAACGACAAACGCGGTGGGTTCAATGCAAATCAGTCCGAGAACAAAAGTAATTGTTTAATTTGTGTGACACGTACATACCTTTCGAATGAAACATTCATCGAAAGTGACTAGAATTCCTTTTTCGCGTAAGTCCGAAGACGGCCCCGTTTTTAATCTCTGGCGAAATATTCGACATTTGTCCTTCAGTCATAGATACGGGTTGTGAAATTCGGAAAAATGCGACAGTACGGGTGTATCAAGGTTATTATTTCATGTGCATTGATATTATTACGTCATTATGTGCTCTGTTCCTGTTTTTACGTCTGATAACAGCGGCTGTTTATTTTTCCAAAGTAAATATCAAAGGTACATCAACCTAAATTACATAACTTATTAAGACAACGTATTATTACGAAACTGTTATTATTTACAATGGGAATCGTCATCAGATGTTTCATTAAAGACGAATGTTGTAAATGTTGGCATTAAACGAAATTGTATATATTTAAAATCCGTCTAATGGTCGGACGCAGCGGGGGAAACTCTGCTGAAATGGCCTGTGAGAACAGATGCGAAGTGCAACCGAGAAAAAAATGTTTGATTTGTGAGGTGCTAACGATAGTGTAAATATGCACTTTGGTTATTTAAAACCGACGATATCAAACTTTAAATTCATTATGCAAGTGCATCACTATGAAACGAATACCAAGAAAACACTTCCATCTATTAAAAACCTCATCATGCATAACAGGATCATCGCCATCCGTCACTCACCTCGCCAAGCGTATAAGAAACAAAACCAAAACAAATGAAACGAAGCAAAAACGGTACAAAATTAGAAATCATAGCAGTTGAACAAAACAAATACACAATGCCGGAGATTTTTGATTTTCGTGTCCAACAATGGAAGATTTTTGAGATCGGAGTCGGTTGCGATTTTACGTCCGCAGTTGGCACTTCTGCTCAGCTGATAAAATTTGCTAATAATGTTTTGGTTGGTTTTTGAATGATAATTAAGTGTTTACAGTCGAAGTCTTTGTGCGCTTCACCGCAGGATTTAATTGTTTCGGTGGTTGAGTTGCCGTGTGCGAACTGAACACGATGATTCAATACTACGTAAGCAAAATTTTTGTGAACGTTGATCGAGTGGTGTTAATTTATTGAACGTTTCCAGGAAAGAAGTTAATTGAAACCTGTTTAGATCAAGTACGTAGGTTTTCATACTTTATTATTTTAACTTAGAAACTGTGGAAGCGTTTCCTTGATATTTTTAAAACATTTGTGTTGTCGTATGGATTTTAGTGAATCTGTAACCGAATTCATCTGTTTATACCTTCCTAAAAGTTGATGACGTCATTTCTACTTTATTTGTGATTTAAGAATGTATCTATATTTTTAATAAAAGTATGCGAATTATAGAAAAGTAATCTTAAAATGGAAAAGAATATTGAGGAGCCGTGGTGTTTTTTTTAACTTAAAGATTTTTAGGGACTCCTGGTGTTTTATTTTATAAAGTAACTAAAACAATCTTAGGTGCCCCTCCTGTCTTAATCTAGAAAAAACCTAAAAGAATTTTGGGGGCTTATAGTGGTTTTTTAAGAATTTGGAGCACTCCTGGTGTTTTATTTACGAAGGAAGCTGAAAAAATATTGGGGTCCTATAGTGTTTTATATTAGAAAAAACCTGAAACAATCTTGGGGGGCTTCGATGTTTCTTTTAAGAATTTGAAAGATTCTTGGAGATTTCCAGGACTGTTTCACATTAAAAAAAAATAACACTAGAAGAACCCAAGATTCTTTCATATTTTAGAAGGAAATATTACAAGGGGCTCTCGAGATTCTTTAAGTTTCTCTTCAAAATATTCATTGGAAGAGTGCAAGATTCTATCACATTTTAGGAAAAAAATAACACTATTGGCTCCCGAGATTCTTTCACATTTTAGAAAAAAATAACACTAGGGGGTCCCGACTTTCTTTCGCATTTTAGCAACAAGTAACACTATGGGTACCCGAGATCCTTTCACATTATAGAAAAAAATAACACTAGGGAACCCTGACATTCTTTAGCATTTGAGAAAAATATTACACTCGGGGCCCCCGAGATTCTTTGATATTTTAGAAAAAATAACACTAGAGGCCCCTGACATTATTTCACAATTTATTGGTCTCCGAGATTCTTCCCATTTTAGAAAAAAATAACACGAAGGGCCTTCGAGATTCTTTTAAGTTTGTCTTGAAAATATGTATACATTAGGAGACCTCGAGATTCTATCACATTTTAGAAAAAAATAACACTAGGGGACCCTGACATTCTCTGCATTTGAGAAAAATATTACACTCGGGGCCCCCGAAATTCTTTGACATTTTAGAAAAAATAACATTAAAGGCCCCTGACATTATTTCACAATTTATTGGTCTCCGAGATTCTTCTCATTTTAGAAAAAAATAACACTAGAGCCCCCCGAAATTCTTTCAAATGTTGGAAGTAAATAACACGAGGTGCCTTCGAGATTCCTTTAAGTTTGTCTTGAAAATGCACATTAGGAGACCTCGTGATTCTATCACATTTAAAAAAAAAATAACACTAGGTAACCCTGACATTCTTTAGCATTTGAGAAAAATATTACACTCGGGGCCTTCGAGATTCTTTGACATTTTACAAAAAATAACACTAGAGGCCCCTGACATTATTTCACAATTTATTGGTCTCCGAGATTCTTCCCATTTTAGAAAAAAATAACACTAGAGCCCCCCGAAATTCTTTCAAATGTTGGAAGAAAATAACACGAGGGGCCTTCGAGATTCTTTTAAGTTTGTCTTGAAAATATACATTTGGAGACCTCGAAATTCTATCACATTTTAGAAAAAAATAACACTAGGGGACCCTGACATTCTTTGGCATTTGAGAAAAATATTACACTCGGGGACCCCGAGATTCTTTGACATTTTAGAAAAAATAACACTAGAGGCCCCTGACATTATTTCACAATTTAGAAAAAAATAACATTATTGGCTCCCGATAGTCGTTCACATTTCAGTAAAAATTACAGTAGGGGGCCCCGACATTCTTTCGCATTTTAGCAATAAACAACATTATGGGTCCCGGAGATTCTTTCAGATTATAGAAAAAAATAACATTAGGGGGTCCAGACATTTGTTCGCATTTTAGAAAAAAATAACACTAGGAGCCCTCGAGATTCTTTAAGTTTCTCTTCAAAATATTCATTGGGAGAGCTCAAGATTCTATCACATTTTAGGAAAAAAATAACACTATTGGCTTCCGAGATTCTTTTACATTTTAGAAAAAAATTACACTACGGGGGCCCTGACATTCTTTCGCATTTTAGCAAAAAGTAACACTGAGCCTTCGAGATTCTTTCACATTAGTGCAAAACCTAACACTGGGGACCCCCACTTTCATTCGTATTTTAGCAAAAAGTAACACTCGGAACCCCCGAGATTCTTTCACAATATAGAAAAACATAACACTGTGGGCCCCCACATTTTTTCGCATTTTACAAAAAATAACACTGAGCCTCCGAGATTCTTTCACATTATGGAAAAACCTAACACTGAGGACCAAGACTTTCTTTCGCATTTTAGCAAAAAGTAACACTATGGGTCCCCGAGATTCTTTCACATTATAGAAAAAAAATAACACTGGGGGTTCCGACATTCTTTCGTATTTTAGCAAAAAAATCACATTTGGTCTCCGAGATTCTATCACATTTCAGGAAAAAAAATAACACTATTGACTCTCGAGAATCTTTCGCATTTTAGAAAAAAATCACACTAGGGAGTCCCGACATTCTTTCGCATTTTAGCAAAAAGTAACACTGGCCTCCGAGATTATTTTACATTATAGAACAAAATAACACTGGAGGCACCGATATTCTTTCACATTATGGAAAAACCTAACACTGGGGACCCCGACTTTTTTTCGTATTTTAGCAAAAAGTAACACTGACCCCCGAGATTCTTTCACATTATAGGAAAAAATAACACTGGAGACAGCGACATTCTTTCGTATTTTAGCAAAAAGTAACACTATAAGCCCCCGAGATTCTTTCACATTATGGAGAGAAATAACACTGGGGGCCCCGACAGTCTTTCGCATTTTAGCTAAAAGTAACACTATGAGACCCCGAGATTCTTTCAAATTATGGGAAAACATAACACTGGGGGCCCCGACAATCTTTCACATCTTAGCAAAAAATAACACTGACTCCCCCCACCCAGATTCTTTCACACTATGGAAAAACATAACACTTGAGGCCCCGAAATTCTTTCGCATTTTAGCAAAAAAAATACACTAGGTTCCCTCGAGATTCTTTGACATTTTAGAAAAAATAACAGTAGAGACCTCTGACATTGTTTCATATTTTACGAAAAAATTAACAGTATTGGTCCCCGAGATTCTATCACATTTTAGGAAAAAAAATAACACTATTGGCTTTCGAGACTCTTTCGCATTTAAGAAAAAAAATAACACTTTTTCACATTTTAGCAAAAAGTAACACTATAAGCCCCCGAGATTCTTTCACATTATGGAGAGAAATAACATTGGAAGGCCCGACCTTCTTTCGCATTTTACAAAAAAAATTACACTTCCCCCCCCCCAGATTCTTTGACATTTTACAAAAAATAACACTACAGACCAGTGACATTGTTTCATATTTTAGGAAAAAATAACACTTGGGGGCACCGACATTCTTTCGCATTTTAGCAAAAAGTAACATTTTGGCCCCTGAGATTCTTTCACGTTATAGAAAAAAATAACACTGGAAACCCCGACATTCTTTCGCATTTTACAAAAAAAATAAACTCAAGGCCCCCAAGATTCTTTGACATTTTAGAAAAAACAACACTAAAGACTTCCGACATTTTTTCACATTTTAGGAAAAAATAACACTATTGGTCTCCGAGATTCTATCACATTTTAGGAAAAAAAATTACACTAGGGGGTCCCGACATTCTTTCGCATTTTAGCAAAAATTACACTAGGGTTGCCCGAGATTCTTCGACATTTTTGAAAAAATAACACTAAAGAGCCCTCACATTGTTTCACATTTTAAGAAAAAAAATAACACTATTGGCTCTCGAGATTCTTTCGCATTTTAGAAAAAATAACACCCGAGACTCCTGACATTGTTTCACATCTTGGAAAAAAATAACACTATTGATTTCCGAGATTCTATCACATTTTAGAAAAAAAATACTACTGGCTCTTGAAATTCTTTCACATAAACTACAATCGGGGGCCCAACATTCTTTCACAATTTTAGCAAAAACTAACACTATGGGCCTCCGAGATTACTTCACATTATAAAAAAAAATAACACTGGGAGCCCTGACATTCTTTCACATTATAGAAAAAAATAACACTAGGGCCTCCGAAATTCTTTCACAATTTAAAAGAAATAACACTTGAGGCCTCCGACATTCTTTCAAATTTTAGAAGGAAAATGCGTGGTGTTTTTGTTAAGAACCTGAAAGAACCCTGATGTTTTACATTAGAAAGATCCTGGAAGAATGTTGGTATCCTGTTGTGTTTTAAAAATCTTGAAAGATTCTTGGAGATTTCTGGTATTTTCCTTAAGAACCTGAAAGAACCTTAAGGACCCCTGAGGTTTAATGTTAGAAAAAACCTGAAAGAATTTTGGGGGTTTTTGGTGTTTTTTTTTTTAATCTGAAGACTCCTGGTATTTTATTTAAGAAAGAACCTGAAATAATCTTGGGGGAGGGGGGCTAATGTTTTATATTAGAAAAAAACTGAAAAAATCTTAGGGACTTTTGATGTGTTAAAAATCTTAGGAACCTTTGATGTGTTATATTAGAAAAAACCTGAAAGAATTTTATGTTCTATTTAAGAATTTGAAAGATTTTTAGAGATTTTTAGTGTTTTACTTTAGAAGAAACTGAAAATGTTTTGAAATCCTTTGTGCTTTATTCCAGAGAGAACCTGAAAGAATCTTGAGGAACTATGGTGTTTTTTATGAATTTTAAAGACCCGTGGAAATCTTAGTGTTTTCTTTTAGACAAAACCTTAAAAAATGGTCCTCTTTTTAAGAATTTGAAAGCTTCTTGAAGACCTCTGGTATTTTACTTTAAATAAAAGCTTTAAAGCATCCTTGGGGTTTGTAGTGTTTTATTTTTGACAGAGCCTGAAAGAATCTTTGAGGTCTTTGATGTTTCATATTAGAAAGAACCAGATAAAAACTTGAGTACGCCTCATTCCGTAATTTAGAAAGAACCTAAAAGATTCTTGGCGGCCTATGGTGTTTTTTTAGGAATTTTGAAGATTCGTGGTGTTTTACTTGCGAAAAAAGCTGAAACAATCCTGGGGGACTTTGGGTATAGTTTTTGTTCTTAAATTTCAAAGATTCCTGGTATTTATTTAAGAAAGAACCTAAAAGAATCCTGGAAGCCTTGGTATTTTGTTTTAGATAGAACCTAAAAAAATTGTGGAGGCCTCTGAAGTTCTATATTAGAAAAAACCTGAAATACTCTTGGGGATCAATGGTGTTCTTTTTAAGATGTGAAAGATTCGTGGAGACTTATGGGGTTTTACGTAACAAAGAACCTGAGATAATCTTTAGAGCCTTGGTGTTTTATACTTATTGGAAAGAAACTGAAAGAATATTGTGAGCCTATGGTGTTTTATACCCCTATTCCTATTAGACAGAACCTGAAAAGGTTTGAGAGAACCTTGGAGCCCTGGTGTATTATTTTAGAAAGAATCTTGGGTTCCTAGTGGTTTTTAACGGATTTGAAAAAATGTTGGGCTTCCTGGTGTTTTCTTTTCGAAATAGTTGAAGAATGAAGGGTTTTGGTGTCTCTTTTTTAAGAAGATTTGATAGCATTTTTCATATTTATTTTGTCTTATTTCTGAAAGAATTTTATAAAACTTTGGGAACCCCTAGAATTTTATTCTGTACAGATTATTTAAAGAGCATCTCATCTGCAAATGTCAAAGGGAATTTACCCAACAAAATTTTGAGATGACGTAATTTTGACAGTTTCAAAATACTATTAAATTTGCTGTAAAAGTGTAACTCGGTAAAACAGGTTGTTTTAACTTCAATTATTACCCTAATAAAATAAATCTGATTCATAATCGACCACCTAAGTCTAAAATTACACACGAATGCCTTACAAATTTATTCATTCCTTTCAAAAATTTGATGAGTCACCTTAAAAGTTCCAAGAAAAAATACGACTTTCTGTACGTTAGTCAAAAATAAAACGATTGAAAAAAATATCAACAGAGTAACCTAAAACAACGCGTTTAACGAAAATTCACATAGTCCTGGCATTTTGAAAACATTATTAAAGGAATTAAAAACCTCTGGGCCAACTTTCAACAATCGGTGTCAGTTTTCGAAATTTTAAAAATCGGTCTAGACACCACACATTGTCCGTTGCCATGGCAACTCCACCACGTCCCGCCCCAAAACAAACCCCACATCTCCTCATAACCCCAAATCCCCGATCGCTCACCTTCCCCGTGGCCTTCTTGTACCGCAGGATCGCCTCCCTGACCAGATCCCTCACCAGAATGTCACCGTCACCACAAGGCACAACAACTCTGACATTCCCGAAACACACAGTCACCTTCATTGTAAAAACCGACAAATTCGCATCTACGCCGCCAGGTAACTCGATGACGCCATGCTGCTCTCAGGTACGTTTGTTGTGAGACACCTGTTCAAACGGTCCGCTGGCGCGGGGGCTCGACGGGCGCGGCGCGCAGGCGGGGGCGGCGTGCGGCGGCTCTCACGGGTCGGAGCCGGGCGGCGGCGGCGCGCAGGGGCGCAGGCATGTGCACATTCCCAAACAATACAGCGTTGCGTTGCGCGAAACTACGGCACTTGCTCTCACTGTGTTGGCATGTTGGCGACTAAAAATTTCAAACATAGAATACCCTCCCTTAGAACACGGTCTCTAATACTTGCGTTTTGTTCACTAAGAGCGCCTCTAGCACCAGGCTTAGGAACTAAAAGCGGCGCAAAATTTGAAAGTGAATTTTACTGGTGAATTTTTTTATAAAGTGAAGGGGAAAACATTGTTTGTGAATTTTTATATGCTAGTTTCAAAACGCCTTAATACGTTTTGAGACTAACATACAAAAACACACAAACAGTTTAAAAAAATGATACATGTAAGATAGAATACATAGTATATTGAAACGTAAAAGTGATTTATAAATGAAAATATTACTATATAACAATAACAGTTCTTACGAAAATATATAGTATAATATATAAATATATATTTATAATATAATATTAGAAAAATAGCAAAAGCCAACGAAAAGCGCATAATACAATAACATTTCAGGTATGAAATGTTTAAAATTGATTTATAAATGAAAATACTGCAATATAACAACAATTTGCTAAAAATGACAGTGTGAATAAAGTGTTCTCTAATAACTTACATTAGTTACAATATATTAAAATAAGAAAAGAAACAGAATATGGACAAGACATTTTTAAAATACAAACAACCAGTAGAAATGCAAACTGCCTTTGCACTTTTCATTCATACCGTCAGAAATATCACAATTAAACCCAGCACACTACTTTCTTCCGATATGAACAAAACTAAGCTGATGTATAGCCTGCGAAATGCAAAATTATACAAACGTTCTCTTTCTTTTTTTAAAACGTAAATATAATTGTTGCATTTGTCTTTCCAGTGAAGTTGATTTGTTAGGCTCTTCCTTACCAAATACGAAATTGCTGAGTTTTTTCATGTATCTAAAGATATACACTCTTATAAATAGATGAAAAAGTTGAGCTTTCAGTTCTTCGGTATGTAAGCACTCCCGAAAATCAAAATCAACTGTAATTCGCAGGTGGCTTATTAACCTTTGAGAAAGAGAAGGATGATAAATTGCAGACGGAACCAAAATGACGAGATGATTATAAATCTTAATTAGAGTTTTAATCATCTCGACATTCGCGTATTGCAACCGTCTTTTTTCACCATCATACTCCTTCTGCACCACCAGACCATGATATTGAATGTTTGGGACGCCATCATGTATCAAGTTAAATCGACAGATTTCACAGTCAAGTGGTTTTGGCATGTGTTTAACTAGAAATCCGCCAATATAACCTATAACATTTTGGTCATAAAAATTATCCTCAGACACAGTATCAGGAACTGGTGGCGGCTTCCACTGATCTTCGATACACTTACGATTTATATCAAGACTAAGAAACTCTCTAATTGAGACCACAAATGACTCGTCATCTTGCTCACAATTAGATCCACGAGAATGATAGGAGCAAAAATTCTTCATCATTAGTGATTTATAAAATGGTACGAATGCTTTGCAAGACGGATTTGTATATCGTACTCCATATTGTCTTAATTGACCAAAAAAATTTTCTAAAGGATCTTGATTAAAAGCTCTTGCTGGGAAAGAGTTATAACCAAGTTTCTTTAGAGTTTCCTTGATAAGCATAAAACCATTTAAAGTACGATACCACCCTTGCAAAACTGGAGGTTTTGCTCGATCTCCAGATTTACGTGGTTCAAATCTCATATTGCTGAACATGCGTTTCCCTTCCAGCCAAAAACTATGATGAAGAGTGTCATCTCCTACCATTTGACGTAATTTCTTACCACCACAGTCTCCAAATCCTCCATTAACGCTGTCAAAGACAGAATCCATGAACAAAAACAAATTGCAAGTGTATCGAGCATCAGGTGGTATGCTTCCCCCTAATGCCCCGGTGGAACAGAGATATATGAACTTAGCAACAGTTGAGCTAAAGACCTGTGAAGCATAACGAACTTTCATTTTTTTGCCTCTTAAGTTAGGCTTCACATGGTCTATGGTGATCTTTGTCATCACTCTCAGGGTGTCACCCTCCGTATGATCCAAATCATATGCCTTTTCAAAAAAACTCCAAGAAGCTCTTCTCTCTACACCTGATTTTTCTACATAAAGCAGATCTTTGGTGAGAAGATTGTTTCGCATACTTTTTAGAAGATGAGGAGGATCAAAGAGAGGGATAACTTCGTGATCACCAATTCTTATCACATTCTCTTCAACTTCCTCTTCATTTCCCAAAATAGCACGTCGTTTGGTTTCTTGTAAAAGCATATTGATTGCGGCACTGTTTGTAGTACCTTGATCACAAACTGAAGCAATGATGTTTAAGCCGACCGCTGTTGCTTCTTTCACAATCTCTTTATAAAAACGGACAATGTTTGCAGCAGACATAGAGTTTTTGCAAAAAGCAAAAGCAACAGGCTGCTTCCACCTTTTGAAAATTCCTCTTAGCATAAATACGCAAACATGGTCTGCAATTTTTTCCGACCTTGTTGTACCGTCATCTTCAAAACCCACAACTCTGTCCTCACAAGGCAAGTAGTCGAGGTGAGGCTGAATGGACATTTCATCAAAGATGAGAGTACATAAATTGTACTTACTGTCCATTCTGCGACATACTTGCTTTCTGAGAACTTCGAAAATGGGTTTGTTGATACCCGGTTCTATTGGAACTTTATTTAGGGTTGCCCTCAGAGTGTCAATAGACGGCAGCGTAAACATTCTTGACAGAAGTTTATACGTTTTTGGGCCATGTTTCCAAATGGCAATGGCATCTACCTTCTCCTCAAACGTAAAACTTCTGCCTTTCGGTTTACGATTTACATTTCTAATCTGGCTGTTAAAAAATCTCTGCTGTAGGGGAGACAACCCTTCCACGAGATGAACCAGTTGTCGATCTCGCAGAAGTTGTTTAACAGAATGAAGTGCGCTTTTGCGCTTTTGTGCCTGCCTCTGCAGTCTCCCCACTTGCCTTTGCAGGCGTTTCGCCTCCACGTACAGCAGGGTTTCATTGCTGCTAAAATTGACGGTGGTCCCTTTGATCCCCAGCCGATCTAATATTTTTCCTGTAATGTACACGAATATGAATTAATTTCATCATTTTTAGTCTGTATATCAAAATACATACGTGGAGTCTTGGTCATGGACTTGGAAGTATCCACCGACTGCCTGGCAGGTACAAAGTTTCCAGCAAAATCTAAAAATGGGCAATATAAATTAATTATAAGTTAACTTAATAGTATACGAGTTGTGAAAAGACTTTTCTATGGAGGCGCGTATAATATATTTTGTTTTAATGAATTTGAGGTTGCTATGCAGTAAAAGAATTATTACTGTACGGTTTGAAGGCGGATGCGAACTAATTTCATCATTTTTACTATAAAAATTAATAAAACACATACCTAAAATGTTTTATTTTATTTTTATTATATTTATTATTGGTAAATTTACCAATGTAAATATAATAAAATATTTTTTTGTCAATACAAAAACATTACAATCTCAAGTCGAAACAAAAAGGTGTTTCACCAGCCGAAGTTACGCCACTGCTTTTTTACCTGCTTTGACAGGTGTTGGCGATTAATGAACATATGACACTGTGATATGACATATACGCACAGAAAAGCGAAGTGACGCCACGCTGCGGTACAAAAATGTTGTTTTATAAACAAATGATGAAGTTTTGCAATCCACCACAGTTTTATATTTTATCATTTGTAAAACATGGGGTCAAACATTACAGTTTCTTACCTATTTTTGGAATATTTTGTAACCCCGAAGGCCCAGCACCAGGGAGCTCATTGATCCCATCCTCTTCTGTAAGGTAAGTAATATTATTTTCTCTCGATTTATTTAATTTTTTTAGCACTACAATACCTGCTCCAAAATTCAGTTGTCGCACTGGAACGCCAGTACTCCATGCACTTCTACCCCCGAGAGTCTCCAGTTTAGTAGCTAAACCTATAAAGTGGAAAATAGTTAGTGCTATACATACTGAAATAGTTGCAATGGTTACTTACTTTGAGAACTTGGAGTTCGTCTCGTACGTGGAGTTAAATTTGCTATTGCATGAAAGTACGGGCATTCTTTTTCTGGAGTGAGGAAAGTGAGATCAATGGTTTGTGGCCCTACATTGGACACGTCGATCTGATCTGCTTCGAGTGATGAACGCAGTTCGTTATCATCTATAAGTAAAGATATCGTAATATTTGTTTTCTAGCAACTTTCAATTTGTTTACCTCGAGGAGGCAAAATGGTTGGTACTGCAGATCGACGCAGCCTTTGTGTTCCTGGTACATAATCCTCGGGTTGAAAATGCTGGAAACAAATGTACCCCCTTCGGTGAATTTGGTCGTGGGTCAAAACCACGAATTTTGGGTTATTCGCGGCTTTAACCCACGCGAGAAACCGATCAAGGCCCCGATTTGGGTGTGGAAACCTAAAGATGGGTTTCAATCTCGCAGCACATTCGTGTACAGAACATGTATGACTGCCTTGCATTTTTTTCTACAAAAATTGATAATAATAATAATATTGTAAAATCAAACTTATGTACTCACATTTGTAAATTAGACACTGAAATTCAATAAAATAAATTCACAAGTCGTTTCAAACACAAATCACGCAGAAAACCGAGAAAAACGTAAATGAACTGAGTGATTGAATGGTGATTCATTTGGGGTGAAAGTGATGACAAAGGGTAGAAGAGGAGGGGGTGTAAACAAATTTTAAAATTTTGAAAATCTGCGCGAATCAGCTTTTACAGATATCTTTTTATTCCGACCTCTGGCGGCGGGCTCTGAACCACGCAGTGAGAGGATAAGGTGAAGGCTATCTCATTTCAGGACCCCTGATTTCAAACGAGTTTTTGCCCCCACCACGACACCTGGCGCGACGGCCAATGGGGCGGCGCGCTGGCGCCGCGACGAACGCGAGTACTAACGGAGGAATGTTGCGGTTGGTCATGGGGTGGGGCGACCTCTATCGGACAGGTAGGGAAACAGACCGGGACGTTTAAAGGTACACACAAGCCATGAACATAAAAAACACAAATATTTTTGTTTTTTACGAGTAGATGCTTAAATTACAAGTAGCCTATAAGAGCTCTCAGTTATGGACGGATTTGATAAGAGCTATAATTAATTAATTACAATTTATGCTTACTTAATTAATATATTGCATATCTATCTACACTACTCACTATATTTGCTTGAGTTGCAGCCAATCTTCACACCTAAAAGAAAATAATTAACCAACTAAAAATAAAACTATTATTTCATTTATATACCTCTTCAAAAGTGATT
Organism: Zophobas morio; assembly: GCF_036711695.1. Taxonomy (NCBI): domain Eukaryota; kingdom Metazoa; phylum Arthropoda; class Insecta; order Coleoptera; family Tenebrionidae; genus Zophobas; species Zophobas morio. Next base: position 15,158,343 of record NW_026972131.1, read on the forward strand.
TTGCTTTAAGCTGATTTATTTTTGAATTAACACAAATGATTAAACATAATTAAAGCCTCCTTTTTCTCACCATATCGAAATCACACACAAACAAGTTGTTTTTTTTTCTTCTTCCTCATCCTGTATAACTCAAGTTGTTTGAAAAAAATTAAGGTCTTAATTCCACGTCGAACTCATCGTATCACCGGCTACAATTTACTCTTTTTCGATTTTCTTCGATTCCGCACTGAATTCGACCAAAGAAAGCGTCGTTATGGAAACTCCTTTACAATAACAACACGAGCTGAATTGCGTTCCATACAAAATTTATGCAAGCACAAACATTGTAGACGAAGCTCCCACACGATAACTAAACACAACAAACTAAAAAGGTACTAATGTCTAAATCAAGAATTTTTGTGATTTTCAGAAATTTATTAAAACGTTTCTGTTTTCAGAAAGGACATCTGCTTTCAACATTAAAAGCGACTGGGAAACTTAATAAAAATTTCCAAAAAATACATCTACAGTTTAATTAAAAGACGTGTAATCATTAAACATTTTTTATTTAAAAGAAAAACATTGATGTACACAACGTTGGTATATTTAACACTTCCCACTTGATGTGATAAATTTCAATTTGGTAATTAGGTATGACATCATAAGATTTTAAAAATGTTGTCGATCTGACAAAAAACTCACAAACATTAATAGTTGTAAACTATGAAGCTAAAATATCCAGATTTTCGGATTATTGGCCAGAGGTCCAGACTTCATGACATCCTTTAGATCATTCGTAATTGGTGTGGAACTTTATACCAAGTGTCTGGAAAATGACGGATTAACTCTTCGCTACGCTCTTAACAATCAACTAGTGAGTCTGGGAAAAATATTAAATACGAAAATCCTTTTCACATTTTGAAGAATTTTTTAATTTTTAACCGCTTTTTTTGGAAAATTTTTGAATTTATTTTGCGCCTTTATTAGACCAGATACCGCGGCGGCGGTTTCAGAATCGTAACTAGCGGAAGATTATCTACAATTTGACACCAATTTTCGGTCAATTGGACCAATTTTAACCACTTTTTTGGAAAATTTTTGGAAATTTTGAACTCACTTTTCGTCTTTATTGGACCAGCTATCGTGGCGGCGATTTTAGAATCGTAACTAGCGGAAGAGTATCTACAATTTGACACCAATTTTCGGGGGATTAAACCAATTTTAACCCCATTTTTGGAAATTTTGGATTCATTTTGAGCCTTTATTGGACCAGGTATCGCGACGGCGATTTCAGAATCGTAACTAGCGGAAGATTATCTACAATTTGACACCAATTTTCGGTCGATTGAACCAATTTTAACCACTTTTTTGGAAAATGTTTGGAAATTTTGAATTCATTTTACGCCTTTATTAGACCAGATACAGCGGCGGCGGTTTCAGAATCGCTACTAGCGGAAGATTATCTACAATTTAACACCAATTTTTGGTCGATTGAACCAATTTTAACCACTTTTTTGGAAAATTTTTGGAAATTTTGAATTCATTTTGCGCCTTTATTAGACCAGATACCGCGGGGGTGGTTCCAGAATCGTAACTAGCGGAAGATTATCTACAATTTGACACCAATTTTCGGTCGATTGAACCAATTTTAACCACTTTTTTGGAAATTTTGAACTCACTTTTCGTCTTTATTGGACCAGGTATCGTGGCGGCGGTTTCAGAATCGTAACAAGCGGAAGATTATCTACAATTTGACACCAATTTTTGGTGGATTGAACCAATTTTAACCACTTTTTTGGAAAATTTTGTGGAAATTTTGAATTCATTTTGCGCCTTTATTACACCAGATACCGCGGAGGCGGTTTCAGAATCGTAACAAGCGGAAGATTATCTACAATTTGACACCAATTTTTGGTCGACTGAAGCAATTTTAACCACTTTTTTGGAAAATTTTTGGAAATTTTGAATTCACTTTTCGTCTTTATTGGACCAGGTATCATGACGGCGATTTCAGAATCGTAACTAGCAGAAGATTATCTACAATTTGACACCAATTTTCGGTGGATTGAACCAATTTTAACCACTTTTTTGGAAAATTTTTGGAAATTCTGAACTTACATTTCGCCTCTATTGGACCAGCTATTGTGGCGGCGATTTCAGAATCGTAACTAGCGGAAGATTATCTACAATTTGACACCAATTTTCGGTCGATTGAACCAATTTTAACCACTTTTTTGGAAAATTTTTGGAAATTTTGAATTCATTTTGCGCCTTTATTAGACCAGATACCGCGGCGCCGGTTTCAGAATCGTTACTAGCGGAAGATTATCTACAACTTGACCCCAATTTTTGGTGGATTGAAGCAATTTTAACCACTTTTTTGGAAAATTTTTGGAAATTTTGAATTCATTTTGCGCCTTTATTAGACCAGATACCGCGGCGGCGGTTTCAGAATCGTAACTAGCGGAAGATTATCTACAATTTGACACCAATTTTCGGTCAATTGTACCAATTTTAACCACTTTTTTGGAAAATTTTTGGAAATTTTGAACTCACATTTCGCCTTTATTGGACCAGCTATTGTGGCGGCGATTTCAGAATCGTAACTTGCAGAAGATTATCTACAATTTGACACCAATTTTCGGTCGATTGAACCAATTTTAACCACTTTTTTGGAAAATTTTTGGAAATTTTGAACTCACTTTTCGTCTTTGTTGGATCAGCTATCGTGGCGGCGATTTTAGAATCGTAACTAGCGGAGGATTATCTACAATTTGACACCAATTTTCGGGCGATTGTACCAAATTTAACGACTTTTTTGGAACATTTTTGGAAATTTTGAATTCACTTTTCGTCTTTATTGCACCAGGTATCGTGACGGCGATTTCAGAATCGCAACTAGCGGAAGATTACCTACCATTTTACACCAATTTTCGGTCGATTGAACCAATTTTAACCACTTTTTTGGAAAATTTTTGGAAATTTTGAATTCATTTTGCGCCTTTATTAGACCAGATATCGCGGTGGCGATTTCAGAATCGTAACTAGCGGAAGATTATCTACAATTGACACCAATTTTCGGTCGATTGAAACAATTTTAACCACTTTTTTGGAAAATTTTTGGGAATTTTGAACTCAATTTTCGTCTTTATTGGACCAGGTATCGTGACGGCGATTTCAGAACCGTAACTAGCGGAAGATTATCCACAATTTGACACCAATTTTCGGGCGATTAAACCAATTTTAACCACTTTTTTGGAAAATTTTTGGAAATTTTGAATTCATTTTGCGTCGTTATTAGGCTAGATACCGCGGCGGCGGTTTCAGAATCGTAACAAGCGGAAGATTTTCTACAATTTGACACCAATTTTCGGTCAATTGTACCAATTTTAACCACTTTTTTGGAAAATTTTTGGAAATTTTGAACTCACTTTTCGTCTTTATTGGACCAGGTATCGCGGCGGCGGTTTCAGAATCGTTACTAGCGGAAGTTTATCTACAATTTGATACCAATTTTCGGTTGATTGAACCAGTTTTATCCACTTTTTTGGAAAATTTTTGGAAATTTTGAATTCATTTTGTGCCTTTATTAGACCAGATACCGCGGCGGTGGTTTGAGAATCGTAACAAGCGGAAGATTATATACAATTTGACACCAATGTTCGGTCGATTGAACCAATTTTAACCACTTTTTTGGAAAATTTTTGGAAATTTTGAATTCACTTTTCGTCTTTATTGGACCAGCTATCGTGGCGGCTATTTCAGAATGGTAACTAGCGGAAGACTATCTACAATTTGACGCCAATTTTCGGTCGATTAAACCAATTTTAACCACTTTTTTGGAAAATTTTTGGAAATTTTGGATTCACTTTTCGCGTTTCTTAGATCAGGTATCGTGACGTCGATATCAGAATCGTAACAAGCGGAAGATTATCAACAATTTGACACCAATTTTTGGTCGATTGAACCAATTTTAACCCCTTTTTTGAAAAATTTTTGGAAATTTTGAATTCATTTTGCGCCTTTATTAGACCAGATACCGCGGCGGCGATTTCAGAATCGTAACTAGCGGAAAATTATCTACAATTTGACCCCAATTTTTGGTTGACTGAACCAATTTTAACCACTTTTTTGGAAATTTCGAATTCACTTTTCGTCTTTATTGGACCAGGTATTGCGACGGCGATTTCAGAATCGTAACTAGCGGAAGATTATCTACAATTTGACACCAATTTTCGGTCGATTGAACTAATTTTAACCACTTTTTTGGAAAATTTTTGGAAATTTCGAATTCACTTTTCGTCTTTATTGGACCAGGTATTGCGACGGCGATTTCAGAATCGTAACTAGCGGAAGATTATCTACAATTTGACACCAATTTTCTGTCGATTGAACTAATTTTAACCACTTTTTTGGAAAATTTTTGGAAATTTTGAACTCACTTTTCGTCTTTATTGGACCAGCTATTGTGGTGGCGATTTTAGAATCGTAACTAGCGGAAGATTATCTACAATTGGACACCAATTTTTGGTCGATTGAACCAATTTTAACCACTTTTTTGGAAATTTTGATTTCATTTTGCGCCTTAATTAGACCAGATACCGCGGCGGTGGTTTCAGAATCGTTACTGGCGGAAGATTATCTACAATTTGACACCAATTTTGGGTCGATTGAACCAATTTTAACCACTTTTTTGGAAAATTTTTGGAAATTTTGAACTCACTTTTCGTCTTTATTGGACCAGCTATCGTGGCGGCGATTTCAGAATCGTAACAAGCGGAAGATTATCTACAATTTGACACGAATTTCTGGTCGATTGAACCAATTTTAACCACTTTTTTGGAAAATTTTTGGAAATTTTGAATTCATTTTGCGCCTTTATTAGACCAGATACCGCGGCGGCGGTTTCAGAATCGTAACAAGAGGAAGATTATCTACAATTTGATCGCAATTTTCGGTGGATTGAATCAATTTTAACCACTTTTTTGGAAAATTTTTGGAAATTTTGAACTCACTTTTCGTCTTTATTGGACCAGCTATCGTGGCGGCGATTTCAGAATCGTAACTAGCGGAAGATTATCTACAATTTGACACCAATTTTCGGTCGATTGAACCAATTTTAACCACTTTTTTGGAAAATTTATGAAAATTTTGAACTGACTTTTCGTCTTTATTGGACCAGCTATCGTGGCGGCGATATCATAATCGTAACTAGCGGAAGATTATCTAAAATTTGACACCAATTTTCGGTCGATTGAACCAATTTTAACCACTTTTTTGGAAATTTTTTGGATATTTTGATTTCATTTTGCGCCTTTATTAGACCAGATACCACGGCGCCGGTTTCAGAATCGTTACTAGCGGAAAATTATCTACAATTTGACCCCAATTTTTGGTCGATTGAACCAATTTTAACCACTTTTTTGGAAATTTTGATTTCATTTTGCGCCTTAATTAGACCAGATACCGCGGCGGTGGTTTCAGAATCGTTACTGGCGGAAGATTATCTACAATTAGACACCAATTTTTGGTCGATTGAACCAATTTTAACAACTTTTTTGGAAAATTTTTGGAAATTTTGAAATCACTTTTCGTCTTTATTGGACCAGCTATCGTGGCGGCAATTTCAGAATGGTAACTAGCGGAAGATTATCTACAATTTGACACCAATTTTTGGACGATTGAACCAATTTTAACCACTTTTTTGGAAAATTTTTGAAAATTTTGAACTTACTTTTCGTCTTTATTGGACCAGCTATCGTGGCGGCAATTTCAGAATCGTAACAAGCGGAAGATTATCCACAATTTGACACCAATTTTTGGTCGATTGAACCAATTATAATCACTTTTTTGGAAAATTTTTGGAAATTTTGAACTCACATTTCGCCTTTATTGGACCAGCTATTGTGACGGCGATTTAAGAATCGTAATTAGCGGAAAATTATCTACAATTACCTAAAACACCCCATCGGAACAATTTTTCAGGAAACATAAAATAAAAAAAGCTTGACATTTTAACTTGAAATCTAGTACTTTTTAATTTAACCAAACTGATCTCGATTGACGTTTTCAAAATTAGCTACGTCAATAAGAAAACAAAAAGAATGGCGCATGTTAATATCGCATACTACTGAATTCTGCAAAATATGTACCAAATTTGGGCAATAAAACAAAGAGATTAACTGGATTCAAACATTCACACATAACCTCACTTTGGAAGATTTATGAAATATGATTAAAATGCGCGGTTCCTGTGTCATAAATGTGGGCAACAAGCAACTAAAAATGCTAAATTAAGAAATATAAATAAATAACATTTTTTATTTACCCCGATTAAAGATAAACTGATAAAACAGCTGTTTCAAACCAGTCATACCAATTAGACAACTACAAAAAACCTGTATTACAAATTCCTAGCTTCGCGCTTCAGTTTATAGGTGGCGCGCGCTCCCTAAAACTTAATATTACACTCAATATTGTTAGTAATCTTTTTCGAGTTTATGTTTTAAATAAATAACAAGTACCTTTACAAAGGGTTTTAAATAGAATGTACTCGAAATAATGTTGTTTTCAGATAGTATAATTTGCTCTCTAAATATGTAGCTGCACTGTCGTCAGATTTTAAACATTATTGAAACGTGTGCTGGACTATGGAATCTGACAATGTTATTTTCTTATCGAGACAAAGACTAGCTACCTAATGTTCTACATATCCTGTCATATCTAAAGTGTCTGATTTATTTCCTTTCCGTAAAGTCAAACTTCCGTTCTTTATCTTTATAAACAAATTGTAATACATTTTACCTCACTTACTTCCTGACTAAATAAAATAATTGAAATACTCAAGTTCAGATCAAAAGATTACGGATTTAAAAACACCCAAAATTGTTTAAAAAATGTTAGCAGCGCATCTTCATTAACCCGCTGTCCTCATTGCCGCTTTAAACGATGCCGTAATTATAAAAATATCCGGAAAACCAAAAATAGACGGATCCACCCCAAACCGAGCACATTGCTCTCGTTTTTAAAATACATTGAGACGTCGCTTCGTAAACACAGTTTTATGAATTAACTTTGTCATTCTCATCAAAATGATTCCATCCAGAGGCCCCACGATAATTACAGTTCGACCCGTGAATAAGTCAGGAGGAATTAATTGTTGTTGTTGCAAGTGCTGCACCTGCTTGAATTTACAATTCCTGAAAAACGAACCCGGTTTACTGAAAATCGTGCAAGTGGTAAGTTTATTATTTAGTATGGTTCATTGTTTGATGGGTTTTTTCAGCTGCTTGGGTCGTTTTGCCAAAGCCTGGCCCTTAATTATGGGATGGGTTATTCAAACGACATGGGGGCTTCGTTCCAGTCGTTCTTGACAGCAGTGGCCTGGTGCATAATGACCACGTCCCTACTTTTATTCTGTTATGTTATTTCCGAAAAAACGTGCAGTTTGGTGCGGCAGTCGCTTTTCGTGAGTACGGGTCTGAAAAAGTGTGAAAATTTCTGAAAATGGTGTTTCAGGAAACCGTTTTTAATAGCGTGGCTTCTTTCAGCTATTTGTCTTCGTGTTCGTGGTTAGGATACGTTGTTTACATCTTTCTCAAACCAAAGTACTTGGTGACTCCTTATTTTCAGGCTTATCCCGCCATGAGTGCCGCATACGTAAGTAATAAAGAAAAAATGTTCAGATATTAGTGAGATAATCTAGATTTATCCGACGCTGATTTCGCAATATCCGCCACTATAGTTTTTCGTCACGTACAATGGCGGATAACACGTGATTATTGCACCTATTTCAAATAGTACACTGCTAGTTACCTTTGGTATTTTATAAACTTTGCGAAGGTTAAAACTTTCAAGTGCGCTTTTTATTTACGTTTATTGTGTTTGTTGCAGATGGTCGGCGGCTTGGTAGGAATCGTTCATGGTTATGATGCCTATAAATGTTATAGGTACTATAAAGGGTATAGATAAGAGGCGTGGAAAAAACGCCGAAATCTAGTCAATTTTTTATGTTTAAAGCATTTTCCAGAAATTCTAGATTAATTTATTTACTTATTTTTCTAACCACACTAAAATTAAATACTTTTTGATATGTATGTAATTACTTTTTTAATAAATATTATCTCTCGAAAAGTGTTTATTTTATAAAAAAAAAAATCAACGGAGGAAGTTATTGCGAACATCCTGTCACCATCAACACACGAATGACAGATTAATATACCGGACTTCCACCCATTTTTGAGAGGCGAACAATAATACAGATTATGATGGATTATATTCTTGAAACGTGATGAATCTAGAACACGTACGTTTGTGATAAGTCTGTTGTGTTTCAGTCAAGTGACGCAGATAAACCGAGTTTGACGCGATTGTTAAAACACACTTCTTGATTAAGAGTCTGCAGTGTCGGATTTGACTTGATTACTAAAAAAATTTACCATTTTAGGCATGTTTTCAGTCTCTTGTTGTCGAAATAAGTCTGCACATATTAAGAAAAAAAAAGCAATATGTAGCCCCGCCCACCCACCCTATCTCAATTGTGATAATTTTTTTTAATCGTCGAGAGCCAAAGGAACGGAATTTAAATGCAAAATTCTTATTATTTCTCTAAATGAAATTACAATGTAAGACATTTTTCTGAGTATCGTGTTATTCAAAAGATACTATGTACATTAAGAAAAATTTAAAGTCAAAGATTAAGCCCCACCCATATCTGCCTTGATCTAAATAGTAATAAAGGTTTCATTCGTTGGTAGACCTAGGGGCGGAGCCTAGTGCAAAATCCATATTTCATTACAAAAATTTACCATTTTAAGTGTCCTAAGTTTCTAAGAATTAAAAAAAATCATCACAATTGAGATATATCTTGCCGTTTTTTCTTATTATTCTGTTCGACAAGGTATCGCAAAAAGGATTTCAAATTAATCTACAGAGAATTCTCTAGAATCTAGGTACTTTTTCCCCTAAAAAGATAGACCTTTAACCCCAAAAAAAAAATGTTTTGCATATTTTCCCAAGATTTTCTCACATTTTCTTAGCACATATATGGTATTCTTTTAACAACAACGACACTCGAAAACGTGTTTTTAATTTCTTGTAAAGAAATAAGTACTTTTTCAGTTAAGCTCCGCCCCCTTGATTAACGGCTAATAAAAAACAATCATCACAATTGAGCCAGGATGGGTGGGTGGGCTTATATTTTGCCTTTTTGTTTGACGTTGCTTGTAGAGCTGAAAATTATCATTTACAAACTCCGTTGCCAAATTGTCGTTAATAGTAACTTTGTCCATCTTTAAAGGGGTTGTAGAAGAAAAGTGGAGGATTTAAGTTGATTACTACAAAAATTTACCATTTTAGACATGTTTTAAGTTTCTTGTTAGAAATAAGTCTACGTATATTAAGAAAAAAGAAAAATATAAGCCCCGCCCACCCGCCCTATCTCAATTGTTATGATTTTTTCTGTAATCGTCGAGAGCCAAAGGAGCGAAATTTAATTGCAAAATCCATACTTCTTTACAAAAATTTACCATTTTAAATGTGTTTTCAGTTCCTAAGAATAAAAAAAATCATCACAGTTGAGATAAGGTGGGTGGGCGGGGTTAATATATTGCTTTTTTTTCTTAATGTACATAGAATTCATTGAACAACACGATACTCATGTTTTTAATTTCTTGTACAGAAATAAGTATTGTGCAGTTAAGCTCCGCCCTCTTTGTACATGGCGAATAAAAAAGTTCATCACAATTGCGACAGGGTGGGTGGGCGGGCCTTCATTTTGCCTTTTATTTTCTTAATATGTGCAGACTTCTTTTCATAACATGGAATTTAAAACATGTTTAAAATGGAAAATTTGTATAAGGGAATATCGATTTTAATAATAAATATTTTTTCCCACAGAAGTCACATTTAACGTTTTCAAAATCAAATTTTGGAGATTTTTGGAAAATCTTTTCTCATATATCTCGTCTCTCAGGTATCGTAAAAATGATTTCAGATTTGTATCTCCAGAATTATTTTTTCGTTCAATTAGAAACATTTTTAAAATAAAAAAAATGGGAAATTTTGAAAATGTATTTTTCATTTTCTAGTTGAAAACATGCTTCTATAAATAATTTCTGATTAGTTATTTACCAAGAATTCTAGCCGTTTTTGAGTTCTCATTCGTTGGCAGACGTAGGGGTGGAGCCTAATTGCAAAATCCACATTTCCGTACAAAAATTTACCATTTTACATGCGTTTTAGGATTCTAAGAATAAAAAAAAATCATCACAACTGAGATGGGGTGGGTGGGCGGGGTAAATATTTTGCCTTTTTCTCTTATTTTACATAGTATTCTTTGAACAATACGATACTCAAAAACATGTTTTTAATTTCTTGTAAAGAAATAAGTATTTTGCAGTTAAGCTCCGCCCTCTTGGTTCACAGTGAATAAAAAAATCATCACAATTGAGACTGGGTGGGTGGGCGGGCGTAGATTTTGCCCTTTTGTTTTAATATGTATAGACTTCTTTTCACAACATGAATCTTAAATCATTTTTAAAATGGAAAATTTGTATAAGGAAATATCGATTTTGCAATTAGACTCCGCCCCATAATTGCAAAATCCATATTTCCTTGCAAAAACCATTTTAACCATGTTTTAAGTTCCTTGTTATGAAAAGATGGCTGCGTATATTACGAAAAAAAGACAAAATATAAGCCCCGCCCACCCACCCTATCTCAATTCTGATATATTTTTTTATTCATCGTTAACCGTGAGGTAGAGGTTAACTGCAAAATCCTTATTTCTTAGAAATTAAAAACATGTTTTTGTGTAGCGTGTCGTTCAAAGAATACCATGTATTTTAAGAAAAAATTAAAGCTAAAGATTAAGCCCCACCCACACCTGTCTTGATCTAAATAGTAATGAAGTTTTCATTTGTTGGCAAACCTAGGGGCGGAACCTAATCGCAATAATTGCAATATCCATATTTCATTACAAAAATTTACTATTTTAAAAGTATTTAAGTTTCTAAAAACAAAAAAATCATCACAATTTAGATGGGGTGGGTGGGCGGGGTTTATATTTTGATTTTTTTTCTTATTATACATAGTATTCTTTGAACAACACGATATTCAAGAACATGTTTTTAATTTCTTGTAAAGAAATAAGTATTTTGCAGTTAAGCTCCGCCCCCTTGGTTCACAGCGAATAAAAAAAATCATCACAATTGAGACAGGGTGGGTGGGTGGGCTTAGATTTTGCCCTTTTGTTTTAATATGTGTAGACTTCTTTTCACAACATGAAACTTAAATCATTTTTCAAATGGAAAATTTGTATAAGGAAATATCGATTTTGCAATTAGACTCCGCCCCATAATTGCAAAATACATATTTCCTTGCAAAAACCATTTTAACCATGTTTTAAGTTTCTTGTTGCGAAAAGATGGATATCTATATTAAGAAAAAAAGATAAAATATAAGCCCTACCCAAAAGGGCTAGAATTTTTGCTAAATAACTAATCAGAAATAATTTATAGAAACATGTATTCAAGTAGCAAGCGAAAAATAAATTTTCAAAAATTTCCATTTTTTTTATTTTAAAATGTACATTTAACTGAACAAAAAAAAGAAAAAATCTTCTGGAGATTACAAATCTGAAACAATTTTTACGATACCTTGCCAAAAAGACGAGAAATATGAGAAAAGGTTTTCCAGAAATGTGCAAAATTTGATTTTGAAAACGTTAAATGTGACTTCTGAAAATATTTATTGATATTGTATAAAGTATGAAATCGTGTGTGAAACTTCTGTTCGAACTATTGGGAAATGTGAGAAACAAACATCCAAAATTCCGAAAATTTTTTTTGAAAAAAAAAGTGCTAGCTTCTAGAGAATTCTCTTTAGATTACTAATGTGAAATCATTTTTCAATACCTTATCGAGAAACATGAAAAACATTTTCCAAAAAATTCCAAAATTTATTTTTGGAAACTTTAAATGTGGCTCTATTCTGCCGGAAAAAAGTGTTGGGCTACAGAGATTTTTTTCTAAACTGAAATTATTTTTGAAAAATTTATTTGGACCAGCAAGAAAAGTGAAAAACAAATTTTCAAAAATTCAATTTTTTTTTGAAAATTTCAAAACTGTGCCATTTGAACGGAAAAAAATCTAGCTTCTAAAGAATTCCTTGTAGATTATACAAATCTGAGATTGTTTTTGCAATACCTCGTGAAACAGCCAAGAAATATGGAAAAACATTTTCAAAATTTACTTTTGAAAACGGTAAATGTGGCTCCATTCTGTCGGTGGAAAGTGCTAGTGTTGCATAGAGAATTTTTCCCTTTTTATTCGTTTTTTACTAACATGAAATAATGTTTGAAATATCGAAAAAAACATTTCCAAAAATTTTCAAAAAATTGTCGATCTATTCCACATGGTAATTTCTCGAAGAAAACTAAGGATTTTACAATAAAGCTCCACCCCTCGGCTTACGACGAATAAAAAAAATTCATCAGAATTGAGACAGGGTGGGTGGGCGGGGCTTATATTTTGCCTTTTTTTTCTTGATATACGTAGCCATTTTTCACAAAAAGAAACTTAGAACATGGTTAAAATGGTATATTTTTGCAAAATTGATATTTTCTTATACAAATTTTCCATTTTAAACATGTATTAAGTTTCATATTGTCAAAAAACGTCTAGACATATTCAAACAAAAGGACAAAATCTAAGCCCGCCCACCCACCCTGTCTCAATTGTGATGATTTTTTTTATTCGCCGTTAACCAAGAGGGCGAAGCTTAACTGCAAAATACTTACTTCTTTACAAGAAATTAAAAACATGTTTTTGAGTATCGTGTTGTTCAAAGAATACATAAGAAAAAAAGGCAAAATATAAACCCCGCCCACCCACCCCATCCAAATTGTGATGATTTTTTAATCTTAGAAATTTAAAACATTTTAAAAATGGTAAATGTTTGTAATGAAATATGGATAATACAATTATTGCAATTAGGTTCCGCCCCTAGGTTTGTCAACGAATGAAAACTACATAACTATTTAGATCAAGACAGGTGTGGGTGGGGCTTAATCTTTGGCCTTATTTTTTTTTCTTAATATACATAGTATTCTTTGAACAACACGAGACTCACAAACATGTTTTTAATTTCTCGTAGAGAAATAAAGATTTTGCAGTTAAGCTTTATCCCACGGTTTACGACGAATAAAAAAAATGATCAGAATTAAGATAGGGTGGGTGGGCGGGGCTTATATTTTGTCTCTTTTTTCTTAATATACACAGCCATCTTTTCATAACAAGAAACTTAAAACATGGTTAAAATGGTTTTTGCAAGGAAATATGGATTTTGCAATTATGGGGCGGAGTCTAATTGCAAAATCGATATTTCCGTATACAAATTTTCCATTTTAAACATGTATTAAGTTTCATGTTGGGAAATGAAATCTGCACATATTCAAGCAAAAAGGCAAAATATAACCCCGCCCACTATCTCAATTGTGATGATTTTTTTTATTCGTCGTGAGCCAGGGGGAGGAGCTTAATTGCAAAATAGTTTATGCTCTACAAGAAATAAGCCCCACCCATATCCATCCCAAGCTCAATTGTGATGAATCGACCTTTGGGTTGAACAACCCTAAATTTGACGAGAATATCATTCATTGCTCTGTACGATGGTCTAATTCTTCGTAAAATCTATAAGACATTATTTTTACTTACCAAGCGTAAGCGAAGGAAGTATTGTAATCAAGTCCGTCGGCCGACTCTCTACTTCTCGACCTTCCATGACCCCTAGAGTACGAAGAAATGTATCTCCCGTTCCGTCTGTCTGTCTGTGCGTCTGTCTGCCGTCCCGATTTTTTTTATTCTTTTCGGAATTTAAAGAACCTTCCACACTTTTTTTTCTAGCTTGGTTTTTCTTGGTAGCGTCATCCCCATGGATCCATTGTCCTCAATCCGTCACTGCTAAACCTTGATAACGTCATCAAAAATTATCGAACAAATTTTTGCAGAAGCGAGCGTGTGTTGAATGTAGCAAGAGACCAATTACCAGCAATTGAGATTAGTTCAACACGTGCATGATTTATGTGCTGGTATTGTCGAAGTAAAAATAGCAGCACCTCCTCCGGGAAATTTCTAACCAGTACGCTCCGGTGTAATTTTATCTGGTTGCGATTAGCAGTCACAAATCCTTCGACGAAACAACGAAATACTAGATTGTGTGGATATTTTGATGCACATTTTTAAGAAATCAGGCGGATTAAGCCACTCAGAAATCGGATCACAGTTTCTCGACGTTTGATTAATGTAGCAATTCGTCTTTTTAAGTCCATGTTTTTCCATTTGTTAATACTATAATAGCAACACTGGAGCATCCGTCATGTTTCGAGTGTCAGCGGTCGGTGGTTATTATCACTGTGGTACTGAATTTCATTCTAAAATCACGCTGCTCAAGGTTTAACACGAAATGTAAATTCAAAGAAGTCGTTATTGAACGGTTTGGAAAATTTTGCAATATTACCATATTATGGTAATTTTTGTTACAAAAAATCCTTGGATGTTGTTGTCGTGATGACGGCAGTGTTTGTTTTTTTGTGTTAGCGAATTATTTTGTCTTTTAAGTTAGAAGTGAAGCTTTGTTTGTCGAGATTAAATTTGATTGTTTTACACTAGACGTGCAATTATTACGAAAACGCATTGTTTTCACTACTGACTTTCTTCTCATTGTTATGCATTTTCAATGCTTTCTTGGCGTTGATCGGTACTTTCACATAAATAACAAGACTGTGTGTTATTAATTATTATTACATAATAAAAATTTTACATAAATATTAGACGCCAAAATTATCTTATCCATTTTAAATCACTCGCTCATCTGATAATTTTTACCAAATCCGCACTCGTGATAATTGACACCATCTAATCTTGTGTTACTTGGCTAGAGAAGTATCAAGGCCGAGTACCCCAACCACACTCCCGGCCAGCGAACTCACATTCATCATAACACTGATAGGAAGATTCAAGGAAAATTGCTCCTCGCATTTTCGGGAAGCAATTAATCACAGAAATCCCAGCTAGCTCCTGCGTCAGCTGTGCCGTCCTTGCGGTACCATTTCTCTTGCAGTCTCAGGTAGCGCGAGAGCGGAAATCTGAAGCTTTTTCCGTACCAATCGTACCAGCTAACCCCACTCTGCTTTCGGACGCTCCCCTGTGAACACCGCGTTGTTTCTGTTATGTTTTCGATTTGTTCAACAACTGTTGAATGTTTATCAGCATGTGCGAGAAGAGATAAAGAGGAGTGGAATTGTTATTAATCGTGCTGTTGGTGCGAGAGACGGAGCTTGGTTATGGATGCACAAGGCGAAATTTCGTGGTTGGCAGGTGAGTGTTTGTGTTTGTTTGGGGACCAAACCGGCCGCCAATTTTCAATCGAGACGTGATAAGAAGTGGCTATCAGATTTTGATCGTTGATTTTTATCTAGTGCATTTGTTTGACTCGGTACTTGCAGAAGAGGAACTAGTAGCTGGCCTACTTTCTATTATTGTATAACTGGTCGGTGCGAAAAATTGGCCCGAGTTGTTGGTACAATGAAACCCATGCGCCCATTTGGGTCTAAACTGTTTAGTAACAGATCGTAATCGCGCCGTTATCGGTCTTATCGGAGAAAAAATATGACATTTTTGACTGGCAGGTGCATGATCAGTTTGTTGCGCATTTTGACACACAAGTGGACTACTTAAAGTATTACAATACATCTAGGTGCAAATTTAAGCGATAACAATCATACTTATATAAATATTATATTTAGATTTTATTATATAAGTTGTAAAGAATGATCTATCAGCTGGAATAAAATGGAAATGTTTAGTGTCACATTCGTGGTACTATGATATTTACAAAAATTTTTGTACCTTATCGGTGCTGTTATCAGTGAGTCACTTTGCATAATTACTTCGGCGAAATGTAAATAACGTCGTTCATTTGGTTTTTCTGAGTTGCGATGAGTAGTACTGCTAATGGCCAAAATTCTAAAGGGCGGATTTATATGCACAAAATACAAACAAGAAACACGAGAAATATCTATAATTAATTTATTACCGATAATCGATAATACACTTTTATATAAACCATAAATACGCTATAAACTACACATTCTTTTATTGTTACATGTAACGATCAGTTAATAAATCAAGTTAAAATAGTCGTATTAAAAAGTATGCAATATAGGTCTTACCGTTTTGATAAAGATAATGAGTTCCATTTAATCACCTGTTCACCGAAACCCTCATATTATAATAGCTGCCATCATTTTCTACATTGTTAAAGATAGTTCTCAAAGTTTAAATAAACAAGATTTATTGCTACTCGTCTCAAAAAAAGATTAGGTATTATCACTACAAGCACTTACAATTTGCCCTTTTTTCATAATATGTGTAGTCTTCTTTTCACAACAAGAAACTCATGTTTAAAATGGTAAATTTGTATAGGGAAATATCGATTTTGCAATTACGCTCCGCCCCTCGGTCTGACAACGAATGAAAAATTCATCACGGTTGAGATCGAGACGGAGGGGTGGGGCTTCTCTTTTGGCTTCCTTTTTTAACCATGTTCTAAGTTTCTTTTTGTGAAAAATGGCTACATATATCAAGAAAAAAAGGCAAAATATAAGCCCCGCCCACCCACCCTGTCTCAATTCTGATGATTTTTTTTATTCGTCGTAAGCCGAGGGGCGGAGCTTTATTGTAAAATCCTTATTTTTCTACGAGAAATTACCATGCAGAATAGATCGACTTATAACGTTTTAAAAAAATTTTTTTTTTTTTCGATATTTCGAACATAAGTTTCAAACATTATTTCATGTTAGTAAAAAACGAATAAAAAGTGAAAAATTCTCTATGCAACAGTGCCACTTTCCACCGACAGTATAGAGCCACATTTACCGTTTTCAAAAGTAAATTTTGAAAATGTTTTTCCATATTTCTTGGCTGTTTCACGAGGTATTGCAAAAACAATTTCAGATTTGTATAATCTACAAGGAATTCTCTAGAAGCCCGATTTTTTTCCGTTCAAATGGTCCACTTTTGAAATTAAAAAAAAATTGAATTTTTGAAAATTTGTTTTTCACTTTTCTCGCTAGTCCAAATAAATTTTTCAAAAATAATTTCAGTTTAGAAAAAATTCTCTGTAGCCCAACACTTTTTTCCGGCAGAATAGAGCCACATTTAAAGTTATCAAAAATAAATTTTGGAATTTTTTGGAAAATGTTTTTCATGTTTCTTGATAAGGTATTGGAAAAATGATTTCACAATAGTAATCTAAAGAGAATTCTCTAGAAGCTAGCACTTTTTTTTCAAAAAAAAATTTTTCGAAATTTTGGAAGTTGGTTTCTCACATTTCTCAATAGTTGGAACAGAAGTTTCACACACGATTTCATACTTTATACTATATCAATAAATATTTTCAGAAGTCACATTTAACGTTTTCAAAGTCAAATTTTGCACATTTCTGGAAAACCTTTTCTCATATTTCTCGTCTGTTTGGCAAGATATCGTAAAAATTATTTCAGATTTGTAATCTCCAGAAGATTTTAACTTTCTTTATTTCGTTCAGATAAATGTACATTTTAAAATTTAAAAAAAATGGGAATTTTTGAAAATTTATTTTTCGCTTGCTAGTTGAATAAATGTTTCTATTAATAATTTCTGATTAGTTATTTACCAAAAATTCTAGGCCTTTTGGGTGGGGCTTATATTTTGCCTTTTTTTCTCAACATGGATATCCTTCTTTTCGCAACAAGAAACTTAAAACATGGTTAAAGTGGTACATTTTTGTAAGAAAATATGAATTTTGCAATTATGGGACGGAATCTAATTGCAAAATCGATATTTCCTTATACAAATTTTACATTTTAAAAATGATTTAAGTTTCATGTTGTGAAAAGAAGTCTATACATATTAAAACAAAAGGACAAAATCTAAGCCCGCCCACCCACCCTGTCTCAATTGTGATGATTTTCTTATTCGCCGTTAAGCAAAGGGGCGGAGCTTAGCTGCAAAATACTTATTTCTTTACAAGGAATTAAAAACCTGTTTTTGAGTATCGTGTTGTTCAAAGAATATTATGTACATTAAGGAAAAAAAAAACAAAATATTTACCCCGCCCACCCACCCCTTAGAAACTTTATACGTTTTTAAAATGGTAAATTTTTGTAATGAAATATGGATATTACAATTATTGCATTTAGGTTCCGCCCCTAGGTTTGCCAACGAATGAAAACTTCATTACTATTTAGATCAAGACAGGTGTGGGTGGGGCTTAATCTTTGGCTTTATTTTTTTCTTAATATATACAGTATTCCTTAAACAACACGATACTCACAAACATGTTTTTAATTTTTCGTAGAGAAATAAGCATTTTGCAGTTAAGCTTTACCCCACGGTTTACGACCAATAAAAAAAAAATCATCAGAATTGAGACAGGGTGGGTGGGTGGGGCTTATATTTGCCTTTTTTCTCTTAATATACATAGCCGTGTTTTTACAACAAGAAACTTAAAACATGGTACATTTTTGCAAGGAAATATGAATTTTGCAGTTATGAGGCCGAGCTTAATTACAAAATCGATATTTCCTTATACAAATTTTCCATTTTAAACACATTTTAAGTTTCATGTTGTGTAAAGAAGTCTACACATATTAAAACAAAAAGGCAACATCTAGGCCCGCCCACCCACCCAGTCTCAATTGTGATGATTTTTTTTATTCGCCGTGGACCCAGAGGGCGGAGCTTAACTGCAAAATACTTATTTCCTTACAAGAAATTAACATGTTTTTGAGCATTGTATTTTCGTATTGTTCAAAGAATACTTTGTATATTAAGAAAAAAAGGCAAAATATCTACCCCGCCCACCCACCCCATCCCTATTGTGATTATTTTTTTATTCTTACACACTCAAAACACAAATGGTAAATTTTTGTATCGAAATATGGATTTTGCAATTAGGCTCCGCCCCTAGGTCTGCCAGCGAATGAAAACTTCATTACTGTTTAGATCGGGACAGGTTTGGGTGGGGCTTAATCTTTGGCTTTAATGTTTTCTTAATCTACGTACATAGTATTCTTTGAATAACACAATACTCAAAAACATGTCTTCCATGGTAATTTCTTGTAAAGAAATAACAACGATTTTGCAGTTAAATTTCGCCCCTTTGGCTCTCGACGATTAAAAAAAAATCATCAGAATTGAGATAGGGTGGGTGAGCGGGGCTTATATTTTGCCGTTTTTTCTTAATATACATAGCCATCTTTTCACAGCAAGAAACTTAGAACATGGTTAAAATGGTACATTCTTGTAAGGAAATATGGATTTTGTAATTATGACGCGGAACTTAATTGCAAAATCAATATTTCTTTATACAAATTTTCCATTTTAAACATGTTTTAAGTTTCTCATTATAAAAAGATCTCTATACATATTAAAACAAAAAAGCAAAATGAAAGCCCGCCCACCCGCCCTGTCTCAATTGTGATGATTTATTTTATTCGCCGTGAACGAAGAGGGCGGAGCTTAACTGAAAAATACTTATTTCATTACGAGAAATTAACAACATGTTTTTGGGTATATTATTGTTCAAAGAATACTATGTATAGTAAGAAGAAAAAAGGCAAAATATCAACCCCACCCCATCTCAATTGTGATTATTTTTTTATTCTTAGACACTCAAAACACTTTTAAAATAGTACATTTTTGTAAGGAAATATGGATTTTGCAATTAGGCTCCGCCCTTAGGTAAGCCAACGAATGAAAACTTCACTACTAGTTAGATCAGGACAGGCATGGGTGAGGCTTAATTTTTGGTTCTAATTTTTGACTTTAATTTTTTCTTAATATACATAGTATTCTTTGAATAGCACTCAAAAACATATCTTATGTGGTAATTTTTTGTAGAGAAATGATAACGATTTTGCAATTAAATTTCCTCCCTTTGGCTCTCGATGATTAAAAAAAATCATCAGAATTGAGATAGGGTGGGTGGGCGGGGCTCATATTTTGCCTTTTTTCTTAATATACGTAGTCGTCTTTTCAGAACAAGAAACTTAAAACATGTTTAAAATGGTAAATTTGTATAGGGAAACATCGATTTTGTAATTAAGCCCCGCCCCTCGATCTGATAACGAATGAAAAATTCATCACACTTGAGAATTAAGATCGGGGCGGGTATGGGTAGAGAAATAAGGATTTTGCAGTTAAGCTCCGCCTTCTTGACTCACGATGAATAAAAGAAATTATCACAATTGAGACAGGGTGGGTGGGCGGGGCTATATTTTGTCTCTTTTTTCTAGTATGTGTAGACTTATTTCGACACAACTCTACTTAATTTTTCACATCAAAAATCCGGGATATGCGAAATAATTGGAGTATCTTTTTTCATTTATTGCATCCCAGTCAAAAATGTAGATCAAACTTGCATATTTTCACGTTGCCACTTCCGTTTCCTCTTTATTTTTGGCAACAATTTACTATTAATCACTAATGTACCAACATCCGGTCAGAATTATGTGTGCCAACACTAACATTGGTTTAGGTCTTACAGAACACGCTGAACGGATTTATTCACCCAGCTTACAAACCGGATGACGTCATCTCAAATATTTGGCTTTATTAGTAATTAGTTGGCACACCTTCAAATTTTAATCGCGTTATAATGCAAGAATGTAATCGAAAAGTATCCTTATCGCTCTCAAAATATGGTAAATCACGCCGTCTACACTTAATGCTACACACGTACCTATCTATTTTTAGATGACAAATACCATTTCTGATATTACATTAAGTCATACAATAAAAATTCATTAAAGATCAGTAATTCAACTAATTGAAAACTGTATCGAGATATGAATCACAATGCATAGGGCAAATCACGTAACTAGAGTCACTTTATTTATTTTCCCGGACTCTAGTTTGATAACATTTTGAAACTAGTTCAAACCCTATTCGAGTGTCACATTTTCCAGATCGGGGTCTTTAGTGGTCGTGTTAGCACTTGGGTGCTAAAAATTTGGCACTATAACTAACGGTGATGAAAATTTCCACTTGATTAAAGTGCTATTTCATCCTAAGGTGTTAAATATAAGTGGTTCAGAATCGTAATCAATCAAATAATTGTTTTGTTAATAAACCGGAAATAAAACGCGTTGTGTATAGGTATGCTAATATTTATTGTGACGACAAAAGCGATTCAAATATTTGAGTTGGTTGTTTGGTGGCATCATAATAAAATACAAGGTTCCAGTTTAAAGACCTTGGCGAATGGCGACACTTTTTGTTTTCGTAGCAACTGCCGCTTATTACGTAATGATTACTGGTTGCGCTACCAACTACTAATTTATTTTATCTGTCTTTGTTTCAGATGACTCTAGTCGCTCCACCCTTGCCCCTGAAATAACGAACGAGTCCAACGAAATCGCAACCATAGTAATATTCGTAGTGTCAGCGATCCTCACAATCACCCTACTATTCGTAGTAGCCATTTTCATAGACTGCAGGCACCAGTAAGTACTACTTTAAAAACAACTATGTATTTATCTACACATTTGCTAATATTTGGAGCATGCAATTTCAAAATTGTCAACATGATTGTCTTTACTCTTTAAGTACCCACTGAATTTGATAATCTTATCAATTAAAAAATGGTGCACTTGGTTATCAGGTCAATACAAATATACTTTTTCTTAGGAAACTCGTCAAACTCCACCAACAAAGAAAACCAAAGAAGGTACTAAAAGTGAAAATCCCGGGACTCGGAGCGAGGGACGACGAAGCCACAATCGTCGACAAAATGCAAGAACCTGAACCGTCGTCGTCCCATGTGATAGTGTGAAGTACCTTCTTGACATAGCTTACACCCAATAAGACTGACATACTTTTAATAAAACTTTATTTACAAACTCTAGCATTTTCCTAGTACCATTGCCAAAAGCGCCATCCTCACATACATCCCGTTTTTAGCTTGCCGGAAATAGGCGGCTCGTGGATCAGTATCCAATTCCGGACTAATCTCGAACACCCTCGGCAATGGATGCAGTACTACCATCTTCTTCTTAGCTTTGCGCATCAAATGCGGCGTCACGACGAAGTGCCCGCAAGCCTGCAACGTCTCGATTAGTCCAAATCACCCAAAGTACTTACTACGTACCTTGTTATAGTCATCCTCTGACTCAAACCGCTCGCGCTGGATCCGCGTCACGTACAGCACGTCCGTATCCGGTAGTACTTCCTCCAAAGTACTATACTCATTCTGCGGAATCCCTTTAGTTTCCACGTAGCTTGTTATGTGACTCGGCATTTTCAAACTCTGCGGACTGACGTAGCGCAACTGCACGTCATAGAGCGTCAAAAGTCGTACCAAAGAGTGGACGGTACGCCCGTGCTTCAAATCACCAACCAAAGTGATCGTTTTTTTATTAACGGTACCCAGTTCTTCACGGATGGTGAAGATGTCGAGTAACGCTTGACTCGGGTGCTCACCGATTCCATCCCCGCCGTTAATCAAGGGTTTGCGGCAGTGGTGCGACGCCCGCTACAACAACTGTAAACTTTGAACTCTCAACGCGTGTAATTTTACCTGAACTGCACCGACTTCCGGGTGTCTGAGTACCACCACGTCGCCATACTCCGCCATAATCGTGACCGAGTCCTCCAAAGTCTCGCCTTTTTTGACCGACGAACTAGTTTGGTCCATGTAGATGACGCCGCCTCCGAGTCTCTGCATAGCAGCGGCGAAGCTGCACGTAGTGCGAGTACTCACTTCGTAGAAGACGGACGACAGGATTTTGCCTTTGAGGAGTTCGGTCCAGTGAGGATCCACCACTCGGTCTTTACTAAAAGTGACTCGAAAGACTTGAGCGAGGTTGAAGATGTCGTTGAGTTGTTCTTTAGTGAACATGTCGACGGAGAGGATGTGCTT
The DNA here is from genome assembly GCF_036711695.1 of Zophobas morio. NCBI lineage: Eukaryota > Metazoa > Arthropoda > Insecta > Coleoptera > Tenebrionidae > Zophobas > Zophobas morio. Next base: position 15,181,284 of record NW_026972131.1, read on the forward strand.
GCCGATGAGGGTGTGGGTGGGGTGGTCAACAGCGGAGAAACTATCAGTTCGGATTCGTCCAGGAGTGGGTGAGGTAACCGTTTCTAACCTACTGTCCACGTGGAGTTCGTGAGTACTCGAAAAGTGTACTTTTCCGCCGGACAAGTTCTTGAAGAATTCGTTAGTTTGGCCGTCGTTGTACTCGATTTTGTCGAAGTACCCGTTGGTGATGGTCGGGATTGGAGTGGGTTTTTTGACGTCCCAGATCCGGACGTTCTGTCCGAAGCCAGGTTGTACTAGGATTTGTCCATCTACGTAGGCCACTTCACCCCGGAGTACGACTCTATGGACGGCCCCTTTCACCCTTCTTCCAGCAAACGGGGTCCATTTGGCTTTACTGTAAGCAGTGCTTTCTGGAATCACCCATTCTTCGTCAAGGTCCACCTCCACGTAAGTGTTAGGTTGGTCCGGGAGGTTGAAAATCTTCTTCGGGTTGTGGTAGAACTTGTTGATGATGTCGTCCATAGTGAGTCTACCTTCGTTCACCGCGTTGAGTAGTAGGGGTAGAATGGTTTCCAAACCTGGAAAGCCGGGAGGTGGGTTCGAACTTGTCTTTTCCTCCAGAGTGTGAGGGGCGTGATCAGTGGCAAAACAATCTATAATGTGGAGGTTATCCCATAAAGCTTGTTGGTCTTCCAAAGTCATCAAGACAGGTCTAACTTGACTCTTGCATACCCCTAGAGTTTTGATGTCGTCGCTCGACAAAAACAAGTGGTGCGGACACACCTCACACGTAATTCTAAACCCTTGCTCTTTCGCGGTTTTTATAATTTCGATTTCCTCTTTTCTAGCGACGTGGCAGATGTGGATTGGCCGGTTGTGTAGACGCGCCAGAAGAATAATCGCTGCAGTGGTTTGTCCTTCGGCGTGTACACACAAAGGCGCTTTCTTCGGCCAACTGGACAAGTGTTTGCTCCAGACATTCAAGTCGTTCAAACGCAACGTAGTGAAAGTCTCGTTTAGGTACATTTTGAGACCGGCAACTTCGCGGGCTAGCTCCGGAATACTAGAATAGTTGTCGGAGGAGGCACCTACGAAGAGGGCGTAGTCACACCGGGCACTCTTTTGTGCTAAACCCTTCACTAGGGTCAGCGTTTCTGGATTTGTGACTGCCGGGTTGGTGTTGGGCATGGCGCATATCATGGTGACGCCTCCCGCTAAAGCGGCTGCCGTGCACGACGCGTAGTCCTCTTTATGAGTGGCACCAGGTTCCCGGACGTGAACATGAGTGTCAATTAACCCCGGCAGGGTCACCAGACGTCTGGACGACATGCAATCCGTGTGGGTTTTCATCGCGGGAGCTTTCCTGATCCGTCGTAGCGCCTCCACCAGGAGTTTAACACATTTAACATCCGTCACGAGAGGGATCGAATAATCTATAGCCAGTCTCCGGGTTCTATAGCCGTGCGTCATGAACGAAGACACCCTCCGAGCACCCCCATCCCTCATCGGCAAGTTAATCACCAAGTCGAACTGCTTGTTCGACAAGAACTCCGCCAAGTGTTTGAGTTCGCCCTGACTCGTAATGGCTTCGATGTTCTCGAAAGTCCATTGCACGGATTCCACCTAAACCCATTGTAAAAAATAATAGTAATTAAAATTTTCCTATCTAATCAGTCGTATCGTTTCAAAAATGTCAGATAAGGAGTCGGTTGAAATGTGAGGAGAGGTACTACTAATATGAGTGTGAGTCTCAGACATGGGCAATTGTTACTCGCAAGACAACGAAAGCGACAAGCCGAAGAAGCGACTGTCGGTCCATCAGACCCACAGACAGAGTCACCTCGACTTGGATTTGATGATGGCGAACGAAAACGACGGTGGTGCGATGTCGCAAAGAAAGTACGACGATGTGGAAGTGGCCAAGTTGAAGAAGGAGCTGCTGGAGACGCCGCAGATTTTCGTGTTGAATAACTTGTTGATGTCGCTGATGTTTTTCGAGAACTTTGAGAGGTGAGTGGAAGTGCGACGGTACTACTTGTGGTGGTGAACGGACTAGGTTAGTACTTGACTTTGACACGGTTTTTTTTTAGTGTCACAGGTCGGGACGATAATGAGTGCTTTAAATATCTTACGAATTTTCCTTCAAAAGGAATTTTTTTAATTTTCACTATAAGTTTTATTAAGTATGACGTTTCTGCTTCGCCTGCAATAAACATTTTAGCGACGTTGATTCAACGAAATTTTTTAAATTCCAGATTTTACTTATGATTAAGAAAACATTTTATCTGATATAAAGTTCTATCTACAAATCGGTCACTTCTTCCAGCTTCGTCATACTTCACTTTAACTTATTCTCGAAGTGCTTTTTGTCAAAGTTCTGATTATCTTATCTGAGCAGGTAACTTTGAGTGACTAACTTTTAGCATTAATCAGTAGAGGTACATTTGCTGATAAGAAATCACAAAAAATTCTGCGATTGTCAATCAGCGCGTTGAAAAATTTCGAGATAAATGACATTTCTGACTACAAGAAACGAATTCTTCTTTTCTATAAATAACCGCAAATTTTATGTTTTGAAATCTTCCGCGCTGTCAAATTTACAAGTGATGCTCACTAATCATCAATCTCCAAAAGTACTAGGTTAAATGTTGTCAAATTTTGTATTTATATTAGGAATATCATGTAGATGGTGAAACGTTAACCAAAATTTGTCTACTCATCCCCACAAATAATATGATGACGTCACTTCAAAATTGTACATAGTAATTGGGTTTTAAATTGTATAAAATAACATGTAGTTTATGACTCCGTGTTGAGTTTTTCCCCGAAACATCAAGATTTTTTGGAAAAAAAAAAAAAATTATGAAACAATATTTTGCAATTTAATTTTGAATTTGCCAAACCGAATGCTTTGAAATCTTGCAGATGTTTTACAGTTATGATAACCATTATAAACTTTTAATCGAAATATATTTGCATATCCTCTCCAAAAAATTGATGACGTCAGCTCAAAATTTTGTCAGAATACATTCTACTCAAAATGTGCAAAATATGATGAGTTTTTACTTGTTTAATGAGCAAGCAGTAGCCTCGCCCGCCCACCCCTTCTTTGTTCCAATGACTACTTAATAATAGTTCGAGCTAGCTTACCAAGTTTTAGCCCCGCCCACCCACCTTTTTTTTTTTCTTAGAACATGTCATTTACCAAAATCAATCTTATTTTAGCAGATACTATTCCTCCATTTTCTTGGAGGGTATGTCATTTACTAAACTCAATCTTGTCATTCGGATTAGACAAAATGAATCACTGAAATGGAGGAAGGATAGGTGGGCGGGGTGAATTATATGTTATTTTGTAAAATGAGAATGGGAACTAATAGAATGTAGGCTGTTAAAAAATTAGAAAACGGGTGGGTGGGCGGGGCTAAGTTTTACTTTTTCATAGAGAATCTTTTATAAGCAAGTAATAGCCCCGCCCACCCACCCCGTCTTCATTCCAGTGATTATTCTTAATATTGTTCAGTCATTTAGCAAAATCAATCTAAAACAGTATTAAGAGTAATCACTGGAATGAAGAGAGGGTGGGTGGGCGGGGCTAAATTTAACTTTTTTTCTGTAGAATCTTACAAGCAAGCAATAGCCCCGCCCACCCACCCCCTCCTCATTTCAGTGATTATTTTTAATATTGTTCAGTCATTTACCGAAGTCAGTCTAAAAACAATATTAAGAGTATTCACTGGAATGGAGAGAAGGTGGGTGGGCGGGGCTAAATTTAACTTTTTTCCTACAGAATCTTTTATAAGCATCTTATTTTAACAAATACTAGCTATGCCCAGCCGCCCTCTATTTTCTTATGGGGTACGTAATTTGCCACAAAATTTGTCCACTCATCCCCACAAATAATATGATGACGTCACTTCAAAATTGCACATAGTAATTGGGTTTTAAATTGTATAAAATAACATAGTCCTACACATGTAGTTTATGATCCCGTCTTGAGTTTTTCCCCGAACGATCCAGATTTTTGGTAAAAAAATCAAAATTATAAAACAATATTTTGCAATTTAATTTTGAATTTGCCAAACCGAATGCTTTGAAATCTTGCAGATGTTTTAAAGTTATGATAAGCATTATAATTTTCTAATCAAAATATATTTGCATATCCTCTCCAAAAAATTGATGACGTCAACTCAAAATTTTGCAAAATATGATCAGTCTATAATTGCAATTGTCATTGCATTCATATTTTTTAGATTCGTTTAAACAGGTGGCTCAAAATAATTAATTAATTAATCAATTTATTTTATTGATTAAATCAGGAACGGCTCACTCCATTTTCCCAGAAAATTTACATTTTATACTAAATAAAATAAATCAGTCAAATAGAGAAAGGAGGTGGGCGGGACCAAATTTAGCTTTTTTCTAGTTTTAGGAGCAAGCAGTAGCAACTAATAGAATGTAGGCTGTTAAAAAATTAGAAAACGGGTGGGTGGGCGGGGCTAAGTTTTACTTTTTCACACAGAATCTTTTATAAGCAAGCAATAGCCCCACCTACCCACCCCCTCTATTCTAGTGATTATTCTTAATATTGCTCAGTGCTAGCTTAGCAAGTTTTAGCCCCGCCCACCCACGTTTTTTTAAGAGGTATATCGTTTGCCACACACTTGGTGGGCTAAGTGAATTATATGCTATTTTGTAAAATGAGAATGGGAACTAATAGAATGTAGGCTGTTAAAAAAAATTAGAAAACGGGTGGGTGGGCGGGGCTAAGTTTTACTTTTTCATAGAGAATCTTTTATAAGCAAGTAATAGCCCCGCCCACCCACCCCGTTTTCATTCCAGTGATTATTCTTAATATTGTTCAGTTATTTATCAAAATCAGTCTAAAACAATATTAAGAGTAATCACTGGAATGAAGAGAGGGTGGGTGGGCGGGGCTAAATTTAACTTTTTTCTGTAGAATCTTATAAGCAAGCAGTAGCCCCGCCCACCCACCCCCTCCTCATTCCAGTGATTATTTTTAATATTGTTCAGCCATTTACCGAAATCAGTCTAAAAACAATATTAAGAGTATTCACTGGAATGGAGAGAGGGTGGGTGGGCGGGACTAAATTTAACTTTTTCCAACAGAATCTTTTATAAGCATCTTATTTTAACAAATACTAGCTATGCCCACCCGCCCTCTATTTTCTTATGGGGTACGTAATTTGCCACAATCAGTCTTATCTTAATAAGTCCTGCACTGCATCAATCCAAGTTCATATATATGTCCTTGGAAAAATGTTGATGAGTCATCACAAATAATTTTCTTTTATAAATAACATTATTTTTGTAATTAGATGTCGACTTCAGGTTTCAAAATATTCTAAATGTGAATAAGTAATTCTGAATATTTTTCAGTTGCGTGATAAATGACAGATGTTGCGCTAAAGCCCCAATTACACTCAACTCTTTTGTAACAGCAAATTATATCTGACGTCAGTTTGATGATTGATGCTATGAATAACTAACTTTCGTTCAAGAACATTTCACCTAGCCAAAATTTTTTCGGGCTGTCAAAATTTACAAGAAAATTTTCAGGTTCAGAAGATTAAAAATGAGATACATGACTAAGGCTCGTTTACACTGGCAAAATTTCATTATACTTTTTTTTTCAATTTGACAGTTACGGTCAAATAACTGCGATGTCAACCGCTGGGCTTTTTTTCGATCAGATGACATTTAATGAGCTACCAAAGGGAATTTATAATAATTTTTAAAATCAAAAATTTATGGAAAATCACTGGTTGATAATAAATGATAATTGAATGACAATTATAAATTTCGTTGATTTCAAGTGACTATTTTCCTCAAATCATGCATAATTGTGCTGATGATAAATGCACTTAAGCCGGAGAAAAAATCGTGTAAAATTTATCTCCTAACACAAGATAGACAAGATTATTAATTATCGGGCTATGTTTACAAAAAAAAACAGATATTTTTTCGCTACTTAAACTTTGTCGATTACTTGAAACAAGCGTTCGACGAATGAAAAATATATTTATATCAGATTTGTCTTTACGTAGCGAACAAAGCAAGCACTATCGAAAAGAGTGATATTCAAGTAAACGCCCACTATTTAAATAAGTAGCGATTGTTTCCTCGAGTAACACTCAAGAGCAAGGTCACTCAAATTTTCAAAATTTTACTATCAATCAAATTCCCCTAACCCAGTCACCGTCTATTAATAGCACATTCCTTCCAGAGAAAAAATCAGACTGATGCACTCCAGCAGGACCACCCTCGAGCGCGAGCTCAACCCCAGCCTCCTGCGCGACGAAACCATCGAGTGCGTCATCCCCGACGTCATCTTCGAAAACATCAACAAAAACGTGAAATTCCGCCGCCTCCACGGCCCTAACAAAAACAAAGTCGAGCCTCTCGTCCCCAGACGCATGTTCGTGGTCAACGACAACATCGAAGTCTTAGAATCCAAGCACACCCCCCAGTACAGCGCCATCGACAAACCCAGCTATCAAGTGGTGATGGAAAACTTGGAGCACCACCAAGGTACGCACAAAGCGATAACGTCAATCCTTATCGTTACTATGTCGTAATTCAGGTTTCGTCACGCTGAAATGCGCACCGAGCCAGCCCAGACAGATCGGCCACCTGGAGCAGACCCAGGAGTTCGAACCCGTGGCCGGGCCGTCCAGCAAACCCGACGACTCCGACATCTACGAGTATAGCACGTTCGCGAGCGTGAACACGCCGAAGCCGCTGGATATAACCAATTGCGAAAGACGGGATACCTTGCCGAGGACGTGCTTCACGGTACGAAAGTTGAAGAAGTACGACGAGCGGGCGGGGGATTCGGAGGATGAGGAGGACGACGGCGACGAGGAGTTGACTCAGCCGCCGGTGAAAGAGGAGTTGTTTGAAACCGTGACTTACATATCGTCGAATGGGTTCATGACGCATTTCCAGAACGCCGTGTTCCCGAATTCGTTAGGGCAAGCGTTAGGGTTCGATATTACCGAGATTAATTTAGGGAAAGCGATTCCGGGGAAGATTTTCTGCAACCTGCAGGACGTAGACGAGGATCTTAGTTTGCTGCCTTGTGAGATTATTCCGTCGATTGCGATCCAGTGGCCGATTGAATTGACGTTTGAGTTTCATGATAGAGCGGAAAGACCCACGATGTGGGATAAGTTCGGGGAGGAGTATAGGTGGCCTAAGGTTAACATGATCAATGACATTCGGGGCTTGAACTGTGCCTTGATCCCCAGAGGGTACATACCGAAGAGGGGCGACAACCAAGACGCGGAGATTGAATGGGAGGTCGCTTTTCCTAAAGCCCAGAGGTATTTAGACACCCATATGTCCCACACCCAAATCAGAGCATTCGCCTTCCTGTTGACGCTCTATAAGTCATATATAGAGCCCGTTAATCGAAAATACGACGGTTTGCTTGTTGACCATATTCGTACTCATTTGTATTGGGAGTGCGAATCTAACCCTCGAGACTGGCCTGAACATCGCCTCGGTAGCAAACTCGTCATGGTCATTAAAAACTTCATGGAACGATTATCCAAAAGTCACCTCCCCGACTTCTTCATCAAACGCAAGAACTTATTCCTTAACGTTCCGAACAAGCATCTAACTCACGCCCAGAAGGTCTTCCACGACATTCTAGAGTCCCCGGCTATTTATTTCATCGGTGCTTTGCGAAACCTGAGGTACACCAGTCCCAAATTCTACCCACAGATTGATTTTAAAGAACTTTACGCGATACTCACAGCGGCCTCTACACAATTGATTAACCCTAGAATTTTGGATATGCGTCCACCGAACATGATCCCGAAGAACAGACGACCAAAAGTCGACGGCGACACCAACTACAAGAAAGAAATCCGGTGGAAGATCAAACAGGAGAAGATCAACCGAGAGAAAGTGCTTCAGAAACAAAAGGAAGAGAACATGCGTGACGAGAATCTCAAAGTTGAAAAGCGAGGGTCTGTGGATTCGGTCGACTACGAGGTAAGTACCAAAGGTGGTACCACAATTGAAGATTTCACGCTTTTCTTGTAGTGGCAATGCGAAGGCAAATTCGACATGTTCAAAACGCGCGCCCTTCTCATGTTTTTCATTAAACACTTCATCGAGATGGCGCGGAAGAGTCGAAGACTGGCGACCCAACGACAAGCCTTGTTCTACCTGAAGCAAGCTACGTACCTATCGACAATTCTAGAAGATTCCGGTTTGGAAGCCGACGCTAGAGAACTCCAGGAGGTGATAAGGCGCGAAGAGGACACTTCGAAGAAGTTATCGGTTAGCGAGTCGTTTGAACACCCGCCGTCCACACCCAAGCGCAACTCCTTGCAGTTCACTAACTGGGAACTCACCCAGCAGGTGAAGGGGAACAACATCAACTTGAACAACTTGAACAAGTCGTACAACAACACGGCGGTACCTAATAATTTCACGAAGCTCAAGAAGCACCCGAGTAATTTGAAGAGGTCGAGCGTCTTGAGGAACAATTACCCGAATGAGGATCGCCGGAAATCGGGGGAAATCAGAAGAAGCGTTGTAGGGTTTTCTGATGCCATCGAAATACGATAGCGTGGAGAAGAATCTTGTCAATTTACCGTCGATGGAATTGACAGTAGGGTAGTTGGAAGGTTCTTTACGTGTTATCATTACTTTCTAGTCTTTAGTGTTAAGTCTTACCTTCACTCCGTGTTCGTTGTAAAAATCGGCAGTACCGAGACTTGCGTATAGCTTGTAACCCATTTTTTGTAGAACGCGCATGCTCGGTAGTAGTTCCATTTTGTGCTGTAAATATACGCGTCATTGTTACGTAGAGTGTTTTGGAAAACTTACCTTGAAAGTACCGATTGACAAAAGGATGGACTTTTCCGGGATTGTAAAGCCGGTGCTCATCATGGACTTCAAGTAAGCTTCGAACCGGTTGTCGCCAAAACAAGCCACTTCTCCAGTGGAAGCCATTTCCACCCCCAACATAAAGTCGGCACCGGCCAGTCGCGAAAACGAGAACTGCGGTACTTTCACGCCTACTTTACCACAACCGTTGAGTACGTCGACGGGTTGTACCATCTCCCCTACTATCACTCGAGTGGCCATAGCCACGAAATCGTGGTCCAAAGTTTTAGAAACAAAAGGAAACGACCGCGACACCCTCACGTTACACTCGATCACCTTCAAATCGTTATCCTGAAACCCAATTTATTAAATAAAGCAACCAAGTACTAAAGTCGTACCTTCGCTATTAGTTGCATGTTGAAAGGTCCCGTCACTTCCAACGACGCCGCGATTTTCTTACAAATGTCTTTGATCTTAGTCAACGTTTCGTCGTTGATGTCTTGAGGAGGTGTCACCAGAGTGGCGTCTCCAGAGTGCACACCTGCGTTCTCCACATGTTCGGACACCGCCATACACAAAATAACCCCGTCGCAAGCAACCGCATCCACATCAATCTCCTTCGACTCCAAAATAAACTTGGAAATGACCACTGGGTGCTCCTTACTGACGTCGCTAGCCGCGTTGAGGTACGTCTTCAAGTCTTGGTTTGAGTGTGCCACGTTCATCGCAGCACCACTGAGCACGTACGACGGTCGTACCAAGCACGGGTACCCCACTTTCTCGCAAAACTCAATAGCTGACTCTAGGTTGGTCAGTTCTTTCCACTGGGGTTGCATGATGCCGATTTTGTCCAACATTCTCGAGAACTTGAAGCGATTTTCTGCCCCGTCGATCGAATCAGGCGAAGTACCCAAAATTCGAGCTTGTTGTCTATGCAAGTCCATCGCGATGTTGTTCGGGAGTTGGCCACCCATTGATAAAATAATCCCCACGGGGTCTTCAATCGTGTAGATATCCATCACTACTTCGAACGAGATTTCTTCAAAGTAGAGACGATCCGACATGTCGTAGTCGGTACTAACCGTTTCTGGGTTATAGTTGATCATGATGGTCTTCCGTCCGAGTCTGCGCAGCTCGCGCAAACACCCAACAGCGCACCAATCAAACTCCACCGAACTCCCGATTCGGTAAACCCCAGAACCGATCACCATGGTGTGTTTTTCATCAAAACACAAGTCGTGCGACGTCGCATTATACGTGATATAGAGATAGTTCGTGGTGGCGGGCCACTCCGCCGCCACAGTATCAATCTGTTTAACAAACGGCTTAATCCCGAACTCCTCCCGTTGCTTCCGAATCGCCAGCTCGGTACTCTTCACAAACGACGCGATTTGCTTGTCCGAAAACCCGTTCTGCTTGGCTTTGAGAAGAATATCGTGCGACAGGTGTGACTGATCTATGGTTTCCAGCAGACTCGTCCAATCAATAATCTTCTTCATTTTTTCCAAGAACCAGCGGTCTATTTTCGTCAAGTCGTACAACTTGTCGACTGAGTACCCTTGTTTGAGCGCCGCCGCCACCACAAACATCCTTTTGTCGGTTGGTTCCTCCAGCTCTTCGTCGTTCACGTCTTTCAAGTACGGGTCGAACCCCATCACGTTTTCGTCGACCATGCGAAGCGCCTTTTGGAAAGCTTCTTCGAACTTGCGCCCGATGGCCATAACTTCGCCTACGCTTTTCATAGAGCTGCCGATTTTGGTACTCACGCGCGAGAACTTGTGGAGGTCCCAGCGTGGGATTTTTACCACGCAGTAGTCCAAGCTGGGTTCGAAGCACGCGGTGGTGACTCCAGTGACGGAGTTTTTGATGGCGGGGAGTGGTACTCCGAGGGCGAGTTTAGCGGCGATGTACGCCAAAGGGTAGCCTGTGGCTTTACTGGCTAAGGCGGAGCTGCGTGACAACCGGGCGTTGACTTCGATGATGTAGTACTCTTCAGCGTTGGGGTTAACGGCGTACTGAATGTTACACTCACCCACGACGCCGAAGTTCCTAATAACTTTGATTGCGGTGGTACGCAATAAGTTGTAGTCTTTGTTGGATAAGGTTTGACTGGGGGCTACCACTATTGACTCTCCTGTGTGGATTCCCAAAGGGTCTACATTCTCCATGTTGCACACGGTGATGCAGTTGTCGAAAGCGTCACGTACTACTTCGTACTCCACTTCCTTCCAACCTTTCAAAGACTTGTCGATGATTAACTGGCTCGAGTGGGCTAGTGCTTGCACGGCTAAAGTCTTCAGTTCGTCTTTATTGTCAGCGAAGCCCGAGCCTAACCCACCTAGGGAAAAGGCGGCCCGTGCCATGACAGGGTAGCCGAGTTGTTCAGCGGCTTCTAGAGCCTCTTCCACAGAGTGTGCAGCCATGCTGGGTGCTACCTTCTCCCCTATAGCAGCTATGCGTTCACTAAATATCTTCCGATCTTCTGTATCAATGATAGCCTGAATTGGTGTCCCGAGAATCTTTATATTGTATTTTTTAAAAATGCCCGCTCTTTCGAGCTCCACACCACAATTGAGACCCGTTTGACCCCCGAATGTTAGAAGAACACCTCCTGGACGTTCCACACGTATGACCTGTTCCACGTACTCGGGTACCAACGGGAGAAAGTACACCTTATCGGCTAGACCCTTGGACGTTTGAACTGTAGCAATATTGGGGTTTATCAGTACGGTTTGGATGTTTTCTTCGCGGAGAGCTTTAATAGCTTGAGAACCGGAGTAGTCGAACTCACCGGCTTGACCTATAGAAAGACCTCCAGACCCGATAATTAAAACTTTTTTGGGTCTTTCGGCAAGAGGTGGTGGTTGAAGAGAGAATGTAAGTTTGTGGGTTAGGAGAGCTTTAGCAGAAACTTGCTTTTGGTGGTTTTGGACAAGAGAGAGAAACACGTCGAAGAGACATTCAAGGTCTTGAGGACCTGCGGTATGTTCTGGGTGGAACTGCACACTAAAGTAGGGTAGTGACGAGTGGATGATGCCTTCGTTGGTCTTATCGTTGGCGTTGGTAAACAGAATTTCCCAGTCGGATGGAAGGATGTCTGTATTTATAGCAAAACCGTGATTCTGGGATGTCATATAGCACCGAGAGGTACCATGATGGATGCAGGGTTGGTTGTGGCCGCGGTTGCCGTACCTACAATAAGAACAGTCAAATGGGTTTTGGTGGTCGTTCAAACATACTTCATTTTATAGCTGTGGCAGCCGATAGCCACCGAAAGCAACTGGTGCCCTAAACAAATCCCAAAAATGGGTTTAATCACAGGTCCTTTAATCACTTCCTTGATGTTCTCAATGGTGGTTTTACACATAGCTGGGTCTCCAGGTCCGTTGCTCAAAAAAAGCCCGTCGTACTCGTTCACGTTGAGTTTGTGGTTCCACGGTACCACATCAACCCGAGCACCTCTACTAACCAAGCACCTAATTTGGTTGTACTTTAGACCACAATCGACTGCACAAATCCTCGGGGAACCTTTCGGGTTGTACGTGACGACTCTCTAAACCACGATAGTCAAATTCGTAAGTCAGTTCTGGTGGTACTCACCTTAACCGAAACCTCTTGGACTAAGTTTCGGGTGTTGGGGTCCACGATTTTAATGTTGGTTTCTATGGGGAGACTATACACAATGCGTCCCAACATGGTCCCCTTTTCCCGGATTTTTTTTGTAAGAGCTCGGGTATCGATTCCTTGGATACCGGGAATGTTTTCGGCTTTCATCCATTCGGAGAGGGTTCGGAGGCTGCGCCAGTGGCTGGGAGTGTCACAGTGCTCACCCACCACAAGCCCAGAAGCCCAAATTTGGTGCGACTCGAAAAAACTATAGATATTTTTTAATTATGGGTGGATATGGGTGTGTTTGACTTACTAGGGTAAACCGTTGGGGTCTTTCAGCGGCTCTGGAACGCCGTAATTGCCCACGAGGGGGTACGTTAGTACCAGGATTTGAGCGTGGTAGCTCGGGTCGGTTAGAGATTCGGGGTAACCCACCATGCCGGTCTGGAACACTAGCGAGTAAAAACTTATTTAAAAAGCAATAATCATCACAAATATTTAACTTCTTGTTAAAACCGTAAACAGAACATACACAAACCATTTTATTGTGTATAAATAGTAAACAAAGAAAAATTTACAAATTAAAGCTTGATAAATTAATTGATCGTAATTGTCTTGTGTCAATTCGAACGACTCAATCACTCTTATTAACGAGCCGCCTGCATGTTCCAGACAGTATCAAATTAATAAACAACTAATTTAAAAAACTCTAGACGCTTGATATTCTAATCGTGTTGTTTATGTGTCGAACTTGAGCGACTTTTTAAACCACTCGAGTTAGTCTAAACAATTAGCTGGTACTACCACGATCGCCCGACACCGATAACAGCCGCATTATTGGTTGCCAATACATATTACTCATTCTAAAAACATAACCAACAACCACGTGTTGCTTACCGACTTCCCCGTCGACTTGGTTTTTCGCCCCAAAGGGTTCGCCAGGTAGAACGGTACCATCTTCGAGGAGTAAAAAACACGTGCTCTTGCTCTCACTTTTCATTGTTGGCCGAAAATGCTGCGGTAAACTCGGAGATGTGACGCTGGCGAGGTGTTAAATTGGCTCTAATTTATGCGTTGGGCGACTGGACGACGCACTGGTACTTACTGCATGGAAAAAAAGGGAGTGCGGGTCGCGGTACGTCTCTTCACGATGGTGCTGACTTTGGAAATGAATTATTCAGAATCGGAATTATTTACTAACCGGTTCCCTCACCATGCCGTGATAGTGGAATGGTGGGCTGCCTTGTGTAGGGAGATACAAAGATCATTTTTGCGATGGACGCTGGGTTCACCCACATGGTTTACCTGTAGGGCCATTAGCGCGGTAATGGGTGGGTTATTTGACGGGCGAAAGTGGTGAAAACTTTAGAATTTAGGCTGAGGTAACTGCATTTGTCATTCTATTTTGTGGTTCGTTCGTAGTTTGACGTATTTCGTTTATGACTCTTCGAACTTTATTCAAATAATTTGTTTCGGAACCACACCTCGGAAATGATACGCCACTGGTCAAAACTAAAATGACAGACCGTGATGACTCCACAGTGTAGTACCTACTTCCACGCTACATTTTATTAACGATTTATTTTTTGTTTTTGAAAATACAACTAAAAACACGCAACACAGCTGTTAGAATTTTATTCAAGTGATGGTATGTAACAAACTATTCATTATTTTGAAGCATTCTGAAGTTTTCTCTTTACCTTAACTCAATTTGGGTAAACATTAAATGGTTATGTAACAGTGCCACAGATTTTGGAAAGTTTAAACAACGTTTGGAGTTTTTCTTACGTTATTAAACAAAATCGAGTTATTCTAGAGATTTTCAACAAATTGTCTAGTTATTCAAAGTCTAGAAACCACAGAACAGTCTAGAAGTGTACAGATTTCAGGAATTTTGAAGACTGACTGAGAATTTTCTAAACTTCCAGAATTTTTGTACTTCTCATTCTCAAGGTTAATAACATTTTCAAGCAGTACCAGAAGATCTTGTTTTAATGTTTGTAGATTTCGAGCGTCACTTGTAACTTTAAAGTTTTTGGAAAAATTTAAAATTTGGTTTGAGATTTTCAAAATCTTTGAGACAATTTTTTAATTTGGAAATCTTATATCCTGCATTTATTTAATATATTTCTCTACGAAAATTTACCATTATTATCATGTTGTAAGTTTCTTGTTGTGGAAAAAAGATTACAAATGTTAAGAAAGAAACAAAAATCAAAACATAGGCCCCGCCCACCCACCCCACTTCAATTGTGATGAATTTTTTAATTTGTCGTGAGCCAGAGGGCGGAGCTTAATTGCAAAATCCGTATTTCCCTACAAAAATGTATCATTTTCACCTTGTTTTTTACCCATGCATAAAAAAACAACATATCATGAGATAAGACGCCCACCCGCCTTATCTCATGATATGTTGCTTGCATTTTGTTTTGTTTTTCTTACAATACGTAGTCTTCTTTACACAATCAGACTTAAAACTTTATCAAAGTAGTAAATTTTTGAAACGAAATATAGATTTTGTAATTACGCTTCGCCCCTCCGACTGACAAGGAATGAAAAATTCATCGGAATTAAGATGAGGGTGGGTGGGCGGGGCTTATAGTTTGCCCCTTTTTCAAATATATTTTTCTACGAAAATTTACCATTTTATGACATTTTATGTTTCTTGCTGTGGAAAGATTACCAATATTAAGAAAGAAACAAAAGTCAAAAGATTAGCCCCACCCACCCACCCCACCCCAATTGTGATGATTTTTTTTATTCGTCGTCAGCCAAGGGGGCGGAGCTTAATTGCAAAATCCGCATTTCCATACAAAAATTTACCATTTTGAACTTGCTTTCAGTTTCTTATTATGAAAAGAAAATTACGTATAAAAAATCATCATAGTTGAGACAAGGCGGGTGGGCGGGGCTTGAATTTTGTCTTGTTTTTCCTACTGTACGTAGTTTTCTTTACACAACCGAAGACCTACAACTTTATCATAGTAAATTTTTGTAAGGAAATATGGATGATGAAAAATTCATCGGAATTGGGACGAGGGCGGGTGGGGGTGGCTTATGTTTTGGCTTGTTTTTAAATATATTTCTCTACGAAAATTTATCATTTTTATCATATTTCAAGTTTCTTGTTGTGGAAAGAAGATTACGAATATTAAGAAACACCAAAAGTCAAAAGATAAGCCCCGCCCACCCACCCCACCTTGATTGTGATGATTGTTTTTTATTCGTCGTGAGCCAGGGGGCGGAGCTTAATTGCAAAATCCGTATTTCCATACAAAAATTTACCATTTTGAACATGTTTTTTGTTTCTTGTTACGGAAAGAAAATTACGTCTAATTAAAAAAACGCAAAATAGCAAAAAACCTATGTATAAAAAAAACATCTCAGTGGAGATACGGCGAGTGGGTGGGGCTTGAATTTTGCCTTGTTTTTCTTACTGCACGTAGCCTTCTTTTCACAATTAAAGACTTAAAACTTTATCAAAGTATTGAATTTTTGTAAGCAAACCTGGATTTTGCAATTACGCTCCGCCCCTTGAACTAACAAAGAATAAAAGATTTATCGGAATTGAGATGAGGGCGGGTGGGCGGGGTTTATATTTTGCCTTTTTATTAAACATATTTATTTCTCTACGAAAATTTACAATTTTACCATGTTTTAAGTTTTTTGTTGTGGAAAGAAGATTACGAATATTAAGAAAGAAAAAAGTCAAAGATAACCCCGCCCACCCACCCCACCTCAATTGTGATGATTTTTTTATTCGTCGTCAGCCAAGAGGGCGGAATTTAATTACAAAATCCTTATTTCTCTACAAAAATTTACGATTTTGAACTTGTTTTCAGTCTCTTGCTATGAAAAGAAAATTACGTGTACTTAAAAAACGACAAAATATAAGCCCCGCCCATGTATAAAAAAAATCATCACAGTTGAGATAGGGCGGGTGGGCGGGGCTCCCATTTTGCTTTGTTTTTCTTACTGTACGTAGCCTTCTTTTCACAAAGACTTAAAACTTTATCAAAGTAGTAAATTTTTATAAGCAAATATGGACTTTACAGTTACGCTCCGCCCCTCTGAGTGGCAAGGAATGAAAAATTCATCGGAATTAAGACGAGGGTGGGTGGGCGGGGCTTATAGTTTGCCCCTTTTTAAACATATATTTCTACGAAAATTTTACCATTTTTACATGTTTTACGTTTTTTGTTGTGGAAACAAGATTACAAATATTAAGAAAGAAACAAAAGTCAAAAGATTTGCCCCGCCCATCCACCCCACCCCGATTGTGATGATTTTTTTAATCATCGTGAACCAGGGGACAGAGCTTAATTGCAAAATCCGTATTTCCCTACACAATTTTCCCATTTTAAACTTGCTTTCAATTTCTTATTATGAAAATAAAATTACGTATAAAAAATCATCACAGTTGAGATAGGGCGGATGGGCGGGGCTTGAATTTTGTCTTGTTTTTCCTACTGTACGTAGTTTTCTTTACCCAACCGAAGATCTAAAACTTTATCATAGTAAATTTTTGTAAGGAAATATGGATTTTGCAATTACGCTCCACCCCTCGGACTGACAAGGAATGAAAAATTCATCGGAATTGAGGTGAGGGCGGGTGGGCGGGGCTTATATTTTGGCTTGTTTTAAAATATATTTCTCAACGAAAATTTATCATTTTTACCTTATTTCAAGTTTCTTATTGTGGAAAGAAGATTACGAATATTAAGAAACAACAAAAGTCAAAAGATAAGCCCCGCCCACCTACCCCACCGCGATTGTGATGATTGCTTTTTAATCCTCGTGAGCCAGGGGGCGGAGCTTAATTGCAAAATTCGTATTTCCATACAAAAATTTACCATTTTGAACTTGTTTTTTGTTTCTTGTTGTAGAATGAAAATTACGTCTGATTACAAAAAGGCAAAATAGCAAAAAGCCTATGTATAAAAAACATCTCAGTTGAGATAGGGCGGGTGGGCGGGGCTTGAATTTTGCCTTGTTTTTCTTACTGCACGTAGCCTTCTTTTCACAATTAAAGACTTAAAACTTTATCAAAGTAGTGAATTTTTGTAAGCAAATATGGATTTTACAGTTACGCTCCGCCCCTCCGACTGACAAGGAACGAAAAATTCATCGGAATTAAGATGAGGGTGGGTGGGCGGGGTTTGTATTTTGCCCCTTTTTTCAAATATATTTTTCTACGAAAATTTACCATTTTACGATATTTTATGTTTCTTGCTGTGGAAAGAAGATTACCAATATTAAGAAAGAAACAAAAGTCAAAAGATTAGCCCCGCCCACCCACCCGATCTCAATTGTGACGATTTTTTTTATTCATCGTGAACCAGGGGACAGAGCTTAATTGCAAAATCCGTATTTCCCTACAAAATTTTCCCATTTTGAACTTGGTTTCAGTTTCTTCTTATGAAAAGAAAATTACGTATAAAAAAATCATCACAGTTGAGATACGGTGGGTGGGCGGGGCTTGAATTTTGTCTTGTTTTTCCTACTGTACGTAGTTTTTTTTACACAACCGAAGACCTAAAACTTTATCACAGTAAATTTTTGTAAGGAAATATGGATTTTGCAAATACGCTCCGCCCCTCGGATTGACAAGGAATGAAAAATTCATCGGAATTGAGGTGAGGGCGGGTGGGCGGGCCTTATATTTTTGCTTGTTTTTAAACATATTTCTCTACGAAAATTGATCATTTTTACCATATTTCGAGTTTCTTATTGTGGAAAGAAGATTACGAATATTAAGAAACAACAAAAGTCAAAGGATAAGCCCCGCCCACCCACCTCACCTCGATTGTGATGATTGTTTTTTATTCCTCGTGAACCAGGGGGCGGAGCTTAATTGCAAAATTCGTATTTCCAAACAAAAATTTACCATTTTGATCTTGTTTTTTGTTTCTTGTTATGGAAAGAAAATTACGTATAATTAAAAAAAGGCAAAATAGCAAAATATAACTAAAATAAATGCATTAAAAAATCATCTCAGATGAGATAGGGCAGGTGGGCGGGGCTTCCATTTTGCTTTGTTTTTCTTACTGTACGTAGCCTTCTTTTCACAACCAAAGACTTAAAATTTTTTCAAAGTATTGAATTTTTGTAAGCAAATCTGGATTTTGCAATTACGCTCCGCCGCTCGGACTGACAAGGAATGAAAAATTCATCGGAATTAAGACGAGGGCGGGTGGGCGGGGCTTATAGTTTGCCCCTTTTTAAACATATTTTTCTACGAAAATTTTACCATTTTTACATCTTTTACGTTTTTTGTTGTGGAAACAAGATTACAAATATTAATAAAGAAACAAAAGTCAAAAGAGAATTATATTTTGCCCCTTTTTAAACATATTTTTCTACGAAAATTTTACCATTTTTACATTCTTTACGTTTCTTGTTGTGGAAACAAGATTACAAATATTAATAATGAAACAAAAGTCAAAAGAGAAACCCCGCCCACCCACCCCACCTCAATTGTAATGATTTTTTTTATTCGTCGTCAGTCAAGAGGGCGGAATTTAATTATAAAATCCGTATTTCTCTACAAAAATTCACCATTTTGAACTTGTTTTCAATCTTTTGCTATGAAAAGAAAATTACGTGTACTTAAAAAAACAAAATATAACCCCCGCCCATGTATAAAAAAAAATCATCATAGTTGAGATAGGGTGGGTGGGCGGGGCTTCCATTTTGCTTTGTTTTTCTTACTGTACGTAGCCTTCTTTTCACAATCAAAGACTTAAAACTTTATCAAAGTAGTGAATTTTTATAAGCAAATATGGACTTTACAGTTAGGCTCCGCCCCTCGGAGTGGCAAGGAATAAAAAATTGATCGGAATTAAGACGAGGGTGGGTGGGCGGGGCTTATAGTTTGCCCCTTTTTAAACATATTTTTCTACGAAAATTTTACCATTTTTACATCTTTTACGTTTCTTGTTGTGGAAACAAGACTACAAATATTAAGAAAGAAACAAAAGTCAAGATAAGCCCCGCCCGCCCACCCCACCTCAATTGTGATGATTTTTTTTATTCGTCGTCAGTCAAGAGGGCGGAATTTAATTATAAAATCCGTATTTCTCTACAAAAATTTACCATTTTGAACTTGTTTTCAGTCTCTTGCTATGAAAAGAAAATTACGTGTTCTTAAAAAAAAGACAAAATATAAGCCCCGCCCATGTATATAAAAAATCATCACAGTTGAGATAGGGCGGGTGGGCGGGGCTTGCATTTTGCCTTGCTTTTCTTACTGTACGTAGCCTTCTTTTCACAATTAAAGACTTAAAACTTTATCAAAGTAGTGAATTTTTATAAGCAAATATGGACTTTACAGTTACGCTCCGCCCCTCGGAATGGCAAGGAATAAAAAATTGATCGGAATTAAGACGAGGGTGGGTGGGCGGGGCTTATAGTTTGCCCCTTTTTAAACATATATTTCTACGAAAATTTTACCATTTTTACATGTTTTATGTTTTTTGTTGTGGAAACAAGATTACAAATATTAAGAAAGAAACAAAAGTCAAAAGATAAGCCCCGCCCACCCACCCCACCTGAATTGTGATGATTTTTTTTTATTCGTCATCAGTCAAGGGGGTGGAGTTTAATTACAAAATCCGTATTTCCCTACAAAAATTTATCATTTTTAACTTGCTTTCAGTCTCTTGTTATGAAAAGAAAATTACGTGCACGTAAAAAAAAGACAAAATATAAGCCCCGCCCATGTATAAAAAACCCATCACAGTTGAGATTGAGCGGGTGGGCGGGGCTTGCTTTTGCCTTGTTTTTCTTACTGTACGTAGCCTTCTTTTCACAATCAAACTTTACCAAAGTAGTGAATTTTTGTAAGCAAATATGGATTTTGCAGTTACGCTCCGCCCCTCGGACTGACAAGGCATGAAAAATTCATCGGAATTGCGACGAGGGCGGGTGGGCGGGGCTTATATTTTGGCTTTTTTAAATATATTTCTCTACGAAAATTTACCATTTTTACCATGTTTCAAGTTTCTTGTTGTGGAAAGAAGATTACGAATATTATGAAAGAAACAAAAGTTAAATGATAAAGCCCGCCCACCCACCCCACCCCAATTGTAACGATTTTTTTTATTCGTCGTGTGTCAGGGGGTGGAGCTTAATTGCAAAATCAGTATTTCCCTACAAAAATTTACCATTTTGAACTGTGTTCAGTTTTTGTTATGAAACGAAAATTAGGTATACTTAAAAAAAAAGGCAAAATAGTGGAAAATTTTTGTAAGCAAATACGGATTTTGCAATTACGCTCCGCCCCTCGGACAGACAAGGAATGAAAAATTCATCGGAATTGAGATGAGGGTGGGTGGGCGGGGCTTATGTTTTGCCTTTTTTAAAATATATTTTTGTACGAAAATTTACCAGGTTTTAAGTTTCTTGTTGTGGAAAGATTACCAATATTAAGAAAGTTTCAAAATTTGGAAGTACACTAAATGGTAAAGTGAAGATTTTAAGGAAAATGTAGAACGTGTAAAATAAAGCAGGACTTAATTTTCTGTTATGGAAAGATCGCTGTTTCCTCCAACGTCGAGTTTTTTAAATACTTAGTTGCACATACTCTTGGCAATAAGGAGAAAATATGCGTTCCAAACTATAAATACCTACTGTTTATTGTGTATACAACTATTTGTCATCAAGAAATTTTCCACATGTCAGGGATAAAATTTATCAGTGCTAGGTACACACAATTTATGTTTATTGACAGAAAGAACATTAACCACCATCTTGTTACATTTCTAACATTCTAGAAACGTCATTACAAAGGTGCAATTACCAATATAACGAGTTCTAAAAATTCGGAAAATTTGTACTTTTACTCAAAATCCGTCCTTGGCTTTCCCTCTTCCATTATCGATCTAGAAGTCGTTTAACCAGCTGCTGGAGTGATGTTTGTTTAATTCTTAGTCATTTAAACCAACACAAAGAAGTCGTTACCATTAAATCTTAACAATTTTTTGTATAATAGCCAAATCTAACACTCTAGTGACATAACAAACTATCGAAAAACTCCAAAAAATTATCACTAAATTGCGTACAAGTTGTTATCGTACAATACCATTGGCTACACACACATAAAACCTTGTGTGAGAAGCACTGATAAGAGTTGTCGCTATCGTAAAAATAAAATACAATGGTTAAAGATAGACTCAACGAACTCAAACACGTAAGTTTCATATTTTATAAATACTTTATTGTTAGTATCGTTAAGATTCCAGTTCAAAGATAACAATGGAAAAAACAAAACCCCCCCAGTCGAAATAGAGCTAGTAAGTACGATCAATCTAAATACACCTTATCACTTACACCTTCTCCAAACAGAACAACACCCACGATAACACAGAAAGCGGCACCCAAAAACTACGTCACACGTTCCAAAGGGCCGACGCCATCGCCCAATGGATCGTCCAAATCGAGAACAACAACCAAGACATCCGAATACACCTACGCAAAATCGAGGACATGAAATCCAACCAAAAAGGTGCCCCACACCCCCCCCCAAAAAAACCAAACTAAACCTCAATTTTAGCCGTCGAAGAAAAACTGCGGTCGCTTTTCCAAAACAACACAACCATCGCACAACAAATATCGCCGAAACTGAAAGAAGTGGAAACAGAGCTGCAACAAATCGGCACCGAGTCCACAGAAAAGAGAATCAAAACCATCCAGTACACCACGTCGAAGAAGCGCTTCGAGAAAGCTTTCATTGAAAATAATCAACTTCTGGAGAACTATAAGTCTATTCAGAAGCAGGTGATTAAGTCGCAGCTGGTGGCCAAGGGGTACTTTCAAGTGACGGATGAAGAGGTGACGTCGCTTCTGGAGGACGGGACGGACATTCAGATTTTCACGGAAAATGTGGGTTGGTAGAGGGAGTGGGACGATTTGAGTGAAAGCGTTAGATTTTAGCGGAAACCGCGGAAGCTAAGAGGGTGTTAGCGGACGTGGAGGAGCGTCACCAGCAGCTGCTACATATCGAGCGAATGCTGGTGGAAGTGAGGGACCTCTTCGTGCAGATGTCCATTTTAATCGACAGTCAGCAAGAACTAGTCGACAGGATAGAGTTTCAGGCGCAGAGTGCGACGGAGTACGTGGGGGCTGGTGCGGTGGATTTGAACTCGGCGCGCGATAAGAAAAAGAAGTCTTTCCGAGTACGTAGCTACGAACAACAAAAAAATTGTTTTAATTTGTTTCATTGCAGACTAAAATTTACATTCTTGTTGCTCTTGTCGTAATAATTCTGATTATACTGATCATACTGCTAAAGTAACTACGTCAGCTTTCTCACACACTTCCACTGGTTGTCGTTAGTTCGAGTGAAGACAAGTCTGTCGCCGATGTTGTGCTGGGACATATAATAAAAATCTAAAGTATGCGGGACGATTTTGTATGCAACCCTACAAACAATTAACTGACTTAAGTCACCATTTCAGGATTGTCTTACAACGTATCAGGCATCTCAAGTTTAGTTCCCTTTGTAGAAATATCTGTCAATAAAGTATCGTGTGCCTCGTTAAACTCGTCGCAGTCGACCCATTCACTTTTTTTTGTCAGCACGTATCTGATCTGTTGCGAAACGGTTATAACTTTCGTAAAGTATTCTTTACACGTTTCGTGCGGAAGCTTCACAGCTTTACCCGTCAAAACGATCTAAACAATGAGTAGTGTTTCATTTCTGACAAAAAAATCGTACCTGTTTGAGAATGTTTACGCCGGAATCTTCGTACTGCAACAAGATGGTGGCAGCCACTTGCGGATTTTCCTCCTACAAAAAAAACTCAATTTGTTTCCATTGACGCTCGAACCTTACAATATTTGTTATCTTGGATGTGTAGTTCTGACTGGTAAAGACAATGGATGCGTCGTCTGTGATTTCCGAAATTGCCACGTGTCTACTACTGACTTCGCCATTTCTGTAACGCACTTAAATGACGGTTTTTGAATTTTTTTAATGTTAATTACTTTGTCGCAGTCGCTAAGTTCATGGCTCTGGCTTTTGCTCCACGTTTCTCTGCTTGCTCTAACCACTCGAGCAACAAACACGCAGGATTTGAGCTTTTCAGTTCGATGCGTGAGATCCTGTAAGGCTGCCTTGATCCGAACCGAAGGAACATTTTGAAGAGCTGGACAAGTGTTAGATGGGGAAGAAACACGGTGAGACTTACCCTCGTAAACATGGTGGGGTTTTATGACATGTGGATGTTTATTTTATACGTAAATAAAAAATTAAAGTGTGACGTACGCTGACAAACTGGGTGACATGTGTTACAGTGAAACCGAGCAACGTTACTTTTGAATTTTTACTTCCCGAGCGTAAGCAAAGGAAGTATTGTAATCGAGTCCGTCGGCCGACTCTCTACTTTTACGTTTTCTCGATCTTTCATGACCCCTAGAAGACGAAGAAATAGGTCTCCCATTTCCGTCTGTCTGTCCGTCCGTCTGTTCGTCTGTCCGTCTGTTGTCCCGGATTTTATTAGACAGATAATCTCCGAAAGTACTCGACCGATTGTTGTGAAATTTTGTACTTATATTAAGAATATCATGTAGATGGTAAAACGCTAACCAAAATTTGTCTAATCATCCCCACCACTAATGCGATGACGTCACTTCAAAATTGTACATAGTAAATGGGTTTTCAATTGTTTAAAATAACATAGTCCTACACATGTAGTTTACAACTCTGAATCGACTTTTCACCCGAAACGTCCAGATTTTTGGAAAAAAAAATCAAAATTATAAAACAACATTTTGAAATTTAATTTTTAATCTGCTAACCAGAATGCTTTGAAATGTTGCAGATGTTTTAAGGCTATAAAGAGCATCATAAATCTTTAGTCAAAAAATATTTGCTTATCCCCTCCAAAAACTTGATGACGTCAGCTCAAAAGTTTGTGGAATAAATCATATCTAAAATGTACAAAATATGATGAGTCTGTACTTGTGATCTATCACTCCATTCATATTTTTTGGATTTGCATATACAGAGTGACTCAAAAAAAATAAATGAAAGCGTAAATTTATTTTACTGATTTACTCAGGAACTACAAAACCGAATGCTTCGAAATCTTGAAGATATTTTAAAATTATCATAAGCATGGTAAATTTTTGATCAAAACGTATTTGGTCGTCCCCCCTAAAAAATTTATGACGTCACCACAAAATTTTGCTGAATAAATACTATCTAAAATGTACAAAATATGGTGAGTCTCTTCTTGTGATTTTCATTCCATTCAAATTTTTTCGATTTGCATATACAGGGTGACTCAAAAAAATTAATGAATGCGTAAATTTATTTTATTGATTTAATCAGGAACTACAAAACCGAATGCTTTGAAATCTTGCAGATGTTTTAAGGTTATAAAGAGCATAATAAATTTTTAGTCAAAATATATTTGGTTATCTTCTACAAAAAACTGATGACGTCAGCTCAAAAGTTTGCCGAATAAATCGTATCTAAAATGTACAAAATATGATGAGTCTGTACTTGTGATTTATCATTCCATTCATATTTTTGGATTTGCATATGCAGGGTGACTCAAAAAAATTAATGAAGGCGTGAATTTATTTTATCGATTTAATCAGGAATTACAAAACCGAATGCTTTGAAATCTTGGGAATATTTTAAAGTTATTATAAGCATGGTAAACTTTTGTTCAAAATGTATTTGTTCATCCCTCCTAAAAAAATTGATGACGTCACCCTTAAATTTTGCTGAATAAATCCTATCTAAAATGCAAAAAATATGATGAGTTTGTACTTGTGATTTATCATTCCATTCATATTTTTTAGATTTTCTTAAGAGGTGGTTCAAAAAAATTAATGAAGTCAATTTATTTTATTGATTAAATTAAAGGCAACACTTATTATTAGTATTACACCCCAACCAACCCAATTTGGTAGACACAAAATTTGTTAAAGGAAAAACTCGGTTGAAACATAAGGGTAGCACGCTTATTTACATCGACTTTAACATTACAGACCTGCATTTGTTTTATGCGTTCACTTGGTTCCGCGAATGTGAAATAGACATGTTTATAATCAACCAATTGTGAATTTCACCGTCAAGAATTAAAATAAAACCCAATGTTTTATATAATAAGCGGAAGTCGAAGCAATAAAACCGATGGTCGTTTTGTTTACAGTTTCTCTGTTTGACTCTCACGTATGCTGTTACGCCTGTCATCTTAAATTAAGAATGTTTATACATACACGATTTTCAGTTGCCTCTGATACGTAGGTATACGTGAGTAAATTGTTTCGTTATTTTATTGATTATTACAAATCAATATTCAAACGACCCAATTCATTTTCCCGAAAATTTGAGAATATAATAATTTTATTCTTAGTATTACACTACATCTATTCCAACTGATATACGTGTCCTTGCAAAAATGTTGATGACGTCATCGCAATTTTTTTTTAAATTCCCACTACAAAAATGTAATGAGAAAAAAAACACAATAGGCATGCAGTCGTCAAGTTTCCGACAGCGAGGGAAGTACTGTCTAAACTCTTTAGACCAATTTTTTTTTATTCCAATACCACAAACTGATTAGTTACATATTTTTTAAAAATATAAAACTATCTTGAGTTTTGTTTTAGCAATTAAGGCATCACTCTTTCGTACTTCCATCGCCCGGTTTCGTCCCGCTGGAACACAACTCTGTCCCCGATTTTGTCCGGCAAGCAGTAGTAAAAATCCACTTTCCGCGGGACAATTTTGTAGCCAACCCTACAAAAAAATTGACCCTAAAACTTTCTAAAGTGTGCTCAAAAGCTTACACGCTGTCTGGCATTTCGAGCACCTTTCCGTCTTCCACCACTTCCTTTAGTACCTCGTCGTGCCTGACTTTTAATTCGTTCCAGTCAACGGCTGTACCCTCTTGGGCAATCCAGGACCGGATTTTGGCCGGGAGCTTATGAGTGTCAAAGTAAGCTTTGCATTTTTCGTGAGGAAGGGTTTGTGCCATCCCGACAAAATTTATCTAAAGCTTTGTGTCAAAACTGATTATTTGTCTCACCTGTCTGACGACATTCGTGTTATTGTTGTCATAATTCATTAAAATAGTGGCAGCCACGTTGGGGTTTTCCGTCTGATTACAAAAAATAACAATAAATTAAATTAAATGTAGAGATTTGTTTATTACAATGTTGCGTTTCTTTTCGCTGTGGGTTTGAGTCGTGAAAGTTAAATATCCATCGGGGGTTATTTCTCTGATGACGACGCTCCTGCTGCTGACTTCACCGTTCCTCGTAAAAAACAAAAATAGGGATTTAAGTTGGACTGGTGTCACTTACTTCGTAGCGGTGGCTAAAGTCATAACGAATGGTGGTTTGCCGCAGCTTCGTGCTTCTTCGACCCATTCGTGAAGTAAGTTAGCTGGGTTTGAGGCGTTCTTGACGTCTATGTACGATAAGTCTGAGAGTGGCTGCATCCTGGAGAATAATCTAAAAACGTTTTTAATTCTAGCCATTGACTACGACTATCGATATTGCGCACCTGTGAAAATTAAAAAAATATATAGTAAGTTGTTGTTGGTTTGAACTGGCTATCGAGGGATTACACTAGGAAAACCACCATTATTTTTGTGCATGTTTTATTTCAATTCATATTTACATTCAAATTTCACGTCATTAACCGTTCGTGCTTCCATTGGCCACTTTCCTCTTTCGTAAACAAAATTCGATCGGCAATTGTGTTCCCCACAGAGGAATAAAATTCCATTTCACTTGGAATAATCTTGTAAGCTACCCTAGAACCCCCAACCACTACCAAGTCCGTAGTAGTTTAATAATCGCACTTACAGAGTATCCGGGGCCTCTAATACTCTTTTATTTTCTTTGACCTCTTTTAACAACTCATCGTGTTTAGTTTTTAGTTCATTCCAGTCCGTTGGTTTACACTCTTGACAAATCCAGGACCGTATTTTCGCCGGAAGACTATCTTTTTCGAAATAAATTATGCACTGGTCTTGTGGGAGCGTTTCTGCGTTTCCTACAATTCTTACCTGGACAAAGTAATGAAGTTTCACTATTTGGTAATTTTAATTGTACGTAAATACTCACTTGTCTGGATATATTTTCATTGTTATCCACATACATTAACAGAATTGTGGCTGCCACTTGAGGGTTTTCGTTCTAAAATGGCAGACACTAAAGACGATGTGACGAAATTTTATCACTTACAATTTCCTTAATTTTGTTACTTTTGGCCTGTGCCATAAAAACTAAAGACGCGTCAGACATTATCTCCCTTATAACCATTGTTCGATTGCTCACTTTCCCATTTCTTTAATAAACCGAATTTTTCATTATTCATTTCACACGAAAACTTACCTTGTGGCTGTTGCCAGATTCATCAAAGATGGTTTCGCACCACACTGCTTCGCTTCGTTTATCCATTCATGAAATAATGTAGCCGGATTTGTGGGATTTTTTAGTTCGATGAAAGATAAATCGGACGATTCCGTCATACTATGTATTTTGTTTAAAATTTAATGATTCGCGGTTTTATTTGTTTGGGTGAAATTTAAAGCGCATGCGCAATCTATAAAATATGCCAAGGTCAAGCTTAATTTTTTCCGTGATTGTACATCGATAATTTCACCGACTGTACGACTAGAACTGTCACTCGCTTAGATATAAAAATATAACCTCAAATTTATTGATTATGATTTCATTAATTATGATAAATTTGCTCGAATACCGATAACGTTGATATCGCATAAATTTATTGCCACAATTAATGATAATGATGTGCCTTAAATTAGCAGTGACCTTGGCCTGGTAATTGTAGCATTTTCTGCAATAACCTCGACAAATACTGTCAGTGTCTATCAATACGCATTGCGACTTAAATTAAGTAAACGGAGAAATTTTCTTACCTAGAAATTAATCAAAATTTGGTAATAATAATTCTTGTTTATTTAACATGTCAATTATCACACAAGTTTGATAAAATTCTCTGTTATCGAAGTAGTGTCCACAGCACATCAACAAGAGTCAAGAAGTGTTATAGAACATAGAATATCTTCCCTTGACTATTATTTAAAAAACTAGTAATTTACTTTTGAGCAGATGGCGCTGACATCGAACTCAGGCGAAATTTTATTCGGTATTGTAGAAATCTGTATAACCTTAATGAAATTTTGTCTTTTTGTTGTAATTGCAAAATCGATATTATGCAATTTTACCACTTTCAACATGGTTTAAGTTTCCCGTAAAAATATAACTACTCAACAAAATTTATATTTCCTTACAAAAATTTACCATTTTAAATGTGTAATAAGTTTCTAAGAATAAAAAAATCATCACAATTGAGATGGGGTGGGTGGGCGGGGTTAATATTTTCCTTTTTTTTATATACTTAGTATTCTTTGAACAACACAATACTCAAAAACATGTTTTTAATTTCTTGTAAAGGAATAATTGAGATAGGGTGTATTAGATTACGAATTACATTTACATTTTTTAAATTCATAGTAGGTATAGCGAAAATTTCGTTGAAAATTGGTCGCAAATTGGTCGTATTTTGCATAGATTTGTACTGTTCAAAGGACGATTCCGGAAAAATCATTGGAGTTATCGGAGAAATGAAAGCGGGAGTGACTTCTACGGCCGGAAATCTACAAGAAAATTTACTTAGTGAAATTTCGAAAATTTCGTTGAAAATTGGTCGAAAATTGGTCGGATTTTGCGTAGATTTGTACTTTTCAGAAGTCGATTCTGGAAAAACCATTGGATTTATGGAAGAAATGAAAGCGGGAGTGACTTCTACGGCCCGAAATCTACAAGAAAATGTATTAAGTGAAATTTCGAAAATTTCGTTGAAAATTGGTCGAAAATAGGTCGGATTTTGCATAGATTTGTACTGTTCAAAGGACGATTCTGGAAAAACCATTGGAGTTATCGAAGAAATGAAAGCGGGAGTGATTTCTACGGCTCGAAATCTACAAGAAAATATATTATGTGAAATTTCGAAAATTTCGTTGAAAATTGGTCGAAAATTGGTCGGATTTTGCATAGATTTGTACTGTTCAAAGGACGATTCTGGAAAAACCATTGGAGTTATCGAAGAAATGAAAGCGGGAGTGATTTCTACGGCTCGAAATCTACAAAAAAATGTATTAAGTGAAATTTCGAAAATTTTGTTGAAAATTGGTCGGATTTTGCATAGATTTGTAGTGTTCAAAGGAGGATTCTGGAAAAACCATTGGAGTTATCGAAGAAATGAAACCGGGAGTGATTTCTACGGCCCGAAATCTACAAAAAAATGTATTAAGTGAAATTTCGAAAATTTTGTTGAAAATTGGTCGGATTTTGCATAGATTTGTAGTGTTCAAAGGAGGATTCTGGAAAAACCATTGGAGTTATCGAAGAAATGAAACCGGGAGTGATTTCTACGGCCCGAAATCTACAAGAAAATATATTATGTGAAATTTCGAAAATTTCGTTGAAAATTGGTCGAAAATTGGTCGGATTTTGCATAGATTTGTACTGTTCAAAGGACGATTCTGGAAAAACCATTGGAGTTATCGAAGAAATGAAAGCGGGAGTGATTTCTACGGCTCGAAATCTACAAAAAAATGTATTAAGTGAAATTTCGAAAATTTCGTTGAAAATTGGTCGAAAATTGGTCGGATTTTACATAGATTTGTACTTTTCAAAAGTCGACTCTGGAAAAACCATTGGAGTTATGGAAGAAATAAAAGCGGGAGTGACTTCTACTGCCTGAAATCTACAAGAAAATTTATTAACTGAAATTTCGAAAATTTTATTAAAAATTGGTCCCAAATTGGTCGTATTTTGCATAGATTTGTACTGTTCAAAGGAGGATTCTGGAAAAACAATTGGAGTTATCGAAGAAATGAAAGCGGGAGTGATTTCTACGGCCCGAAATCTACAAAAAAATGTATTAAGTGAAATTTCGAAAATTTCGTTGAAAATTGGTCGGATTTTGCATAGATTTGTAGTGTTCAAAGGAGGATTCTGCGAAAAACCATTGGAGTTATCGAAGAAATGAAACCGGGAGTGATTTCTACGGCCCGAAATCTACAAGAAAATATATTATGTGAAATTTCGAAAATTTCGTTGAAAATTGGTCGAAAATTGGTCGGATTTTGCATAGATTTGTACTGTTCAAAGGACGATTCTGGAAAAACCATTGGAGTTATCGAAGAAATGAAAGCGGGAGTGATTTCTACGGCTCGAAATCTACAAAAAAAAATGTATTAAGTGAAATTTCGAAAATTTCGTTGAAAATTGGTCGAAAATTGATCGGATTTTGCATAGATTTGTACTTTTCAAAATTCGACTCTGGAAAAACCATTGAAGTTATGGAAGAAATGAAAGCGGGAGTGACTTCTACTGCCTGAAATCTACAAGAAAATTTATTAACTGAAATTTCGAAAATTTTGTTAAAAATTGGTCCCAAATTGGTCGTATTTTGCATAGATTTGTACTGTTCAAAGGAGGACTCTGGAAAAACCATTGGAGTTATCGAAGAAATGAAAGCGGGAGTGATTTCTAAGGCCCGAAATCTACAAAAAAAAATGTATTAAGTGAAATTTCGAAAATTTCGTTGAAAATTGGTCGGATTTTGCATAGATTTGTAGTGTTCAAAGGAGGATTCTGGAAAAACCATTGGAGTTATCGAAGAAATGAAACCGGGAGTGATTTCTACGGCCCGAAATCTACAAAAAAATGTATTAAGTGAAATTTCGAAAATTTTGTTGAAAATTGGTCGGATTTTGCATAGATTTGTAGTGTTCAAAGGAGGATTCTGGAAAAACCATTGGAGTTATCGAAGAAATGAAACCGGGAGTGATTTCTACGGCCCGAAATCTACAAGAAAATATATTATGTGAAATTTCGAAAATTTCGTTGAAAATTGGTCGAAAATTGGTCGGATTTTGCATAGATTTGTACTGTTCAAAGGACGATTCTGGAAAAACCATTGGAGTTATCGAAGAAATGAAAGCGGGAGTGACTTCTACGCCCCGAAATCTACAAAAAAATGTATTAAGTGAAATTTCGAAAATTTCGTTGAAAATTGGTCGAAAATGGTCGGATTTTGCATAGATTTGTACTTTTCAAAAGTCGATTCTGGAAAAACCATTGGAGTTATCGAAGAAATGAAAGCGGGAGTGACTTCTACTGCCTGAAATCTGCAAGAAAATTTATTAACTGAAATTTCGAAAATTTTGTTAAAAATTGGTCCCAAATTGGTCGTATTTTGCATAGATTTGTACTGTTCAAAGGAGGATTCTGGAAAAACCATTGGAGTTATCGAAGAAATGAAAGCGGGAGTGACTTCTACGGCCCGAAATCTACAAGAAAATGTATTAAGTGAAATTTCGTAAATTTCGTTGAAAATTGGTCCCAAATTGGTCGTATTTTGCATAGATTTGTACTGTTCAAAGGAGGATTCTGGAAAAACCATTGGAGTTATCGAAGAAATGAAAGCGGGAGTGATTTCTACGGCCCGAAATCTACAAAAAAATGTATTAAGTGAAATTTCGAAAATTTCGTTGAAAATTGGTCGGATTTTGCATAGATTTGTAGTGTTCAAAGGAGGATTCTGCGAAAAACCATTGGAGTTATCGAAGAAATGAAACCGGGAGTGATTTCTACGGCCCGAAATCTACAAGAAAATATATTATGTGAAATTTCGAAAATTTCGTTGAAAATTGGTCGAAAATTGGTCGGATTTTGCATAGATTTGTACTGTTCAAAGGACGATTCTGGAAAAACCATTGGAGTTATCGAAGAAATGAAAGCGGGAGTGATTTCTACGGCTCGAAATCTACAAAAAAAATGTATTAAGTGAAATTTCGAAAATTTCGTTGAAAATTGGTCGAAAATTGATCGGATTTTGCATAGATTTGTACTTTTCAAAATTCGACTCTGGAAAAACCATTGAAGTTATGGAAGAAATGAAAGCGGGAGTGACTTCTACTGCCTGAAATCTACAAGAAAATTTATTAACTGAAATTTCGAAAATTTTGTTAAAAATTGGTCCCAAATTGGTCGTATTTTGCATAGATTTGTACTGTTCAAAGGAGGACTCTGGAAAAACCATTGGAGTTATCGAAGAAATGAAAGCGGGAGTGATTTCTAAGGCCCGAAATCTACAAAAAAAATGTATTAAGTGAAATTTCGAAAATTTCGTTGAAAATTGGTCGGATTTTGCATAGATTTGTAGTGTTCAAAGGAGGATTCTGGAAAAACCATTGGAATTATCGAAGGAATGAAAGCGGGAGTGATTTCTACGACCCTAAATCTACAAGAAAATTTATAAACTGAAATTTCGAAAATTTCGTTGAAAATTGGTCCCAAATTGGTCGTATTTTGCATAGATTTGTACTGTTCAAAGCAGGATTCTGGAAAAACCATAGGAGTTATCGAAGAAATGAAAGCGGGAGTGATTTCTACGGCCCGAAATCTACAAGGAAATATATTATGTGAAATTTTGAAAATTTCGTTGAAAATTGGTCGAAAATTAGTCGGATTTTGCATAGATTTCTACTGTTCAAAAGACGATTCTGGAAAAACCATTGGAGTTATCGAGAAAATGAAAGCGGGAGTGATTTCTACGGCCCGAAATCTACAAAAAAATGTATTAAGTGAAATTTCGAAAATTTCGTTGAAAATTGGTCGAAAATAGGTCGGATTTTGCAATAGATTTGTACTGTTGAAAGGACGATTCTGGAAAAACCATTGGACTTGTCGAAGAAATGAAAGCGGGAATGACTTCTGCGGCCCGAAATCTACAAGAAAATAAATTTAGTGAAATCTCGAAAATTTTGTTGAAAATTGTCGAAAATTGGGTGGATTTTGCATATTTTTACATACTTCAAAGGACGAATCTGGAAAAACCATTGGACTTATCGAAGAAATGAAAGCAGGAGTGACTTCTACGGCCCGAAATCTACAAAAAAATAATGTATTAAGTAAAATTTCGAAAATTTCGTTGAAAATTGGTGGCAAATTGGTCGTCTTTTAAGTACGGTAAGTAAGGAAAAAGATGTCAGAATAGAATAGAATAAAATCAAGAATAGTGGTGAAAATTAAACGGAAAATTGAAATATATGTGTCTAAATAACAACACAGATGGCTCTGTCCTAAAATGCCGACTTACTAGAAAAATACTTAAACCATGAACACTGAACCTTTATTATGCATCAAACTGAAATAATGACTAGTAACAACACTAAAAAATTTAATCCAAACAAATCACTTTACAAAAATATTTCTTCCACAGGTAATCACACGTTAAAAAAATCCTACATACTTAACATAAGTACACTTAAGTCACTCCCCACCCTCGGAGTCTTCTCTTAATTTCAGTCTCTTAAATCGCAACAATTGGCACATAATTCCGATTCCTCGAGCCTCAAGAGCTCGCTTTCATCGTTTCCCGCATCCAATTCACATTCGACGTCACTTTATCATACATCCTCGGCCTCTGCACACTATTACTAGAACAAGCAATCCTCCAATTACTTATCCCCACTAGTGTCCAACTCTTCGCCTTGGGGTTCAAACAAATCATGGGACTCCCGGCAAACTCTTCCTCCTACCACAACACAAAAATCACCACCCCTTCCAACAACACGATTATTAAAATTCTACTTACATTACAATCGTCTTTTCCATAGTACGTCTCCGTACACAAACTATTCACCGTGGAAATACTGACATTCTCGCACTTCTCCATCATGGCCGTCTTCACCTGCACCCTCTGTAATTGCTCGCGATTCCGAGCCCACCCCAAAGTGTTGCATTCCGTCTCGCCACCAGGAACATCCTCCGGGAGACAAATCGGGCGCACGAAGTCGTTAAAAATCACGCTCTGGTCCAACTTCACCATAGCTATGGTGCTGCCTTCCACTGGCGACTTTACCATACCCACGATCCGGCGCTCCTGCTCCCAGGGGGAAGCACTAAGCAAGCGGACCGAGCCGAAGCGCGCGGTCCACTCAGCTTTCGGCTGACCCTGGAAGCACGACGTCGTGGTCACGAGCCAGCTGGGGGAGACGAGAGTGCCGTCGCAGATGTGGACGTCTTCTTTGAAGAGGGCGACGTGCCAAGGCCAGTCGCCGTGGGCGGCCATTTTGGGGAGAACCGCAGGGGCGGCGGTCTGGATGCCGCACTCTAAAAACAACTCAATTACTTTGGTTTTTTTGTTTTATTGTTTTTGAAGTACCTAGATTGGAACAAGCCACTTTTAGTACTTGTCTGCTGAAGCACGGAGAGCGCACGAAGCTTATTTCGGGCGCCAGGGGGTCTTTCATGCTCACGTAAGACATGTTGTGCTCTAGGTCTTTTTCCACTTGGACTGATAAAATGTTTCTGGAAACAGTCAATTAGTTCGTTAGGGGACTGGAAAATTTGGGTGAATTTACTGGTAGCTGAGGGTTTTACATAACGACGATGCTACTGTGTGTAGTACTTCGGTGGTTTGGTTGACCGGAAGGCTGTGGTTTAAATTTTCTGTGCACAACTTTCCGATTTCGCCCTTTTCGTTGAAAGCCACGAAGCCTTCGGAATGGTAGCGCGTGAGGTGCGGTGTCACGATTTCGACTTTTCTGCTATCTTCGACGTTCGGGGTTAGGCTGACTGGAATTACATCACTTAAGAGCGAGTTCGAGGAGGTGTTAACATTTAAATTCTAGGACAGCCGATTCGAAAAGCAACGGGGAAAAGTGTGTTATCATTAGTGTACATGCTTAACTTCGATTGTTTATGTTTATACATCGAAAGATTCACGTTTAGCACGTAGCATTTATTTTTGACAAACCGTAGATGTCCTGATATTAATAAAATTATAATTATTATAATTTACAGTGCAATTATGCGTACGCGGTAGGCGCCAACCGCTTACGCATAAACGCAAGAAAAGATCATTCCAAAGGTCGGTTTATAAGCTTGTCGCTGAGGTTGCTGTTCTCCGTTGCGTTGCCGTTGACGTTGGGATTTCAACCAATCAAATTGCGATAAGTTAAAGGAACATCCCCTGAAGTAGGGGCGACATTTTTCTGGTTGACAGCACTAATTCCACGAAAATCGAATTTTGATAGAGATAATGAGGTCGACTAATATTGAGCCATTTGTATTTTTTTTCTTAATATACATAGCCATCTTTTCACAACAAGAAACTTAAAACATGTTTAAAATGGTACATTCTTGTAGACAAATATGGCTCTTGCAATTAAGCCCCGCCCCTGGATCTGACAACGAATGAAAAATTAGAAATAAGGATTTTGCAGTTAAGCTCCACCACCTTGTCTCACGACGAATAAAAAAAAAATCATCACAATTAAGATAGGGCGGGTGGGCGGGGTTTATATTTTGCTTTTTTTTTCCTTAATTTCTATAGCCATGTTTTCACAACAAGAAACTTAAAACATCGTTAAAATAGTACATTTTTGCAAGGAAATATGGATTTTGCAAATATGGGGCGGAGCCTAACATTGACATTTTCCTTTTTTTTTTCTTAATATACATAGTATTCATGCTCAAAAACATGTTTTTACTGTCTTGTAAAGAAATAAGTATTTTGCAGTTAAGCTCCGCCCCTTTGGTTCACGGCCAATAAAGAAAATCATCACAATTGAGACAGGGTGGGTGGGCGGGCTTAGATTTTGTTTTTTGTTTTAAGATGTGTAGACTTCTTTTCACAACATGAAACTTAAAATATGTTTAGAATGGAAAATTTGTATAAGGAAATGTCGAAAAGTTTCATGTTGTAAAAAGAAGTCTGCCCATGTTAAAACAAAAAGGTAAAATTTAAGCCCGCCCACCCACCCTGTCTCAATTGCGATGATTTTTTTTATTTGGCGTGAATCAAGGGGGCGGAGCTTAGCTGCAAAATGCTTATTTCTTTAGAAGAAATTAAAAATATGTTTTTGAGTATCGGGTTGTTCAAAAATACTATGTATATTAAGAATACAAGCCAAAATATAAAACCCGCCCACCCACCCCATCTCTTTTGTGGTGAATTTTTTTCTTAGAAACTTAAAACACATTTGAAATGGTAAATTTTTGTAAGGAAATATAGATTTTGCAATTAAATTCCGCTCCTTTGGCTCTCGACGATTAAATAAAATCATCACAATTGACACAAGGCGGGTGGGCGGGGCTTATATTTCGTCTTTTTTCTTAATATATGCAGTCGTCTTTATAGAACAAAATTTTTAAAACATGTCTAAAATGGTAAATTCTGGTAGACAATATGGATCTTGCAACTAAGCTCCGCCCCTCGATCTGACAACGAATGAAAAATTCATCACAATTGAGAATTGAGATCGGGGCGGGTATGGGTGTGGCCTAATTTCTTGCTTTATATACATAGTATTCTTTGAACAACACGATACTTAAAAACATGTTTATAATTTCTCGTAGAGAAATAAGGATTTTAAGTTAAGCTCCGCCACCTTGGCTCACGACGAATAAAAAAAAATCATCACAATTAAGATAGGGCGGGTGGGCGGGGCAACATTTTGCCTTTATTTCTTAATATGTGTAGACTTATTTTGACAACAAGAGACATAAAACATGCCTAAAATTTTTTGTAAGAAAGTATCGATTTTGCAATTAAGTTCCGTCCCTCGGCTTACGACAAATGAAAAAAAATCAGTAGAATTAAGATAGGGTGGGCGGGCGGGGCTTATATTTTTCTTTTTTTTTTTCTTAATTTCCATAGCCATTTTTTCACAATAAGAAACTTAAAACAAGGTTAAAGTGGTACATTTTTGCAAGGAAATATGATTTTGCAATTATGGGGCGGAGCCTAATTGCAAAATCGATATTTCCTTACACAAATTTTTCATTTTTGAGTGTCTAAGAATAAAAAAATAACCACAATTAAGATGGGGTGGGTGGGCGGCGTTGATATTTTATACATAGTATTCATGCTCAAAAACATGTTTTTACTTTCTTGAAAAGAAATAAGTATTTTGCAGTTAAGCTCCGCCCCCTTGGTTCACGGCGAATAAAAAAATCATCACAATTGAGACAGGGTGGGTGGGTGGGCTTAGATTTTGCGTTTTTGTTTTAAGATGTGTAGAATTCTTTTCACAGCATGAAACTTAAAATATGTTTAAAGTGTAAAATTTGTATAAGGAAATATCGAAAAATTTTAAAATTTAAATCGAAAAATGGAGAAATTGAAAGCTCGAAAATCGATACAACAACTTAGAAAAGCCAAAAATGAAAAATCTGAAAATTGGAAAAAGTGAGGAATCGAAACACTGAAGAATAAAAAAATTAAAAAATCCTAAAACTGAATAATATCGGAAAACCGAGGAAACGAAATTTGAAAGAATCGAAAAGTTGAAGCATCAAAACAATCGATAAATCGTGAAATTGAAAAATTAGAAAATATAACAAAATAAAGATTGAAAAGTTTAAAAATCGGAAAACAGCGAAATCGAAAAATCGAATCAACATTAAGAAATCGAAACATGAAAAGACCAAGAAAAAAAACAAAATTGAAAAATTAAAAATATATACCGAATAATCGAAAAATAGAGAAAAAAAGAGACATTCTCCCATTTATCACTCTCTCTCATTCTCCCATTTGTCACTCTCTCTCATTCTCCTGTTTATCACTCTCTCTCTCTCATTCTCTTTACAATAAATTAAAAATATGTTTTTGAGTACCGGGTTGCTCAAAAAATAACATGTATATTAAGAAAAAAAGCCAGAATATAAAGCCCGCCCACCCACCCCATCTCTATTGTGGTGAATTTTTTTCTTAGAAACTTAAAACACATTTAAAATGGTAAATTTTTGTAAGGAAATATGGATTTTGCAATTAGACTCCGTCCCTATGTGTACCAATGAATGAAAATTTCATTACAACTTAGATCAGGGCAGGTATGGTTGAGGCCTAATCTTTGGCTTTATTTTTTTCTTAATATACAAAGTATTCTTTGAACTGTGGCGGCACAATAATACGTAGTACTAAACGAAGAAAGATAAGCTGCTCCGTAGTCTAGTGGTAAGGGCACCCGCCCGGCAAGCGATAAACGTGCGGTTCGATTCCCACCGGAGAAGCAAGATTTTTCTTCGCTTACCTACAGAACAACACGATACTCAAAAACATTTTTTTAATTTCTCGTAGAAAAATACGGTTTTTGCAGTTAAGCTCCGCCCTCTTGGCTCACGACGAATAAAAAAAATCATCACAATTTAGATAGGGTGGGTGGGCGGGGCTACATTTTGCCTTTTTTTCTTAATATGTGCAGACTTATTGCGACAACAAGAAACTTAAAACATGTCTAAAATAATAGTAAATTTTGGTAGTAATCAACTTAAATCTGCCAAAATTTGACGGCACCTTGGCAACGGAGTTTATAAATGACAATTTACAGCCCTAAAAGCAGCGTCAGCGGGAACAGCAACTTAGACACTTACGGCACGCCCTCTCGTCGCTCCCGTCCGGACAATCCTCCGTCCCGTCGCACCTCTGCTCCTTCCGCACGCACTTCCTCCCATTCCCGCAATGCAAGAAGCCCTTCGAGCAGTACGTGCACGTTTTCTCGTCCGATAAATCCTGACAATCAATCACGCCATCGCAAACACGTGGCGACAGTGCACGTGCCTGCAGTTCCTCGACACAACCTAGCAAAAAAACCCCGTTACTACGCACCTCTCACCGTAACGCTCTCCTACCTGGTTTCGCCGCACACCTTATTTCCGGAAACTTGCTGCAGTCGATCAGTTCCTTAACTTTTTCCGACAAGCGGCCGCCGCAGCCGGCCATGAAATCCCTGCAGAAACTCCTGCACGGAAGGATCATCTCGTCCTCGTCGTCGCCCGTCACACACGACGGCTGCAAAATCTGACACACAAAGTCGTAGGCGTGTCGGTAGCATTCCGCATCGACGAGTTCCCGAAACGTGATCACGTCGTCTTTCACCTCCTTGAGGTTGCGGTGGTTCATCAAGTTAGGGTAGGTGGTGATGTTGTAGGGGAGTTTGGAGCAGTAGGGGAGCTGGAGGGGGAAGCATCGGCGTGGGGGAGGCGGCGTTTGGGTGACGGGTTGCGACGTGACGGTGGAAGGTGAAGATGTGGTGGTACTCGTAAGGAGAACGTCGACGGATTTCACTTCCAAACTAGTAGCGTCGATGGTGAGGTTTTGGAAAAAAAGGGACTCGTCGAGGGTGATTTCTTTGGCTAGGATTTTTTCCACGTCTTTCGCTTGCACGATGGTGTAGGAAGGGTCGATGTGGATGTCGAAGTGAACCACGAGGTCTTTACCTTCAGTGCTAAAACCGGAAAATGAGCAACGTATATTATTTTCGCGATTATGATTTAAGTACCCGTCGAGAGCTAGTACTTCGGTCCCTACGAAACCGTGGCTCACTGGGCTTCTCCTGAACAGAAGATTTAGTCTCTCGCTGTAGTTCCTTGACCTATTTTTGAATCTGACGGTGTTGGTGTCGGTTAGTTCCGGGGAGAACGCGTCTCCTTTGATTACCCGAAACGTGGCCCGAAACACCTGCTCTGGAGGCGCTTCTGGCATGAAGTACGTATCTGGAAAAGCATTCCTTCCGTAGAAAGCATTCTTTAGCGTAAAGAGGAGTGTCAGTCAAGGCCGGTAAAACACAATACAGTTAACAATGTAAATAATTGCGTATAAATATTTATTATTTCTTAACGCTCCACATATTGGCTACGTAATATTAGTACTCACAAGCTATGTAGACTGCGGCAGCTGCCACCAGCAGAAGTAGAAGGAAAGTAGCGATAATGCAACAGCCGCATCTGGTCTGTGAGGTCAGTTTTTTTCGTGTGAAACGGATATCCGAATCGGACGATAAAATCGAGCTTGGGGAGCGTCGGAAATGTCTTGGTCCGGTACTGATCGTGCTAACGGACATCTAGAACAAAGGATTCGTTATATCGCGACTGACAATCTTGCATGCAGACATAGTGATGAGCTTATATACAACGTCAATTTAAAATTCTAAGTAGGTTTAGTGATGGGTTGCATGGATTAAGTGGTACTACCTCCGACTAACTATTTACGGAAGGATTTTTCCTTGTTGGTAGTACCTGGATGAATTATGTCAGTGCTAATGGAGAAAATTAACATAAAGTGGCTGCCTACATTAAAACTAACGGGATTTAAAGTGATGATGGTTGGTTAACATATTGACCTACTAAGAACGCCGAAAACAGTCAATGACTTTACTATGATTCACGCACGAGAATTACAGGAGAAATTTTAAATTATTACAATTAATTTGTTGCACAAAGTAAACATCGACGATTACCTTGAGGCATATCGTCGATGAAGTGGTACGAACGAATCACGTGTGGGAGAGTTTGGAAAACTGGCGATTTTGCTTTCTAACATCTTTCGACCAATTGTTCCGTATAAAAAATTTCATCACTTTTTCAAATAAAATACTCTTAAAAAAAAACGATATCGTCGTTGAGTGACATGTAACTGGCATAATAATAAAAACGTGCCATTTTTGTTAACTGATATTTTTTTCATAAATGTCGCAAAATTATTAAATTTGTCTAATCATCCCCACCAATAATGTGATGACGTCACTTCAAATTTATGCATAGTAAATGGGTTTTAAATTGTATACAGTAACATAGTCCTACACATGTAGTTTATGACTCCGTGTTGAATTTTTATCCGAAACGTCCAGATTTTTGCAAAAAAAATCAAAATTATAAAACAATATTTTGCAATTTAATTTTGAATTTGCAAAATCGAATACTTTGAAATCTTGCAGATGTTTTAAAGTCATGATAAACATGATACATTTTTTATTAAAATATATTTGCTTATCCCCTCTAAAAAATTTATGACGTCACGTCAAAATTTTGCAGAATAAATCCTATCTTAAATGTATAAAATATGATGAGTTTTATACTTGTGATTTATCACTGCATTAATATTTTTTAGATTTGGTTATACAGGGTGTCTCAAAAAAAGTTAATGACTGAGTCAATTTGTTTTATTGAAGAAATCAAGAATAGCAAAACTGAATACTTTGAAATATTGTAGATGTTTTAAAGTTTTTCGTAAGCATGGTAACTTTTTCGAAAATTTGATTAATCAAATATGCGGCAAATCGAAAATCGGAAAAACTGAAATTCACTAATGCAAAAAACAGAAAATCGAAAAATACAAATCGTAAAACTCGAAAATCTAAAAATGTATAACCAAAAAATCGAAAATTGAATGAATCAAATACCGAGGTCGATCGAAAAGTGGAAATTCACAAACCTCAAAAAAGTCAAAAATTTGTAATACTGAAAATTAAAAAAATCAAAAACAAAAATTAAAAAAAATCGGAAATTAAAATAATCAAAATATATAAAGTAGAAAAAATTGCAAAGCCTAAAAACTGAAACGAACAGAAAAATCGAAAAAGCAAAAAATTGGAAAAACAAAAATTGGAAAAATCTAAAATCGCAAAAGTGGAAAATCGAAAATCTGAATAAAGAAACTTGGAAATTCTGAAAATTGGAAAATCGAAAACCAAAAAATCGGAAAGAAACAAAATTGAAGTCTAAAAGGTGAGAATGGAAAAATTGAAAAACCGAAAATTCTAAAAATCGACAATGGACAAATTGAAAATCGCAAAATTTAAATTGAAAAATTGAACATATAAAAATCGATGAATTGAAAAATCGAAAATTCCACTACTCAAATTTTCTAAAAATCGAAAAATCATAAAACCGAAATATCCAAAATTCTAATGGTCGAAAGTCTGAAAACTGAAAATCGAAAATTCCGAAGCATTTTTAAAATTACCTAAGGAAATTCTTTTGTTGGTTTCGACGTCCAGAAGTTATTTTCGACTGTAAGTCTTTGAAAATGGCTACAATTTTTCCAGAATCGCCAAAACAAAATTTGCCAATTTTTGGAAATTTTAAAAAATGGACTTTGAAACCGAATATTTAGAAAACGTTGGTCCGGAGTCATCAATACGCTGTCTTTTTCTGTTCAACTCGTAGAAATTATCTCCCAGAATTTTTTGTGAATTTTTAAGCAACTTTTCCAAAAGTTCGTTATTTCGACATTTTGATATTTTCCCGAGCATTTTGAAAATTACCTAAGGAAATTCTTTTGTTGGTTTCGACGTCCAGAAGTTATTTTCGACTGTAAGTCTTTGAAAATGGCTACAATTTTTCCAGAATCGCCAAAACAAAATTTGCCAATTTTTGAAAATTTAAAAAAATGGACTTTGAAACCGAATGTTTAGAAAATGTTGGTCCGGGGTCATTAATACGCTGTCTTTTTCGATTCAACTCGTAGAAATTATCTCCCAGAATTTTTTGTTAATTTTTAAGCAACTTTTCCAAAAGTTCCTGATTTCGACATATGTTGATATTTTCCCGAGCATTTTGAAAATTACCCAAGGACATTGTTTTGTTGGTTCAACGTCCAGAACTTATTTTTGGCTTCAAGTATTTGAAAATTGCCACAATTTTTCCAGAATCGCCAAAACAAAAATTGTCAATTTTTGGAAGATTTAAAAAATTTGACTTCGAAACCGAATGTTCAAAAATATTGGTCCGAGATCATTAATATGCTGTCTTTTTCGATTCAACTCGTAGAAGTTATCTACCAGAATTTTCTCTGGACTTTTACGCTACTTTTCCAAAAACTCATTTTTTCGACATATGAAATTTGACATTTTTCCGAACATTTTTGAAAATTACCTAAACAAATTCTTTTGTTCATTTAATTAATTCTTCAGTTAATTTCGGTAACAAATCTTTGAAAATTCATACCATTTTTCCAGAATCG
The DNA here is from genome assembly GCF_036711695.1 of Zophobas morio. Lineage (NCBI taxonomy): Eukaryota > Metazoa > Arthropoda > Insecta > Coleoptera > Tenebrionidae > Zophobas > Zophobas morio. The sequence goes on from NW_026972131.1 coordinate 15,224,554, forward strand.
GCAGAACAAAATTTGCCAATTTTGGAAATTTTTAAAAATTTGAATTTAGAATCGAATGTTTAGAAATTCTACGTCCGGGGTCATCAACACGCTGTATTTTTCGATTCAGCTCGTCGAAATTCATGTCTGAAAATTTTTTGTGGGTTTTAAGCCAACTTTTCCAAAAACTCATTTTTTTCGACACATGAAATTTTTACATTTTCCAGAACATTTGTGAAAATTACCTAAAGAAATCTTTTGTTGATTTCGACGTCTAGAAGTTAATTTGGGCTTCAGTCTGGAGATTCCTACCGTTTTTTCCAAATCGCCAGAAAAAGATTTGTCAATTTTGGAAATTTTTTAAAAATTCGCCTTTGGAACTGAATATTTAGAAAATTTTTGTCTGGGGTCATCAACACACTGTAATTTTCTATTCAGCTCGTCGAAATCAATTTCTGAGAATTTTTTGTGGATTTTTAGGCAACTTTTCCAAAAGCTAATTTTTATCCTATCTTAAATGTATAAAATATGATGAGTTTTTATACTTGTGATTTATCACTGCATTAATATTTTTTTAGATTTGGTTATACAGGGTGTCTCAAAAAAGTTAATGACTGAGTCAATTTGTTTTATTGAAGAAATCAAGAATAGCAAAACTGAATACTTTGAAATATTGTAGATGTTTTAAAGTTTTTGTAAGCATGGTAACTTTTTCGAAAATTTGATTAATCAAATATGCGGCAAATCGAAAATCGGAAAAACTGAAATTCACTAATGCAAAAAACAGAAAATCGAAAAATACAAATCGTAAAAATCGAAAATCTAAAAATGAATAACCAAAAAATCGAAAATTCAATGAATCAAATACCGAGGTCTATCGAAAAGTGGAAATTCACAAACCTCAAAAATCGAAAAGTCACAAATTTGTAATGCTGAAAATTAAAAAAATCAAAAACAAAAATTTAAAAAAATCGGAAATTAAAATAATCAAAATATATAAAGTAGAAAAAATTGCAAAGCCTAAAAACTGAAACGAACAGAAAAATCGAAAAAGCAAAAATTCGAAAAATCTAAAATCGCAAAAGTGGAAAATTGAAAGTCTGAATAAAGAAACTTGGAAATTCTGAAAATTGGAAAATCGAAAACCAAAAAAAATCGGAAAGAAACAAAATTGAAGTCTAAAAGGTGAGAATGGAAAAATTGAAAAACCGAAAATTCTAAAAATCGACAATGGACAAATTGAAAATCGCAAAATTTAAATTGAAAAATTGAACATAGAAAAATCGATGAATTGAAAAATCGAAAATTCGACTACTCGAATTTTCTAAAAATCGAAAAATCATAAAACCGAAATATCCAAAATTCTAATGGTCGAAAGTCTGAAAACTGAAAATCGAAAATTCTGAAAAGCGGAAAACAGAATATCGAAAAATTTAAAAGAAAGAAAATTGAAGTCTAAAAACCGAAGAATGGAAAAATTAAAAATCAAAAATTCGAAAAATCAAAACCGAAAAGTTCAAAGATTTAAAAAGGAAAATCGAAAAATCAAAAATCTGAAAATTGAAACTCGAAAATTCGGAAAATCGAAAAGTAAAAAAATTGAAGTCTAAAAGCTGAAGAATGGAAAACTGAACAATCGAAAATTCGAAAATCAAATATCGAAAAATCGAAAAGGCGAAAAATCGAAAATTTGATGAATCAGATATGCGAAAAACAGAAAATCTGAAAATACAAAACTGAAAAATGGAAAAACCGAAAATCGAAAATTCAATGGATATAATACGTAGGTCGATCGAAAAAACGGAAATTCACAAATCTGAAAAATCGGAAATTTGCAAGATTGAAAAATCAAAAAACCGAAAAATGGAAAATTCAAAAATCGAAAAATAGGAAAACAGAAAATTCGAAAATACATAATATTGAAAACTCTTAAAAGTCGACAATTCAAAAATCGAAAAGTAAATAAATTTCAAAGCCTAAAAACTGAAACGAACAGAAAAATCGAAAAATCAAAAAATTGGAAAAACAAAAATTCGAAAAATCTAAAATCGCAAAAGTGGAAAATCGAAAATCTGAATAAAGAAACTTGGAAATTCTGAAAATTGGAAAATCGAAAACCAAAAAATCGGAAAGAAACAAAATTGAAGTCTAAAAGATAAGAATGGAAAAATTGAAAAACCGAAAATTCTAAAAATCGACAATGGACAAATTGAAAATCGCAAAATTTAAATTGAAAAATTGAACATTGAAAAATCGATGAATTGAAAAATCGAAAATTCGACTACTCAAATTTTCTAAAAATCGAAAAATCATAAAACCGAAATATTCAAAATTCTAATGGTCGAAAGTCTGAAAACTGAAAATCGAAAATTCCGAAAAGCGGAAAATAGAACATCGAAAAATTTAAAAGAAAGAAAATTGAAGTCTAAAAACCGAAGAATGAAAAAATTAAAAATCAAAAATTCGAAAAATCAAAACCGAAAAGTTCAAAGATTTAAAAAGGAAAATCGAAAAATCAAAAATCTGAAAATTGAAACTCGAAAATTCGGAAAATCGAAAAGTAAAAAAATTGAAGTCTAAAAGCTGCAGAATGGAAAACTGAACAATCGAAAATTCGAAAATCAAATATCGAAAAATCGAAAATTTGATGAATCAGATATGCGAAAAACAGAAAATCTGAAAATACAAAACTGTGAAATCGAAAATCTAAAAATGGAAAAACCGAAAATCGAAAATTCAATTAATATAATACGTAGGTCGATCGAAAAACCGGAAATTCACAAATCTGAAAAGCCGAAAATTGAAAAATCAAAAAACCGAAAAATGGAAAATTCAAAAATCGAAAAACAGGAAAACAGAAAATTCGAAAATTCATAATATTGAAAACTCTTAAAAGTCGACAATTCAAAAATCGAAAAGTAAACAAATTTCAAAGCCTAAAAACTGAAACGAACAGAAAAATCGAAAAAGCAAAAAATTGGAGAAACAAAAATTCGAAAAATCTAAAATCGCAAAAGTGGAAAATCGAAAATCTGAATAAAGAAACTTGGAAATTCTGAAAATTGGAAAATCGAAAACCAAAAAATCGGAAAGAAACAAAACTGAAGTCTAAAAGGTGAGAATGGAAAAATTGAAAAACCGAAAATTCTAAAAATCGACAATGGACAAATTGAAAATCGCAAAATTTAAATTGAAAAATTGAACATAGAAAAATCGATGAATTGAAAAATCGAAAATTCGACTACTCAAATTTTCTAAAAATCGAAAAATCATAAAACCGAAATATCCAAAATTCTAATGGTCGAAAGTTTGAAAACTGAAAATCGAAAATTCTGAAAAGCGGAAAATAGAACATCGAAAAATTTAAAAGAAAGAAAATTGAAGTCTAAAAACCGAAGAATGGAAAAATTAAAAATCAAAAATTCGAAAAATCAAAACCGAAAAATTCAAAGATTTAAAAAGGAAAATCGAAAAATCAAAAATCTGAAATTTGAAACTCGAAAATTTGGAAAATCGAAAAAGCAAAAAATTGGAAAAACAAAAATTCGAAAAATCTAAAATCGAAAAAGTGGAAAATCGAAAATCTGAATAAAGAAACTTGGAAATTCTGAAAATTGGAAAATCGAAAACCAAAAAATCGGAAAGTAACAAAATTGAAGTTTAACAGTTGAGAAAGGAAAAATTGAAAAACCGAAAATTCTAAAAATCGACAATGGACAAATTGAAAATCGCAAAATTTAAATTGAAAAATTGAACATAGAAAAATCGATGAATTGAAAAATCGAAAATTCGACTACTCAAATTTTCTAAAAATCGAAAAATCATAAAACTGAAAAATCCAAAATTCTAATGGTCGAAAGTCTGAAAACTGAAAATCGAAAATTCTGAAAAGCGGAAAATAGAATAACGAAAAATTTAAAAGAAAGAAAATTGAAGTCTAAAAACCGAAGAATGGAAAAATTAAAAATCAAAAATTCGAAAAATCAAAACCGAAAAGTTCAAAGATTTAAAAAGAAAATCGAAAAATCAAAAATCTGAAAATTGAAACTCGAAAATTCGGAAAATCGAAAAGTAAAAAAATTGAAGTCTAAAAGCTGAAGAATGGAAAACTGAACAATCGAAAATTCGAAAACCAAATATCGAAAAATCGAAAAGCCGAAAAATCGAAAATTTGATGAATCAGATATGCGAAAAACAGAAAATCTGAAAATACAAAACTGAAAAATCGAAAATCTAAATTTGGAAAAACCGAAAATCGAAAATTCAATGAATATAATACGTAGGTCGATCGAAAAACCGGAAATTCACAAATCTGAAAAATCGGAAATTTGCAAGATTGAAAAACCGAAAATTGAAAAATCAAAAAACCGAAAAATGGAAAATTCATAAATCGAAAAATAGGAAAACAGAAAATTCGAAAATTCATAATATTGAAAACTCTAAAAGTCGACAATTCAAAAATCGAAAAGTAAACAAATTTCAAAGCCTAAAAACTGAAACGAACAGAAAAATCGAAAAAGCAAAAAATTGCAAAAGCAAAAATTCGAAAAATCTAAAATCGCAAAAGTGGAAAATCGAAAACCAAAAAATCGGAAAGAAACAAAATTGAAGTCTAAAAGGTGAGAATGGAAAAATTGAAAAACCGAAAATTCTAAAAATCGACAATGGACAAATTGAAAATCGCAAAATTTAAATTGAAAAATTGAACATAGAAAAATCGATGAATTGAAAAATCGAAAATTCGACTACTCAAATTTTCTAAAAATCGAAAAATCATAAAACCGAAATATCCAAAATTCTAATGGTCGAAAGTCTGAAAACTGAAAATCGAAAATTCTGAAAAGCGGGAAATAGAACATCGAAAAATTTAAAAGAGAAAATTGAAGTCTAAAAACCGAAGAATGGAAAAATTAAAAATCAAAAATTGGAAAAATCAAAACCGAAAAGTTCAAAGATTTAAAAAGGAAAATCGAAAAATCAAAAATCTGAAAATTGAAACTCGAAAATTCGGAAAATCGAAAAGTAAAAAAATTGAAGTTTAAAAGCTGAAGAATGGAAAACTGAACAATCGAAAATTCGAAAATCAAATATCGAAAAATCGAAAAGCCGAAAAATCGAAAATTTGATGAATCAGATATGCGAAAAACAGAAAATCTGAAAATACAAAACTGAAAAATCGAAAATCTAAAAATGGAAAAACCGAAAATCGAAAATTCAATGAATATAATACGTAGGTCGATCGAAAAATCGGAAATTCACAAATATGAAAAATCGGAAATTTGCAAGATTGAAAAACCGAAAATTGAAAAATCAAAAAACCGAAAAATGGAAAATTCAAAAATCGAAAAATAGGAATACAGAAAATTCGAAAATTCATAATATTGAAAACTCTAAAAGTCGACAATTCAAAAATCGAAAAGTAAACAAATTTCAAAGCCTAAAAAGTGACGAACAGAAAAATCGAAAACTCGTAAAATCATAAAGTGGAAAATCGAAAACTGGAAATTGAAAAATCCGAGATTGGAAAATCGAAAATCGAAATATCGAGAATCGACAAATCGAAAAATTAAAAAATCGGAAATCGAAAAATGAAAAAAAAAACGAAAATTCAAAAATCGAATAATCCGAAACTAAAATAATAGAAAAGTGGAAAAGTAAAAATTGCAAAGTCTAAAACTGACGAACAGAAAAATCGAAAAATTAAAAAAAATCGAAAATTCGATTAATCAATATTCTAAAAAACGAAAAAACGGACACAAATCCACAAATCTGAAAAATCGAAAATCGAAATATCGAGCCTCGAAAAATTAAAAAACCGAAAAATTGAAAAATCCCAAATCGAAAAATGAAAAAACCAAAAATTCAAAAAAAAAACTATCGGAAAGTAAAATAATAGAAAAATGGAAAAATAAAACAAATCGCAGATCCATAAAAACTGAAACAAACAGAAAAATCGAAAAATTTAATGATTAATGGAAAATCGAAAAATCGAGAATAGAAGAATTAAAAAACCGGAAAATTGAAAAATCGGAAATCGAAGAATTAAAAACGTAAAATCGAAAATTCAAAAATCAAAAAAATCGGAAAGTAAAATATAATCGAAAAATGCAAAAAAATTGCAGCAAAGTCTAAAAACTGACCAACAGAAAAATCAACAAATCGAAAAACGGAAACACCGAAAACTCGAAAATTCAAAATACCGCAAATTTGAAAAATCAGAAAATGGGAAAGTAAAAAAATCGAAAAGTTGATACAAAAATGGAAACTGAAAAATCTAATTAGATGAAACGGTTGGTCGAAAAAACGAAAAATCGAAAATCGAAGTGATCTCTTTTTGAGACAGCCTGTATAAGTAAATCTTAAAAATATTACTGCAATAACGGATATAATAAAGCGTCAACCATGATTGATAAACTTTAATCCAAAATTATGAAGTTTATAAACTGAACATTTTTTTTGTTTTTTGAAATGTCTTTGTCACTTCAAAAAATATCCGTGACTTAATTTAATGTGAATTTTATAACTATGGTTGGCACAATTAGACCTAATATTAGTGTGATTTTGAGCATATTCTCGATTTTATTAAAGTCACAGATATTGCAAAAAAAATTGGGCTCAGGTTCCAACTAATTGACAAGATTACAAAGTATTCAGTTTTACAATTCTTGATTTCTTCAATAAAATAAATTTACTCAGTCATTATTTTTTTTGAGTCACCCTGTATGTATAAACAAATCCAAAAAATATAAATGGAATGGTAAATCACAAGTACAGACTCATCATATTCTGAACATTTTAGATAGGGTATTTATAAAATTAAATCAGAGTAAGAATTTGGTCAACACGTAAAACATTTGCGAACGAATCACGTGTGGGAGAGTTTGGAAAACTGGCGATTATTTTTCTCCCATGGGTACGTTAACGCCGACATTTAACCGTCGTACCGGTCGTACCGTGAATGCCACTCGGCCATGAACTACCAAAAACGCACTTGTCATTGATCTTTATTTGCTCTAGGAGAGTAAACAAGTGATCGCTTTTTCTCCTCACATGGCTAAAAAAAATCGAATTTGTTGCGTTTTTAAGGCAAGAATGTAGAAACAAGAACACGGTACTTTCTAATAGCAGGTTTATTAACTATTAAGGAACAATCGTATGCAATCTTTAAATGTCAGACTCTTACAGCAAAATACCACGGTTATAAGATAATAAGGATAAAAATTTAGTCTTTTATAATGAGGTTTCTTAAGAGTACTCCGGGCTGAAATCGTAGTTTTCTCTTTTAAACTCGATTAGTTTTTTGCGATTCGAAAAAATAAAATACTCTCGATTTCGATCCAAATCTCACAATTTAGAATGTATCAATATGGAGCTCGACCTTGCGTGCCGTTATTTCAATTTCAAGGCTAAAAATTACTTAATTGTGTCTACTAAGTCACAAAAAAAAAATAAGTTCCTACATGTTTTAAAAGTCAATTATAATTTGCTGTAATGATATCATTTCGTGGCTAAATTAGACGTAAGGTGGCAAAAAATTTAGAGAATTCAGCATACGGAACCGTAGCTACACGAAAATAGTTGCCGAGACAATTTTTGGAACTACAGCAAATTTTGCAAAAGTAGCAAATACTACTTTCACCGGAAACTTGATGCAATTATGTTAATATTCGCATTTTTTATAACTTGGGCCACTTTTGCGGAAACACCTGCATACATTAAAGTCGATAGAATTAAATACCACACTATAGTTTGATAGCTGGTTTAACCTTTCGAGCTCTTTTTTGCGCAAGATCGACTGCGTCAGAGATCGTGCGATGGTTCAAAACTAACGAAAAACCTAAAGCTCTTTAGATTTTTTGTATTTATTTATCACCAAAGCGAAAGTCCTGCTCACACTCCAATTTCCTTTTCCAGCAAAAACGCGCCTTCTGATTGTTTTTGATCCCAACCACACGCCGCGCCATGAATAATTCACGAACACCCAACGTCGCATTCCTCCAACTCCAGCCCCAAAACGCGACCTCATCTACTTTTAAACCCCATCTACAATTGTATTCAAATTTGCCACTTACACAAGCATAAATCAGTGGACCTACCTTGGAATCCCACGAGCTTTTCCTGTGATGATGGCTCTTTTTCTCCATTGTGACAGTCATGGTTGCACGTCACGTAAACCACATGGGCCCCAAATCGCACTGTTTGAACGTTTTTGTCACGTCGGCTTTGCGTAACTGTAGCACCGTTTGCAGTTAAAAGGTGTTTCTTCACCACATTCTTTTTCTTTAATTGGGATGATTAATGGGCGCTTGTTTTCACATCATGGGTTTCACTGCAGTTTTTCTTCGGAAGTGATGATGACTTTCTCCTGGAAGAGGATTGAATTATTAATGGGGCTTGTGGATGGAGAAGAGATTATTGTCATCGGAGATGGCTTTCTAGTTAGCGTTATCGTGGAAGATTGAATTTTTTTGGCGTGAAAACAATAAAGAGTTTGAGTGCTCGTGTGAACACGGGTCATTAGGGATCGAGGACGAGGCGTGATTTTTACGAAGATGGATTATGAAAAGATTTTTTCAAATATCGGTTGAAAATAGCTCATTGTTGGCATACTTTCTTCGGTACTTAAGAGCGATTAACTCTCTCCTATTGCAGCCAAAAAAGCAAAACTGGTCTGTGCGTTGAGGAAGTGCGGAGGATGCAATTAATCTTTTTGTTTAAAAATTGCGAGCTAAAACCAGTCGTATGTGCTTGAACAAGCAATCAAAGCATAAGTAGCACAAAAACTTGAATAAACAAGTAATTGACGTTAAATGGCGAATAAAAATACGACGTTACGTAAAAAAGATGGAACGATAAGTGGAAAAATATGCGGAAGAAAATGCAACAGCACAAAAAAATGTTTCAAATAGTTTTAAAATATTTGCACGATTTCATAGCATTCGGTTTTTGCAATGTCAAAGTTAAATCGTAAAATGTTACACAATTTTGATTTTTTCTCCAAAAATCATATAAAACTAAACAAAGGGACAAATTAGTAGTAAGTAAAATGGTACATTTCACCCCACATTTTTTTTTAATTTATTATAAGGTGATTTATCATTTTTAACAAGCCAGTTTTGACGATACAGTGTTTTTTTAAATTTTTTTTTTAATTCTCAAAATCAGCGGATTATACCGGGTGTCTGGAAAATGGCGGATTAACTCCTCACTACGCTCTTAACATTCAATTGGTGAGTTTGGGAAAAATAGTAACAAAAAATCCTTCTCACATTTTGGTGGAGTTATAAAGATTTTGAAATTGGTCCTTTTGCTACGTTTAACAATTAAACAACACATTCATTATCACAATAACTAGTAATAAAACTTGTCTTAGTAAGTACTAGCCCCGCCCACCCACCCTCTCTTTTCTTAGAGGATATGTGATTTGCCAAAATCACTCTTATCTTAGCAGAATCTAGCCCCGCCCACCCACCCTCTCCTTTCTTAGAAAGTATCTCATTTGCCAAAATCAGTTTTATCTCGATTTCTCGACATTTCGATTCCTCGATTCTCGGTTTTCCAATTTTTTTCAGTTTTTTCGAATTTTTGACTTTGGGATTTTTTTGAATTATTGATTTCTCGAGATATCGTTTTTTATTGATTTTTCGATTTCTCAACACAATTTCGATTTAAATTTTTCAGTTTTTCGATTTTTGAATTTTTCGATTTCCCGATTCTTCGATTTTTTATTTCTAGATTTTTCAGTTTTGCGATATTTCGATCTTTGAATTTTCAAATTTTCAATTAGAATTCCATGACTTTTTCATTTCTCGAGATACCGATTTACCGACTTCTCGAATTTTCAATTTTTAGATTGTTCCTTTTTTTTGATTCCTCGATTTCCCGATTTTCTCAGTTATTCGACTTTTCGATGTTGGGACTTTTTTGAATTATTGATTTGCGATTTTTCGTTTCGTTGATTTCGCGATTTTTCGATTTCTTAAATTTTAAAGTTTTGGATTAGGATTTTTTGAATTTTTTATTTCTCCAGACATCGATTCATCGAGTTTTCGGTTTCTCCGTTTTTCAAATGTCAATTTTACGATTTCTCGATTTTTTCCAGTTTTTCGACTTTTCGATTTTAGGGTTTCTTGAATTTTCGATTCCTCGATTTTTCGACTTTCATTTTTTCGATTTTTCAATACATATTTCGACTTAAGTTTTTCAGTTTTTCGATTGTTCATTTTTTGGATTTTCTCATTCTTTGATGTTTTATTTCTCGGTTTTTCGATTGTTTGAATTTTAAAATTTTTGTTTTTTCGATTGTCCGATTTCGTAGTATTTCGAATTTTCGAATTTAAATTTCCTTGACTTTTTGATGTCTCGAAATACCGATTTATCGATTTCTCGGTTTCTCACTTCAATTTTCAATTTCACAATTTCTGGATTTTTCAATTTTTAGATTGTTCGATTTCTCGACTTTTCGATTTTTCGATTCCTCGAGTTCTCGATTTTCCGATTTTTTCAGGTTTTCGAATTTTAGATTTTAGGATTTTTTGAATTTTTGATTTCTCGAGGTATCGTTTTTTATCGACTTTTCAGTTTTTCGAATTATGAATTTTTCAATTTCCCGATTCTTCGATTTTTTATTTGTAGATTTTTTTGTTTTTTGAATTTTCGAATTTTCGATTTCCAAATTTTTCAGTTTTGCGATTTTTCGTTTTCTCGTTGCTTTGATTTATTTCGATTTCTTGAATTTTTGATTTCTCCAGACATCGATTTATCGAGTTTCCGGTTTCTCCGTTCTTCAAACGTCAATTTTACGATTTTTGGATTTTTCTGTATTTTGTTAATTTTTCGAAATTCTCGACTTTTCGAATTCTCAATTTTTTAGTTTTGTGGTTTTTTAAATTTCTCGATTCTTTCATTTTTTATTTCTCGTTTTTTCGATTTTAATTTTTTGGATTTTAAAATTTTCGATTTTTCGATTTCTCTACTTTTGATTTTTCGATTCCTGGAGTTCCCAATTTTTACATTTTTTTCAGTTTTTCGACTCTTCGATTTTAGGATTTCTTGAATTTTCGATTCCTGGATTTTCAATTTCTCGACTTTTAGTTTTTTGGATTTCGATTTTTTGACTTTAATTTTTTTCGATTTCTTATTTCTCGGTTTTTCGATTGTTTGAATTTTAAAATTTTTGATTTTTCGATTGTCCGATTTCATAGTATTTCGAATTTTATTTTCAATTTATCGACTTCTCGGTTTTGCACTTTTCAATTTTCAATTTCACAATTTCTTGATTTTTCAATTTTTAGATTCCTCGAGCTCTCGAATTTCCGATTTTTTCAGGTTTTCGAATTTTAGATTTTAGAATTTTTTTGGATTTTTGAGTTCTCGAAGTGTCGTTTTTTATCGACTTTTCGGTTTTTCGATTTTTAAATTTTTCAATTTCGCGATTCTTCGATTTCTCAATTTTTCAGTTTTGCGATTTTTCGATTTTTGAATTTTCAGATTTTCGATTAGAATTTCTTGACTTTTTGATTTCTCGAGATACCGATTTATAGACTTTCGGTTTTCCATTTTTCAATTCTCAATCTTACGATTTCTCGAATTTTCAATTTTTAGATTGTTCGATTTTTTGATTCATTGATTTCCCGATTTTCGCAGTTTTTCGACTTTACGATGTTAGGATTTTTTGGGATTTTTGTTTTCTCGAGATATCGGTTTATCGACTTTTCGGTTCCCCGCTTTGCAATTTTCAATTTTTAGATTTTTTGAATTTTTGACTTCTCAATTTTTCAATTTTTCAGTTTTGCGATTTTTCGTTTTCTCGTTTCTTTGATTTATTTCCAGATTTTTCGATTTCTCGAACTTTTGGATTAGGATTTTTTGAGTTTTTGATTTCTCGAGACATCGATTCACCGAGTTTTGGGTTTTCACGTTTTTCAAATGTCAATTTTACGATTTCTGGATTTTTCTATATTTCTATATTTCGAATTTCTTGACTTTTTGATTTCTCGAGATACAGATTTATCGACTTCTCGGTTTTCCATTTTTCAATTTTCAATTTTACGATTTCTCGAATTTTCAATTTTTAAGTTGTTCGATTTCGACTTTTCGATTTTTTATTCCTCGATTTCCCGATTTTCTGTTTTTTGACTCTTCGATGTTAGGATTTTTTTGAATTTTTGATTTCTCGAGATATCGATTTATCGACTTTTCGGTTTTCAATTTTTAGATTTTTTGAATTTTTGACTTCTCGATTTTTCAATTTTTCAGTTTTGCAATTTTTCGTTTCCTCGTTTCTTTGATTTATTTCAGGATTTTTGGATTTCCTTAATTTTAAAATTTTCGATTAGGATTGCGATTTTTCGATTTCTTTAATTTTAAAAATTTTGGATTATAATTTTTTGAATTTTTGAAATCTCGAGACATCGATTCATCGAATTTTCGGTTTTTCCGTTTTTCAAATGTCAATTTTACGATTTCTGGATTTTTTTATATTTCGAATTTGTTAATTTTTTAAAATTTTCGACTTTTCGAATTCTCGATTTATTAGTTTTGTGGTTTGTTGGATTTCTTGATTCTTCCATTTTTTATTTCTCGGCTTTTCGATTTTAATTTTTTGGATTTTAAAATTTTCGATTTTTCGATTTCTCGATTTTTTTGACTTTTCGATTTTAGGTTTTCTTAAATTTTAGCGTCCTCGATTTTTCAACTTCTCTACTTTTAGTTTTTTTCGACTTTTCAATATATATTACGATTGAAGTTTTTCACTTTTTCGATCGTTCAATTTTTGGATTTCCTCATTTTTTGATTTTTTATTTCTTGGTTTTTCGATTGTTTGAATTTTAAAATTTTTGATTTATTGTCCGATTTCGTAATATTTCGAATTTTCGAATTTAAATTTTCTTGCCTTTTTGATGTCTGTAAATACCGATTTATCGACTTCTCGGTTCTTCATTTTTCAATTTTCAATTTCACAATTTCTCGATTTTTCAATTTTTAGATTGTTCGATTTCTCGACTCGATTTCCGACTTTTTCAGGTTTTCGAATTTTAGATTTTAGGATTTTTTGAATTTTTGATTTCTCAAGGTATTGTTTTTTATCGACTTTTCGGTTTTTCGATTTCTGGATTTCTCAATACATATTTCGATTTAAATTTTTCAGTTTTTCGATTTTTGAATTTTTCAATTTCCCGATTCTTCGATTTTTTATTCTAGATTTTTCAGTTTTGCGATTTTTCGTTTTTTCGTTTCTTTGATTTATTTCGATTTCTTGAATTTTAAAATTTTGGATTAGGATTTCTTGAATTTTTTATTTCTCCAGACATCGATTCATCGAGTTTTCGGTTTCTTCGTTTTTCAAACGTCAATTTTAGGATTTCTGGATTTTTTTATATTTTGTTAGTCTTTTTAGACTTTTCGAATTCTCAATTTTGTGGTTTTTTAGATTTCTCGATTCTTCCATTTTTTATTTCTCGGTTTTTCGATTTTAATTTTAGGGATTTTAAAATTTTCGATTTTTCGATTCCTGGAGTTCCCAATTTTTAGATTTTTTTTCAGTTTTTCGACCTTTCGATTTTAGGATTTCTTGAATTTTCGATTCCTCGATTTTTAGTTTTTCGAAGTTTCAATTTTTCGACTTCCATTTTTTTCGATTTTTCAATACATATTTCGATTTAAATTTTTCAGTTTTTCGAATTTCGGATTTCTTGACTTTTTGATCTCTCAAAATATCGCTTTATCGACTTTTCGGAGTTTTCCAATTTTCAATTTTCAGATTTTTTGACTTTTCAATTTTTCAGTTTTGCGATTTTTCGATTTCTCGTTTCTTCGATTCTTAATTGCGCGATTTTTCGATTTCTTGAATTTTTAAATTTTCGAGTAGGATTTCTTGAATTTTTGATTTCTCGATTTTTTTAATTTGTCGAATTTTAGTTTTTTAGATTTTCGATTTTTTGACTTTCACTTTTCCGATTTTTTTAAAATCTCGATTTTTCGATACATAGGTTTTTTCGATTTTTTAATTCTCGGTCTTCGATTGTTTGAGATTTTAAATTTTTAATTTTTCGTTTTCTCGTTTCTTTGATTCATTTTGCGATTTTTCGATTTCTTGAATTTTCGAATTCTCAATTTTTTAGTTTTGAGGTTTTTTGGATTTTTCGATTCTTCCATTTTTTATTTCTCGGTTTTTCGATTTTAACTTTTTGGATTTTAACATTTTCGATTTTTCGACTTCTCTACTTTTGATTTTTCGATTCCTGGAGTTCCCATTTCTGAATTCTTTTCAGTTTTGTCCAACTTTTCAATTTCTGGGATTTTAGTTTTTTGGATTTTCAATTTTTACTTCCCGAGCGTAAGCAAAGGAAGTATTGTAATCGAGTCCGTCGGCCGACTCTCTACTTTTACGTTTTCTCGATCTTTCATGACCCCTAGAAGACGAAGAAATAGGTCTCCCATTTCCGTCTGTCTGTCCGTCTGTCCGTCTGTCCGTCTGTCCGTCCGTCTGTCCGTCTGTCCGTCTGTCCGTCCGTCTGTCCGTCTGTCCGTCCGTCTGTCCGTCTGTTGTCCCGGATTTTTATTAGACAGATAATCTCCGAAAGTACTCGACCGATTGTTGTGAAATTTTGTACTTATATTAAGAATATCATGTAGATGGTAAAACGCTAACCAAAATTTGTCTAATCATCCCCACCACTAATGCGATGACGTCACTTCAAAATTGTACATAGTAAATGGGTTTTCAATTGTATAAAATAACATAGTCCTACACATGTAGTTTACAACTCCGAATCGACTTTTCACCCGAAACGTCCAGATTTTTGGAAAAAAAATCAAAATTATAAAACAACATTTTGAAATTTAATTTTTAATCTGCTAACCAGAATGCTTTGAAATGTTGCAGATGTTTTAAGGCTATAAAGAGCATCATAAATCTTTAGTCAAAAAATATTTGCTTATCCCCTCCAAAAACTTGATGACGTCAGCTCAAAAGTTTGTGGAATAAATCATATCTAAAATGTACAAAATATGATGAGTCTGTACTTGTGATCTATCACTCCATTCATATTTTTTGGATTTGCATATACAGGGTGACTCAAAAAAATTAATGAATGCGTAAATTTATTTTACTGATTTACTCAGAAACTACAAAACCGAATGCTTTGAAATCTTGCAGATGTTTTAAGGTTCTAAAGAGCATAATAAATGTTTAGTCAAAATATATTTGCTTATCCCCTCCAAAAAATTGATGACGTCAGCTCGAAAGTTTGCCGAATAAATCCTATCTAAACTGTAAAAATATGATGAGTCTGTATTTGTAATTTATCACTCCATTCATATTTTTTGGATTTGCATATACAGGGTGACTCAAAAAAATTAATGAATGCGTAAATATATTTTATTGATTTAATCAGGAACTACAAAACCGAATGCTCTGAAATCTTGCAGATGTTTTAAGGTCATAAAGAGCATAATAAATGTCTAGTCAAAATATATTTGCTTATCCCCTCCAAAAACTTGATGACGTCAGCTCGAAAGTTTGCCGAATAAATCATATCTAAAATGTACAAAATATGATGAGTCTGTACTTGTCATTTATCACTCCATTTATATTTTTTGGATTTGCATATACAGAGTGACTCAAAAAAATTAATGAATGCGTAAATATATTTTATTGATTTAATCAGGAACTACAAAACCGAATTCTTTGAAATCCACTGCGAAAAAAAAACATAATAGGCATGCAGTCGTCACGTTTCCGACAGCGAGGGAAGTACTGTCTAAACTCTTTAGACCAATTTTTCAACTTTAATTTTTTTCGATTTTTCAATAGATCAATTTTTGGATTTCCTCATCCTTTGATTTTTGATTTTTTGATTGTCCGATTTCATAGTATTTCGAATTTTCGAATTTAAATTTTCTTGACTTTTTGATTTCTCGAGATACCGATTTATCGACTTTCCGGTTTTCCACTTTTCAATTTTATATTTCACAATTTCTCGATTTTTCAGTTTTCCGATTTTTTCAGATTTTTGAATTTTAGATTTTAGGATTTTTTGAATTTTTGATTTCTCGAGGTGTCGTTTTTTATCGACTTATCGGTTTTTCGGTTTCTCGATTTTTCAATACATATTTCGATTAAAATTTTTCAGTTTTTCGAATTTAGGACTTCTTGACTTTTTGATCTCTCACAATATCGATTTGTCCAGTTTTCGGTTTTTCCATTTTTCAATTTTCAGATTTTTTGATTTTTCAATTTTTCAGTTTTGCGATTAGGATTTCTTGAATTTTCGATTTCTTGAATTTTAGTTTTTTAGATTGTTCGAATTCTCGACTTTTCCATTTATCGATTCCTCGAGGTCTCCATAATTTCAGTTTTTCGAATTTTCGTTTTTAGAGTTTTTTGTTAATTTTTGATTTCTTGAGTTTTTTGCTTTTTCAATTTCCCGATTCTTCAATTTTTAATTTCTCGATTTTTCAGTTGTTCGAATTTAGGATTTCTTGACTTTTTCATTTCTCAAAATACCGATTTATCGACTTTTCGGTGTTTCCATTTCTCGAATTTCAATTTTTAGATTTTTTTAATTTTCGATTTTTCGTTTCTTCGACTCAAGTACTGATGACTAACTTTTACAAAAAATGATCCAAATTTGGAAACATTACGAGCTTGCTTATATGCACAAAAAAATCAATCCCGAAAATATGGCTAATTTTCGACAACAAACATCAACAAAACAATTACGTAAAAACAAAGATAAAAAGAATGTCAAAACGTAAACAAAGCAGATGAAAATTATAAGATAAGTTACATAAATAACACAGTTTGATAATATGAAAAAAACAGTAATATGCGTACCAAAACAATTAAGAAAGCGTGAGACAAGAATAATACGTTTTTAGTTTACACATGAATACGGAAGTAACATAAAAAATAAATATCACAATTTTTTATCCTTCCTACCTTTCTCTGAACCTAAATTCCGTCGTTAGTTATGCAAAAATTCGCGCACACACAGTATTGCTTCTAAAATAATCACTTTACCGAGTCTACGAGTGTCCCAAAAACGGTGCATTGCGCGAGCTAGAAAAACTAATGGACTGTTACAGTAAGTTGTGTAATTGCTCAAAGACACGATTGTCATGTTATGTCATGTTTTATGTATTGTGCGACAACAGTACTGTTGAAAAAATCAAACATTACTCGAAACAAACCGTTACGCCAGATACCGGTTCTTACACGAAATGTAAAATTCTTCGTGGGAAGACTGTTTTAATTTTTCTTTGTAAAATTTTCCGCCTACTGTAAAGTTCACGTATTTTCAATGAGGAAAAACCGGAAATGTCAAAAATCTACATAACGCAATTTAAGCAGCCTCGAACTGGTAAGAGATTGTGATACGAGGAGAAAATCCGTCGCAACAAAGCCACCAATGAAAATAAGAATCACCTTGTAAGTGAGTCATTTGACAATTTCGACATTTTTTCCTATCAATGTAGAACTTTTCTTTCTCAAGAGACCTGTTCTCGAATAATAATGTAATAATTACGGGAAACGTGTTAATTAACGCGGATGACTACAAAATCTGAAACTTGTAACCATTGTACATTGTTGCATTGAGAAAAAATAATTTTCGACAGGTATCTACGTAGAAAGTACCGATCGGGCCCATTTTTAATTACGTTTCTTCTACCTTTCGTTACAGAATAACTTTCTCCGTATTCGAGTCGATCGGGTTTTGTTATTTATGTTGTTAATTTTTTCGAGTCTTATCCGTTTCTCCGTCGCATAGTCCGTGTTTCGCTCGAACACATGTTAATTGTTAATGCCGTTGGTTTAGTGTGTCAATAAAGTGGAACAGACTCGTTCGGTTATCACCGTTACAACAATAATTACGATCATCGTCTAGCTGGGAGTTCTTGCGAACGCCGTCCTGACCCGTACAACATAAAATTATTTTACTACCTTGTAATCTAGGCGATTACACGCTCTGATGACTGCGGATGCAGACATTACGAGCGTTAATGAGTGTATATGGAAAATCAAATTTAATTATGTAGAAATTCGTAACTCACTCTGTATATTCCCGGGCGATTAGTTTGCGATAATTTATGCATCATTTCTCTCGAGAAATCTACAAATTAAATTACTTATCTACTTTCTCGAATTATACAATTATTATGATGGTAGGAGCAAAAAATTTGCGAATCTATATTTGAGGAACTACAACCACAAGGCTGTTGCAAAATTTCATCATAAATCATTGGGTGTTTTGTCAAGCACAAAATGTGGAAACTATGAAGAGTAACTGTTGTATTGAAAATAAACTAAAATGATGCGGGTTATTCACGAGTGTTAAACACGAAAGATTATTTCATAATGTTTTTCGATACGATTAATAATGACGATATTGTTTGGAGATCGACAGGGATCACGTTTTAGACCTCCATTATTTTGCTTTCTCATGAGCGACTTACAAATTTGGAAAATAAACGACTGTGACATTTGTAGTTTTGCAAAGACTATTTTTATCGACGTGAATGACAAGGATAATTAAACTATTATTATTATTGAAGATAAAAATTGGTCTAAAGAGTTTAGACAGCCTATTGTGTTTTTTTTCTCATTACATTTTTGTAGTGGGAATTTAAAAAAAAATTGTGATGACGGCATCAACATTTTTGCAAGGACACGTATATCAGTTGGGATAGATGTAGTGTAATACTAAGAATAAAATTATTATATTCTCAAATTTTCGGGAAAATGAATTGGGTCGTTTTGAATATTGATTTGTAATAATCAATAAAATAACGAAACAATTTACTCACGTATACGTATCAGAGGCAACTGAAAATCGTGTATGTATAAACATTCTTAATTTAAGATGACAAGCGTAACAGCATACGTGAGAGTCAAACAGAGAAACTGTAAACAAAACGACCATCGGTTTTATTGCTTCGACTTCCGCTTATTATAAAAAACATTGGGTTTTATTTTAATTCTTGACGGTGAAATTCACAATTGGTTGATTATAAACATGTCTATTTCACATTCGCGGAACCAAGTGAACGCATAAAACAAATGCAGGTCTGTAATGTTAAAGTCGATGTAAATAAGCGTGCTACCCTTATGTTTCAACCGAGTTTTTCCTTTAACAAATTTTGTGTCTACCAAATTGGGTTGGTTGGGGTGTAATACTAATAATAAGTGTTGCCTTTAATTTAATCAATAAAATAAATTGACTTGATTAATTTTTTTGAACCACCTCTTAAGAAAATCTAAAAAATATGAATGGAATGATAAATCACAAGTACAAACTCATCATAGTTTTTGCATTTTAGATAGGATTTATTCAGCAAAATTTAAGGGTGACGTCAACAATTTTTTTAGGAGGGATGAACAAATACATTTTGAACAAAAGTTTACCATGCTTATAATAACTTTAAAATATTCCCAAGATTTCAAAGCATTCGGTTTTGTAATTCCTGATTAAATCGATAAAATAAATTCACGCCTTCATTAATTTTTTTGAGTCACCCTGCATATGCACATCCAAAAATATGAATGGAATGATAAATCACAAGTACAGACTCATCATATTTTGTACATTTTAGATACGATTTATTCGGCAAACTTTTGAGCTGACGTCATCAGTTTTTTGTAGAAGATAACCAAATATATTTTGACTAAAAATTTATTATGCTCTTTATAACCTTAAAACATCTGCAAGATTTCAAAGCATTCGGTTTTGTAGTTCCTGATTAAATCAATAAAATAAATTTACGCATTCATTAATTTTTTTGAGTCACCCTGTATATGCAATTTTTGATTTCTCGAGACATCGATTCATCGACTTTTCGATTTTCCATTTTTCAATTTTCAATTTTTGTATTTTTTGAATTTTTGACTTCTCGATTTTTCAATTTTTCAGCTTTGCGATTTTTCGTCTTTTTGATTTATTTCGCAATTTTTCGAATTCTCAATTTTTTAGTTTTGTGGTTATTTGGATTTCTCGATTCAGTTCCATTTTTTATTTCTCGGTTTTTCGATTTTAATTTTTTGGATTTTTGAAATTTTCGATTTTTCGATTTCTCTACTTTTGATTTTTCGACTCCTGGATTTCTCGATTTTTTTCAGTTTTTCGACTTTTCGATTTTAGAATTTTTTGAATTTTCGATCCCTCGATTTTTCAATTTCTCCATTTTTAGTTTTTTGGATTTTCGATTTTTCGACTTTCATTTTTTTCGATTGTCCGAATTCGTAGTATTTCGAATTTTCGAATGTAAATTTTCTTGACTTTTTGATATCTCGAAATACCGATTTATTGACTTCTCGGTTTTCCACTTTTCAATTTTCAATTTCACAATTTTCTGATTTTATCAGGTTTTCCAATTTTAGATTTTAGGATTTTTTGAATTTTTGATGTCTCCAGGTATCGTTTTTTATTGACTTTTCGGTTTTTCGATTTCTCGATTTCTCAATACATATTTCGATCTAAATTTTTCAGTTTTTCAATTTTTGAATTTTTTAATTTCCCGATTCTTCGATTTTTTATTTCTAGATTTTTCAGATTTTTGAATTTTCGACTTTTAGATTTCCCAATTTTATACTTTTGGGATTTTTCGTTTTCTCGTTTCTTTGATTTCTCCAGTCATCGATTCATCGAGTTTTCGGTTTCTCCGTTTTTCAAATTTCAATTTTACGGTTTCTGGATTTTTCTACATTTTGTTAATTTTTCGAAATTTTCGACTTTTCTAATTCTCAATTTTTTAGTTTTGTGATTGTTTAGATTTCTCGATTCTTCCATTTTTTATTTCAACAGTTTTTCGATTTTAATTTTTTGGATTTTAAAATTTTAGATTTTTCGATTTCTCTACTTTTGATTTTTCGATTTCTGGAGTTCTCAATTTTTAGATTTTTTTCAGTTTTTCGACTTTTCGGTTTTAGGATTTCTTGAATTTTCAATTTCTCGATTTTTAGTTTTTTGGATTTTCGAATTTTCGACTTTCACTTTTTTAGATTTTGCAATACATATTTCGATTTAAATTTTTCAGTTTTTCGAATTTAGGATTTCTTGACTTTTTCTCTAATTTCTCAAAATACCGATTTATCGACTTTTCGGTGTTTCCATTTTTCGATTTTTTGACTTTTCAATTTTTCAGTTTTGAGATTTTTCGATTTCTTGTTTCTTCGATTCTTAATTTCGCGATTTTTCGATTTCTTGAATTTTTAAATTTTCGATTAGGATTTCTTGAATTTTTGATTGTCCGATTTCTTCGTTTTTCGATTTTTCCAATTTAGAATTTCTTGACTTTTTGATTTCCCGAGATACCGATTTATCCACTTCTCGATTTTTAGATTGTTCGATTTCGACTTTTCGATTTTTTGATTCCTCGATTTTCCGATTTTCTCAGTTTTTCGACTTTTCGGTGTTTGGATTTTTTTGAATTTTTGATTTCTCGAGATATCGATTTATCGACTTTTCAGTTTTTCATTTTTCTATTCTTCGATTTTTGAATTTTTGACTTCTCGATCTTTCAATTTTTCAGTTTTGCGATTTTTTCGTTGTCTCGTTTTTTTGATTTATTTCGCGATTTTTCGATTTCTTGAATTTTAAAATTTTGGATTAGGATTTTTCGAATTTTTGATTTCTCGAGACATCGATTCATCGAGTTTTCAGTTTTTCCATTTTTCAAATGTCAATTTTACGATTTCTGGATTTTTTTTAATATTGATTTGTAATAATCAATAAAATAACAAAACAATTTACTCACGTATACGTATCAGAGGCAACTGAAAATCGTGTATGTATAAACATTCTTAATTTAAGATGACAGGCGTAACAGCATACGTGAGAGTCAAACAGAGAAACTGTAAACAAAACGACCATCGGTTTTATTGCTTCGACTTCCGCTTATTATATAAAACATTGGGTTTTATTTTAATTTTTGACGGTGGAATTCACAATTGGTTGATTATAAACATATCTATTTCACATTCGCGGAACCAAGTGAGCGCATAAAACAAATGCAGGTCTGTAATGTTAAAGTCGATGTAAATAAGCGTGCTATCCTTATGTTTCAACCGAGTTTTTCCTTTAACAAATTTTGTGTCTACCAAATTGGGTTGGTTGGGGTGTAATACTAATAATAAGTGTTGCCTTTAATTTAATCAATAAAATAAATTGACTTCATTAATTTTTTTGAACCACCTCTTAAGAAAATCTAAAAAATTAGAATGGAATGATAAATCACAAGTACAAACTCATCATATTTTTTGCATTTTAGATAGCATTTATTCAGCAAAATTTAAGGGTGACGTCATCAATTTTTTTAGGAGGGATGAACAAATACATTTTGAACAAAAGTTTACCATGCTTATAATAACTTTAAAATATTCCCAAGATTTCAAAGCATTCGGTTTTGTAATTCCTGATTAAATCGATAAAATAAATTCACGCCTTCATTAATTTTTTTGAGTCACCCTGCATATGCACATCCAAAAATATGAATGGAATGATAAATCACAAGTACAGACTCATCATATTTTGTACATTTTAGATACGATTTATTCGGCAAACTTTTGAGCTGACGTCATCAGTTTTTTGTAGAAGATAACCAAATATATTTTGACTAAAAATTTATTATGCTCTTTATAACCTTAAAACATCTGCAAGATTTCAAAGCATTCGGTTTTGTAGTTCCTGATTAAATCAATAAAATAAATTTACGCATTCATTAATTTTTTTGAGTCACCCTGTATATGCAATTTTTGATTTCTCGAGACATCGATTCATCGACTTTTCGATTTTCCATTTTTCAATTTTCAATTTTTGTATTTTTTGAATTTTTGACTTCTCGATTTTTCAATTTTTCAGCTTTGCGATTTTTCGTCTTTTTGATTTATTTCGCAATTTTTCGAATTCTCAATTTTTTAGTTTTGTGGTTTTTTGGATTTCTCGATTCAGTTCCATTTTTTATTTCTCGGTTTTTCGATTTTAATTTTTTGGATTTTTGAAATTTTCGATTTTTCGATTTCTCTACTTTTGATTTTTCGACTCCTGGATTTCTCGATTTTTTTCAGTTTTTCGACTTTTCGATTTTAGAATTTTTTGAATTTTCGATTCCTCGATTTTTCAATTTCTCCATTTTTAGTTTTTTGGATTTTCGATTTTTCGACTTTCATTTTTTTCGATTGTCCGAATTCGTAGTATTTCGAATTTTCGAATGTAAATTTTCTTGACTTTTTGATATCTCGAAATACCGATTTATTGACTTCTCGGTTTTCCACTTTTCAATTTTCAATTTCACAATTTTCTGATTTTATCAGGTTTTCGAATTTTAGATTTTAGGATTTTTTGAATTTTTGATGTCTCCAGGTATCGTTTTTTATTGACTTTTCGGTTTTTCGATTTCTCGATTTCTCAATACATATTTCGATCTAAATTTTTCAGTTTTTCAATTTTTGAATTTTTTAATTTCCCGATTCTTCAATTTTTTATTTCTAGATTTTTCAGATTTTTGAATTTTCGACTTTTAGATTTCCCAATTTTATACTTTTGGGATTTTTCGTTTTCTCGTTTCTTTGATTTCTCCAGTCATCGATTCATCGAGTTTTCGGTTTCTCCGTTTTTCAAATTTCAATTTTACGGTTTCTGGATTTTTCTACATTTTGTTAATTTTTCGAAATTTTCGACTTTTCTAATTCTCAATTTTTTAGTTTTGTGGTTGTTTAGATTTCTCGATTCTTCCATTTTTTATTTCAACAGTTTTTCGATTTTAATTTTTTGGATTTTAAAATTTTAGATTTTTCGATTTCTCTACTTTTGATTTTTCGATTTCTGGAGTTCTCAATTTTTAGATTTTTTTCAGTTTTTCGACTTTTCGGTTTTAGGATTTCTTGAATTTTCAATTTCTCGATTTTTAGTTTTTTGGATTTTCGAATTTTCGACTTTCACTTTTTTAGATTTTGCAATACATATTTCGATTTAAATTTTTCAGTTTTTCGAATTTAGGATTTCTTGACTTTTTCTCTAATTTCTCAAAATACCGATTTATCGACTTTTCGGTGTTTCCATTTTTCGATTTTTTGACTTTTCAATTTTTCAGTTTTGAGATTTTTCGATTTCTTGTTTCTTCGATTCTTAATTTCGCGATTTTTCGATTTCTTGAATTTTTAAATTTTCGATTAGGATTTCTTGAATTTTTGATTGTCCGATTTCTTCGTTTTTCGATTTTTCCAATTTACAATTTCTTGACTTTTTGATTTCCCGAGATACCGATTTATCCACTTCTCGATTTTTAGATTGTTCGATTTCGACTTTTCGATTTTTTGATTCCTCGATTTTCCGATTTTCTCAGTTTTTCGACTTTTCGATGTTTGGATTTTTTTGAATTTTTGATTTCTCGAGATATCGATTTATCGACTTTTCAGTTTTTCATTTTTCTATTCTTCGATTTTTGAATTTTTGACTTCTCGATCTTTCAATTTTTCAGTTTTGCGATTTTTTCGTTGTCTCGTTTTTTTGATTTATTTCGCGATTTTCGATTTCGTGAATTTTAAAATTTTGGATTAGGATTTTTCGAATTTTTGATTTCTCGAGACATAGATTCATCGAGTTTTCAGTTTTTCCATTTTTCAAATGTCAATTTTACGAATTCTGGATTTTTTTTAATATTGATTTGTAATAATCAATAAAATAACGAAACAATTTACTCACGTATACGTATCAGAGGCAACTGAAAATCGTGTATGTATAAACATTCTTAATTTAAGATGACAGGCGTAACAGCATACGTGAGAGTCAAACAGAGAAACTGTAAACAAAACGACCATCGGTTTTATTGCTTCGACTTCCGCTTATTATATAAAACATTGGGTTTTATTTTAATTCTTGACGGTGAAATTCACAATTGGTTGATTATAAACATGTCTATTTCACATTCGCGGAACCAAGTGAGCGCATAAAACAAATGCAGGTCTGTAATGTTAAAGTCGATGTAAATAAGCGTGCTACCCTTATGTTTCAACCGAGTTTTTCCTTTAACAAATTTTGTGTCTACCAAATTGGGTTGGTTGGGGTGTAATACTAATAATAAGTGTTGCCTTTAATTTAATCAATAAAATAAATTGACTTCATTAATTTTTTTGAACCACCTCTTAAGAAAATCTAAAAAATATGAATCGAATGATAAATCACAAGTACAAACTCATCATATTTTTTGCATTTTAGATAGGATTTATTCAGCAAAATTTAAGGGTGACGTCATCAATTTTTTTAGGAGGGATGAACAAATACATTTTGAACAAAAGTTTATCATGCTTATAATAACTTTAAAATATTCCCAAGATTTCAAAGCATTCGGTTTTGTAATTCCTGATTAAATCGATAAAATAAATTCACGCCTTCATTAATTTTTTTGAGTCACCCTGCATATGCAAATCCAAAAATATGAATGGAATGATAAATCACAAGTACAGACTCATCATATTTTGTACATTTTAGATACGATTTATTCGGCAAACTTTTGAGCTGACGTCATCAGTTTTTTGTAGAAGATAACCAAATATATTTTGACTAAAAATTTATTATGCTCTTTATAACCTTAAAACATCTGCAAGATTTCAAAGCATTCGGTTTTGTAGTTCCTGATTAAATCAATAAAATAAATTTACGCATTCATTAATTTTTTTGAGTCACCCTGTATATGCAATTTTTGATTTCTCGAGACATCGATTCATCGACTTTTCGATTTTCCATTTTTCAATTTTCAATTTTTGTATTTTTTGAATTTTTGACTTCTCGATTTTTCAATTTTTCAGCTTTGCGATTTTTCGTCTTCTTGATTTATTTCGCAATTTTTCGAATTCTCAATTTTTTAGTTTTGTGGTTTTTTGGATTTCTCGATTCAGTTCCATTTTTTATTTCTCGGTTTTTCGATTTTAATTTTTTGGATTTTTGAAATTTTCGATTTTTCGATTTCTCTACTTTTGATTTTTCGACTCCTGGATTTCTCGATTTTTTTCAGTTTTTCGACTTTTCGATTTTAGAATTTTTTGAATTTTCGATTCCTCGATTTTTCAATTTCTCCATTTTTAGTTTTTTGGATTTTCGATTTTTCGACTTTCATTTTTTTCGATTGTCCGATTTCGTAGTATTTCGAATTTTCGAATGTAAATTTTCTTGACTTTTTGATATCTCGAAATACCGATTTATTGACTTCTCGGTTTTCCACTTTTCAATTTTCAATTTCACAATTTTCTGATTTTATCAGGTTTTCGAATTTTAGATTTTAGGATTTTTTGAATTTTTGATGTCTCCAGGTATCGTTTTTTATTGACTTTTCGGTTTTTCGATTTCTCGATTTCTCAATACATATTTCGATCTAAATTTTTCAGTTTTTCAATTTTTGAATTTTTTAATTTCCCGATTCTTCGATTTTTTATTTCTAGATTTTTCAGATTTTTGAATTTTCGACTTTTAGATTTCCCAATTTTATACTTTTGGAATTTTTCGTTTTCTCGTTTCTTTGATTTCTCCAGTCATCGATTCATCGAGTTTTCGGTTTCTCCGTCTTTCAAATTTCAATTTTACGGTTTCTGTATTTTTCTACATTTTGTTAATTTTTCGAAATTTTCGACTTTTCTAATTCTCAATTTTTTAGTTTTGTGGTTGTTTAGATTTCTCGATTCTTCCATTTTTTATTTCAACAGTTTTTCGATTTTAATTTTTTGGATTTTAAAATTTTAGATTTTTCGATTGCTCTACTTTTGATTTTTCGATTTCTGGAGTTCTCAATTTTTAGATTTTTTTCAGTTTTTCGACTTTTCGGTTTTAGGATTTCTTGAATTTTCAATTTCTCGATTTTTAGTTTTTTGGATTTTCGAATTTTCGACTTTCACTTTTTTAGATTTTGCAATACATATTTCGATTTAAATTTTTCAGTTTTTCGAATTTAGGATTTCTTGACTTTTTCTCTAATTTCTCAAAATACCGATTTATCGACTTTTCGGTGTTTCCATTTTTCGATTTTTTGACTTTTCAATTTTTCAGTTTTGAGATTTTTCGATTTCTTGTTTCTTCGATTCTTAATTTCGCGATTTTTCGATTTCTTGAATTTTTAAATTTTCGATTAGGATTTCTTGAATTTTTGATTGTCCGATTTCTTCGTTTTTCGATTTTTCCAATTTAGAATTTCTTGACTTTTTGATTTCCCGAGATACCGATTTATCCACTTCTCGATTTTTAGAGTGTTCGATTTCGACTTTTCGATTTTTTGATTCCTCGATTTTCCGATTTTCTCAGTTTTTCGACTTTTCGATGTTTGGATTTTTTTGAATTTTTGATTTCTCGAGATATCGATTTATCGACTTTTCAGTTTTTCATTTTTCTATTCTTCGATTTTTGAATTTTTGACTTCTCGATCTTTCAATTTTTCAGTTTTGCGATTTTTTCGTTGTCTCGTTTTTTTGATTTATTTCGCGATTTTTCGATTTCTTGAATTTTAAAATTTTGGATTAGGATTTTTCGAATTTTTGATTTCTCGAGACATCGATTCATCGAGTTTTCAGTTTTTCCATTTTTCAAATGTCAATTTTACGATTTCTGGATTTTTTTTAATATTGATTTGTAATAATCAATAAAATAACGAAACAATTTACTCACGTATACGTATCAAAAGTGAAATTCACAATGGTTGATTATAAACATGTCTATTTCACATTCGCGGAACCAAGTGAGCGCATAAAACAAATGCAGGTCTGTAATGTTAAAGTCGATGTAAATAAGCGTACTACCCTTATGTTTCAACCGAGTTTTTCCTTTAACAAATTTTGTGTCTACCAAATTGGGTTGGTTGGGGTGTAATACTAATAATAAGTGTTGCCTTTAATTTAATCAATAAAATAAATTGACTTCATTAATTTTTTTGAACCACCTCTTAAGAAAATCTAAAAAATATGAATGGAATGATAAATCACAAGTACAAACTCATCATATTTTTTGCATTTTAGATAGGATTTATTCAGCAAAATTTAAGGGTGACGTCATCAATTTTTTTAGGAGGGATGAACAAATACATTTTGAACAAAAGTTTACCATGCTTATAATAAGTTTAAAATATTCCCAAGATTTCAAAGCATTCGGTTTTGTAATTCCTAATTAAATCGATAAAATAAATTCACGCCTTAATTTTTTTGAGTCACCCTGCATATGCAAATCCAAAAATATGAATGGAATGATAAATCACAAGTACAGACTCATCATATTTTGTACATTTTAGATACGATTTATTCGGCAAACTTTTGAGCTGACGTCATCAGTTTTTTGTAGAAGATAACCAAATATATTTTGACTAAAAATTTATTATGCTCTTTATAACCTTAAAACATCTGCAAGATTTCAAAGCATTCGGTTTTGTAGTTACTGATTAAATCAATAAAATAAATTTACGCATTCATTAATTTTTTTGAGTCACCCTGTATATGCAAATCGAAAAAATTTGAATGGAATGATAAATCACAAGAAGAGACTCACCATATTTTGTACATTTTAGATAGGATTTATTCAGCAAAATTTTGTGGTGACGTCATACATTTTTTAGGGGGGACGACCAAATACGTTTTGATCAAAAATTTACCATGCTTATGATAATTTTAAAATATCTTCAAGATTTCGAAGCATTCGGTTTTGTAGTTCCTGAGTAAATCAGTAAAATAAATTTACGCTTTCATTTATTTTCTTGAATCACCCTGTATATGCAAATCCAAAAAAATATGAATGGAGTGATAGATCACAAGTACAGACTCATCATATTTTGTACATTTTAGATATGATTTATTCGGCAAATTTTCGAGCTGACGTCATCAAGTTTTTGGAAGGGATAAGCAAATATATTTTGACTAAACATTTATTATGCTCTTTATGACCTTAAAACATCTGCTTACGCTCGGGAAGTAAAAATGGAAGTTATCAATCAGTTCGTGTTATCTCATTCACCGCAAACTTTCCATAACAAATCTATTTACGAGATACGAATCCTCCAACTTCCTCAACATTCTAACTTTTACTTATAGCTTATTAGCGCACCGCACATTCAATCACGCTATTAAAATATTCACCTGTCACAAACACTATTATTCCACACAATGAATAAGCTACAAGGTTGTAATTAATTAATTAGTGGCGTCTGGCCTAATTGCTCCATTTTTCCAATCAAACGCGTACCATAATAAATTAATTTCTTTCAACTTAGCTCCAATTTACCGCTACACGATGTAATTTAAATTTTTCGAGATAAAATCTCGCGTCGCATTCCTCCCAAAAACTAGAACGAAAACATCACCTTCGAAGCAAATTTATTCGAAAACATCTTCATCAAGTTCATCGCTCCATCATTCATTCGCCAAAAATATCCAACCTTATTTACGTTCCACCTCCGCTAAAAATAGCAGCAGGTTTGGGTTGTGTTGCTCTTGGATTGAAAATGGAAATCCGCGACCTTTAATTGTGGACACGTACGTCCCCATCTGCGACTAAAACAAGATCACGTATCGCGACGTCTGCATCCGTCCAAATTATTTCCACTAATTTGGTACCCGACGCTCGAACATCGCGGTACGAGACTACAAGAAGTTTTTCGAGCCACTCACCGTTATTTTCCACAATTCCACGGACACTAGCACGCTGGCGAAGTCTGCGAACACGCGCGCCGTTCACATCACCGACGGCTGGTAAAACTTAAATGCAGTCTTGCTCTTTCACCAGTCTTCGCGGGCCCGCGACACCATTCTCCAAATATGATCGCTTGCCCCACTATTTCAGCTTCGGGAGTCGGTCTTCGCGGACGCACGGATCGTGGATGAAAATGCGATTTTGGCGAACGGCGGGTCGGTTTTTTGGGGCTAGAACTTGGTCCGGGCACTTTCCGGTGCTCTAGTGAACTAGAAACGTCGCAGGTTTGGAAGGAGTCGCGCTCCGGTGCGCACCCTTAGCCTTTCGTTTCTTGTGGTTTATGAGGCGTGAAGATTTAAGAGGAAGTGCAGCAGAAATGGGGCAGCGGTTTGGAAAGGAGGCGGGTTTGCGCTTAAAAACGGGTTGGTTGCATGGAATGGAATGTTTAAAAAAAAAATGTGTCTTGGTCCTTCAACATCAGTCCAGGTGCGAATCGTCGGTATTAGTCAAATAAACTGAGAAAAATTAATCCAGTACGTGCATACGTTTTTTTCAAACATCCTGTATAAACACTCCTAAAAATAAAAATTCTTACCAAAATGGAGTCAGCATTGTGCATAATTTTTTTCTTTTCCGATTTCTCCATTTTCCGATGTTTCAATTTTTGACGTTTCTAAATTTTACATTATTCGATTTCTCAATTTCTTCGTTTCGGTTTTTCGACTTTTAGATTTCTCAACTTCTCGATTTTTTTATTTTTCAGTTTTCCAATTACTTACATATTCAATTTTTCAATTTTTCTTCGTTTCTTCGATTTTCCGATATTCTAGTGAAGGGAATTTAAAATTTTTCGATTTTACAATTCCTCAGTTGTTCAAATTTTCGAGTTCTCGCGCGATTTTTTCATTTCTCGATTTCTCAATTTTTCGTTGTTTCAGTTTTTGGACTTTTCAATTTTTCGATATTTCAATTTTTGGATTTTTGAGTGTTTTTCTAAATTTTCTACTTTTCCATTTCTCAATTTCTCGATTAAGCACTTTTTTGTTTTTTCGACTTTTCAGTTTCTCAATTTTCCATTTTTCGAGAATTCAATTTTGGGATTTTTAAATTTCTCAATTCTTGAAATTTTCGAGTTCTCGCGCGATTTTTTCATTTTTCGATTTCTCAATTTTTCGTGGTTTCAGTTTTTGGACTTTTCAATTTTTCGATGTTTCAATGGAGGAATTTTTCAATTTCTCTAAATTTTCGAGTTTCCGATTTTTTCATTTTTCGATTTCTCAATTTCAATTTTGGAATTTTTCAATTTTTCAATTCGTCAAATTTTTGAGTTCTCGGTTTTTTCAATTTTCGTTTACTCAATTTTCCGATGTTTCAGTATTACAATTTTTCGATATTTCAATTTTGGAATTTTTGAGCGTTTTCTTAAATTTTCTATTTTTCCATTTCTCAATTTCTCAATTACGCGCTTTTTTGGTTTTTTGATTTTTCATGTTGTTGATCTGTCATTAATTCGATTTTTTTCAGTTTTTCTGCTTCGTTTTATCGACTTTTCGGTTTCTCAGTTTTCCATTTTTCGACTTCAAAATTTTTCGCTAATTCAGTTTCGATTTTACAATTTATCAATTCTTCAAATTTTGGAGTTCTCAATTTTTTATTGGTTTAATTTTGGGATTTTCCAATTTCCCGATTCTTGAAATTTATCGAGTTATCGATTTTTTCAATTTTCCGTTGTTTCAGTTTTACAATTTTTCGATTTTTCAACTTTTCAATTTTTGACGTTTCTAAATTTTAGATTATTCGATTGCTCAATTTTTTGGTTTTGGTTTTTCGACTTTTCAATTTTTCAACTTCTCGATTTCTCGATGTTTCAGTTTTTCAATTATTTTTTTTATTTTTCCAGTTTCGCATTTTTCATTTATTAGATTTTCCGACTTTTCAGTTTCATAATTTTCCAATTTTTCTATTTCTATATTTTTCAATGCTTCAGTTTTGGAATTTTTAGATTTTTCTTCGTTTTTTCAATTTTTCGATATTCCAGTGCAAGGATTTTTCAATTTTTCGATTCTACAATTTCTCGATTCTTCAAATTTTCGAGTCCTCGATTTATTTATTTTTCGTTTTCTCCATTTTATGATTTTTCAGTTTTTGACGTTTCTAAATTTTAGATTATTCGAATTCTCAATTTTTTGGTTTTGGTTTTTTGACTTTTCAATTTTTCAACTTCTCGATTTCTCGATTTTTCAGTTTTTCAATTACATATTCAATTTTTCGATTTTTTGATTTTTCGTTTATTCGATTTTTTAAGGTTTCTGTTTCCCGATTTCTAATTTTCAATTTCCCAATTTTTCGATGTTTTAGATTTCGCACTTTTCAATTTTTCTTCGTTTCTTCGATTTTCCGATATTCTAGTGAAGGGAATTTTAAATTTCTCGGTTTTACAATTTCTCAGTTCTTCAAATTTTCGAGTTCTAGCGCGATTTTTCCATTTTTCGATTTCTCAATTTTTCGTTGTTTCAGATTTTGGACGTTTCAATTTTTTCTCGATTTTTCAATTTTTAAATTTTTGAGTGTTTTTCTAAATTGTCTATTTTTCCATTTCTCAATTTCTCGATTAAGCACTTTTTTGTTTATTCGACTTTTCGGTTTCTCAATTTTCTATTTTTCGACTTCTAAATTTTTCGATAATTCAGTTTTGGGATTTTTAAATTCTCAATTCATCAAATTTTCGAGTTCTCGATTTTTTCATTCTTCGATTTCTCAATTTTTCATTGTTTCAATTTGGGAATTTCCAATTTCTCTAAATTTTCGAGTTCTCGATTTTTTCAATTTTCGTTTTCTCAATTTTCCGATGTTTCAGTTTTACAATTTTTCAATTTTGGAATTTCTGAGCGTTTTTCTAAATTTTCGATTTTTCCATTTCTCAATTTCTCGATTTTTTGATTTTTCAGTTTTCCAATTACATATTCCATTTTTCGCGTTTTTGATTTTTAGTTTATTCGATTTTTTAAGGTTTCTGTTTCCCGATTTCTAATTTTCAATTTCCCAATTTTTCGATGTTTTAGTTTTGGGACTTTTCAATTTTTCTTCGTTTCTTCAATTTTCCGATGTTCTAGTGAAAGAAATTTAAAATTTTTCGATTTTACAATTTCTCAGTTCTTCAAATTTTCGAGTTCTCAAGCGATTTTTTCATTTTTCGATATTTCAATTTTTGAATTTTTGAGTGTTTTTCTGAATATTTTACCATTTTTTGGTTTTTTGATTTTTCATGTTTTTGATTTTCCATTAATTCGATTTTTTTCAGTTTTTCTGCTACGTTTTTTCAACTTTTCGGTTTCTCAATTTCCCATTTTTCGACTTTTTAATTTCTTGTTAATTCAGTTTTGAGATTTTTAAATTTCAAAATTCTTCAAATTTTTGAGTTCTCGCGCGATTTTTTCATTTTTCAATTTCTCAATTTTTCGATATTTCAATTTTTGAATTTTTGAGTGTTTCTAAATTTTCTATTTTTCCAGTTCTCAATTTCTCGATTAAGCACTTTTTTGTTTTTTTGATTTTCCATTTATTCGATTTTTTGATTTTTTCTGCTACGTTTTTTCGACTTTTCGGTTTCTCAATTTTCCATTTTTCGATAATACAGTTTTGGATTTTTAAATTTCTCAATTCTTCAAATTTTCGAGTTCTCGCGCGATTTTTTCATTTTTCAATTTCTCAATTTTTCGATGTTTCAATGCAAGGATTTTTTTCAATCAATCAATCAATACTTTATTGGTGTTCAAAACTACAAATACAGTTTTACACAAGTCAAACACATTAAATTAAATCAACAAACTATTAAAATTTCTACACCGTTTTCAATTTTACATTCTACAATTTCTTAATTCTTCAAATTTTCGAGTTCTCGATTTTTTCAATTTTCGTTTTCTCAATTTTCCGATGTTTCAGTTTTACAATTTTTCAATTTTGGAATTTTTGAGCGTTTCTCTAAATTTTTTATTTATCCATTTCTCAATTTCTCGAT
The DNA here is from genome assembly GCF_036711695.1 of Zophobas morio. Classification (NCBI taxonomy): domain Eukaryota; kingdom Metazoa; phylum Arthropoda; class Insecta; order Coleoptera; family Tenebrionidae; genus Zophobas; species Zophobas morio. The sequence continues at coordinate 15,258,205 of NW_026972131.1, forward strand.
TAAGCGCTTTTTTGGTTTTTTTATTTTTCATGTTGTTGATTTTCCGTTTATTCGATTTTTTTCAGTTTTTCTGCTACATTTTTTCAACTTTTCGGTTTCCCAATTTCCCATTTTTCGACTTCTAAATTTTCCGATAATTCAGTTTTGGGATTTTTAAATTTCTCAATTCTTCAAAATTTTGAGTTCTCGCGCGATTTTTTCATTTTTCAATTTCTCAATTTTTCGTTGCTTCAGTTTTTGGACTTTTCAATTTTTTCTCGATTTTTCAATTTTTCGATATTTCAATTTTTGTATTTTTGATTGTTTCTAAATTTTCTATTTTTCCAGTTCTTAATTTCTCGATTAAGCACTTTTTTGTTTTTTTGATTTTTCATGTTTTTGATTTTCCATTTATTCGATTTTTTGAGTTTTTCTGCTCCGTTTTTTCGACTTTTGGGTTTCTCAATTTCCCATTTTTCGATAATACAGTTTTGGGATTTTTAATTTCTCAATTTCCCAATTTTCGAGTTCTCGTGCGATTTTTTCATTTTTCGATTTCTCAATTTTCCGATGTTTCAATGCAAGGATTTGTTTCAATCAATCAATCAATACTTTATTGGTGTTCAAAACTACAAATACAGTTTTACACAAGTCAAACACATTAAATTAAACCAACAAACTATTAAAATTTATACACCGTTTTCAATTTTACATTCTACAATTTCTTAATTCTTCATATTTTCGTGTTCTTGATTTTTTTCAATTTTCCGATGTTTCAGTTTTACAATTTTTCGTTATTTCAATTTTGGAATTTTTAAGCGTTTTTCTAAATTTTCTATTTTTCAATTTCTCAATTTTTCGATTAAGCGCTTTTTTGGTTTTTTGATTTTTCATGTTGTTGATTTGTATTAATTCGATTTTTTCAGTTTTTCTGCTTCGTTTTTTCGACTTTTCGGTTTCTCAATTTTCCATTTTTCGACTTCCATATTTTTGGATAATTCAATTTTTCAAATTTTCGACTTCTGTCGCAATTTTTTCATTTTTCGATTTATCAATTTTTCGTGGTTTTAGTTTTTGGACTTTTCATTTTTTTTTCCATTTTTCAATTTTTCGATGTTTCAATGCAGAGATTTTTCAATTTTACATTCTACAATTTCTCAATTCTTCAAATTTTCGAGTTCTCGATTTTTTCATTCTTCGATTTCTCAATTTTTCATTGTTTCAGTTTTACAATTTTTCAATTTTGAAATTTTTGAACGTTTTTCAAAATTTTTTATTTTTCATGTTTTGATTTGTCACTAATTCGATTTTTTTCAGTTTTTCTGCTTCGTTTTTTCAGTTTCTCAGTTTTCAATTTTTCGACTTCTAAATTTTCGATAATTCAGTTTTGGGATTTTTAAATATCTCAATTCTTCAAGTTCTCGCGCGATTTTTTCATTTTTCGATTTCTCAATTTTTCGTGGTTTCAGTTTTTGGACTTTTCATTTTTTTTTCATTCTTCAATTTTTCGATGTTTCAAAGCAGGGATTTTTCAATTTTATGTTCTACAATTTCTCAATTCTTCAAATTTTCGAGTTCTCGATTTTTTCAATCTTCGATTTCTCAATTTTTCATTGTTTCAATTTTGGGAATTTCCAATTTCTCTAAATTTTCGAGTTGCCGATTTTTTCATTTTTCGATTTCTCAATTTCAATTTTGGGATCTTCCAATTTCTCAATTATCAAAATTTTCGAGTTCTCGATTTTTTTAATTTTCGTTTTCTCACTTTTGCGATGTTTCAGTTCTACAATTTTTCAATTTTTCGATATTTCAATTTTGGAATTTTTGAGCGTTTTCCTAAATTTTCTATTTTACCATTTCTCAATTTCTCGATTAAGCACTTTTTTGGTTTTTTGATTTTTCATGTTTTTGATTTTCCATGTATTTGATTTTTTTCAGTTTTTCTGCTACGTTTTTTCAACTTTTCGGTTTCTCAATTTCCCATTTTTCGACTTTTAAATTTCTCGATAATTCAGTTTGGAGATTTTTAAATTTCTCAATTACTCGTTGCTTCAGTTTTTGGACTTTTCAATTTTTTCTCGATTTTTCAATTTTTGTATTTTTGACTGTTTCTAAATTTTCTATTTTTCCATTTCTCAATTTCTCGATTAAGCACTTTTTTGTTTTTTTGATTTTTCATGTTTTTGATTTTCCATTTATTCGATTTTTTTAGTTTTTCTGCTACGTTTTTTCGACTTTTCGGTTTCTCAATTTTCCATTTTTCGATAATACAGTTTTGGTATTTTTAAATTTCTCAATTCTTCAAATTTTCGAGTTCTCGTGCGATTTTTTCATTTTTCGATTTCTCAATTTTTCGATGTTTCAATGCAAGGATTTTTTTCAATCAATCAATCAATCAATACTTTATTGGTGTTCAAAACTACAAATACAGTTTTACACAAGTCAAACACATTAAATTAAACCAACAAACTATTAAAATTTCTACACCGTTTTCAATTTTACATTCTACAATTTCTTAATTCTTCAAATTTTCCTGTTCTTGATTTTTTTCAATTTTCGTTTTCTCAATTTTCCGATGTTTCAGTTTTACAATTTTTCGATATTTCAATTTTGGAATTTTTAAGCATTTTTCTAAATTTTCTATTTTTCAATTTCCCGATTAAGCGCTTTTTTGGTTTTTTGATTTTTCATGTTGTTGATTTGTATTAATTCGATTTTTTCAGTTTTTCTGCTTCGTTTTTTCGACTTTTCGGTTTCTCAGTTTTCCAATTTTCGACTTCTAAATTTTTAGATAATTCAATTTTGGAATTTTTAAGCGTTTTTCTAAATTTTCTATTTTTCAATTTCTCAATTTCCCGATTAAGCGCTTTTTTGGTTTTTTGATTTTTCATGTTGTTGATTTGTATTAATTCGATTTTTTCAGTTTTTCTGCTTCGTTTTTTCGACTTTTCGGTTTCTCAGTTTTCCAATTTTCGACTTCTAAAATTTTAGATAATTCAGTTTTGGGAATTTTAAATTTTTCGATTTTACAATTTCTCACTTCTCGCGCGATTTTTTTCATTTTTTGTGGTTTCAGATTTTGGATTTTTCAATTTTTGAATTTTTGAGTATTTTTCTAAATTTTCTATTTTTCCATTTCTCAATTAAGCACTTTTTTGTTGTTTTGATTTTTCTGTTTTTGATTTTCGATTTATTCGATTTTTTCAGTTTTTCTGCTACTTTTCGGTTTCTCAATTTACCATTTTTCGACTTCTAAATTTTTCGATTATTCAATTTTGGGATTTTTAAATTTCTCAATTCTTCAAATTTTCGAGTTCTCGATTTTTTCATTGTTCGATTTCTCAATTTTTCATTGTTTCAATTTTGGGAATTTCTAATTTCTCTAAATTTTCGAGATCCCGATTTTTTCATTTTTCGAATTCTCAATTTCAATTTTGGGATCTTCCAATTTCTCAATTCTCAAAATTTTCGAGTTCTCGATTTTTTTAATTTTCGTTTTCTCACTTTTCCGATGTTTCAGTTCTAAAATTTTTCAATTTTTCGATATTTCAATTTTGGAATTTTTGAGCGTTTTTCTAAATTTTCTATTTTACCATGTTTTGGTTTTTTGATTTTTCATGTTTTTGATTTTCCATTAATTCGATTTTTTTCAGTTTTTCTGCTACGTTTTTTCAACTTTTCGGTTTCTCAATTTCCCATTTTTCGACTTTTAGATTTCTCGATAATTCAGTTTTGAGATTTTTAAATTTCTCAATTCTTCAAATTTTCGAGTTCTCGCGCGATTTTTTCATTTTTCAATTTCTCAATTTTTCGTTGCTTCAGTTTTGGACTTTTCAATTTTTTCTCGATTTTTCAATTTTTCGATATTTCAATTTTTGAATTTTTGAGTGTTTCTAAATTTCCTATTTTATCATTTCTCAATTTCTCGATTAAGCATTTTTTTGATTTTCCATTTATTCGATTTTTTGAGTTTTTCTGCTACGTTTTTTCGACTTTTCTGTTTCTCAATTTCCCATTTTTCGATAATACAGTTTTGGGATTTTTAAATTTCTCAATTCTTCAAATTTTCGAGTTCTCAATTTTTTTCCATTTTTCAATTTTTCGATGTTTCAATGCAAGGACTTTTTTCAATCAATCAATCAATACTTTATTGGTGTTCAAAACTACAAATACTGTTTTACACAAGTCAAACACATTAAATTAAATCAACAAACTATTTAAATTTCTACACCGTTTTCAATTTTACATTCTACAATTTCTTAATTCTTCAAATTTTCGTGTTCTTGATTTTTTTCAATTTTCCGATGTTTCAGTTTTACAATTTTTCGATATTTCAATTTTGGAATTTTTAAGCGTTTTTCTAAATTTTCTATTTTTCAATTTCTCAATTTCCCGATTAAGCGCTTTTTTGGTTTTTTGATTTTTCATGTTGTTGATTTGTATTAATTCGATTTTTTCAGTTTTTCTGCTTCGTTTTTTCGACTTTTCGGTTTCTCAGTTTTCCAATTTTCGACTTCTAAAATTTTAGATAATTCAGTTTTGGGAATTTTAAATTTTTCGTTTTCTCAATTTGTCGATACTCCAGTGTTGGGGTTTTTAACTTTTTCGATTTTACAATTTCTCAATTCTTCAAATTTTCGAGTTCTCGATATTTTCATTTTTCGATTTCTCAATTTTCCGTTGCTTCAGATTTGGGATTTTTAGATTTTTCTTGGTTTTTTCAAACTTTCGAGTTATCGTTTTTTTAATTTTTTTACGATTTTTCAATTTCTGACCTTTCTAAATTGTCGATTATACGATTTCTCAATTTTTTCGTTTCGGTTTTTGGACTTTTAGATTTCTCGACTTCTCAACTTCTCGATTTTTTTGATTTTTCATTTTTCCAATTACATATTCAATTTTTCCATTTTTCGAGTTTTTTATGTTTAGTTTATTCGATTTTTTAAGGTTTCTGTTTCCCGATTTCTAATTTTCAATTTCCCTATTTTTCGATGTTTTAGTTTTGGGTCTTTTCAATTTTTCTTCGTTTCTGCAATTTTCCTATATTCTAGTGAAGGGAATTTTAAATTTTTCGATTTTACCATTTCTCACTTCTCGCGCGATTTTTTCATTTTTTGTAGTTTCAGATTTTGGACTTTTCAATTTTTGAATTTTTGAGTATTTTTCTAAATTTTCTATTTTTCCATTTCTCAATTAAGCACTTTTTTGTTGTTTTGATTTTTCTGTTTTTGATTTTCGATTTATTCGATTTTTTCAGTTTTTCTGCTACTTTTCGGTTTCTCAATTTTCCATTTTTCGACTTCCATATTTTTGGATAATTCAATTTTTCAAATTTCCGAGTTCTCGCGCAATTTTTTCATTTTTCGATTTTTCAATTTTTCGCGGTTTCAGTTTTTGGACTTTTCAATTTTTTTTTTCATTTTTCAATTTTTCGATGTTTCAATGCAGGGATTTTTCAATTTTACATTCTACAATTTCTCAATTCTTCAAATGTTCGAGTTCTCGATTTTTTCATTGTTCGATTTCTCAATTTTTCGTTGTTTCAATTTTGGGAATTTCCAATTTCTCTAAATTTTCGAGTTCCCGATCTTTTCATTTTTCGATTTCTCAATTTCAATTTTGGAATCTTCCAATTTCTCAATTCTCAAAATTTTCGAGTTCTCGATTTTTTTAATTGTCGTTTTCTCACTTTTCCGACGTTTCAGTTCTAAAATTTTTCAATTTTTCGATATTTCAATTTTCGAATTTTTGAGCGTTTTCCTAAATTTCTTATTTTACCATTTTTTGGTTTTTTGATTTTTCATGTTTTTGATTTTCCATTAATTCAATTTTTTTCAGTTTTCCCGCTACGTTTTTTCAACTTTTCGGTTTCTCAATTTCCCATTTTTTGATAATACAGTTTTGGGATTTTTAAATTTCTCAATTCTTCAAATTTTCGAGTTCTCGTGCAATTTTTTCATTTTTCGATTTCTCAATTTTTCGTTGTTTCAGTTTTTGGAGTTTTCAATTTTTCGATGTTTCAATGCAAGGATTTATTTCAATCAATCAATCAATCAATACTTAATTGGTGTTCAAAACTACAAATACAGTTTTACACAAGTCAAACACATTAAATTAAACCAACAAACTATTAAAATTTATACACCGTTTTCAATTTTACATTCTACAATTTCTTAATTCTTCATATTTTCGTGTTCTTGATTTTTTTCAATTTTCCGATGTTTCAGTTTTACAATTTTTCGTTATTTCAATTTTGGAATTTTTAAGCGTTTTTCTAAATTTTCTATTTTTCAATTTCTCAATTTTTCGATTAAGCGCTTTTTCGGTTTTTTGATTTTTCATGTTGTTGATTTGTCATTAATTCGATTTTTTTTCAGTTTTTCTGCTTCGTTTTTTCGGTTTCTCAGTTTTCAATTTTTCGACTTCTAAATTTTCGATAATTCAGTCTTGGGATTTTTAAATATCTCAATTCTTCAAGTTCTCGCGCGATTTTTTCATTTTTCGATTTCTCAATTTTTCGTGGTTTCAGTTTTTGGACTTTTCAATTTTACATTCTACAATTTCTCAATTCTTCAAATTTTCAAGTTCTCGATTTTTTCATTGTTCGATTTCTCAATTTTTCATTGTTTCAATTTTGTGAATTTCCAATTTCTCTAAATTTTCGAGATCCCGATTTTTTCATTTTTCGATTTCTCAATTTCAATTTTGGGATCTTCCAATTTCTCAATTCTCAAAATTTTCGAGTTCTCGATTTTTTTAATTTTCGTTTTCTCGCTTTTGCGATGTTTCAGTTCTACAATTTTTCGATATTTCAATTTTGGAATTTTTGAGCGTTTTTCTAAATTTTCTATTTTACCATTTCTCAATTTCTCGATTAAGCACTTTTTTGGTTTTTTGATTTTTCATGTTTTTGATTTTCCATTAATTCGATTTTTTTCAGTTTTTCTCCTACGTTTTTTCAACTTTTCGGTTTCTCAATTTCCCATTTTTCGACTTTTAAATTTCTCGATAATTCAGTTTTGAGATTTTTAAATTTCTCAATTACTCGTTGCTTCAGTTTTTGGACTTTTCAATTTTTTCTCGATTTTTCAATTTTTCGATATTTCAATTTTGGAATTTTTGAGCGTTTTCCTAAATTTTCTATTTTACCATTTCTCAATTTCTCGATTAAGCACTTTTTTGGTTTTTTGATTTTTCATGTTTTTGATTTTCCATGTATTTGATTTTTTTCAGTTTTTCTGCTACGTTTTTTCAACTTTTCGGTTTCTCAATTTCCCATTTTTCGACTTTTAAATTTCTCGATAATTCAGTTTGGAGATTTTTAAATTTCTCAATTACTCGTTGCTTCAGTTTTTGGACTTTTCAATTTTTTCTCGATTTTTCAATTTTTGTATTTTTGACTGTTTCTAAATTTTCTATTTTTCCATTTCTCAATTTCTCGATTAAGCACTTTTTTGTTTTTTTGATTTTTCATGTTTTTGATTTTCCATTTATTCGATTTTTTGAGTTTTTCTGCTCCGTTTTTTCGACTTTTGGGTTTCTCAATTTCCCATTTTTCGATAATACAGTTTTGGGATTTTTAATTTCTCAATTTCTCAAATTTTCTTGTTCTCGTGCGATTTTTTCATTTTTCGATTTCTCAATTTTCCGATGTTTAAATGCAAGGATTTGTTTCAATCAATCAATCAATACTTTATTGGTGTTCAAAACTACAAATACAGTTTTACACAAGTCAAACACATTAAATTAAACCAACAAACTATTAAAATTTCTACACCGTTTTCAATTTTACATTCTACAATTTCTTAATTCTTCAAATTTTCGTGGTCTTGATTTTTTTCAATTTTCCGATGTTTCAGTTTTACAATTTTTCGATATTTCAATTTTGGAATTTTTAAGCATTTTTCTAAATTTTCTATTTTTCAATTTCCCGATTAAGCGCTTTTTTGGTTTTTTGATTTTTCATGTTGTTGATTTGTATTAATTCGATTTTTTCAGTTTTTCTCCTTCGTTTTTTTGACTTTTCGGTTTCTCAGTTTTCCAATTTTCGACTTCTAAAATTTTAGATAATTCAGTTTTGGGATTTTAAAATTTTTCGTTTTCTCAATTTGTCGATACTCCAGTGTTGAGGTTTTTAACTTTTTCGATTTTACAATTTCTCAATTCTTCAAATTTTCGAGTTCTCGATATTTTCATTTTTCGATTTCTCAATTTTCCGTTGCTTCAGATTTGGGATTTTTAGATTTTTCTTGGTTTTTTCAAATTTTCGAGTTATCGTTTTTTTAATTTTTTTACGATTTTTCAATTTTTGACGTTTCTAAATTGTCGATTATACGATTTCTCAATTTTTTCGTTTCGGTTTTTGGACTTTTAGATTTCTCAACTTCTCAACTTCTCGATTTTTTTGATTTTTCATTTTTCCAATTACATATTCAATTTTTCCATTTTTCGAGTTTTTTATGTTTAGTTTATTCGATTTTTTAAGATTTCTGTTTCCCGATTTCTAATTTTCAATTTCCCTATTTTTCGATGTTTTAGTTTTGGGTCTTTTCAATTTTTCTTCGTTTCTGCAATTTTCCTATATTCTAGTGAAGGGAATTTTAAATTTTTCGATTTTACAATTTCTCACTTCTCGCGCGATTTTTTCATTTTTTGTAGTTTCAGATTTTGGACTTTTCAATTTTTGAATTTTTGAGTATTTTTCTAAATTTTCTATTTTTCCATTTCTCAATTAAGCACTTTTTTGTTGTTTTGATTTTTCTGTTTTTGATTTTCGATTTATTCGATTTTTTCAGTTTTTCTGCTACTTTTCGGTTTCTCAATTTTCCATTTTTCGACTTCCATATTTTTGGATAATTCAATTTTTCAAATTTCCGAGTTCTCGCGCAATTTTTTCATTTTTCGATTTTTCAATTTTTCGATGTTTCAATGCAGGGATTTTTCAATTTTACATTCTACAATTTCTCAATTCTTCAAATGTTCGAGTTCTCGATTTTTTCATTGTTCGATTTCTCAATTTTTCATTGTTTCAATTTTGGGAATTTCCAATTTCTCTAAATTTTCGAGTTGCCGATTTTTTCATTTTTCGATTTCTCAATTTCAATTTTGGAATCTTCCAATTTCTCAATTCTCAAAATTTTCCAGTTCTCGATTTTTTTAATTGTCGTTTTCTCACTTTTCCGACGTTTCAGTTCTACAATTTTTCGATACTTCAATTTTGGAATTTTTGAGCGTTTTTCTAAATTTTCTATTTTACCATTTTTTGTTTTTTTGATTTTTCATGTTTTTGATTTTCCATTAATTCGATTTTTTTCAGTTTTTCTGCTACGTCTTTTCAACTTTTCGGTTTCTCAATTTCCCATTTTTCGACTTTTAAATTTCTCGACAATTCAGTTTTGAGATTTTTAAATTTCTAAATTCTTCAAATTTTTGAGTTCTCGCGGGATTTTTTCATTTTTCAATTTCTCAATTTTTCGGTATTTGAATTTTTGAGTGTTTCTAAATTTTCTATTTTTCCAGTTCTCAATTTCTCGATTAAGCATTTTTTTGTTTTTTTGATTTTCCATTTATTCGATTTTTTGCGTTTTTCTGCTACGTTTTTTCGACTTTTCGGTTTCTCAATTTTCCATTTTTCGATAATAGTTTTGGTATTTTTAAATTTCTCAATTCTTCAAATTTTCGAGTTCTCGTGCGATTTTTTCATTTTTCGATTTCTCAATTTTACGTTGTTTCAGTTTTTGGAGTTTTCAATTTTTTTCCATTTTTCAATTTTTCGATGTTTCAATGCAAGAATTTTTTCAATCAGTCAATACTTTATTGGTGTTCAAAACTACAAATACAGTTTTACACAAGTCAAACACACTAAATTAAATCAACAAACTACTAAAATTTCTACACCGTTTTCAATTTTACATTCTACAATTTCTTAATTCTTCATATTTTCGTGTTTTTTATTTTTTAAGCGTTTTTCTAAATTTTCTATTTTTCAATTTCTCAATTTCCCGATTAAGCGCTTTTTTGGTTTTTGATTTTTCATGTTGTTGATTTGTGTTAATTCGATTTTTTCAGTTTTTCTGCTTCGTTTTTTCGACTTTTCGGTTTCTCAGTTTTCCAATTTTCGACTTCTAAATTTTTAGATAATTCAGTTTTGGGATTTTTCAATTCTTCAAATTTTCGAGTTCTCGATATTTTCATTTTTCGATTTCTCAATTTTCCGTTGTTTCAGATTCACAATTTTTCAATTTTGCAATTTTTGACGTTCCTAAATATCCGATTTTTCCATTTCCAAATAAACTCGTCAAACACACGAAGCCGCCGTGTTCGTATTCCGTAACATTTGGAGAGTAGAAGCGTCCGAATTTTTTGCGGGTCTGCAAGGATACCAGGTAGGGCGTATAAAATCAGGTAAAATCTGGTTAAATATTTTACTAATAACATAAATAAGAATATGAACAAAGGCAGTGCTAACAATTGCTTTTAAAATAATTTTAACACAAGATAAAACTGCGTAACTTCTTATAGAAATCATTAACGCGTGAAAAAAAATTTGTAACTTTTTGTCACTGCTTGTTCCGTCCTCGGTTATACCTATTATCGCACATAATAAAATAAATAATGGAGATCAATAATGAAGCACGAAACTTTTGTTACGAAATTTCATCTTGTTTCTTTTGTTTAAAGCAAATAAAACCTAATAAATATAAAATTATGTTACGTAATAAAAATAAATAATTACTCTCTTTGTCGGTAATTATGTAAAGCTACGGCATTTTCAACACATTATTGCTAAAGTCTAAATGGTCGTGATATACTAGTACATACGTAAATCTAAGTATAGGAATACGATTGATTAATAGAAACACTAAAATAAAGTCTTACGACGTAAAATATTGCTGTTGCTTAAGTCTCTTTCGGTAGCTATCGTACAAAGCATGCAATAAATAATTATAGTCTGTATCACAAATATTCAGTAAAAAACTAAAATTCTGGATTATCGTACCAATCTGTGGCTTGGTTATCTTGTGGTGTGGAAGGCAACTGGTTGATATTGTTAAAATTCAAATCAGAATCTGTATCGGCCATCGTGACCTCCATAGCTTCTAACAATGCAGAGTAACTAGAGCTATTGCCGCTATCGTGTGCGCTCATTTCCAACCCGGGCATTTCTACTGGTACCTGGTTAAATCCTGCAAAAACGCCAATCAAAAAACGCCCCCATCCGACCGCAACGACCCACAATCATGCAGGTAAGCCCATGCAACTATACTACGAAATGAAAAGTTCTTGTGGGACGATTTAATTACCTTGCTGCTGAAAAGGTTGGCTACTGTGATTGCTGTGCACACTGGATGTCTCTTGATTATAAACATTATTATATGATTGGTCAGAACTCAAAATCTCCTAAAATAACCAATAAAAAAATGCAAAATAAAAATAAAAGTGCAATCTACGCTAGACAAGCAATAAACTAACTCGATTCAACAGAAACAGGGCGAAAAAGCGACTCTTACTTGCAGCTCCGCGACCATCTCGAAGTCGGGATTCCAGATGGTCTCCTCCTGGAACTGGGACCTCTCCTCGTTGATCCTGTACAATATTGTCGCCGCATAGGAGGCGATACCTGCAAGAAAGACAAACCAAACCAACGAATTTTTAAATTCCAGATAAAAAAGTAACTGGAAGACCCACCTTCGTTGCGCGAGTGCAACAGCTCCGTCAAAATCGTCGTCGCCCCTTCCTGCTCGATAATATCTGCCCCCTCCTTTTCCGCCGCCAGTTCGGTGAGCACCGCCGCCGCAGCCCTCTGTATGCTCTCCTTCTCGTTGTACAGAAGCTGTACTAATATCGGTATCGCCATCTCCTGGCGAATGATCGTCCGCGAAAACAAATCACGTGACAGTATATGCAAAATGTTGACAGTCCCCTCGACGATATCCTCCATCCTCACCCCGTTCGCCGTCCTCTGCGCCCCGCCGCCCCTCTACAAACCCAATTCAATTAAAACCCGGCTCCCTATTTTCGGCGTTTTTACCCTCTGGATGTCCTGGAAAGTGCGCAGGAGCAGCTGAATCAAATGGTGGACCACTCCGCACTCGCGCAGCGGTCCCACGTTATCTGGATAGCGCGCCAGGTTGAGAATTAGCCCGATTAGCGCCTTAGCCACCGGCCAGCTACACGACGTATTCAGGAGCTTCATTATCACCTGGATGCCGCTGCTCTCCACGATGTCCCTCCTAGCTCTATCGGAGAATTCGCTCTTCGCCGTGAGATGCCGCAGAGTGCACACCAGCGGGTCGGTGATTTCTTCGCGGTCTTCGGCGACGAGGATCGTGTGAATAATGGTGTCAATGCCGTTCATTTCGTAGACGAGTTTCTTGTTCCATTCATTGTTGCACGTCAAGTTGGAAAGAATGCCAGAGGCGCAGGTGACGACTTGGATGTCTTTGGAGTTGAGGGAGTCCACCAAAGACACGAGGAGGTCATCCAGGCCGTTGACTCTCGTGGCGGCGTCGGAGAGGTTGCGGATTGTCCAGAGGCAGTTTTGTACCAGGCGGGGGCTGGTGCTGCAGAGGTGTTTACCCAAAGTCAAGAGCCCGCCGCACTCGATGATCACGGACTTGTTGCTGGAGCAGACCGACAGCACCTTCAATATCCGCGATGTCGTCCACAACAGGGTCTCGTAGTCGTAGGTTCGCATGATGCGCACCAGCTCGGTGGTACCCTGCGCCCCCAAAATGATCAGTTTGCTCTCTTGGTTGCCGTAGGCGAGGATTTGGAGACAATCGGTGACCACCGTCAAGAACTTGACGTTGTCTTTGCGCAACAACGTCACCAGTTTTTGCAATCCTCCGGCGTTCCGCACCGCCACCTTGGCCTCCTCCTGGTACAACAACAAGTTGTGCAACGTCGTTATGGCCAGAAACAACAAACTCTCCACGGGTGAGCTCAACAGTTGCACCAGGACTGGCACGCCGCATTTCAAGATAGCTAACGGCCCGGTCCGATGCTGCGACAGCTTGTGGATAGTCCCCATGGCGCTCTTCGTCGTCTCCAGGTCGTTGGAATTGGAAATGGCACGAACCAGAGCACCCAACATCTCCGGACTGCTCAGAATGGCGAGCCTGAAGGTCTCCCGTTTCGAGAGCTGGTGGACCATCATGGCCGCTTGAGACACGACCACTTGGTCTTCGTCACCCAGGAGTTTAGTCAGTTCCGGGATGGCACGAGTCACCTATTATAAAAAAAAAAAAAAAACAAACAAAAAATGAGTGTGAGACTACTAACATTGTTTAAGTACATTATAGTTGGACAACCTATACGAAAGGGGGTAAAAATAGTCCGTAAGCACGTGATGTCGATAAGGTAGTAAACGGACGTATTAATCAGTACGTTGTACGGGGAGCAGTCACAAAATAAGCAAACGTACGTGTTGAAGACTTTACTGTAAAATTATGTATATGTAGTGCATACCTGTTTCAAGGTTAAGGTAACAAAAATTTAATATTATCGCGGTATACCTATTATCCATGAACTGCATGGCTAACAAATATGCGTCCCTTCGTCCACTTTAAAGGTATACGAAATTAAACGACCACTACTTTAATTAATAAGTAACAAGTCATCTAATTTGCCTACAGAATAACTACGGATTATCATCAAACTATGAACACCAAATTAATTCAATATGAACATCTTCTTACGTATTTTTTTTATTAACAGTAGTCAAATCATTAAATACATATTATTTTTGAAACTAAAATGCATTTTATCCTAAGATTGTATCACAAAATATTCATCACCATTTAAATATATACGATTTAGACATCAAGAAATAAATTTAAAATTGCAAAAATTATACTAAAACAGCCTTAAATGTGTCTTGTATGTACGTGCTTATCAGTATGTTGGCATTTTAACGCACAGCAATAATCGTTCTTGATGAGTAATGACTGATGACTACTGTAACACAGTAAATCCTCGAAATCGAAAATTTAAAACACTGAAAAATTCAAATACTTATGGGAAAATTGTAAAATCGAGAAATCGAAACATAAAAAAATCAAAAAAATTAAAATTGGAAAATCTAAAATTTAAAAATCGAGAAATTGAACAATCGGTTAATTCAAAAATTGAAACATCGAAAAATTGGAAAATCGAAAAATAAAAAAAAATTGGACAATCGAAAATTTAAAAATTCCGAAAATTGAAAAATTCAAATATAGAGAACTGAAAACTCAAAAAATCGAAAAAAATTAATAAATTCAAAAATTGAAAAGTTAAAATTGAGAAATCGAAAAACTGAAAAATCACAAAATTGAACGAAATATCCAAAAATTAGGAAATTAAAAAATTGAGAAACAAAAAAGTCAAAAAAGCAGAGTCTAAAAATCGCAAACTTAAAAAATCGAAAAATTGAAAAATCAAAAACCTGAATAATCGAAAAATTGAAAAACTGAAGAACTGAAAAATCGAAACTTTAGGAAGTGGAGAAATGGGAATATAAAAAAATAGATTAATTGAGAAATCCGAAAACTAAAAATTCAGAAACGTCAAAATTTGAAAAATAAAAAAATATTGAAGAACTGAAAAATCGAAAAATCTAAAATTTAAAACATTGAAAAGTTAAAATATCCTAAAACTGAAAAATGGAGAAATCCAAACATCAAAAAAAAAAAATCGAAAATTTAATAATCGAAAAACTGAAAAATCAACGAATCGAGAAGTCGAGAATTTCAAAAATTGGACAATTGAAAAATCGGATAAATCAAAAATCGAAACATCGATAAATCGAAAAACCGAAAAGCAAAAAATCTAAAAACCAACAAATCAAAAAATCGAAACATTGTAAAATTCAAAAATTGAGACATCGAGAAATCGAAAAATCAAAAGACAAAAAAAATCGAGGAGTCGAAAAATCGAGAAGTCAAAAAATCAAAAAATTGACAAACCGAAGTAGGCCAAAATCGAAAAATCGAAAACTTAAATATGGAAAAATTGATAAAGCGAGAGATTGAATAATCAAAACATCGAAACATCCGAATCTCAATGAATTGAGATCTCAAAAAATTTAAACATTCGTAAATTTAAAAAATTAAAATATAGAACTGGAAACTCGAGAAACTGAAAAATCTAGAAATTTAAAAATTAAAATATGAAAAAGTCGAAGAATTGAGAAATTGAAATAAAAAACAAAAAACTGAAAATCCAAAAATAAAAAATAGAAAAATCTAGAAATCGAAAAATGAAAGAATCGAAGTATTGAAAAATATCAAAACTGAAAGAAATATCCAAAAATTGAGAAATCGGCAAACCAATAAAGCGAAGTCGAAAAAACGAAGAATTGAAGAACTGAAAAATCGAAACTTTGAGAAGTGGGAAAATCAAAAATAGATTAATTGAGAAATCAGAAAACTGCAAATTTAACGCAAAAATTAGAAAAATTCAAAAATTTAAATACTGAAGAACTGAAAAGTCAAAAAATCGAAAAAACTAAAATTTAAAACACTGAATAATTAAAATATCGCAAAATTGAAGAATCCAGAGATCCAATTCAATTTGAAAAATTGAAAAATCGGGGCATTGAAAAATTGGAAAATCCAGAAATTGAAAAACTCAAAAGAAAAAAATCGAAAAACCGAGAAATCCAAAAATCGAAACATCGAAAAATTAAAAAACTGAGACTTCGAGAAATCGAAAAATCGAAGGATCGAGAAATTGAGGAGTCGGAAGCCGAAAAGGAAAGTTAAAAATTGAAAAATTGAGAAATTGAACAATCAAAACAACGAAACATCTGAATTCGATAAATTGAGAAATTAAAAAATTGAATAATCGAAAAATTTTAAAAAAGAAAAACTGGAAAATCGAAAATTAAAATTCAAAAAATCGAAAAATTGAAAAATTGAAATATAGAAGAACTGAAAACTCGAGATATCGAAAAACCTAGAATTTTAAAAAATGAAATATTAAAACATCGAAAAGTTTAAAAATTGAGAAATCGAAGCATTAAACAGTCGCAGAATTGAAAAATCTAAAGTTTACAATAAATTGAAAATCCAAAAAGTAAAAAATCGAGAAATCAAAAAAAATCCATCAATTCAAAAATCGAAAAGTCGACAAATTGAAATATTGAAAAATCTCATAACTGAAAGAAATATTCAAAAAATTGAGAAATTAAAAAATTGGAAAATTGAGAAATCGAAAATCTAAAAAAGCAAAATTGAAAAATTGTAATCTTAAAAAATCGAAAAATTGAAGAATTGAAGATGTGAAAAATCGAAACTTTAGGAAGTCCAGAAATGGACAAAGAAAAAAAAATACTTTAGAAATTGCCAAACTGAAAATTTAGAAACGTGAAAATTTGAAAAATTGAAAAATCGAAATATTTAAAAACCGCAAAATTGAAGAGGACAAAAATTGAGAAATCGTATCATTGAAATATCGTAAGATTGAGAAATCGAAAAATAAAAAAATCGAGAAATAGAAAATTTAAGGAATGGAGGAATCGGAAAAGCCCAAAATTGAAATATTGAAAAATTGAGACATTTAAAGTTGAAAAATCGAGAAATCGACAAGCCGAAAAATCCCAATAGCGTATTTAGGTATAAATCACAAGATCAGGACTATTCTACGTTTTAAAATTTAAATAACATTATAAATTGGAAAATGTTGATTTTTTTTTCCAAAAATCTTGACGTCTAAGGCGAAAACTCGACACGGATGCATAAACCGTAAACGGGGCGAAACTACAATTTTACTATTGTAAAATTTGGAGATTGCATCATTTCATTGTTCGTGACAAATTTTGGTGAGTGTAATTTGATAATACAATTTGAAATGTAAATTTTGTCATTCGGGAACATTATGCATTAAATCGTTAAGATGTTCAAGAACTTTGTTCACTTATTCGTTGTAAAGTCCAATGGTCGAAATGGGTTAGTTCTTCGTAGTGGATGTGTATCAGATCAACTCTAACGAATATCGGTTTATAGATAAATGGCTTAAGGCTGGCGTCTGGTTCGGTTTAGCCCTATACTAAATACATTGAAAACATCGTCGCGGTTTCCGGAGTTGCATTTTAAAAATATGAGATATATCGCTTTAAAAAAATTATATTTCGAATTAACAAACTTCAGTCCAGGGGACCTCCATATTTATATTCATATCTAGTATGCAGTTTTTACAAAAAAAAATTATAAAGTTGAACAACTTTTACATCACATTTTAACCGGCACATTGATGCATTTTTTGACGAAGTGCTGAAGTTTTTTGCATTCTGAGATGGGAGGTCCCCTGGGGAAAAGTGTCAGCTTTCTTTTGATACCATTTATAATATTAAAAAATCCACGACTGAGGTAAATAACTCGCGAAAAGTCAAAATCTATTGAAACGAGAAATCGGCATTAAACGAGCTGTGATGCGGTAGCAGAATGCAGGTTTACTTAGATTCTGACTTGGTTGGAGATTTCAGTATTTTAAAAATGCAATTCCGGAAACTACGACGATGTTTTCAATGCATTTAGTATTGGGCGAAACCGAACCAGACGCCACCCTTAAAGCCGATATTGGCCTGAGTGTGCTTTGGTCTGTAGATCAAACAAGTTCTCAGGCGACGAAAAATTGCTTGTGGAGGGAGACTTCGGATTACAAATCGTGCCAAGAAAGACATATTTGGGAGAGATGGATTTTCAGGTGCTTGACTAGCGGTAATTTTAAATTGTTTGCTGTCGTTCGCGAAGTGAAGAACACAATTTCATTAAAATGATAATTATAAAATTATCATAATCACTATTGGTGTTAATTAACACAAAATGGCGCACAAGTTATCAGTTGATTTCGTTAATAAATTCATAGAAACCTATATGGGATTTTTTCATGCCTTAGAAAATTAAAAATTAAAAAATACAATAACAAAAATTTTAAAATGCGGTTTACGAAAAATTAGTTGACCTGTGCAAAGATGAAAATTTTGGAGACGCTGACAAATACGACATCTTAAAAAAAATAACACTTGAAGAAGTGCTTTCGGCGTAATGTTTTTGATGCTCGCGTGAACAAAATACTCTATGTCAGTGTGCAGTGCGCAAAGAGTTAACTGTGCAGATCTAGCCGAAAATCCGAAAACCAACTCGCTGTGTGTAGGGCCAGCATAACGGAAGTAATAAATCATCCCATGGGTTGAAGAACGTTGGGTCAGTGCAATGATATCGGTGTTATATCCCGAGAGGGGCCCAATACACCCAATAAAATCGAACAGACAAAATAAAGCTTCAAACATAATTATTTTTATACTAAAATTCTGAAGTTAATAAACTGCACATTTTATTTATTTATTTATTTATTTTATCTTGTTTTCGAACTATAATAAACATTTCAAACAATGTCTGTAACTTATTTTAATGTAAATTATATTCATGTGGTTAACAAAATCAGATGTAATATTAGTGTGATTTTGACCTTATTCTAGATTTTATTACAGCAGAACGGCGTATCCTTTTTAAATTTTAGAAGTTACGGAAACTAGTTCAAGAAACAATTAGTTATCTCGTATTTTTGGAACAAAATATCCGATAACAGCAATTGTTTTTCATAGAAACAAACAGTCTTCAAAGCAGCCTTCAACAACTCAATATTACAAACATGCCTCTTAAGTTCTTAATGCGTTTTTTTCTCTTTTGTAATTATTTGTAATGTTAACGCCGAAAGTTTATGTCATTCTGTTATTTACTTTGAACATATATTTTCATTTTGTGTTAATATTTTTGTAACACCACGAATCTAAATTTTACTTAAAATCTTGTTTTACTTTAATCTTGTAAAACTAAACAATTATACCAGTTTAAAAACCCTTGGAAAGTTTCTGTCAGTCTTCAGATATAGTCAAATAAAAATATGCGTCAAATTCATGTAAATTCAATTCTTTCTTATCACGTTACAACGCGTTGCTTCATATTTTTT
This sequence comes from Zophobas morio, assembly GCF_036711695.1. Taxonomy (NCBI): domain Eukaryota; kingdom Metazoa; phylum Arthropoda; class Insecta; order Coleoptera; family Tenebrionidae; genus Zophobas; species Zophobas morio. The sequence goes on from NW_026972131.1 coordinate 15,277,138, forward strand.
GTGTCAAGTATATTTTCATATTTTGTACATATATGTTTATACACATTACTGTTTACGGAACAATGTTAATTATGGATTTATGGATAACTCCTCGTATAAGAGCAGAGTGAAGGGTGTTTGCCTTTACTAATGTTTGATGGCGCCATCTAATTTAGGGTAAAATAAACCTAATACGTTGGCTCACTGTAGTGAAAATGCGCGTTGACGAAAAAATTGTCCCACGCCCCCTGGATTCCTTGTCCTAAAGCTCACTATTTAGGCGAAGTAAAATTTGTATTAGGTTGTCCAACTATAATATACTTAAACAATGCTACTAATAAGACTTACTAGGTCCGTGTCGTCCTGATAGTCCATCAAATTCACCGGGTGTTGCTTTTCGATTTCCGGGGGCGGCTCCGGAACACACTGTTGGAACTGCGGCGAGGAAATGTCAATGTTTTCGTCCAAGGTGTCTTGGAACATGGTGGCAGGTACTGTTTGGGGGCCGGTTTGGTTGATCTCGTCATGATTTTGTGTGAACCTGTGCGTGTCCAGGTCGAAGAGGTCCATCTCCTCTTCTTTGCTGCTGATGGATGGGACTTGGGTGGAAGCACCCGAGTGGATCCCAGAGTCATCCATGTAGGAGTTCTGGTGCCACATTTGGGTTTGTTCCTTCGCGGACATGACCGGGAGGTCGTTGGGGGCACGCTGGAAGTGCCCCTGAGGCACTATTTCGCGAAAAATCGTCATTTTTGTTTGATTAATGAACAATTCGAAAACTTACTTGTTCTGTTTGCGTTTTGTTGCAGGAAACTCATAGCGAACAGGTACCTGTGTAAAAATGACGAAAATCAACGAAAATCACTGGTTTTGCATTACGCAATTGTTAATTTCGTTAAAAAATGCATTCCTTTGATGTTAAATGCATGCACCCACTCACAAAGAGATAAGCCATGCTTGTAACGGGAGGCTCGTGTTAGGAACGCGATTTATTTACAATTTATTGCTTGTTTAACACTTACCAAAGGAAATACGGCGATTACCAGCAATATAACTGCACTTGTTTAATTAATAAACACTACTTTTGGTTAAATTGATACCAACGCGTCCATGTTTTCATGGAGTCACTTACGACAAAACAAGGTTATAAAATGGCGTTTACACGATGGCAGGAATTTTAGAGCGGCGCAAATTTATCTCAACTTTTGAGCAACAGAACAAGCGTAAAAATAATTTTATTTTCGTATTAAAACTCGACCGAAAATATGCGGAATTTACTTGTTGTTTTTCTTTTTTTGGGGATTTGTGGGTGTAATACGGGCTGCAGTCGGTTGTTGACACATGCGTAAGGCTATTTTTGGCGTGAATTGGTATAACGTCAGCGTAACCGGATTATTTGTTTATGTAGGGATTTCAGAGCTTGTTTTATGTTTATGGGTTGTTTAATTGTTGTTACGAAACGAACAATGAAGATACACGCAAATGGAAAACAGGAAATGTCGCATCGTGAAAACATGCCGGGCATTTTTTTGAGCTAAGAATGGAACAGAAAAAAAACATTGGAAAACAAGGCCAAAATGTTACTTATGTCATCAGACAAATTCGTTCATCGAGTGCAATCGCTGTCACAATGAGTGGGTTTGCAGTTAAATACATAAGAGGGCGGAGCTTAACTGTAAAATCCTTATTTCTCTACAAGAAATTGAAAACATGCTTTTGAGTATCGTGTTCAAAGAATACCATGTATATTAAGAAAAAATTAAAATCAAAGATTAAGCCCCACCCAAACCTGCCCTGATCTAAATATGTACTAATCTACTAATCAAGTTTTCATTCGTTGACAAACCTAGAGGCGGAGCCAAATCCCAAAATCCATATTTCCCTACAAAAATTGTAAGTATTTTTTGAACAACACCATACTCAAAAGCATATTTTTAATTTCTTGTAAAGAAATAAGTACTTTGCAGTTAATCTCCGCCGTCTTGGTTCACTGTGAATAAAAAAAATCATCAGAATTGAGATAGGGCGGGTGGGCGGGGCTTATATTTTGCCTTTATTTTTCTTAATATACGCAGCTACCTTTTCACAATATATAATTGCAAAATCCATATTTCCTTGCAAAACTATTTTAACCATGTTTTAAGTTTCTTGTTGTGCAAAGATAGCTATGTATATTAAGAAAAATAGAAGCAAAATACATGCCCCACCCACCCACCCTATCTCAATTGTGATGATTTTTTTATTTGTCATGAGCCAACAGGGCGGAGCTTAACTGCAAAATACTTACTTCTTTACAAGAAATTAAAAACGTGTTTTTCAGTGTTGTTATAAGAATACTATGTACATTAAGAATAAAAGGCAAAATAAAAACCCCGCCCACCCACCCGATCTCAATTGTGATGACCCCTAGGTCTGCCAACGAATGAAAATTTCATGACTATTTAGATCAGGGCAGGTATGAGCGGGGTTTAAACTTTGGCTTCAATATTTGAAACCAATTTTCAGTCGATTGAACTCATGTTGACCATTTTTTTTGAAAAATTTTGAAAATTTTAGCTCATTTTTCACGTTTATTTGAATAGATATCGTGACGGCGTTTCGGATTAGTAATTACCGGAAGCTTATCTATAATTTGACAGCAATTTTCAGTCGATTGAACTCTTTAGTTGCTTGCTTAAAGACTCTGTGGACAAAAAGTGCACTTAGCCCCGCCCAATTCCTTCCTAAAGTCCACCAATTTAATATTTGATTTAGTGTACAACAGGAGTTAAATTGAGATCTAAAACAAAGTAAAAACTAGCCCCACCCACCCACCCCTACTCGGTTTTGATGACTCATTTTATTGGCCCTGAAACGGAAATTTTAATTTCAATCAGATAATAACGTTGTCGTTAATTAACAATATTAAAACTGGTCACTAGAATCAAGACCCTGTAGAGAAAAAAGTAAATTTAGCTCCGCCCACTTCCTTTCTTCATTTCACTACCTTAATATTTTATTAATTGTAAAACAGGAATTGAATTCTGAACTGGTAAGCGGTAGAAACGAAGATTTAAAACAAAGACAAAAGTAGCCCCACCCACCCACCCCTACTTCGTTTTGATGACTCATTTGATTGGTTGTGACACAGAAGTTGGATTTTATATCAGCAAATAAAACAATCTGGAACTACATTTTTTTTAATAAAATTTTAATTGTTAGGTATACGAAAAACGACTGCCGTATCATGAGGTACAAGTGTAAACGCCATCCCTTTTCTTTAGACCAATGAAATGACTTAATAAGGAGGAGCTTCTGCTAGTGGGAGGAGCATCAGTAATATTATTTTTTGAATATAATTCTCACATCTGATATGCTGATCTAGCACCAACTTAATATTTTCCACAAAAATTTTTTAGACTTCTTCAATACTTTTTCGGCAAAGATTCCACCCCTTTGTCTAAGACTCCAGTAGGATAATAACGTTGTAATTAATTAATAATATTAAGAGTGATCACTAGAATCAAGAGTGGGCGGGGCTATTGCTTGCTTAAAGTCTCTGTAGCGAAAAGATAAACTTAGCTCAACCCACTTCCTTCCTTTATTTTACTGACTTCAACTTTTTATTTTCTGTAAAATAGGAGTTGAATTTTGAATAAACAAGAGGTAGAATCTAAGAAGTTAAAACTAGCCCCACCCACCCCTACTCCGTTTTGATGACTCATTTTATTGGTTGTGACACAGAAGTTGAATTTGATATCAGCAAATAATATAATTTAGAACTACTCTAATTTTGAAAATTTTCGGCTCATTTTCACACTTATAATACGATTACTTAAGAAGATATTTCACATGGTAATTTCTTGTAGAAAAATAAGGATTTTACAAATAATCTCTGCCCCTCGGCTTAAGACGAATAAAAAAAATCATCAGAATTGAGATAGGGCGGGTGGGCGGGGCTTATATTTTCCCTTTTTGCTTAATAAATAGCCATCTTTTCACAACAAGAAACTTAAAACATGGTTAATGGTACATTTTTGTAAATTAAATATGGATTTTGCAATTATGAGGCGGCGCCTAATTGCAAAATCGATATTTCCCTATACAAATTTTCCACTTTAAACATGTTTTAAGTTCCACGTTGTGTTGAGGCAAAATGTAAGCCCGCCCACCCGCCCTGTCTCCATTGTGATGATTTTTACTTCCCGAGCGTAAGCAAAGGAAGTATTGTAATCGAGTCCGTCGGCCGACTCTCTACTTTTACGTTTTCTCGATCTTTCATGATCCCTAGAAGACGAAGAAATAGGTCTCCCATTTCCGTCTGTCTGTCCGTCTGTCTGTCTGTCCGTCTGTCCGTCTGTCCGTCTGTTGTCCCGGATTTTTATTAGACAGACAATCTCCGAAAGTACTCGACCGATTGTTGTGAAATTTTGTACTTATATTAAGAATATCATGTAGATGGTAAAACGCTAACCAAAATTTGTCTAATCATCCCCACCACTAATGCGATGACGTCACTTCAAAATTGTACATAGTAAATGGGTTTTCAATTGTATAAAATAACATAGTCCTACACATGTAGTTTACAACTCCGAATCGACTTTTCACCCGAAACGTCCAGATTTTTGGAAAAAAAATCAAAATTATAAAACAACATTTTGAAATTTAATTTTTAATCTGCTAACCAGAATGCTTTGAAATGTTGCAGATGTTTTAAGGCTATAAAGAGCATCATAAATCTTTAGTCAAAAAATATTTGCTTACCCCCTCCAAAAACTTGATGACGTCAGCTCAAAAGTTTGTGGAATAAATCATATCTAAAATGTACAAAATATGATGAGTCTGTACTTGCGATCTATCACTCCATTCATATTTTTTGGATTTGCATATACAGGGTGACTCAAAAAAATTAATGAATGCGTAAATATATTTTATTGATTTAATCAGGAACTACAAAACCGAATGCTCTGAAATCTTGCAGATGTTTTAAGGTCATAAAGAGCATAATAAATGTTTAGTCAAAATATATTTGCTTATCCCCTCCAAAAACTTGATGACGTCAGCTCGAAAATTTGCCGAATAAATCATATCTAAAATGTACAAAATATGATCAGTCTGTACTTGTGATCTATCACTCCATTCATATTTTTTGGATTTGCATATACGGGGTGATTCAAGAAAATAAATGAAAGCGTAAGTTTATTTTACTGATTTACTCAGGAACTACAAAACCGAATGCTTCGAAATCTTGAAGATATTTTAAAATTATCATAAGCATGGTAAATTTTTGATCAAAATGTATTTGGTCGTCCCCCCTAAAAAATTTATGACGTCACCACAAAATTTTGCTGAATAAATCCTATCTAAAATGTACAAAATATGGTGAGTCTCTTCTTGTGATTTATCATTCCATTCAAATTTTTTCGATTTGCATATACAGGGTGACTCAAAAAAATTAATGAATGCGTAAATTAATTTTATTGATTTAATCAGGAACTACAAAACCGAATGCTTTGAAATCTTGCAGATGTTTTAAGGTTATAAAGAGCATAATAAATTTTTAGTCAAAATATATTTGGTTATCTTCTACAAAAAACTGATGACGTCAGCTCAAAAGTTTGCCGAATAAATCGTATCTAAAATGTACAAAATATGATGAGTTTGTACTTGTGATTTATCATTCCATTCATATTTTTGGATTTGCATATGCAGGGTGACTCAAAAAAATTAATGAAGGCGTGAATTTATTTTATCGATTTAATCAGGAATTACAAAACCGAATGCTTTGAAATCTTGGGAATATTTTAATGTTATTATAAGCATGGTAAACTTTTGTTCAAAATGTATTTTTGTTCATCCCTCCTAAAAAAATTGATGACGTCACCCTTAAATTTTGCTGAATAAATCCTATCTAAAATGCAAAAAATATGATGAGTTTGTACTTGTGATTTATCATTCCATTCATATTTTTTAGATTTTCTTAAGAGGTGGTTCAAAAAAATTAATGAAGTCAATTTATTTTATTGATTAAATTAAAGGCAACACTTATTATTAGTATTACACCCCAACCAACCCAATTTGGTAGACACAAAATTTGTTAAAGGAAAAACTCGGTTGAAACATAAGGGTAGCATCGCTTATTTACATCCACTTTAACATTACAGACCTGCATTTGTTTTATGCGATCACTTGGTTCCGCGAATGTGAAATAGACATGTTTATAATCAACCAATTGTGAATTTCACCGTCAAGAATTAAAATAAAACCCAATGTTTTATATAATAAGCGGAAGTCGAAGCAATAAAACCGATGGTCGTTTTGTTTACAGTTTCTCTGTTTGACTTTCACGTATGCTGTTACGCTTGTCATCTTAAATTAAGAATGTTTATACATAAACGATTTTCAGTTGCCGTATACGCGAGTAAATTGTTTCGTTATTTTATTGATTATAAAAAATCAATATTCAAAACGACCCAATTCATTTTCCCGAAAATTTGAGAATATAATAATTTTATTCTTAGTATTACACTACATCTATCCCAACTGATATACGTGTCCTTGCAAAAATGTTGATGACGTCATCGCAATTTTTTTTAAATTCCCACTACAAAAATGTAATGAGAAAAAAACACAATAGCCATGCAGTCGTCAAGTTTCCGACAGCGAGGGTAGTACTGTCTAAACTCTTTAGACCAATTTTTTTATTCGCCGTGAACCAAGAGGGCGGAGCTTAACTGCAAAATACTTACTTCTTTACAAGAAATTAAAAACATGTTTTTCAGTGTTGTTCAAAGAATACTACGTACATTAATAATAAAAGGCAAAATATAAACCCCGCCCACCCACCCGATCTTAATTGTGATGACCCCTAGATCTGCCAACGAATGAAAATTTCATTAATATTTAATATTTTTAATTTTAATATAGGCAACCAACAATCCAGTATAATCACTTAATCAGCTGCTGCATTCTTGACCCATTTTCCTTTTGTCAACAATCTGTGTGGATTCGTAAGAAAACAACTGTACAATGAGAAAGTTTATTCCTTCCTACAAAGACATGCATACATTTCAAAGGCAGTGCCTCAAAGTTCTACCCTGTTTAGGAAATTTTAAATATACTAAGAATTAAAACACAATGTTGGTGCAAATACAGAACACATCGCCAACAAGAGAATACATCCGCACCTAAACAAAAACCTGAGTAAAAACAAAAACAGAATATTAATTAAACATTTTTATTAAAAAAAGTTAGGATACAATGACATTTTGTACATTCACATTTAGATTTTTTTTGAAACAACTATCAAACACATCAGTCATTGTGTTTTAGCTCTTATAATCATACAGCATAAAAAATGATTTTTAATGTAAATAATTTAAATTGCTCAATATAATATGTAAATGAAAACTTGTACACGTACAGTTATTTTACTCGCTATTATGTAATCGTACGCTATAATACCTTACATGATAAAAAAATCCTAAGCGTCGCGTTAGGATTCTTATCAAAAACAAAACGATAAGTCTAATCTTAATAAAACAAAACAACACCAAGGAAGTTAATTACCATACTTTTATAAGTCGGTATCGTACCAAGCTGCGACTTGGTTGTTGTCTTGGGGAGGTGCAGGTAATTGATCAACGGGATCAAATAAATCGGGTTCGGTGTTCGCAATTTCCATTGCGTCTATCGGGCTGTACGTCGATCCATTACCGCCTCCGTGGGAACCGATCTCCAGTCCCTGGATATCTATTGGTATCTGGTCATACCCTGAGAAACAACCCCCAATTAAAACCAACCCTTCACACTACCACGAATCGCTACAAATCGCATGCTTTTATTTCTACCCATACTCTACGATCCATGCGAACACGCATTTACCTATGTTAAGTCACCCAGGCGCAGTTCTTGTTAAAATTCTGGAGTAGATTTAGTAGAAACAAATAATTATTACACAAATGTGTATGAGTTACGTAGCTGTTAAGGCTGTTAATTCAATGGAACGGAAATTTACCTTGTTGCTGGTACGTCCGCCCACCGTGATTGCTATGGACGCTGGGTGGCCCTTGTACGTACATGGGATCGTACGCCTGGTCAGGACTCAAAATGTCCTAAAATGTGTGACAATGCAAACAAAAACACAAAACAAGCCAAAAAGTCATAAATTAAGGCTAAGGTGTTGTAGTGAGCATACAAAAATAAAAATGATAACTACTGAGTCGCTTACATACCTGTCTTCAAATCAATCGCGAAACAAACTCATTCGTACCTGTAAATCGGGTTCCATCCCCAAGTCGGGATTCCACAGATTTTCTTCACGGAACAGGGAATTCGTCAACTCCATGCTCAACCTCTTCTTGTAGTCTTGAGGTTTGTCCTCGCTCATTCGGAATAAAACTGCAGCCGCATACGTCGCCACGCCTTCAATCAAGAAAAACGTAAAAAAACGACATTCAAACTCCAGAAAAAATACCTTCATTTCGCGAATGAAGCAATTCAGTCAACGGCGACGTAGCGCCTTCCTGTTCGATCATCTCCGCTCCTTCTTTATCAGCTGCTAATTCGCAGAGGACTCCAGCAGCCACGCGCTGGATGTTCTCTATGTCATTGAACAAGAGTTGCACAAATATGGGTATCACCATTTGTTGGCGAATAATGGCCCGATTGTGCGACTCTCGTGCCAATATATGGAGCGCCCCCACCGTCCCCTCGACGATTTCCTCCATTCGGACGCCGTCGGCGTAGTTCGCCGTTTGCTGGCTGCCGCCGCTGGCCACGCTCGCCCTCTGCGCCAACACACGTTATGGACTTCACCGAAATTTAAACCCAATTTCGCTTACCCTCTGGGTGTCCTGGAACGCCCGCATCAGCAGTTGCACCAGGTGGTGTATGGCCCCGTGTTCCCTCAACGGAGCGTGATTGGCCGGACACAGCGCCAGGTTTCTAATGAGGCCAATGACGGCCTTGACTAGGGGCCAACGCGACGGAGGGTTCAACAGTTTGACGATGACCTGGATGCCGTAGTTCAGTCGGACCGCGTTCTGGGCCATCTCGGACTCGACGTGTCGTGATGTGAGATGGCGCAAAGCGCAAACTGCCGGTTCGGTGATTTCTTCGCGGTCTCCGGCACTGACGATGGTGCGCACGAGAGCATCGACGCCTCCTACTTGACACACGGTGACTTTGTTGCGCTGATTGTTGCAAGTGAGGTTGCTGAGGATGCCTGAAGCACACGTGACGACGTGGACATCTTGCGAATTGAGAACTTGGACTAGAGAGCTGAGTAAGCCTTCCAAGCCGTCTACTTTGGTGGCAGCGTCGGACAGATTGCGGAGAGTCCAGAGGCAGTTCTGGACGAGGCGACCGCTAGGGTTGCCTAGGTGCATGGCCAAAGCCTGCATGCCTCCGGCTTCAACTATGGCCGGTTTGTTGCTTGGACAGACCGACAATACCTACAGAAAAATCGCTCTCGATCTACCCTTGGTATACCTTCACGAACTTACCTTCAACACACGAGAAGTCGTCCACAGAAGCTTCTCGTAGTCGTAGGACCTCATGATCCTTACGAGCTCGATCGGACCTTGCGAAGCCAAAATAATCAACTTACTCTCTTGATTCCCATACGCGAGAATCTGCAAACAATCGGTAACGATCGCCAAAAATTTGACGTTGTTCCTCTGCAGCAGCGCGACCATCTTCTGTAAACCCCCCGCGAGCCGCACAGCCATCTTGGACCCATCTTGATGCAGCAGCAAGTTATGCAAAGTGGTGATCGCGTAGAAGAGCACGCTCTCCACCGGCGAACTCAACAGCTTCACCAGCGCCGGGATCCCCCCACTTTTAAAAATCGCCAGCAACCCTTGCCTGTGGTGCGACAACTTGTGCAAGGTGCCGACGGCCCCTTTGGTCGTTTCCAAGTCGTTCGAGTTTGAAATCGCCCGAACTAAAGCCGCCACCATCTGGGGGCTGTTCATGATGGCGTGCCTCGAGGCTTCCTTTTTCGATAATTGGTGCACCATCATCGCCGCTTGGGACACCACGACTTGGTCTTCGTCGTTCAAAAGTTTGATCAACTCGGGGATGGCTCGCGTGGCCAAGTCGGCGTCGTCTTGATAATTAATCAGATTGACCACAGCGTGCTTGAGCATCTGGCTGGGTTCGGAGAGTCGTTGAACAGCCGTCTGCTGACTGGGATCGAATTGGGTCGAAGGAATTTCGATACCTTCGTCGAGAGTTTCGGGGAACATTGCAGCTCGAACTCGCTGGGAGCGAGTCTGGTTGAGTTGGTTGTTCATTTCGTCGACTTGGTCTTGGGTGAAGCCTTGGGAGTAACCCTGGTCCAAGTCGAAGAGGTCCATTTCTTCTTCTTTACCGCTGAGAGAAGGGACCTGGGTGGCGGCACCGGAGTGGATACCGGAGTCGGTCAAATACGAATTTTGAGCCCACATTAGGGTCTGCTCCTTGGCGGGGGGCATGGGGAGGTCGTCTGGACCCTGGTAGTGACCCTGAGAGACTGAGGAGGAAAGTTGGAACAATAAATCACGACGAACTATTTTTTATCAAAATAACAGAATTGAAAACTGGTGAGTTTCTCTAGTTCTCATTAATTATGTTTGTATTCGAGAACGTACCATATCAGTTCTAAGATCTGTTATCTTGTGTACCGAACTATTTTCATCAACTGTTTATCCATATTTCCAGGTCCTTATCGCGAGATAAAAATTCAGTAACGTATTCGTTAAAAAGTTTAAACACTTATCTTTTATCTTTCACAGAAATGTGACTCACTGCAGAAAAAAACGTCGATCTGGGAAAAATCATTAGCTGTTAAAAAAACCGATACAACTCTGTCAATGAGTGGAATTTTTTTAAGTATTTCAAGCGCCTCTCGTCGTAATTAATCTTCAAGGGTAAATTAATTGCGGAATTAAAACTGAAAAGACGACTCCTGAAATTTAAAGTCTGACGACATAAAAATAGTTTATTTAAAACCTACTACAAGACGTTCCGAACATCAATTGGCATCTACCACAAAATCAATGCTTTCATCATAAACAACGTTCAGTAAAAGGAAATTTATCGTGTGTTGTTATAAACAACTCAGCGTCCACCAGCAAAATTGCACCAACTCGACGAAATAAAATCGTATTTTTCCGACTTGAAAAAACCCCATATCGTCGTTGATTCTGCAATACCTGCTATGTGCACTTTTTGTCCATTTTTAGGTTTGTTCATGATTTGATTGTAAGAAATATAGCACGTCGAATGCTAATAACTGCTATGTGTTAAAAATTCGCGGGTATTTTTAAATTAAAAAAGAAAAAACCTGTCATGTGTTGGTAGTCAAACAACCGCTCGAAATATCTGCTATGTGCATGTAATACACATAGCAGATATTACATTTATAATATTATTGCCAGTGTGTTGCACATAACAGTTTGCGCATGAGTACGTTATCCAGGAAAATCATCCCGCCTCACGTGTTAATGAAAATAGTGCAGTTTTTTGCGGTGTTTTAATTCAAAGTATACCGTAAGTATGATAAAAATTATTAATTATTTGAACCATTATTGAATAAAACTACAGATATAATATTATTGTAGTACTTACTTGCTAAGATAAGACTAATTTTGGCAAATGACATATCATACAAGGAAAGAGAGGGCGGGTGGGCGGGGCTAGTATTTGCTAATAAAAAAACTGATTTTAGCAAATAACATACCCCCTAAGAAAATGGAGAGAAAGTGGGAGGGACTAGTACTTTCTAAAATAAGACAATTTTTGGGAAATGATATACTTTTTAAGAAAATAGAGGGTGAGTGGGCGGGGTTAGGATTACATAAGTTAAATTTGCGATTAATAATCTATAAAACTAGAAAATCAATGCTTCCCTCTCAAATAAAGCCATTTAGAACAATTTCAATTTTTTTGGAAATTTTGGGGATTTTTGGAGTCATTTCCCCGCATTTCTCAGTTATTTGACGACAAATCGTCAAAAATATTTTAGATTCGTAATCTGCGAAAAATTATCTATAAGCCAACTATTTTCCGTTGGGTCAGATCGTCTTTTAACTGTTTCAGACAAAAAATTTTTGGAAATTACGAAAAATTTTTCTCACTTTTCTCGCTGATTTTCGGAAATAGTTGAAAAATAGTCGAAAATGTTAAAAGTGCGAAAATCTGTTTTATCTTATCAAATACTAGCCCCGCCCACCCACCCTCTCTCTTCTTAGAAGGTGTCTCATTAGCCAAAATCAGTCTTATCTTAGCAAGTACTAGCCCCGCCCGCCCGCCCTCTACTTTCTTGGAAGGTATGTGTTTTGTCAAAATTAGTCTTATCTTACAAGTACTATTTAATTATTGTTTAATATTTTATTTTGCCATTTGAATATATAATATAGTAGTTGCTAAGATAAGACTGATTTTGGCAAATGATATACCTCCTAGAAAAAATACAGGGCGGGTGGGCGGGCCTAGTACTTGCTTAGGTAAGACTGATTTTGGCAAATGACATATCCTACAAGAAAAGAGAGGGCGGGTGGGCGGGGCTAGTATTTACTAAGAAAGAAACTGATTTTAGCAAATAACATACCCCCTAAGAAAATAGAGAGAAAGTGGGAGGGACTAGTACTTGCGAAAATAAGACAATTTTTGGGAAATGATATACTCTTTAAGAAAATAGAGGGTGAGTTGGCGGGGCTAGGATTGCATAAGTTAAATTTGCGATTAATACTCTATAAAACTAGAAAATCAATGTTTCCCTCTCAAATAAAGCCATTTGGAACAATTTGAAATTTTTTGGAAATTTTGGGGATTTTTGAAATATTTTCCCCGCAGTTCTCAGTTATTTGAAGACAAATTGACAAAAATATTTTATATACGTAACCTGCGAAAAATTATCTATAAGTCAACGATTTTTATTAGTATTATTATTATTATTTTATTTTAATGTTTTTGTATTTTTGGTTTAAATAAAATAACTTTCCAATAAAAGTTGTTAATTATATTAATAGAGATTAATTTACATGTATTGTGAAATAAATGACATGTGCAAAAGCTGAGCTATGAAAAAACTGCTATGTGAAAATTAGCAACATTAAATGAGTTTTAATAAACAACTGCACTAAAAACGTTATTTTCTGTAAACTAAATGTATCTTAAGCAAATTATTATTTTGTTAAGTGACTAAACCAAACGAACAAGGACTCCCTTTTTTTTGTAATCAGTTTATTGTGTTTCCTGAACAATTTTCAATTTTGCACATAGCAGGTATTGAAGAATCAATGACGATATATTAGAAATGCAAATTTAGCCAATACGGTTCCCGGAAAAGATGAAAGGGCAGCGACAAAAATATTTTAGCAGTTATTGATCTCAAACAAGATCTCCGACGAGAAGTCCCGCATTCTGAATAAACAAGATTAAGATGGCTCTTGGGTCGTCGTAAAAGTCCAATGTGTATTGTATCGTTCCCCTAAAAAAGGTACCAATTTTATCCCGGCAAGAGGGATTTCGGGAAATTACACCGGAACATTGCAGCGATTTTCCCGGGACTTTATTTTTTAATTTGTGACGGCGGTCGACCCGTTTTAGACGAGATTTTGAACTGACGAATCCGTGCCGAGTTTTCTGTAAATGGTAACTGGTTATTTATCAATTGACAATGACATACGCAAACAGAGTGGAAATATTGTTCTGAAGAATACTTTTAAGTTACAGCCATCATAAAACAATTTAGGTAATGGCATAAACACGATAATTGATGACTAATACGTGTTCGATGGAGTTAATCATCACAATAAAGAAAATTAAAGAAACCTACATCAGTTCGAATTTCTTGGAATAACCTGATTGTTGAAACTTTTCTACCTCTGTTTCAAAAATGATTATTTTCACAGGAAATAAACAACTTTATTTGATGTATATAGGTGCTTTTACGAATGACATGTCAAGTGTTTGCAGTTGATCTTAAATCAGTGCTGCCAAGCGCAAGTTTTATGTAACAAAAAATCAACAATGTTGTTCGTTATAGCAATAACTATTATTTTAAGTCTTGAGTAATCAAAATTCAGTCAAAAACATCCGAATTTCCATACAGTACAGTCCGTATACACAACTTTTGTTCACGAATTTCAATGCAGATTTAATATCAACACAGATCTGAACGTTAAAACAACCGTCTAACCAAACAATTCATTACATGTACCATCTGGACTAGTTCCTGAGCAATATCCCGACTCATATTTGTTTTACACTCACATTATTAGTCGGAACGTCCCTTTGTCAATCCCCTCTTAAACTCCCTAATTAAACCCCAAACTACCTCACTTATTTAATCAAAAAGCGCCCCAATTCAACAACAAATTAAAAAAACCACTTACTCGGTCTATTTTGGCTGGACTGTAGGTAACTCATACTGAATTACCACACCACACCTGAAACACAAATGACACTTCTCAGAATCACTGCATTACAAATCCCACTGGAATTTTGATGAAGTATGAAAATCCGCACGCACTTCCTGGTCTATCCGCCCCGATTTTACCGCGACCGGCGTCTTCACAAACCACCCCACACACTACTTTCCCGCAAACACCCTGTATCCAAACCCCACAAACCCTCCAAATAAAAACAAATCCGAATGTGACTCACAAAGAGATCCATGTTGCCATACTCCCAGTTCATCGACACCCCGAAAAACGTCCCAAACCGCAAACCCCAGCACGTTTTCGCCCGCAAATGAATGAAAACATGCCAAACAAGCAAAAGTAACTCACCTTTAGCCGAAAATTGCACTTTTTCCCTTTAAACAACCACTTTCTTGGACCGAATTACAACACTACCGCACCCAATCACAAGTATCAAATCGGGTGAGAGCTACTCACACCGGACCAAAATGTCGGCGAGGAAAATGGAAAATTCCGGGGAGGGAAAAACGCTTTTATTAATAAACACGCTACAAGTACATATTTTAAACAAGACGGGACAGAAACTGGGGAGAATTGTAGTAATTTGTTTAAATTTTTTGTTTGGGGTTTTGGTTATGGTGTAAGAGTGCTTGTGGAGGCGCGCGCCCTCTGTGAGCAACGCGCCGAAGCTGGCGCGCCGTGGTGCAGGTGTCTGCTTTGTGGCGCGTTTCTAGTTTGAGTGTATATATACAGAGTGCTTGCGTTTTATTTATTTTATTCGTTCGATATGAGCATTGCGGGCGGGAGTGTAATTGCTGCATGACCAGACAAAGTAATTGGTAATTCTGAAATGCCTCGGACCCAAGCGTCTGCAAACAAAGTAAAAAAAAAATCAGAATGTATGGGGTGTCGATTTTTTTACTTCGTTTCCAACAGAAGCACTCGATGTTTGATAGACAACGCATGTAGACAGTTGTGACGCCACCCATGATGAAAATCTGGGTACCGACGTAGGCTACGGCGTGCCCATGCCGCGGAATCGTTAGACCTACGATAGTGGTCCACGACATAGTCGCCGTGTCCCATATATCCATGTCTCCGAGACTCCCGGTGGACTTCAAGTCCCGAAATTTCGGCCCAGTACCGCCAATCAGGTATAAATTATCCGACACGACGAACATACAACTTAGACACCTTGGGGTATTCAACTTGCGTATTTTCGTCCATCTGTAACTATCAAATCAGGACGATTCTCTGGTACTTACCCAACTCACTGACTGGTTTGCTCGCACGTCATAACTCTCCACCACGTCCATAATGAGATTTCTTTTTAAATCCGCGGTACCACCTGCCGCCCAGATATAATTCCTGTATTTGGCGCAAGCCACTCCTGCTCTGGCGAAATTCATGGGGGCTACGAATCTCCAGACGCCGTGTTTGGCGTCGAATCTTTCCACTGTGGCTAGAGACAGCAGCTGGTCGTTGCACCCCCCGATCACATACATGTTTTGGTGGATGACCACCAAACCGAAGTTGCGTCTTCTCATCCCTAGACTCGTCTCGCTGAACCAGCAGCGGTGCGCTGGGTCGAAACTCCACACTGTGTCCACCACCCGGGATTTCCCTCTCAAATCGTCGTCTCTAGGGTCGGTACCACCTACCAAGTAAATCCGCCCTTTGAGGAACGCCACCCCATGGTGTGTCCTCGGCTCGGGCATAGTACCCACGTGCTCCCACACGTTGGAGTCCGGCAAGTACCGGAAGATGTGGTCCCCGGAGTTAGTAGGGTCGCCGTAGGGAGAGTAGGGGTCGGCGCCCCCGAACACCAGAATAGTCTCGCGCTCCGGAAGGAACAGCGTAGATTCCACGAGGAGTTTCTTGGGTTGGGGACTCAGGAAAGACGTGCTTAGGCGGTTTCTGGGTACGGTTAGTGAGAGAAGGATTGCGGTACTTACAGGGAGGATAAAGCGATTGAGTTTTGGGAAGGTGTGAACATGCGTTTCAAGTTGCGGCTTTCTTCGTCTGATTGGTCTCCCACGAGGTCGTGCTGGAAGAGGTGCCCCGAAACACTTACCGTTTTAGGGAGAACCACAGCCTCCCTGTGAACAACTATGGGTTGGGTTTTTTTGAGGAAGATTGTTGGGGTTTGTTTGATAAACACCTGAAACGAAAAGTGTCAAGGCTTACCAGCTGCCAACCGGATTCTTCTTGCCCCCTTTTGAATGACTAAATAAAAGTGACACAGAATCTCATACGTGTATTTGTACATAGAATTTACAATAGGAATGTCCCTCTACCATGTAGTTTTGCTCAACTTTTTTCTCTGCGGACTTACTTTCTTCTTAGAAAGGAAGTCTTCCATGCTGTGGACTGGTTCTTCAGGCGACATGACAGTCCCAGACCCGGCTCCCATTTTTTTATCGTGAATCGCTCTCGGTTTGCTCTTCTCTATCAACTGGTTCCGTCTGTACTGGTCCAAGTAGATCAAAAACTCCCGATACGTGAAATAAGTTTTATCCAAGCCGCTCCAGTTTCTCGGGGGTGGTTCCTGGAGCCCCAACACCGAATTCCAGTGTTGAAAATCATCGTTTTCTTGACCGTACCAGTACTTGATTATAACAAACCTAAATACAACTTGTCTCAGTGAGTTTTTTTTTAATCAAGCGACTTACGCAAGTCCATCGTCGATTAGTTTACAAATCGCCGAGTCTTTCGCCAACTCCATGAACTCCGGATTTTCCGGATTCCGCTTGATATCAACAAGTTGCCACGGCGCTATATTCCCGAACCTCACACAATTCAAGACCTCGTACTTGAACTTGTCTCTGTTAGTCCAGTCGTACTTTAGCCACCGAACCGCAGACATAAACACCTCCATTTCGCAATTGATCCTCACGTAGTTGGAACTCAAGAGGTTCTTGACGTCGTCGACGTTCAACTCCAGCCAGTCTTGCGAACTCACCAAAATCAGGAAAAAGTCCTGGATTCGCGGTACCATCAACTCGCGTACTTCTTCCACGTTCTTCATTTTCGCGTCTACGTACAACAAGAAAGCCGTGTCTTCGTTGAAGACTTCGCCGTTGTCGACGAAGGCCCAGCACTGCTCCACTAGGTCTAAACACAGTTTGGGTCATGGACTCGGAAACTAGTACTCGCGTACCTTTTATTTTCAAGTACTTGGCTGAGTTGAAGATGTCTAGGACGTTTTCGCGGTTCAAGTACTTGTAGGACTGCTCTTCGCTCACCATCCAGTCGTAGATGAAGCTAAACGACGCCGCGCTACATTTTTCCTACACATTGTGTGATGATTAGTTTTCAAGACATTGTGACTTACTGCTGGGATTTCCACTTTCTTGATCGCTATGTAGCCATCGAACAACTCGGAGTAGCACTGGAGGACGATGAGATGACAGTTGAATTCTTCTCGTCCTATGTGGACTTTGCAGTCCGCGTTTCTGTGTTAAAATTTAACGAGTAAAACAAGGAACGTCGTTCTAATGAAAAACATGTATTCACCCCTTGAGATTTTTCAAATTGCTAGGGACGCAACATTCCGGATTTGTTTATCGGATAAACTCCCACAAACAAAGGTTTAGAACTCTGGTCACGGGGCGTCCCTACGCAAAGTCGTGACCTCGTAATGGGAGAGAGTCGAATACGTTACGATATAGTCTTACATGGGGGAGAAAAGCGTCGTGTTAGGGGTGGGCGAAACGGCGGCAAGGAATGATTGGGGTTTATAGAGAGGGTTGTTTATAGGTGGTGTGGTACACGACTGGCTTATGTAGACTTGTATATATTACATCCACATTTCACTCAAACTATACTGCAGCGGACGCAGCATCGTCCGAAAGCTGTGTTTCGTCTGTATATGTTTGAAATTACACAAAGCTCTCATTTTCGCTCTGAATTCCCCGTGTAATTACTGCGTCAAACGTTAATTTTTAATAATCTTCAGGGAAAAATAACGTTTTCGTTCTAAAAATAGCCGTTCCGTTCGGAGGGAACGAGCGACGTCTGCATGAGTGAGTTCTCGCGTGCTGAAAACTATCAAACGAGTGAAAGTTGCTCGTGTGACGGTCGTTCGACTGAATTGAGAGCGAGTTGGCTCGCGGGCATTTGGCCAACACCTATTTTATGTCTTTCGTAATGAAGGCGGTTTAAAACTGGATCATTCTTGGCTGCTTTTCACCTTTTGTTTAGTGTTTTTCACGGGGGGCGTAGCTCAGATGGTAGAGCGCTCGCTTAGCATGCGAGAGGTACCGGGATCGATGCCCGGCGCCTCCAGGATTTTTTTTTATTTTGGGTTTTGGAAAGTGGGTCTGAAGTGTCACGGTTGTGGTTGTGAGAGGGGGTTAGGTACAGGGGGCGTAGCTCAGATGGTAGAGCGCTCGCTTAGCATGCGAGAGGTACCGGGATCGATGCCCGGCGCCTCCACAACTTTTTTTTTAACGAAAAATTGAAGTATCCATGAGAAATCTAAAAATCGAAAAACCAAAATGTCAAGAAATCGAATGAAAAATCGAAGAATTGAAAAACTGAAAAATCTGTAACCATAAAATTTATAAAATCGAAAAACTAAATCAAAACATCGAAAAATGATATGAAACATCGAGAAACGAAACATCGAAAGATGGAAAAATTGAATAATCGCGAAATCGAAACCTCAAAATTTCGATAAATCAAGAAATCGAAACATCTAAAATGTCAAGAAATCGAAAAATCAAAAATTTAAAAATTCGAAAAATTGAAAAATAACTATCGAAGAACTGAAAAATCGAAAAGTTGAAAAATTCCAAAAGTGAAATGAAGAAAAATCGAAAAGTCAAGTAGTCAAAACTTTGAATCATTCTAATTGACCCAAAATCGAAAAATTAAAAATTGAAAAATTGAAAAATCTAAAAAGAGAAGAGCCGAAAAATCGAGAAATTGAACGATCGACAAATCCAAACATAGAATTTTCGATAAATCGAGAAATCGAAAAATCAAAAAACTGAAACATTTAAAATTTGAAAATTCAAACATTGAGATATCGAAAAATCTAAATTTCTAAAACGTGAAAATTAAAGTATAGAAAAATTGAGGAATCGAAATACCAAAACATAAAAAATTGAAAAATCTAAAATTTATTAATCGAAAAATAGAAAATCGAAAAATCGAAAAATTGAAAAATCCCAAAACTGTAACATGGTAAATCGGGAAATCGAAAAATTAAGAATCGATAAATCGAAAAGTCGAAAAATGGAAAATTTTAACAATCGAAAAATTGAAATATCAAATACCTGAAAACTCGAAAAATTGAAGAACTGAAAAACTGAAAATTCGAAAAATCGAGAAGACGAGAAACCGAAAATTTGGAAACGTCAAAAATTGAAGAACCGGAAAAATTTAAAAAACGATAAATAGAAAAATCGAAAATTTGAAGAATCGAGAAATTGAAGAAACGAAAAATTTAAACTTAATCGAAATATCGAAAAATCCCAAAACTGAAATACTGAAAATTTTTAAAGTCGAGTTGGAATTGAAAACCGAAAAATAAAAAAATTGAAAATTCGAAACATCAAACAATCGAAAAATTAAACACTCGAAAAAGTAAAAAATCAAGAAATCGAGAAACCGAAAAAATTGGAAAATGGAAATTATTGAAAAATCCCACAACTGAAGTATCGAAACACTGAAAAAAAATTCAAAATTTAAAAATAAAAAAATTGAAAAATCAAAAAAGTAAAAAATTGAAAAATTAAAATAGTAAAAAAAAACGAAAAGAGGAAAAATTCAAGAATCGAAATATTGAAAAATCCCAAAACTGAAATAATAAAAAATTGAAAAATCGAAGAAAAATCTTTGAAATCAAATTCAGAAAATTTTAAAAATCGAAAAATTGAAAAAAATACCTGAAAACTCGAAAAATTAAGAATTGAAAAACTGAAAATTCGAAAAATCGAGAAATCGAGAAGACGAGAAATCGAAAATTTAAAAATGTCAAAAACTGAAGATTCGAAAAGTTTAGAAAACGAGAAATAGAGAAATCGAAAATTTGAAAAATCAAGACATTGAAGAAACGAAAGATTTAAAAATGTCAACACTGAAATATCGAAAAATCAACAAATCAAAAAATTGAATCGAAAAATTGAAAAATCCCAAAACTGTAACATGGTAAATCGGGAAATCGAAAAATTAAGAATCGATAAATCGAAAAGTCGAAAAATGGAAAATTTTAACAATCGAAAAATTGAAATATCAAATACCTGAAAAACTCGAAAAATTGAAGAATTGAAAAACTGAAAATTCGAAAAATCGAGAAGACGAGAAACCGAAAATTTGGAAACGTCAAAAATTGAAGAACCGAAAAATTTTAAAAACGATAAATAGAAAAATCGAAAATTTGAAGAATCGAGAAATTGAAGAAACGAAAAATTTAAAAGTTTAATAGAAATATCGAAAAATCCCAAAACTGAAATACTGAAAATTTTTAAAGTCGAGTTGGAATTGAAAAACCGAAAAATAAAAAAATTGAAAATTCGAAACATCAAACAATCGAAAAATTAAACACTCGAAAATGTAAAAAATCAAGAAATCGAGAAACCGAAAAAATTGGAAAATGGAAATTATTGAAAAATCCCACAACTGAAGTATCGAAACACTGAAAAAAAATTCAAAATTTAAAAATAAAAAAATTGAAAAATCAAAAAAGTAAAAAATTGAAAAATTAAAATAGTAAAAAAAACGAAAAGAGGAAAAATTCAAGAATCGAAATATTGAAAAATTCCAAAACTGAAATATTAAAAAATTGAAAAATCGAAGAAAAATCTTTGAAATCAAATTCAGAAAATTTTAAAAATCGAAAAATTGAAAAAAATACCTGAAAACTCGAAAAATTAAGAATTGAAAAACTGAAAATTCGAAAAATCGAGAAATCGAGAAGACGAGAAATCGAAAATTTAAAAATGTCAAAAACTGAAGATTCGAAAAGTTTAGAAAACGAGAAATAGAGAAATCGAAAATTTGAAAAATCAAGACATTGAAGAAACGAAAAATTTAAAAATGTCAACACTGAAATATCGAAAAATCAACAAATCAAAAAATTGAAAATCGTAAAATTGAAAAGTTGAAAAACGAGAAATTGAAAAGTGAAAAATCGAGAAATTGTAAAATCAGAAGATTTAGGAATAAAAAAACTGAAAAATCCCAAATCTGAAACATCAAAAACTAAAAAAATTCGAAAAATTGAAAAACCGTAAAATCAACACATCAAAAAATTAGTGAACTGAAATGAAACATCGAGAAACGAAACATCAAAAGATCGAAAAATCGAAAAATCGAGAAGTCAAAAATTGAGAAATTTTAATTAGCCCAAAATCGAAAAATTGGTAAATTAAAAAAAATAATCGATAAATCGAAAAACTGAAAAATTGAAAAATAGAAAAATTGAACGATCGAGAAATCGAAACATCAAACGACTGAAAATTCAAAATTTGAAAAATAGAAATTTTGAAAAATCGAAAAATCCTGAAATTGAGCAATCGCGAAATCGAAACCTCAAAATTTCGATAAATCAAGAAATCCAAACATCTAAAATTTCAAAAAATCGAAAAATCAAAAATTCGAAAATTTGAAAATAACTATCGAAGAACTGAAAAATTTCAAAAGTGAAATGACGAAAAATGGAAAAGTCAAATAGTCAAAAAATTTAATAATTCTAATTGACACAAAATCGATAAATTAAAAATTGAAAAATTTAAAAGGAGAAAAGACGAAAAATCAAAAAATTGAGAAATTGAACGATCGAGAAATCGAAACATAGAATTTTCGATAAATCGAGAAATCGAAAAATCAAAAAACTGAAACATTTAAAATTTGAAAAAACAAAAATTGAAAAACCGAGATATCGAAAAATCTAAATTTCTAAAACGTGAAAATTAAAATATTGAAAAATTGAGGAATCGAAACACCAGAACATCAAAAAATTGAAAAATCTAAAATTTATTAATCGAAAAATGGAAAAATCTAAAAAGTAAAAAATAGAAAACTCGAAAAAACGAAAAATTGAATCGAAATATTGAAAAATCCCAAACCTGAAATATCGAATAACTTAAAAATCGAACAGGAATTGAATAACCGAAAAATAAAAGAATCTAAAAATCGAAACGTCAAAAAATCGAAAAATTGAAAACTCGAAAAAATAAAAAATCAAGAAATCGATAAACCGGGAAACTGGGGAATGGAAATATTGAAAATATTGAAAAATCCCAAAACTGGAACATGGTAAATCGGGAAATAGAAAAATTAAGAATCGAGAAATCGAAAAGTCGAAAAATGGAAAATTTTAACAATCGAAAAATTGAAATATCAAATACTTGAGAACTCGAAAAATTGAAGAACTAAAAAATTGAAAATTCAAAAAATCGAGAAGACGAGAAACCGAACATTTGGAAACGTCAAAAATTGAAGAATCAAAAAATTTAAAAAACGAAAAATAGAAAATTCGAAAATTTGAAGAATCGAGAAATTGAAGAAACGAAAAATTTAAAAGCTTTATCGAAATATCGAAAAATCCCAAAACTGAAATACTGAAAATTTGAAAAACCGAAAAATAAAAAAATTGAAAATTCGAAACCTCAAACAATCGAAAAATTAAACACTCGAAAAAGTAAAAAATCGAGAAATCGAAAAACCGAAAAAATTGGAAAATGGAAATTATTGAAAAATTCCACAACTGAAGTATCGAAAAACTGAAAAAAAAATCAAAATTTATAGTAAAAAATTGAAAAATTAAAATAGTAAAAAAACCGAAAAATCGAGAAAACAAAAAGAAGAAAAATTCAAGAATCGAAATATT
Organism: Zophobas morio; assembly: GCF_036711695.1. Taxonomy (NCBI): domain Eukaryota; kingdom Metazoa; phylum Arthropoda; class Insecta; order Coleoptera; family Tenebrionidae; genus Zophobas; species Zophobas morio. The sequence goes on from NW_026972131.1 coordinate 15,300,346, forward strand.
GAAAAATCCCAAAACTGAAATATTCAAAAATTGAAAAATCGAAGAAAAATTTTTGAAATCAAATAGGTGAAAACTCGAAAAATTATGAATTGAAAAACTGAAAATTCGAAAAATCGAGAAATCGAGATGACGAGAAATCGAAAATTTAAAAATGTCAAAAATTGAAGATTCGAAAAATTTATAAAACGAAAAATAGAGAAATCGAAAATTTGAAAAATCAAGCCATTGAAGAAACGAAAAATTTAAAAATGTTAACACTGAAATATCGAAAAATTGAGGAATCAAAAAATTGAAAATCGTAAAATTGGAAAGTTGAAAATCGAGAAATTGAAAAGTTAAAAATCGAGAAATTGTAAAATCAGAAGAGAAATTTTAATTGGCCCAAAATCAAAAAATTAAAAACTGAAAAATTGGTAAATTAAAAAAAAAGAATCGATAAATCGAAAAATTGAAAAATTGAAAATCAGAGAAACTGAACGATCGAGAAATCGAAATATCGAAGTTTCGATAAATTCAGAAATCGAAACATCAAACAACTGAAAATTCAATAATTGAAAAATATAAATTTTGAAAAAATGAAAAATCCAGTTTTCGAAAAATCTAAAATTAAAAAAATTGAAAAATAAAAATATCGAGAAATTAGGGAATCGGAACACTAAAACATCGAAAAATTGAAAAATCTAAAATTTAAAATTCTAAAAATTGAAAAATAAATATCGAAAAATTGAAAAATTCCAAAAGTAAAATTAATGAAAAATCGCAAAATCGAGAAACAGAAATCAAAACATCAAAAAATTGATGAACTAAAATGAAATATCGACAAACGAAACATCAAAGATCGAAAAATCGAGAAGTTAAACAGTCGAAAAATTGAGAAATTCTAATAGACCCAAAACCGAAATTTTAAAAATTGAAAAATTGAAAAAAATTTAAAAATAAACGATAAATCGAAAAATTGAAAAATCCACATATTGAACAATCCAAAAATCGAAACATCGAAACATCAAAAAACTGAAACGTCTAAAACTTGAAAAATAGAAATTCGAGGAACGAAAATTTGAAATATCGAGAAATTGAGGAGTCGGAACACCAAAACATTGAAAAATTTGAAAAATCTAAGAAAAACTCGAAAAATCGGAAAATTGAATCGAACTATTTAAAAAATCTCAAAACTGAAATATCGAAAAATTAAAAAATCGAATAGAAATTGAAGAACTAAAAAATTAAAAAATCAAAAAATCGAAAAACCGAAAAATTGGGGAATGGAAATATTGAAAGATGCCACAACTGAAATATCGAAAAACTGAAATTTTTAAAAATCCAAATTAAAAAAAAAATTGAAAAATCCAAGAAAAATGAAAAAGTCAAAAAATTGTAAACACCTGAAATCTCGAAAAATTGAAGAATTGAAAAACTGAAAATTCGAAAAATCGAGAAATCGAAACATAAAAAAATCGAAAAATTGAAAAATCTAAAATTTAAAAATCAAAAAATTGATCACTTGAAAAAGTAAAAAAAATCAAGAAATCCAAAAACCGAATAATTGGAAATATTGAAAAATTCCACAAATGAAATATTGAAAAAACTGAAATTTTGAAAAATTCAAAATTTAAAAATAAAAAAATTGAAAAATCAAAAAAGTAAAAAAACTGAAAAACTGAAAAATTTAAAAAACGAAAAATTGAGAAACCGAAAATTTGAAGAATCTGGAAATTGAAGACACGAAAAATTTCCAAAATTCAACACTGGAATATCGAAAAATTGGATAATCAAAAAATTGGAAATCGAGAAATTGAAAAATTGAAAATCAAGGAATTGTAAAATTAAAAAACTTAAGAATAAAAACTGAAAAATTCCAAAATATAAAATTTTTCAATCGAAAAATGGAAACATCGACAAAATAAAAAAAATCGAGGAATCGAAAACTCAAAAAATTGAATCGCAATATTGAAAAATCCCACAGTTGAAATGTTAAAAATCTAAGATTTTGTAAAATTCAAAGTTTAAAAATAAAAAAATTAAAAAATCGAACAATTGAAAAATTAAAAAATCGAAAATTTGAAAAATCAAATGTCTGAAAAAAGAATTGAAAAACTGAAAATTCCAAAAATCGAGAAGTCGAGAAGACGGCAAATCGAAAATTTAGAGACGTCAGAAATTGAAGAATCGAAAAATTTAAAAATGGAAAAACAGAGAAATCGAAAATTTGAAATATCGAAAAATTGAGAAATCGGAAGTTGAAAAATCGCGAAATTGAAAAGCCGAAGAGTCGAAAATTTGAAACACTGAGAAATCAATAAATTTTATTTTATTTCTACAATTTTGATTTATTTTCAAAACTCTCGATATCTAGGAAAAAAACTCGCAGCAAATTCATAAACCACATGTCTAGGACTACGTTACTTTTTAACATTTAAATAATATTTTTCGACATAATTGTAAGATGACATCATCATTTGATTTTTCCAAAAATCTGGATGCCTAAGATAAAACTCAACACGGTTTCATGAACCACAAATGGTGGAGAACGTTATTTTATAAAATAACATTTACTATTAACGTTGTAGCCTGTACATAATATTTCTAACATACATACAAAATTTGACAATTGATTATCTGTCTAATAAAAATCCGGACAGACGGCAGACAGACAGACAGACAGACAGACAGACAGACAGACGAGAAAATTTGAAAGTAGTCAGTCGCTCGATGGACTCGAGAGAAATTTATGTAAAAGCATACATAAAACAATGCTAAAACTGTAACAGTTCGCGCCACCCCGAAAAAAAAACACAGGAAATTACAACATATATTAACAATTTGAGGACATCCGAATCCACGGCACGCAAGATTTCGCTCGACACCCTTTGACATTACCAAAAATAACCCAGCACGTGACCAACACACGGAGAGTGGTGAAAGCCACACGTTCCAACCACACCCATACATAAAAATGCTACGTTAGAATCTAGCCCAACCCCAACCGTACCTCCGAACCCTCGCTACCATCACCCATCAGGGGGCGTAGCTCAGATGGTAGAGCGCTCGCTTAGCATGCGAGAGGTACCGGGATCGATGCCCGGCGCCTCCAACCCTTTTTTTTCATTTTTTCCCACCCACCACTTACTTTTTATTAGTGATTCGTCTGCACAGTTCCAGATACAGATCCTTTTTATCCGGCAGAACGACCTTATTCCAGTCTATGGGTTCGTTTCCTGTGTACCCTAGACGGCTCAGATTCAGTTCCGGATCCAATATTTCCGACGTCTGTTTGCTTTCATACTCCGATGACACCTTATTCGTGCTTCGAACCGGAGTGTCTCCGATGATCGAGCCGAGGCCGGAGATGCCAGCCTGCAACGACAACAAACCCAAAATGTGAACGGGGATTACTGTAATGGAAGTCGTCTCCAGAGGACTCTATATTGGATGGGACGCGCTCGCAATTCAATTTGTACACGACGAGGGGGCTGCGGGAGCGCCTTCCCTCAGGCGAGTACAAGGGATGGTGTTGTAATGAACCAGCCCCGTAGCTACGGGGGGGGGGGGCAAGAGGGGGCTGAGCCCCCCTTAGCAGTTGTGGTTGCCCCCCCTGGAAGACTTATACATTATAAATTTCAAATTAGTAATAAAATTTCAATATAATGCCGATTGCCGAAGCATATTAACTGGCCCCACCCGCCCCACCTTTATTTTCTTACAGGGTATATTATTTGGCAATATCACACTACCGTTGATGTTGACCGTATAAACAAATGAACATGTCACATTTTATTCCATAGCCTACTATGTACTTGAGAAAAGTCAAAAATATTATATGGATTTTCTAAAAATTGAGCTTTTATTGAAATGGACAAAAAATCGACAAAAAATTCTGAGATGTAGATCTCGATGAGCTTAATCAAAAAACATAAGGTCTTGATGGTCCCAGACCAAGATTTTTCAAAAATTCGGTTCCAAAGTCGACATTTCAAAATTTCTAAAAATTACATTTCTTTTGGCGGCTCTGGAAAAATTGTACGAAATTTAGAAAAAATAAAACCAAAAAAAAACATTTGGAGATCGAAATCAATAAAAAGATCCCTTCTGCTAGTTTTCGAAAATGCGTGGGAAAAGTCAAATTGTTTTTATAGATTTTCAAAAATTGAGCTTTTGTTGAAATTGGCTAAAAATCTACAAAAAATTCTGAGATGTAGATCTCCACAAGTTTAGTTAAAAAACATAAGGTCTTGCTGCTATTCGGTTTCCAAGTCGAATTTTTAAAATTTCTCAAAAATTATACTCCTATTTCTTTTGACGATTCTAGAAAAATTTTACAAATTTTCGATCAAATAAAACCAAAAACATCTGAAGATTGAAATAAATAAAAGAATGACTTTTGGTAATTTTTGGAAATGCTTAAGAAAAGTCAAAATTTATTTAGTTTTCAAAAATTGAGCTTTTGTTAGAGTTGACAAAAAATTCTGAAATATAGATCTCGATGAGCTTAATCGAAAAACATGTTCATGCTCCCGGAGCAAAATTTACGAAATATTGGGTTTCTACCTAAAATTTCTAAAAAATCTCAAAAGTGACTTAAAAAAAAGTTATTTCTTTATGCGATTGTGGAAAAATTCGACTAAATATCAAAAAAATAAAACCAAAAATAACATCTGTAGATCGAAATCAATAAAGAGATCCCTTTTGCTAATTTTCGAAGATGCTTGGGAAAAGTCAAAAAATGTATATGGATTTTCAAAAATTGGGCTTTTGTTGAAATTAACAAAAAATCAACAAAAAATTCCGAGATGTAGATCTCGATGAGCTTAATCCAAAAACATAAGGTCTTGATGGTCCCAGACCAAGATTTTCGAAAAATTCGGTTTCAAAGTCGACATTTCAAAATTTCTCAAAAATTACATTTCTTTTGGCGGCTTTGGAAAAATTGTACACATTTTCGAGAAAATAAAACCAAAAACAACATTTGGAGATCGAAATCGATAAAGAGATCCCTTTTGCTAATTTTCGAAAACGGTTGAGAAAAGTCAAAAACATTTTATTGATTTTCAAAAATTTAGCTTTTGTTGAAGTTGACTAAAAATCCACAAAAAAATCTGAAATGTTGATCTCGACGAGCTCAATCAAAAAACACAAGGTCTAGATGGTCCCAGATCAAGATTTTCGAAACATTCGGTTTCAAAGTTCAAAAATTACATTTCGTTTGGTGATTGCTGAAAAATTTTACGACTTTTCAACCAAATAAAACCAAAAACAACATCTGGAGATCGAAATCAATAAAGGAATCCCTTTTGGTAATCTCGAACGTGCTTGAAAAAAGTCAAAAACTTGATACAGGTTCTCAAAAATTGCCATATTTCTTCCGTCAATTCTGGAAAAATTGTAAGAATTTTCAAAAAAATTGAATCCAAAACGATTTTTGGAAATCGAGATGAACAAAGGAGTCTCTTCTGATAATTTTTGAAAATGCTTGGAAAAAGTCAAAAATTTTATATGGGTTTTCAAAAATTGAACTTTCGTAAAGTTGACAAAAAATTCTGAAATACAGATTTGGACGAGCTTAAAAAAACATGACAGGTTCATAGTTCCGGATCAAAATTTTCGAAATACTCGGTTTCGAGCTCGAATTTTCAAAATTTCTCAAAAATTACCATATTTCTTTTGGCGGCTTTGGAAAAATTGTACACATTTTCGAGAAAATAAAACCAAAAACAACATTTGGAGATCGAAATCGATAAAGAGATCCCTTTTGCTAATTTTCGAAAACGGTTGAGAAAAGTCAAAAACATTTTATTGATTTTCAAAAATTTAGCTTTTGTTGAAGTTGACTAAAAATCCACAAAAAAATCTGAAATGTTGATCTCGACGAGCTCAATCAAAAAACACAAGGTCTAGATGGTCCCAGATCAAGATTTTCGAAACATTCGGTTTCAAAGTTCAAAAATTACATTTCGTTTGGTGATTGCTGAAAAATTTTACGACTTTTCAACCAAATAAAACCAAAAACAACATCTGGAAATCGAGATCAATAAAGGAATCCTTTTTTGGTAATCTCGAACGTGCTTGAAAAAAAGTCAAAAATTTGACACAGGTTCTCAAAAATTGCCATATTTCTTCCGTCAATTCTGGAAAAATTGTAAGAATTTTCAAAAAAATTGAATCCAAAACGATTTTTGGAAATCGAGATGAACAAAGGAGTCTCTTCTGATAATTTTTGAAAATGCTTGGAAAAAGTCAAAAATTTTATATGGGTTTTCAAAAATTGAACTTTCGTGAAAGTTGACAAAAAATTCTGAAATACAGATTTGGACGAGCTTAAAAAAACATGACAGGTTCATGGTTCCGGATCAAAATTTTCGAAATACTCGATTTCGAGCTCGAATTTTCAAAATTTCTCAAAAATTACCATATTTCTTTTGGCGATTGTGGAAAAATTGTACGCATTTTCGAAAAAACAACCAAAAACAACATCTGGAGATCGAAATCAATAATGGAATCCCTTTTGGTAATCTCGAACGTGCTTGAAAAAAAGTCAAAAATTTGACACAGGTTCTCAAAAATTGCCATATTTCTCCCGTCCATTCTGGAAAAAATGTAAGAATTTTCAAAAAAATTGAATCCAAAACGATTTCTGGAAATCAAGATGATCAAAGGAATCTCTTTTGGTAATTTTCGAAAATGCTTGGGAAAAGCCAAAAATTTTATATGGGTTTTCAAAAATTAAACTTTCGTAAAAGTTGACAAAAAATTCTGAAATATAGATTTCGACGAGCTTAAAAAAACATGACAGGTTCAAGGTTTCGTATCAAAATTTTCGAAATACTCGGTTTCGAGCTGGAATTTTCAAAATTTCTCAAAAATTACCATATTTCTTTTGGCGATTATGGAAAAATTGTACGAATTTTCGAAAAAACAACCAAAAACAACATCTGGAGATCGAAATCAATAAAGGAATCCCTTTTGGTAATTTCGAACGTGTTTGAAAAAAGTCAAAAATTTGATACAGGTTCTCAAAAATTGCCATTTTTCTTCCGTCGTTTCTGCAAAAAATGTAAGAATTTTCAAAAAAATTGAATCCAAAACAATTTTTGGAAGAAATCGAGATGAACAAAGGAATTCTTTTGGTAATTTTCGAAAATGCTTTGGAAAAGTCAAAAATTTTATATGGGTTTCCAAAAATTGAGCTTTTGTTAAAGTTGACAAAAAATTTTGAAATACACATCTCGACGAGTTTAAAAAAACATGACGAGTTCATGGTTCCGTACCAAAATTTTCGAAATATTTGATTTCGAAGTCGGATTTTTAAAATATGTACTAAACATGCAAAAAAAATAAACTCAAACAAATTGGATGTTACCTATATGGCCACTAAACAAATTTTTGGATGCAGTACTGCTGTTTGTGAATCTACATTCTCTGTTTTAACCAGCATTTTAACCAAGTACCGTACTAATTTTTTGGACTTCGACAGGTTTTTACGAAAATTTAGCGTAAAAAATCGACGTTTCCAATTATTTTAATGTTCTTTCAAATATAAAAACTCAGAAAAAATAAAGTAGTTATCTGAGTGTATTATTAAAATATAAATATTTACATGAAGCCCCCTCTGTCGACAAACTTGCCCCCCCCTGAATAAGTTTTCTAGCTACGGGGCTGTAATGAACTATTGTGGTGGTAATCGACGACTGTGGCATCACCTAGAAACCTCTGGTGGTCCAATGAACACAGAGCAATATTTATACACACAAAATAACAAAAAAAATATATTTATTTTGACGTTTCACCTGGCTCAAGATGGCATCCATGGCCGAATTTCTGGTAAACTCTCCAGTGCCGTACGCCATATTTCTTCTGATGATTCTCTCGCTAGTTTCGTCCGAGTAAATTTTGACCTGAGTTCGCTCCGGATGTGCTACTAAAACGCTCAGTTTTCTGGATTCGAAAACAACCTAGACAAGATGTGCTACACCCGATTTTTTTTATCTGTGTACAGGTACCTGTCCCGAATTGACTTTCAAGTTTCCGCTCGGCGTAGCTTTAAACGGGAAATTTCCGGGGTCCCCTGCACTGCTCAGCGGTAACGTGGACCTGCTCCTGCAACCCCGTCAACATCAAACGATACAATCCATAATAAAGAGCGCTTTTCTCGCTTACGTCAAGATCTCTCTCGAGTTTTTCTTCCTCGGGGGCAGCAAGAACTCGTCTACTGTATTATCTAACTTCGTTTGGATCGTTTCGCTTCTACGGTGGATTTTCGATGTTTCATAACCCTGTGTCAGCCTTTGCCAGTTGGGTTCTGACAGGTTGAGTTTTCGGAGAGAGTGCCTCAAACTGCCCTTGTAACAGTAAAAGAATTTTACAACGGAAACTTGAAGCCGTTAACTTACTTTGGTTGAAATGACTTCGTTGTCGCCGCAGCCGGTGTCCTTTTCGACTTTTTTCTTGTATTTGTCTAGCGGGAGATTCAGACTGAAAATAAACCTCAAGTATGGTGGTACGCGGCTCGTGTATCAAGCTACCGTAAATTTAGTAAATCCAAGTTGCCTAAACCGTGTCTGTCAGTTTCTGACGCTTTTTGTTCAATTTTCTGAAAGGGAGGAAGGTGGCTTCAGTTAGAACTTTGCGGGGTACTTACTTCGTCGCAGTCGGGTTTACCTCTACGCATCATATGCGGGCTACTATAAATTTCTTAGAGGATGTGGGGTGGCTTGAGAGGTACGATGCAAAGTTGAAAAAGTTTAAAACTTCAAAGAGATTTGTTTCGGATCGCCATGGAAATGTCAGGCAGATGACAAACGTCGGATTCTTGACTTTTTTTAAAAATTTTGAAAACAACATTAGGAGTCTCCAACAAAACTCAAAGGACCTCTAAGATTCGTTCAAACTATTTGAAAAACAATTTTTTTTTTAAATAAAACACCAAGGACCCTATAGACTAATTTAAAATCTTCCGAAAGCAAAACATCAATTGCTCCTAGGATTCTTCCAAAATTTTTCAAAAAAATCAAACCAGGCACCCCCTAAAACACCAGAAACCCTCTCCCAGACAATAATTATTATTTTTTCAAACTCAAAACGCCGTATCCCCTTGAGGTTCTTTAAAATTCTTTAAAAATCCAAAAGATTCTTTGAAATTAGTAGTTATGTAGTGGGGCTCCTTGGCCAGGTCAAATGAGGTCAAACTGGCCTAGTAGCCCCACTACTTTTTATCGAACGTTTGTCATCTCCTTGTGTTGGATCGACCTGAACCCGAATCTGACCTTGTAGCTCCAATACTTTTAGATTTAATCTCTGATTCTCGAAAGGGAGCGTGGGTTTGAATCCTACACCTGACAGTTTTTTTTGCGTCTAAATAAAACACATTTTAACGTTAAGTATTTATTGAGAAAATATAGAATACAGCCAGTTGTAAATATTTTTAGCATTATTTAACGATCAGTTTCTTTGAAAGTACCGAGTTTATGATTTTTGTCAGGTTGGCAACATATTTAAAATTTTAAGTGGTATAACTGATGTTAAATTCAAATTTGGGCTTTTTTTTCATTGGTTTTTAGGCTTGTTCATATCAGCATTTACAACTGTGAACTGACATGTTAACTTGATTTTTCGAAAAATTGGATTTATTTACCTTCGACCAATATTTTACCACCACAATTTTTTGTTTTTCCTTTTTCTCCGATTTTACGCTTTTTGTTACAATTTTTCCGTTTTTCAATAATTTCTCAATTCTTCAATTTTGCAATTTTCGATATTAGAATTTTTTTTGTTTCAGTTTCCCATTTTTCAATTTTTCGATTCTTGAATTTTTCGTTCGTTCAATTTTTCAAGTTCTTGATTTCCAATTTTTAGATTTTTCGAAGTTTTCATTTTATGCATTTTTGTTTTTTCATTTTCGATTTTTCAATTTTACAATTTAGCAAATTTTCCATTTTTTTGAGTCGAAAAGTTGAAAAATCGAAAAAATGAAAAATTGAAAAACTGAAAACACAAAAAATTGCAAAATTGAAAAAGTTGCAAATCGAAAAACCGAAAAAACAAAAAATCGGAACATAAAATTGTAAAATCGAAAAATTATAGACTCGCCAAAAACTGTAACACTGAAAGAACGAAAAATTGTAAAATTAGAAAACTGAAAATTAAAAATAGAAAAAGCTTGAAAATCCAATGACTGAAAAATGGAAAAATTCTAAAATCGTAAAATCGAAAAAGTAAAGCTTTTTAAAAATTGTAATTATTATTACATATTTAAAATGAAAACTAGAAAAACTATGAATCAAAATTGAAGAAACAAAAAACTGAAAAATCTGAAACTGAAAAACGAACAATTAAAAATTCAAAAACTTGGAATACCAAAATAATTGAACAATAATAAAGAAATTAAAAACCAGAACGAATAATTGCAAGTCGTTTAAAATATCCGCATTTAATTTTGGTCCTTTGGTGTTTTATTTTTATTTTATTCGGTTAAATTTGAAGTAATCTGATGTTTTGTTGCTGGATGAACTTGAAAAAATTTGTTGAGCTTTTAGTGTTTAATTTTTTATAAATTTGAAAAAGTCTTGAGTGCCGCAATATTTTAGGTTTTTTAATTCGGGAGATTCTTGGCTACCCATGGAGATTTTTTTTGTAAACTATTTAAAACAATTTTGGGGGACTTTGGTGTTCCATTTTTGGAAAATTCTGACCTGACCTGTTTTTGAGTTAATTTTGGGACTCCGATTTTTGAAAATTTAAAACAATTTTGAGTTCTTGGTATTTCCTGCTTGAAAAGAATGTAAAAGTGCTTTGGAGGCTCTAGTGTCTTTTCTGATAATGTTTTAATTAATTTTTTTGTAAGATATGTCGTTTGCCAAAATCGCGCTTATTTTAGCGGGTACTAGCCCCACCCACCCACCCTCTCTTCTCTTACAGGGTAAGTCATTGGCCAAAATCACTCTTGTCTTGACAGTTACTTGCCCCGCCCACCCACCCTCTCTTTTCTTAGAGGGTATGCCATTTGCCAAAATCAGTCTTATCTTAGGAGGTACTAGCCCTCCAAGAAAATAAAGGGCGGGTGGGCGCGGCTAGTGCTTGCCAAGATAAGAGTGATTTTGGCAAATGACATACCCTCGAAGAGAAGAAAGGAGGGTGGGCGGGGCTAGTATTTGATAAAATGTAACTTATATTGCCAAATCGCATACCCTATTATTTAATGATCAATTTCTTTTAAACTACCGAGCTAATGTTTGTGATTTTTGTCAGGTTGGCAACATATTTAAAATTTTATGTCGCATACCGGATGTTGAATTCAAATTTGGGCAGCAATTCAGTAGCTGCCATTTTTTCTATGGTTTTTAAGCTCGTCAAAATTTACAACTGTGAACTGACATCTTAACATTGCTGCCAATAATTCAGAAATGCCAACGCAAAAATTAATTAGCTTCAGTCATTAATAGTCACCCGGAATTTCTTTTTTCTTCGATTTTATAATTTTTGCTACAATTTTTCCAATTTTCAATAATTTCTCGTTTTTTCAACAATTTTTTAATTTGCAATTCTTCAATTTTGCAATTTTTCGATATTAGAATTTTTTTCAATTTTTAGTTTCCCAATTTTCAATTTTTTGTATTTTTGGTTTTTTCGTTGCCCCAATTTTTCAAGTTCTTGGTTTTTATTTTTCGTTTTTCCAATTTTTTAATCTTCGATTTTTCAGTTCCTCGCTTTTCCTATTTTTAAAATTTTCAATTTCTTTAAGTTCCAATATTTTGATTTTACAATTTCGTTTCGATTCTTGCATTCTTCGTTTCTTCAATTTTTCAAGTTGTTGATTACGTAATTGTACGATGCGTAAGCATAGCAAGTATGATATAATTAAAAGTGACATTGCAAGTCAAAGTAAATATGCATAAAAATAATAATAAATAATAAATAATTACCAATTTTTAGATTTTTCGAAGTTTTCATTTTATGCATTTTTGTTTTTTCATTTTCGATTTTTCAATTTTACAATTTAGCAGTTTTTCCATTTTTTGATTCGAAAAAATGAAAAATCGAAAAACTGAAAACACAAAAAATTGCAAAATCGAACAAGTGGAAAATCCAAAAACCGAAGAAACGAAAAATCAGAACATAAAATTTTAAAATCGAAAAATTATAAACTCGCCAAAAACTGTAATACTAAAAGACCGAAAAATTGAAAAATTAGAAAAATGAAAACTAAAAATAGAAAAAGTTTTAAAATCCAATAATTGAAAAATGGAAAAATTCTAAAATCGTAAAATCGAAAAAGTAAAACATTTCTTGATTTCCAAGAGTGACTTTGGCAAATGAGATACCCTCTAAGAGAAGAGAGGGTGGGTGGGCGGGGTTAGTATTTGCTAAGATAAAACTGATATAGCTAGATATAGTGTCGGTGTCGGTGTCGGGGTCAATAACACCTGTCTGATCATTGGCATGTAACGGCGCGCTGTATATAAAAAGACAGATAACTAAACTATAAAATAAGTTATAAATACTGTTCTAGCATTTGTAAATATTTAGTTGTTACTTTAGTTGGTAAATCACACATTGTACTTTAATTTTTTTTGATTTTTGGTTTTTTCGATGCCTCAATTTTTCAAGTTCTTGATTTTTAATTTTCGTTCTCCCAATTTTTTAGTTTTCATTTTCTCTATTTTGCCACAATTTTCGTTTTTTCATTTTTTTTATTTTTTCAATGTTCCTTTCGATTTTATAATTTTCCGTTAAGTCAATTTTTCAAATTTTCAATCTTCGATTTTACAGTTGTCGAATTTCCTATTTTAAAATTTTTCAATTTCTTTCATTTCCAATATTTTGATTTTGCAATTTCGTTTCGATTCTTGAATTTTTCGTTTCTTCAATTTTTCAAGTTCTTGATTTCCAATTTTTAGATTTTTCGAAGTTTTCATTTTGGTTTTTTCATTTTCGATTTTTCAGTTTTACAATTTAGCAATTTTTCCACTGTTTTATTCGAAAAAATGAAAAATCGAAAAACTGAAAACACAAAAAATTGCAAAATCAAACAAGTGGAAAATGAAAAAACCGAAGAAACAAAAAATCGGATCATATAATTGTAAAATCGAAAAATTATAGACTCGCCAAAAACTAATACTAACAGACCAAAAAATTGAAAAATTAGAAAAATGAAAATTAAAAATAGAAAAAGTTTTAAAATCCAATAACTGAAAAATGGAAAAATTCTAAAATCGTAAAATAGAAAAAGTAAAACATTCTGAAAATTGTAATTATTTTTACATGTTTAAAAATAATGAAAACTAGAAAAACTGTGGATCAAAATTGAAGAAACAAAAAATTGAAAAATCGAGAAACTGAAAAATTTAAAACTGAAAAAACGAAAAATTAAAAAATCAAAAAGCTGGAATACCAAAAAATTTAACTAAAATTTTAAGGAATTAAAAAACCGGAACGAAAAATTTTGGGGGACTTTGGTCTTCCATTTTTGGAAAATTTTGACTTGGACCTGTTTTGGAGTTAATTTTGGGACTCCGATTTTTGAAAATATAAAACAAGCTTGAGTTCTTGGTATTTCCTGCTTGAAAAGATTGTGAAAGTGCTTTGGAGCCTCTAGTGTGTTTTCTGATAATGATTTGATTAAATTTTTTGTGAGATATGTCATTTGCCAAAATCTCTCTTATCTTGACAGTTACTAGCCCCGCCCACCCACCCTCTCTTTTCTTAGAAGGTATGTCATTTGCCAAAATCAGTCTTATCTTAGGACGTACTAGTCCTCCAAGAAAATAAAGGGCGGGTGGGCGGGGCTAGTGCTTGCCAAGAAAAGAGTGATTTTGGCAAATGACATACCCTCTAAGAGAAGAAAGGGTGGGTGGGCGGGGCTAGTATTTGATAAGATGTAACTTATATTGCCAAATCGCATACCCTATTATTTAATGATCAATTTATTTTAAACTACCGAGCTAATGTTTGTGATTCTTGTCAGGTTGGCAACATATTTAAAATTTTATGTCGCATACCGGATGTTGAATTCAAATTTGGACAGCAATTCAGTAGCTGCCATTTTTTCTATGGTTTTTAAGCTCGTCAAAATTTACAACTGGGAACTGACATGTTAACATTGCTGCCAATAATTCAGAAATGCCAACGCAAAAATTAATTAGCTTCAGTCATTAATAGTCACCGGGATTTCTTTTTTCTTCGATTTTATCATTTTTGCTACAATTTTTCCATTTTTCAATAATTTCTCGTTTTTTCAACAATTTTTTAATTTGCAATTCTTCAATTTTGCAATTTTTCGATATTAGAATTTTTTTTGAATTTTTAGTTTCTCAATTTTCAATTTTTTAATTTGCAATTCTTCAATTTTGCAATTTTTCGATATTAGAATTTTTTTTGAATTTTTAGTTTCTCAATTTTCAATTTTTCGATTTTTGGTTTTTTCGTTGCCTCAATTTTTCAAGTTCTTGATTTTTATTTTTCGTTTTTCCAATTTTTTAATCTTCGAATTTTCAGTTACTCGCTTTTCCTATTTTTAAAATTTTCAATTTCTTTAAGTTCCAATATTTTGATTTTGCAATTTCGTTTCGATTCTTGAATTCTTCGTTTCTTCAATTTTTCAAGTTGTTGATTACCAATTTTTAGATTTTTCGAAGTTTTCATTGTATGCATTTTTGTTTTTTCATTTTCGATTTTTCAATTTTACAATTTAGCAGTTTTTCCATTTTTTGATTCGAAAAAATGAAAAATCGAAAAACTGAAAACACAAAAAATTGCAAAATCGAACAAGTGGAAAATCCAAAAACCGAAGAAACGAAAAATCAGAACATAAAATTTTAAAATCGAAAAATTATAGACTCGCCAAAAACTGTAATACTAAAAGACCGAAAAATTGAGAAATTAGAAAAATGAAAACTAAAAATACAAAAAGTTTTAAAATCCAATAATTGAAAAATGGAAAAATTCTAAAATCGTAAAACCGAAAAAGTAAAATATTTCTTGATTTCCAAGAGTGACTTTGGCAAATGAGATACCCTCTAACAGAGGAGAGGGTGGGTGGGGGGGAGGTTAGTATTTGCTAAGATAAAACTGATATAGCTAGATATAGTGTCGGTGTCGGTGTCGGGGTCAATAACACCTGTCTGATCATTGGCATGTAACGGCGCGCTGTATAGAAAAAGACAGATAACTAAACTATAAAATAAGTTATAAATACTGCTCTAGCATTTGTAAATATTTAGTTGTTACTTTAGTTGCTAAATCACACATTGTACTTTAATTTTTTTTGATTTTTGGTTTTTTCGTTGCCTCAATTTTTCAAGTTCTTGATTTTTAATTTCCGTTCTCCCAATTTTTTAATTTTCATTTTCTCTATTTTGCCACAATTTTCGTTTTTTCATTTTTTTTTATTTTTTCAATGTTTCTTTCGATTTTATAATTTTCCGTTAAGTCAATTTTTCAAATTTTCAATCTTCGATTTTACAGTTCTCTTTGATTTTGCAATTTCGTTTCGATTCTTGAATTTTTCGTTTCTTCAATTTTTCAAGTTCTTGATTTCCAATTTAGCAATTTTTCCATTTTTTTATTCGAAAAAATGAAAAATCGAAAAACTGGAAACACAAAAAATTGCAAAATGGAACAAGTGGAAAATCGAAAAACCGAATAAACGAAAAATCGGATCATACAATTGTAAAATCGAAAAATTATAGACTCGCCAAAAACTAATACTAAAAGACCAAAAAATTGAAAAATTAGAAAACTGAAAATTAAAAATAGAAAAAGTTTTAAAATTCAACAATTGAAAAATGGAAAAATTCTAAAATCGTAAAATCGAAAAAGTAAAACATTTTAAAAATTGTAATTATTTTTACATGTTTAAAAATAATGAAAACTAGAAGAACTGTGGATCAAAATTGAAGAAACAAAAAACTGAAAAACGAGAAACTGAAAAATCTAAAACTGAAAAAACGAAAAATTAAAAAATCAAAAAGCTGGAATACCAAAAAATTTAACTAAGGAATTAAAAAACCGGAACGAAAAATTTTGGGGGACTTTGGTCTTCCAAATTTTGACTTGAACCTGTTTTGGAGTTAATTTTGGGACTCCGATTTTTGAAAATTTAAAACAAGCTTGAGTTCTTGGTATTTCCTGCTTGAAAAGAATGTGAAAGTGCTTTGGAGCCTCTAGTGTCTTTTCTGATAATGATTTGATTAAATTTTTTGTGAGATATGTCATTTGCCGAAATCTCTCTTATCTTGACAGTTATTAGCCCCGCCCACCCTCTCTTTTCTTAGAAGGTATGTCATTTGCCAAAATCAGTAGGACGTACTAGCCCTCCAAGAAAATAAAGGGCGGGTGGGCGGGGCTAGTGCTTGCCAAGAAAAGAGTGATTTTGGCAAATGAGATACCCTCTAAGAGAAGAAAGGGTGGGTGGGCGGGGCTAGTATTTGATAAGATGTAACTTATATTGCCAAATCGCATACCCTATTATTTAATGATCAATTTATTTTAAACTACCGAGCTAATGTTTGTGATTCTTGTCAGGTTGGCAACATATTTAAAATTTTATGTCGCATACCGGATGTTGAATTCAAATTTGGACAGCAATTCAGTAGCTGCCATTTTTTCTATGGTTTTTAAGCTCGTCAAAATTTACAACTGGGAACTGACATGTTAACATTGCTGCCAATAATTCAGAAATGCCAACGCAAAAATTAATTAGCTTCAGTCATTAATAGTCACCGGGATTTCTTTTTTCTTCGATTTTATCATTTTTGCTACAATTTTTCCATTTTTCAATAATTTCTCGTTTTTTCAACAATTTTTTAATTTGCAATTCTTCAATTTTGCAATTTTTCGATATTAGAATTTTTTTTGAATTTTTAGTTTCTCAATTTTCAATTTTTTAATTTGCAATTCTTCAATTTTGCAATTTTTCGATATTAGAATTTTTTTTGAATTTTTAGTTTCTCAATTTTCAATTTTTCGATTTTTGGTTTTTTCGTTGCCTCAATTTTTCAAGTTCTTGATTTTTATTTTTCGTTTTTCCAATTTTTTAATCTTCGAATTTTCAGTTACTCGCTTTTCCTATTTTTAAAATTTTCAATTTCTTTAAGTTCCAATATTTTGATTTTGCAATTTCGTTTCGATTCTTGAATTCTTCGTTTCTTCAATTTTTCAAGTTGTTGATTACCAATTTTTAGATTTTTCGAAGTTTTCATTGTATGCATTTTTGTTTTTTCATTTTCGATTTTTCAATTTTACAATTTAGCAGTTTTTCCATTTTTTGATTCGAAAAAATGAAAAATCGAAAAACTGAAAACACAAAAAATTGCAAAATCGAACAAGTGGAAAATCCAAAAACCGAAGAAACGAAAAATCAGAACATAAAATTTTAAAATCGAAAAATTATAGACTCGCCAAAAACTGTAATACTAAAAGACCGAAAAATTGAGAAATTAGAAAAATGAAAACTAAAAATACAAAAAGTTTTAAAATCCAATAATTGAAAAATGGAAAAATTCTAAAATCGTAAAACCGAAAAAGTAAAATATTTCTTGATTTCCAAGAGTGACTTTGGCAAATGAGATACCCTCTAACAGAGGAGAGGGTGGGTGGGGGGGAGGTTAGTATTTGCTAAGATAAAACTGATATAGCTAGATATAGTGTCGGTGTCGGTGTCGGGGTCAATAACACCTGTCTGATCATTGGCATGTAACGGCGCGCTGTATAGAAAAAGACAGATAACTAAACTATAAAATAAGTTATAAATACTGCTCTAGCATTTGTAAATATTTAGTTGTTACTTTAGTTGCTAAATCACACATTGTACTTTAATTTTTTTTGATTTTTGGTTTTTTCGTTGCCTCAATTTTTCAAGTTCTTGATTTTTAATTTCCGTTCTCCCAATTTTTTAATTTTCATTTTCTCTATTTTGCCACAATTTTCGTTTTTTCATTTTTTTTTATTTTTTCAATGTTTCTTTCGATTTTATAATTTTCCGTTAAGTCAATTTTTCAAATTTTCAATCTTCGATTTTACAGTTCTCTTTGATTTTGCAATTTCGTTTCGATTCTTGAATTTTTCGTTTCTTCAATTTTTCAAGTTCTTGATTTCCAATTTAGCAATTTTTCCATTTTTTTATTCGAAAAAATGAAAAATCGAAAAACTGGAAACACAAAAAATTGCAAAATGGAACAAGTGGAAAATCGAAAAACCGAATAAACGAAAAATCGGATCATACAATTGTAAAATCGAAAAATTATAGACTCGCCAAAAACTAATACTAAAAGACCAAAAAATTGAAAAATTAGAAAACTGAAAATTAAAAATAGAAAAAGTTTTAAAATTCAACAATTGAAAAATGGAAAAATTCTAAAATCGTAAAATCGAAAAAGTAAAACATTTTAAAAATTGTAATTATTTTTACATGTTTAAAAATAATGAAAACTAGAAGAACTGTGGATCAAAATTGAAGAAACAAAAAACTGAAAAACGAGAAACTGAAAAATCTAAAACTGAAAAAACGAAAAATTAAAAAATCAAAAAGCTGGAATACCAAAAAATTTAACTAAGGAATTAAAAAACCGGAACGAAAAATTTTGGGGGACTTTGGTCTTCCAAATTTTGACTTGAACCTGTTTTGGAGTTAATTTTGGGACTCCGATTTTTGAAAATTTAAAACAAGCTTGAGTTCTTGGTATTTCCTGCTTGAAAAGAATGTGAAAGTGCTTTGGAGCCTCTAGTGTCTTTTCTGATAATGATTTGATTAAATTTTTTGTGAGATATGTCATTTGCCGAAATCTCTCTTATCTTGACAGTTATTAGCCCCGCCCACCCTCTCTTTTCTTAGAAGGTATGTCATTTGCCAAAATCAGTAGGACGTACTAGCCCTCCAAGAAAATAAAGGGCGGGTGGGCGGGGCTAGTGCTTGCCAAGAAAAGAGTGATTTTGGCAAATGAGATACCCTCTAAGAGAAGAAAGGGTGGGTGGGCGGGGCTAGTATTTGATAAGATGTAACTTATATTGCCAAATCGCCTACCCTATTATTTAATGATCAATTTATTTTAAACTACCGAGCTAATGTTTGTGATTCTTGTCAAGTTGGCAACATATTTAAAATTTTATGTGGCATACCTGATGTTTAATTCAAATTTGGGCACTGACATGTTAACATTGCTGCCAATAATTCAGAAATGCCAACCCAAAAGTTAGCTACATCCGGTTTTCCTGAGAGTCTTTAGAGTTCTTTAAAAAATCAAATTTCGCAAAATCAAATCTTATAATTTTTCGAAAAATCTGGATTTATTTACCTTCGGCCAATTTTTTGATCCACAATTTTTGTTTTTTCGTTTTCTTCGATTTTACAATTTTTGTTACAACAATTTTTCCATTTTTCAATAATTTCTCGTTTTTTAAACTATTTTTTTTTCAATTTTTTGATTTGCAATATTTTAATTTTGCAATTTTTTC
Source organism: Zophobas morio (assembly GCF_036711695.1). Taxonomy (NCBI): domain Eukaryota; kingdom Metazoa; phylum Arthropoda; class Insecta; order Coleoptera; family Tenebrionidae; genus Zophobas; species Zophobas morio. The sequence goes on from NW_026972131.1 coordinate 15,319,786, forward strand.
GATATTACAAGTTTTTTTTTTCAGTTTCCCAATTTTCAATTTTTCGATTTTTGGTTTTTTCGTTGCCTCAGTTTTTCAAGTTTTTGATTTTTATTTTTCGTTCTCCCAATTTTTTAATTATATTATTTTTTTTTTTTTGAAAATTTAAAACAATCTTATATTTTCTAAGAGGATCAGTCTTATCTTAGGAAGTTCTAGCCCTCTAAGAAAATAAAGGGCGGGTGGGTGGGGCTCGTATTTGCCAAGATAAGACTGATTTTGGCAAATGAGATACCCTCTAAGAGAAGAAAGGGTGGATGGGCGGGGCTAGTATTTGGTAACACAACTTATATTGCCAAATGGCATACCCTAGAACAAAATAACGGGTGGGCGGGCGGGGCCAATACTTGCAAAGATAAGACTGATTTTGGCAAATGATTTACCTTCATTTACCCTTTATTTTCTTAGAGGGTAAATCATTTGCCAAAATCAGTCTTATCTTGGCAAGTATTGGCCCCGCCCACCCACCCTTTATTTTCTTCGAGGCTATGCCCTTTGGCAATATCAGTTTTAACTTATCAAATACTAGCCCCACCCACCCACCCTTCTCTTAGGTGGTATCTCATTTGCTAAAATCAGTCTTATCTTGACAGCTACTAATCCCGCCCACCCACCCTCTCTTCTCTTGCAGGGTATGTCATCTGCCAAAATAGCTCTTATCTTGACAGTTACTAGCCCCGCCCACCCACCCTCTCTTTTTTTATGTCATTTGCCAAAATCGGTCTTATTTTAGCTGGTACTAGAATGAGTTCTTCAACTTTTTGTTTTCTCCCTTTTCGGGTTTTTAATTTCTATATTTTAGAATTTTTCGATTTTTTGTTTTCTCATTTTATCAAATTTTCAATTTTTCCACGTTTCAATTTTTCGGTTTTTCAATTTCCCGATTCTTCAGTTTTATTATTTATAGAGGGGTGGGTGGGCGGGGCTATTGCGTGCTTATAGAAGATTATGTTTGAAAACGTTAAACTTAGCCCCGCCCACCCACCCGTTCCCTCATTTTTTTTCCACAAATAAGAGATAAATGTTACAGCAAATAAGTAGTATAACAAAAAAAATTACGATTAACGCTTATTGTAACAGTCTGCGTTCTATTAGTTCCCGCCTCCAATTCCACTGAATTCATTTTGTCTAGTCTGAATGAAAGGTGGATCTCAACTGAAGAGAGAAAATAGAGGGCGGGTGGGCGGGGCTAGTAGTAATTGTAATTGTTAATACATATTTAAAATGAAAACTAGAAAAACTGAGAATCAAAATTGAAGAAATAAAAAACTGAAAAACGAGAAACTGAGAAATCTAAAACTGAAACAACGAAAAATTAAAAAATCAGAAAGTTGGAATACCATAAAATTGAACTAAAATTTTAAGGAATTAAAAACCGGAACGAAAAATTTTGGGCTGACCTGTTTTAGAGTTAATTTTGGGACTCAACAATCTTATATTTTCTAAGAGGAATCAATTTCATTACTCAAAATCAGTCTTATCTTAGGAAGTTCTAGCCCTCTAAGAAAATAAAGGGCGGGTGGGTGGGGCTCGTACTTGTCAAGATATGACTGATTTTGGCAAATGAGATACCCTCTAAGAGATTTTGTTGGGCGGGGCTAGTATTTGGTAACATAAAACATATATTGCCAAATGGCATAGCCCTGAAGAAAATAAAGGGTGGGTGGGCGGGGCCAATACTTGCCAAGATAAGACTGATTTTGGCAAATGATTTAGCCTCATTTAACCTTTATTTTCTTAGAGGGTAAATGATTTGCCAAAATCAGTCTTATTTTGGCAAGTATTGTCCCCGCCCACCCACCCTTTATTTTCTTCGAGGCTATGCCCTTTGGCAATATCTGTTTTATCTTATCAAATACTAGCCCCGCCCACCCACCCTCTCTTCTCTTAGAGGGTATGTCATTTGCCAAAGTCACTCTTATCTTGACAGTTACTAGCCCCGCCCACCCACCCTCTCTTTTCCTTTTATGTCATTTGCTAAAATCTAGAATGAATTTTTTAACTTTTTGTTTTCTCCCTATTCAGGTTTTTAATTTCTAGATTTTAGAATTTTTCGAATTTTTGTTTTCTCTTTTTTTATCAAATTTTCCATTTTTCGACTTTTCAATTTTTCAGTTTTTCAATTTCCCGATTCTTCAGTTTTATTATTTATATAGGGGGTCGGTGGGCGGGGCTACGCTTGCTTATAGAAGATTCTGCATGAAAACGTTAAACTTAACCCCGCCCATCCACCCGTTCCCACATTTTTTTCCACAAATAAAAAATAAATGTTACAGCAAATAAGTAGTAAGTATAACAAAAATATTAGGATGGGGGGGCTAGTACTTGTTAAGATGAAATTGATTTTGGTAAAGTATGTATTTATATTCTAAGGGAAAAAAAGGGTGGGTGGGCGGGGCTAAAACTCAACACGAGATCATTAACTACATGTGTAGGAAAATGTACAATTTTGAAGTGACGTCATCACTCATTACATTATTGGTGAGGATGATTAGACAAATGTTGGTTAGTGTTTTACCATATTCGGAGATTATCTGTCCACTAAAAAGCGGGACTGCGGACAGACGGACAAACAGACGGACGGATAGACAGACAGAGAAGCAGACAGCTTACGCTAGGGAAGAAAAAAAACATTAGGAGTCCCCAAGAATAATAAAAATTCATTCAAAAACAAAACACAAGTTAACTACTTCTTAGATTCTTTAATTTTTTTTTTAATAAATCATCAATGGCTCCCAACATTCCCAAATGAAAAATCGAAAATCGGAAAACATAAAAAATTGCAAAATCGAACAAGTGGAAAATCGAAAAACTGAAGAAACGAAAAATCGGATCATATAATTGTAAAATCGAAAAATTATAGACTCGCCAAAAACTAATACTAACAGACCAAAAAATTGAAAAATTAGAAAACTGAAAATTAAAAATAGAAAAAGTTTTAAAATTCAATAATTGAAAAATGGAAAAATTCTAAAATCGTAAAATCGAAAAAGTAAAACATTTTGAAAATTGTAATTATTTTTACATGTTTAAAAACAATGAAAACTAGAAAAACTGTGGATCAAAACTGAAGAAACAAAAAATTGAAAAATCGAGAAACTGAAAAATCTAAAACTGAAAATACGAAAAATTAAAAAATTAAAAAGTTGAAATACCAAAAATTGAACTAAAATTTTAAGGAATTAAAAACCGGAACGAAAAATTTTGGGGAACTTTGGTGTTCCATTTTTGGAAAATTTTGACCTGACCTGTTTTGGAGTTAATTTTGGGAATCCGTTTTTTTTGAAAATTTAAAACAATCTTATATTTTCTAAGAAAAATCAATCTCATTAGGTACCCAAAATCAGTCTTATCTTAGGAAGTACTAGCCCTCTAAGAAAATAAAGGGCGCGTAGGTGGGGCTCGTACTTGCCAAGATAACACTGATTTTGGCAAATGATTTTCCTTCATTTATTCTTTATTTTCTTCGAGGGTAAGTCATTTGCCAAAATCAGTCTTATTTTGGCAAGTATTGTCCCTGCCCACCCACCCTATATTTTCTTCGAGGCTATGCCCTTTGGCAATATCAGTTTTATCTTATCAAATACTACCCCCCCCCACCCACCCTTCTCTTAGATTGTATCTCATTTGCTAAAATCAGTCTTATCTTGATAGGTACTAATCCCGCCCACCCACCCTCTCTTCTCTTACAGGGTATGTCATTTGCCAAAATCGCTCTTATCTTGACAGTTACTATCCCCGCCCACCCACCCTCTCTTTTTTTATGTCATTTGCCAAAATCGGTGTTATTTTAGCTGGTAATATAATGAATTCTTCAACTTTTTGTTTTCTCCCTTTTCGGGTGTTTAATTTCTAGATTTTAGAATTTTTCGATTTTTTGTTTTCTCTTTTTATCAAATTTTCTATTTTTCGACATTTCAATTTTTCAGTTTTTCAATTTTCCGATTCTTCAGTTTTATTATTTATAGAGGGGTGGGTGGGCGGGACTATTGCGTGCTTATAGAAGATTCTGTTTGAAAACGTTAAACTTAGCCCCGCCCACCCACCCGTTCCCTCATTTTTTTTCCACAAATAAGAAATAAATGTTACAGCAAATAAGTAGTATAACAAAAAAATTACGATTAACGCTTATTGTAACAGTCTGCGTTCTATTAGGTCCCGCCTCCAATTCCACTGAATTCATTTTGTCTAGTCTGAATGAAAGGTGGATCTCAACTGAAGAGAGAAAATAGAGGGCGGGTGGGCGGGGCTAGTAGTTCTGCAACACAGAGTCATTATTAACAACATTTTAAAAATTGTAATTGTTATTACATATTTAAAATGAAAACTAGAAAAACTGAGAATTAAAATTGAAGAAACAAAAAACTGAAAAACGAGAAACTGAAAAATCTAAAACTGAAACAACGAAAAATTAAAAAATCAGAAAGTTGGAACACCATAAAATTGAACTAAAATTTTATGGAATTAAAAACCGGAACGAAAAATTTTGGGAGACTTTGGTATTCCATTTTTGGAAAATTTTGGCCTGACCTGTTTTAGAGTTAATTTTGGGACTCAACAATCTTATATTTTCTAAGAGGAATCAATCTCATTACCCAAAATCAGTCTTTACTTGGGAAGTTCTAGCCCTCTAAGAAAATAAAGGGCGGCTGGGTGGGGCTCGTACTTGCCAAGATAAGACTGATTTTGGCAAATGATTTAGCCTCATTTAACCTTTATTTTCTTAGAGGGTAAGTGATTTGCCAAAATCAGTCTTATTTTGGCAAGTATTGACCCCGCCCACCCACCCTTTATTTTCTTCGGGGCTATGCCATTTGGCAATAGCTGTTTTATCTTATCAAATACTAGCCCCGCCCACCCACCCTATCTTCTCTTAGATGGTATGTTATTTGCCAAAGTCACTCTTATCTTGACAGTTACTAGCCCCGCCCACCCACCCTATCTTTTCCTTTTATGTCATTTGCTAAAATCGGTGTTATTTTAGCTGGTACTAGAATGAATTTTTCAATTTTTTGTTTTCTCCCTATTCAGGTTTTTAATTTCTAGATTTTAGAATTTTTCGATTTTTTGTTTTCTATTTTTTTTATCAAATTTTCGATTTTTCGACTTTTCAATTTTTCAGTTTTTCAATTTCCCGATTCTTCAGTTTTATTATTTATAGAGGGGGTCGGTGGGCGGGACTACGCTAGCTTATAGAAGATTCTGCATGAAAACGTTAAACTTAACCCCGCCCACCCACCCGTTCCCTCATTTTTTTCCACAAATAAAAAATAAATGTTACAGCAAATAAGTAGTAAGTATAACAAAAATATTAGGATGGGGGGGCTAGTACTTGTTAAGATGAAATTGATTTTGGTAAAGTATGTATATATATTCTAAGGGAAAAAAAGGGTGGGTGGGCGGGGCTAAAACTCAACACGAAATCATTAACTACATGTGTAGGAAAATGTACAATTTTGAAGTGACGTCATCACTCATTACATTATTGGTGAGGATGATTAGACAAATGTTGGTTAGTGTTTTACCATATTCGGAGATTATCTGTCCACTAAAAGCGGGACTGCGGACAGACGGACAAACAGACGGACGGATAGACAGACAGAGAAGCAGACAGCTTACTCTCGGGAAGAAAAAAAAACATTAGGAGTCCCCAAGAATAATAAAAATTCATTCAAAAACAAAACACAAGTTAACTATTTCTTTGATTCTTTAATTTTTTTTTAATAAATCATCAGGGGCTCCCAACATTTTTTAAAATTATTTCAATAAAAAAACTCTAGGGCCCCTCAAAATTCTTTAAAATATTTTCAAAAATAAATCGCCGGCTGACCTTGAATTTGTTTAAAATTCTTTAAAAAACAGAACGTCATGGGTCTCCAAGATTTTTTCTGAAACAAAGCACAGGGGTGTATTGACAAAAAAAAATCTAAAAAAATATTATTCTGTTCTTGTAATCCATTAATAAATAAATCATCAAGATTCTATCGAAGGAATTGCGCGCCACCTGGAAGAAGAAGTGAGAAACGTGTTGTTATTGATGCAGTTCCCTACCCCGACCCTGCAATGACATTTCAGTCGATGAATAACAGCTGTGGTTTAGCATGGATGATTGGAATGCCATTCTGGTAACAACAATAAAAATGTTACAATTTTTATGGGGATTTTTATGGGGTTTTAAAAAATGTAGAAAGTGATTATTTCGTGTGGTCCAGACGCTATATCTCGTATTCCATTAATTTATAACAAGGGATCTAAATCTGATCTAATTGTTTTTGATTCTCAGATTTTCAAAAAAATTCTACAGAATTGTGTTTTATTGTCACTAACTTTAACGAATTCAAGTTTCCACTAGTCACTTCTTAAATTTAATTTATTCGAAAACCGGTGAAAAAACTTATGAATCTCTGAAAATTTTCCGTACGCAAGAAGCTTTCCCGCTCCTCCGCAATAAACTAATGTTGTCGTTACATTAACAACAGTTGTCAAGTTATCCGGAATGTTAATCCCTAATAGTTGTACCCTACTCCTGAACCTCTCAATTATTCAAAGCAACAGATTAATAGTTGTTGCCGAGTCTTAACTCCAGCCAACGACAAATGCCGTTTTCACTTAAACATCGCCAGTAACATTTCTCCTAAACACCACCAATCAATAACCACGCCATCGATTTAAAAGGGTCTCTTATTTTCCAGCAGTCCTCATAAATTTAAAACTTCACACAAATTTTCCATTCGCATTCATCCTGAACTCCTCCACCAGATATCGCCTCCACCACGTGCACCTAATATATACGTTGACGTTATTTTACGCGAATGTTTACGACCGCAATTACGCCAGTTCAAGTGCTACATTTGGACCGTTAGAATGCCGCAAGAGTAAATCCGAGCCCGACGAATTAATTCAAAGTTTGAGCCGAAAGCGCCTGTGGCCTACTTTCAACAACAATTTTTTGAGCACACGCGCGTGCCGTGACGTCACTTACAGAAGATTTAATTTGATGTTTCGTTTATTGTCGTCATACGAAACGTTCAAGTCGACTTGCAGTGCAGCGCTTTAATGGAGCATTAAATCTAGTTATGCTCTGGTTGTAAACGTAAAGTTCCATAATGACACACTTTATCAAGACTTTGTTTCGAGGAGTTTGAAAAATTAAACTGTATGGAGTTAGAAGCTAGTTTCGGGTGCGCTGCAGCTGCAGCTTCAAAAGCCACTTTTTAGCTTTTGGTTGACTTCGAGGAGGATTTATAGTGAAAATGTATTTACAGCAGCTGCGCTGCACGGATTTAGAGCTTTTTCAATAAATTCTCATTTCGCAGGAACAACATCAACGGTAGTTATTAAGTTTCGAAAACAATTTACGTGGGGTTTTATGACTGGAGGATTTTTAATCAGACTGCCGTATTTCGCCAGGATTTGTGCAGGAGTGGCTAGTTTTACTCCAAATTAATGTTTGATTTAAAAGCTCGTTTCAAATATTGCAGAAAAATAAGTGCGCAAGAAAGTTTCAAAGAGACGGAAATTGGTATTTCCTGGACAGTTATGGAATTATTAGATAGAACTGAGTTGCGGAAATCAAGATCTAGTACTGAAATGCTACAATAGGCGCAGATGCGGGTTTCCTAAACCGCCACAAAACGTTTCAAACTTGTCGAAACTTACTCAATCCAGTTGCGTTATTTACGACAAGAACTACATAGAGTGTACAGAAAAAATCGGTCGCAATTCGTTTCGACAGAACTTTCCTCAAATTTTTATCATTTTTTGTAAAAGTTAGTCATCAGTGCATATTCGCTAAGATAAAACTGATTTTTGCAATGGCATACCTTCTAAAAAAAGAGAGGGTGGGTGGGCGGGGCTAGTAGCTTTTCAAGATAAAAGTGATTTGACAAATGAGACACCTTCTAAGAAAACAGAGGATGAGTGGGCGGGGTTAGTAGCTGTCAAGATAAGACTGATTTTAGCAAATGAGATACCCTCTAAGAGAAGAGAGAGTGGGTGGGTGGGGCTAGTATTTGATAAGATAAAACTCGAAGAAAATAAAGGGTAAATGAGGGTATATCATTTGCCAAAATCAGTCTTATCTTGCCAACTATTGGCTCCGCCCACCCACTCGTTATTTTTTTCGAAGGTATGCCATTTGGCAATATAAGTTTTATGTTAGCAAATACTATTTTCGAATTATCAATTTTTTAGTTTTGTAGTTTTTTGGATTTCTCGATTCTATTTTTTATTTCTCAGTTTTTCGATTCCTGGAGTTCCCAATTTCTAGATTTTTTTCAGTTTTTCGACTTTTCGATTTTAGGATTCGTTGAATTTTCAATTTCTTGATTTTTAGTTTTTTGTATTTCGATTTTTCGACTTTCATTTTTTTCGATCTTTCAATACATATCTCGATTTAAGTTTTTCAGTGTTTCAATCGTTCAATTTTTGGATTTCCTCATTCTTTGATTTTTAATTTCTCGGTTTTTCGATTCGAATTTTATTTTTTTTTTATTTTTCGATTGTCCGATTTCGTAGTTTTTCGAATTTAAATTTTCTTGACTTTTTGATTTCTCGAGATACCAATTTATGGACTTCTTGGTCTTCTACTTTTCAATTTTACAATTTCTCGATTTTTCAATTTTTAAATTGTTCGATTTTTCGATTCCTCGAGTTCTCAATTTTCCTATTTTTTCATGTTTTCGAATTTTAGATTTCAGAATTTTTTTAATTTTTGATTTCTCGATTTATCGACATTTCGGTTTTCTATTTTTCAATTTTCAATTTTTAGATTTTTTGAAATTTTCAGTTTTGCGATTTATAGTTTTCTCATTTCTTTCTTTTATTTCGCGATTTTTCGATTTCTTGGATTTTAAAAATTTTGGATTAGGATTTTTTGAATTTTTGATTTCTCGAGACATCGATTCATTGAGTTTTCGGTTTCTCCGTTTTTCAAATATCAATTTTACGATTTCTGGATTTTCTATATTTCAAATTTTCAATTTGTTAATTTTTCGAAATTTTCGACTTTTCTTGATTCTTCTATTTTTTATTTCCCGGTTTTTCCATACCTGGAGTTCCCGATTTCTCGATTTTTTTCAGTTTTTCGACTTTTCGATTTTAGGATGCGTTGAATTTTTAATTTCTCGATTTTTAGTTTTTTGTATTTCGATTTTTCGACTTTCATTTTTTTCGATCTTTCAATACATATCTCGATTTAAGTTTTTCAGTTTTTCAATCGTTCAATTTTTGGGTTTCCTCATTCTTTGATTTTTAATTTCTCGGTTTTTCGATTCGAATTTCAATTTTTTTTTTATTTTTCGATTGGCGATTTCGTAGTTTTTCAAATTTAAATTTTCTTGACTTTTCGATTCCCTCGAGTTCTCAATTTTCCTATTTTTTCATGTTTTCGAATTTTAGATTTCAGGATTTTTTTAATTTTTGATTTCTCGATTTATCGACATTTCGGTTTTCTATTTTTCAATTTTCAATTTTTAGATTTTTTGAAATTTTCAGTTTTGCGATTTATAGTTTTCTCATTTCTTTCTTTTATTTCGCGATTTTTCGATTTCTTGGATTTTAAAAATTTTGGATTAGGATTTTTTGAATTTTTGATTTCTCGAGACATCGATTCATTGAGTTTTCGGTTTCTCCGTTTTTCAAATATCAATTTTACGATTTCTGGATTTTCTATATTTCAAATTTTCAATTTCTTAATTTTTCGAAATTTTCGACTTTTCTCGATTCTTCTATTTTTTATTTCCCGGTTTTTCCACACCTGGAGTTCCCGATTTCTCGATTTTTTTCAGTTTTTCGCCTTTTCGATTTTAGGATTTTTTGAATTTTCGATTCCTCGATTTTTCAATTTTTAGATCATTTTATTTTTGAGATTATTGAATTTTTCGATTTTTCAGTTTTTCGATTTTTTTTTTCAATTTTTCAATTTTTCGTTTTCTAGATTTTCAATTTTTTGATTTCTCAGCTGTTCGTTGATTCAGTTTTGGGATTCATCAATTTTTCGGTTTTTCAATTTTTTGAGTCTTCAATAGTTGGATATTTTAATTTTTCAATTTTTTAAATGTAAATACATATTTCGATTTTTCAGTCCCTTGATTTTTCTGTTTCGATTTTATTAATTTATAAATTTTAAATTTTTCATATTTTTCCTCATTCTTTGGTCTTTTATTTCTCGGTTTATCGATTGTTTAAATTTTAAAATTTTTGATTTTTCGATTGTCCGATTTCGTAGTATTTCGAATTTTAGAATTTAAATATTCTTGACTTTTTGATTTCTCGAGATACCGATTTATCGACTTTCCGGTTTTCCACTTTTCAATTTTCAATTTCACAATTTCTCGATTTTTCAATTTTTAAATTGTTCGATTTCTCGACTTTTCGATTCCTCGAATTCTCGATTTTACGATTTTTTCAGGTTTTCGAATTTTAGATTTTAGGATTTTTTGAATTTTTGATTTCTCGAGGTATCGTTTTTTATCGACTTTTCGGTTTTTCGTTTTCTCGATTTTTCAATACATATTTCGATTTAAATTTTTCAGTTTTTTGAATTTAGGATTTCTTGTCTTTTTGATCTCTCAAAATATCGATTTATCGACTTTTCGGTTTTCCATTTTTATTCAATTTTCAATTTTTAGATTTTTGAACTTTTGACTTTCCGATTTCTCAATTTTTCAGTTTTGCGATTTTTCGTTTCTTCGATTCTTAATTTCATATTGATCCGAAGAAAACGAGAGGGTGGGTGGGCGGGCCTAGTAGCTGTTAAGATAAGACTGATTTTGGCAAATGAGATACCCTCTAAGAGAAGAGAGGGTGGGTGGGTGGGGCTAGTATTTGATAAGATAAAACTGATATTGCGAAATGGCATACCCTCGAAGAAAATAAACGGTGGGTGGGCGGAGCCAATACTTGCCAAGATGAGACTAATTTTGGCAAATTACTTACCCTCCAAGAAAATAAAGGGTAAATGAGGGTATATCATTTGCTAAAATCAGTCTTATCTTGCCAACTATTGGCCACGCCCACCCACCCGTTATTTTTTTCGAGGGTATGCCGTTTGGCAATATAAGTTTTATGTTAGCAAATACTATTTTCGAATTATCAATTTTTTAGTTTTGTAGTTTTTTGGATTTCTCGATTCTTCTATTTTTTATTTCTCAGTTTTTCGATTCCTGGAGTTCCCGATTTCTTGATTTTTTTCAGATTTTCGACTTTTCGATTTTAGGATGCGTTGAATTTTCAATTTCTCGATTTTTAGTTTTTTGTGTTTCGATTTTTCGACTTTCATTTTTTTCGATCTTTCAATACATATCTCGATTTAAGTTTTTCAGTTTTTCAATCGTTCAATTTTTGGATTTCCTCATTCTTTGATTTTTAATTTCTCGGTTTTTTGATTCGAATTTTATTTTTTTTTTATTTTTCGATTCTCCGATTTCGTAGTTTTTCGAATTTAAATTTTCTTGACTTTTCGATTCCTCGAGTTCTCAGTTTTTCTATTTTTTCATGTTTTCGAATTTTAGATTTCAGGATTTTTTTAATTTTTGATTTTCTCGATTTATCGACATTTCGGTTTCTATTTTTCAATTTTCAATTTTTAGATTATTTGAAATTTTCAGTTTTGCGATTTATAGTTTTCTCATTTCTTTCTTTTATTTCGCGATTTTTCGATTTCTTGGATTTTAAAAATTTTGGATTATGATTTTTTGAATTTTTGATTTCTCGAGATATCGATTCATTGAGTTTTCGGTTTCTCCGTTTTTCAAATATCAATTTTACGATTTCTGGATTTTCTATATTTCAAATTTTCAATTTGTTAATTTTTCGAAATTTTCGACTTTTCGAATTCTCAATTTTTTAGTTTTGTAGTTTTTTGGATTTCTCGATTATTCTATTTTTTATTTCCCGGTTTTTCCATACCTGGAGTTCCCGATTTCTCGATTTTTTTCAGTTTTTCGCCTTTTCGATTTTAAAATTTTTTGAATTTTCGATTCTTCGATTTTTCAATTTTTAGATCATTTTATTTTTGAGATTATTGAATTTTTCGATTTTTCAGTTTTTCGAGATTTTTTTTTCAATTTTTCAATTATTCGTTTTCTAGATTTTCAATTTTTTGATTTCTCAGCTGTTCGTTGATTCAGTTTTCGGATTCATCAATTTTTCGGTTTTTCAATTTTTTGAGTCTTCAATAGTTGGATATTTTAATTTTTCAATTTTTTAAATTTAAATACATATTTCGATTTTTCAGTCCCTTGATTTTTCTATGTTTCAATTTTATTAATTTATAAATTTTAGATTTTCCACATTTTTCCTCATTCTTTGGTTTTTTATTTCTCGGTTTTTCGATTGTTTAAATTTTAAAATTTTTGATTTTTCGATTGTCCGATTTCGTAGTATTACGAATTTTAGAATTTAAATATTCTTGACTTTTTGATTTCTCGAGATACCGATTTATCGAGTTCTCGGTTTTCCACTTTTCAATTTTCAATTTTACAATTTCTCGATTTTTCAATTTTTAAATTGTTCGATTTCTCGACTTTTCGATTCTTCGAATTCTCGATTTTAGGATTTTTTCAGGTTTTCGAATTTTAGATTTTAGGATTTTTTGATCTCTCAAAATATCGATTTATCGACTTTTCGGTTTTCCATTTTTATTCAATTTTCAATTTTAGATTTTTGAACTTTTGACTTTTCGATTTCTCAATTTTTCAGTTTTGCGATTTTTCGTTTCTTCGATTCTTAATTTCATATTGATCCGAAGAAAACGAGAGGGTGGGTGGGCGGGCCTAGTACCTGTTAAGATAAGACTGATTTTGGCAAATGAAATATCTTCGAAGAAAAGAGAGAGCGGGTGGGCGGGGTTAGTACCTGCTAAGATAAGAATGATTTTGGCTAATGAGACACCTTCTAAGAAAACAGAGGGTGAGTGGGCGGGGTTAGTAGCTGTCAAGATAAGACTGATTTTAGCAAATGAGATACCCTCTAAGAGAAGAGAGGGTGGGTGGGCGGGGCCAATACTTCCCAAGATGAGACTAATTTTGGCAAATGACTTACCCTCTAAGAAAATAAAGGCTAAATTAGGGTATATCATTTGCCAAAATCAATTTAAACTTGCCAACTATTGACCCCGCCCACCCACCCGTTATTTTTTTCGAGGGTATGCCATTTGGCAATATAAGTTTTATGTTAAAATATATATACTAGTCCCGCCCACCCACCCTTTCTTCTCTTAGAGGGTATCTCATTTGCCAAAATCAGTCTTATCTTGACAAGTACGAGCCCCACCCACCCGCCCTTTATTTTCTTAGAGGGCTAGAACTTTCTAAGATAAGACTGATTTTGGGTAATGAGATTGATTCCTCTTTTACTTTTTCAATTTTACGATTTTTTAATTTTTTCATTTTTCAGTTATTGGATTTTAAAACTTTTTCTGTTTTTAGTTTTGAGTTTTCTAATTTTTCAATTTTTTGGTCTTTTAATATTACAGTTTTTGGCGAGTCTATAATTTTCGAGTTTACAATTATATGTTCCGATTTTTCGTTTCTTGGGTTTTTCGATTTGCAACTTTTCGATTTTGCAATTTTTTGTGTTTTCAGTTTTTCGATTTTTCATTTTTTCGAATCAAAAAATGGAAAAATTGCTAAATTGTAAAATTGAAAAATCGAAAATGAAAAAACAAAAATGCAAAAAATGAAAACTTCGAAAAATCTAAAAATTGGAAATCAAGAACTTGAAAATTTGAAGAAACGAAAAATTCAAGAATCGAAACGAAATTGCAAAATTAAATATTGGAAATTAAAGAAATTGAAAAATTTTAAAATAGGAAAAGCGAGGAAAATGGGAGAACGAAAAATAAAAATCAAGAACTTGGAAAATTGAAGAAAGGAAAAATTCAGGAATCGAAACGAGATTGAAAAATTTATAAATAGGAAAATCGAGAACTGAAAAATCGAAGATTGAAAATTTGGAAAATTAACTTAACAGAAAATTATAAAATCGAAAGAAACATTGAAAAAATAAAGAAAATGAAAAAACCAAAATTGTGGCAAAATCGAGAAAATGAAAATTAAAAAATTGGGAGAACGAAAAAACCAAAAGTCGAAAAAAATTAAAGTACAATGTGTGATTTACCATCTACAGTAACAAGTAAATATTTACAAATGCTAGAGCAGTATTTATAACTTATTTTATAGTTTGGTTCTCTGTCTCTTTCTATATAGCGCGGCGTTACATGCCAGACCGGTGTCAGTGACCCCGACACCAACACCGACACCGACACCAACTTAAAACTCCAAAAATGAGAAACGACACTGCAAACAAAATTGAGACGGCAGCTCTTTGTGCAACTAGCTACCTGGCCGCAAGTCATAAATTAATCATTAGTGTTAAAAAACGTTCAGTCGAAGACGAAATCGTATTTTTGTAATAAACAAATGAATTTTCTTTTGTAACACAATCGAACTGCGTTATTTACGAAAAGAACTACATAGAATGTATAGAAAAAATAAGCCGTGCGTAGAATTCTATGCATAAACTTGCACGTGCGATCTGTCGCGTTTTTGAATTCCGACGACCTTTTCAGTTATTTCTGCCACAGTAATTCCATCTCTGTGTGATTACATTTTAACGAATTTCAAAAAGTTTGCAACGAAACTCGCCCGGCGAAATAAATCCCGAGCCCGTTCGGTTAGTCATAAAAGTTGAAAATATATCAGCCGTCCAAAGTCAGAACTTTAATGCTCTCGTGGAAAATCGATCTTCTTTATTAGGGAGTTTGCACTACATTTTTCATTCGTTTATTACATGGACGGCCACTTTAACACGATACTTCCTCGATCTCATCGTCTAATAATACTAGCAATATAAAAGTGTTATAGTTAGAGTCATCGTCATCAGCGTTGGCGCCCCTCCTCCACTCAAGGACCAGCTTCTCCATTAAGCACACTATGCCTATTTTTGCTATTTTTAGTATGTTTACCCTTGTTGAACGCGCGCATAATTCCCGCAATTGTTCCACGTCGAATTCGAACAAACAGCGGAAACTTCCAGCACGCAGTACAAAGCAATTTTTATCTTTTGTATGCAGGTGTTTAGAATTACCCCCCGATGAGTATTTCACAGGCCGTCTGGAGGTTTGTAGCTCGTTCCGTTGTAAAATAACAAGCTCGGAAACACAATTCCCGCAATTTCAATACCAATAGGAATAGCAGATGTAATTTAGGACGCTCTTTGTTGATTAAAAAAGCGATACAATAGGTAATTTTATATTATCGTGGTGTATATTTTATGTGCGTTAGGAAAATCGAACGAGAGAAAAAACTTGTAACATGTCAGAAGTAGATGCTTATCGAGCACGCGATTTATACATAATTGCTTTTTCATTCATGCTCAGACCATACTTTTCGTCGCTTGTGTCACAAGATTCATTGAAAATTGTGGCCGGCAAGGACTTCGACCAATATCGACTCTTTGGAGGCTGCTGACGTCAATGCTGCCACAATCACACGTCATTAGGTGCCGCTGGCAAATCGGTATGGGTATGAAACTTACACCTCGGATAAACGTTTCACACTGACAAAAGTGCGGGATTGAAAGGGCGGTTTAAAGGGGAGGGTGCTTTGGAAGATCCGGGGTTGTTGTTTGAGCGGGTTTGTGAATATAGGTTTAGGCATGTGTTGTCTGGGAAGTTTTACACACATTCGGTTCTTCAGTTTTTCAATTTTTCATTTGCTTGATTTTTAATTTTCCATTATCAGTTTTCAATTTTTCGATTTCTCACTATCTTGATTCTTGATTTTTCTTTCTTCTAGTTTTGACTTGACGAATTTTCGATTAGGTTTCAGTTTTAAACTTTTTAATTGCTAATTTTTCAACTTTTGAATTTTTGAATTATTCAGATTTTCGTTTCTTCACTTTTTCGATTTTTATTTCACAATTTTGCAATTTCACGATTTTACAATTTTTTGAATTTAAAATTTTTCAGTTGATCGATTTTAGTTTTTGATTTGTTCAATTATTATCCAATTTTTCGGTTCCTTCTTTCTTCAAGTTTTCGATTTTTGAATTTTTCGAATTTTCAGTTTCTGAATTTTTCAATTATTTAAATTTTCATTTCTCCAATTTTTCGATTTCGTTTCACAATTTTGCATTTTTCCGATTTTTCAATTGTTCTATTTTTAGATATTTTAATTTATCGGATTTTTCAATTTTCCATTTTCCGATTAATTAGTTTTTCCACTGAAACATATTTAGTAAATTTTCGATTCTATAATTTTTTAAATCTTGAATTCAAAACTTTTCAGTTGGTCGCTTTCAGTTTTTAAATTGTTCGATTTTTCCTTTCTCCAAGTTTTCGATTTTTCAATTTTTTGATCTTTGAATTTTTCAATTTTCGGTTTCTGAATTTTTAATATTCCGATTTTTGCTTTTTCAGTCTTTTGGTTTGCAATTTTTCGATATTGCAGTTTTTCGATTTTTAAGTCTTTGATTTTACACTGCCTCAATATTTAATTTTTTTATTTTTTGGTTTCTCGATTTTTAATTTTTCGATTTTTCGTTTCTTCAGTTTTTGGACTGACAAAGTTTCGACTTGGTTTTCAGTTTTATATTTTCAATTTTTGATCCTACAACTTTTGAATTTTTCAGTTAGTAATCAAATTTTCGTTTCTTCAATTTTTCAATTTTTCATTTCACAATTTTGCAATTTTCGGATTTTTCAATTCTTCTATTTTTAAATATTTTAATTATTCGGATTTTCCAATTTTACATTTTCCAATTAATTAGTTATCCCACTTATATTTTGCAATTTTTCGATTTTATTGTTTTTTGAATTTTGAATTTAAAATTTTTTGAATGATTTATTTCAGTTTTTGAATTTTTCATTTATTATTCCAATCCTCGTGTTTTCAATTTTCCCACTTTTCAATTTTTCTATCTTGGAATTTTTTATTTTTTGATTTCTCGATTTAAATTTTATAATTTTTCGTTGTTTCAATTATGAATTTTCAGTTTTCCGATTTTAATTTTCCGATTTCAGAGTATCCCGATTTTTCACTGGATATTTAGTTTTCCGATTTTTCAGATTTTCGTTTTTTCATTTTTTGTTTAAATTTTTGATTGTTAATTTTTCACTTTTCCGATTTTAATTCTCACGTTTAAATTTTTCGAAAAGTCGAAAAATCGAAAAAACGAGAAATCGAAAAATCGAAAAACTGAAGAATAGAAGAATTGAAAAATTGAAGATTCGAAGAATCTAAACGAAAAGAAATCGAAAATTTGAAAAATTGACAAATAAAAAATTCGAAAAATTTAAAAATTGAAAAACTGGAGAATCGAAAATTTGAAAAATCGGAACACTGAAAAATCGAAGAGTCGAAAATTCGAAAAACTGAGAAAACGGGAAAACGAAAAATCGAATAATCGAAAAATCGAAAAATGAAAATATAGAGAATCCGAAAAATCGATACTCTGAAGAGTTGAAAAATTTTAAATTCGAAGAATCTAAAGGAAGAGAAATTGAAAATTCGAAAAATTGGAAAACCAAAAATTCGAAAAATTTAAAAATTGAAAAACTGGAGACTCGAAAAGCTGAAAAATCACAATACTGAAACATCGAAGAGTCGAACAGTCTAAAATTTGAGAGAACGGAAAAACGAAAAATCGAACAACTGACGAATCGGAAAATAGAAAATTTGAAAAAAAGGGAAAACAAAAAATCAAAAATTTTTTCGATTTTTCGTTTCTTCAGTTTTTGGACTGAGAAAGTTTCGACTTGGTTTTCAGTTTTATATTTTCAATTTTTGACCCAACCACTTTTGAATTTTTCAGTTAGTATTCAAATTTTCGTTTCTTCAATTTTTCAATTTTTCATTGCACAATTCTGCAATTTTCCGATTTTTCTATTTTTTCTATTTTTAGATATTTTAATTATTCGTATTTTTCAATTTTCCATTTTCCAATAAATTAGTTATCCCACTTATATTTTGCAATTTTTCGATTTTACAGTTTTTTGAATTTCGAAATTTTTTGATTGATTTATTTCAATTTTTGAATTTTTCAATTATTATTCCAATCCCTGTGTCTTCAATTTTCCTATTTTTCCATTTTTCGATCTTGGAATAATTTTTTATTTTCTAGTTTCTCGATTTTTAATTTTATAATTTTTCGTTGTTTCATTTATGAATTTTCAGTTTTCCGATTTTAATTTTTCGATTTTTTTATTTCCGTTTTTTCAATTGTTCGTATTTCCAATTTTTCGATTTCTGAGTATCCCGATTTTTTTTGGATATTTAGTTTTCCGATTTTTCAAATTTTCGTTTTTTCATTTTTTGTTTAAATTTTTGATTTTTAATTTTTCACTTTTTCGATTTTAATTCTCACGAAAAAACGAAAAAAATGAGAAATCTAAAAATCAAAAAACTGAAGAAAAGAAGAATTGGAAAATTGAAAACCTGAAGTATTGAAAAATCGAGAAATTGAAAGATTGAAAAATCAAAGAATTGAAAAATTGAGAAATCAAAACAACTAAAAAAACAGAACAACTAAAAAACTCAAAAATTGAAGAATCGAAGGGTCAAAAAATCAAAAACTTGGGAAAACGGAAAAACGAAAAATCGAAAAATTGAAAAATAGAAAAATCGAAAAATGGAAAAATCGAAAAATTGAAAAATAGAAAAATCGAAAAATGGAAAAATCGAAAAATGGAAAAATCGAAAAATTGAAAAACAGAAAAATCGAAAAATGGAAAAATCGAAAAGTCGAAAAATTGAATAACCGAAAAATGTAAAAATCGAAAGATCGAAAAATCGAAAACTCGAGCAATCAAAAAATCGAATAGAAAAATCGAACAGTCGAATAATCGAAAA
Source organism: Zophobas morio (assembly GCF_036711695.1). Lineage (NCBI taxonomy): Eukaryota > Metazoa > Arthropoda > Insecta > Coleoptera > Tenebrionidae > Zophobas > Zophobas morio. Next base: position 15,338,679 of record NW_026972131.1, read on the forward strand.
ATCGAAAAACTGGAGAATCAGGAAATTGAAAAAATAGAAAAATATTTAAAATTGTGGAAAAACAAAATTGTAAACAGGAAAAAATCAAATATATATCTAGAAACTTCCAAATCGAAAAATTCTAAAACCTAGAAATTAAAGACCCGAAAAACTGAAGAATTGAAGAATTGAAAACTTGAAAACCGGAAGTATTGAAAAAATTAAAATAAAAAGAAATCGAAAAATCGATGAACTGAAGAACTGAAAAATTGAAAATTCGAAGAATCTAAACGAAGAGAAATCGAAAATTCAAAAAATTGAGAAATAAAAAATTCGAAAAATTGAAGAACTGGAGAATCGGAAAGTTGAAACATTGGAACACTAAAAATCGAAAAATTGAGAAAATGGGAAAACAAAAATCGAATAATCGAAAAATTGGGAAATAATGACATTGAAACAGAAAAACTAAAAAACTGAAGAATCAAAAACTCGAAAATTTAAAATATAGACAATCCGAAAAATAAATCGATAAACTGAAGAATTGAAAAATTTTAAATTCGAAGAATCTAAAGAAAGAGAAATTGAAAATTCGAAAAATTGGGAAACCAAAAAATCGAAAAATGGAAAAATCGAAAAATTGAAAAATAGAAAAATCGAAAAATGGAAAAATCGAAAAGTCGAAAAATGGAATAATCGAAAAATCTAAAAATCGAAAGATCGAAAAATCGAAAACTCGAACAATCAAAAAATCGAACAGAAAAATTGAACAGTCGAATTATCGAAAAATCGAAAAACTGGAGAATCAGGAAATTGAAAAAATAGAAAAATTAAAAATTGTGGAAAAACAAAATTGTAAACAGGAAAAAATCAAATACATATCTAGAAACTTCCAAATCGAAAAATTCTAAAATCTAGAAATTAAAAACCCGAAAAACTGAAGAATTGAAAACTTGAAAACCGGAAGTATTGAAATACTGAAAAATCGAGAATTTGAAAGATTAAAAAATGAAAGAATCGAAAAATTGAGAAATCAGAATATTGAAACTGAAAAATCGAAAAACTGAAGAATCGAGAAATTTTAAATTCGAAGAATCTAAATGAACAAAAATCGCAAATTCGAAAAATTGGGAAACCAAAAATTCGAAAAATTTAAAAATTGAAAAACTGGAGAAGCAAAAACCCAAAGATCAGGACACTGAAAAATAGAAGAGTCGAAAAATTCAAAACTTGAGTAAACGGAAAAGCGCAGAATCGGGAAATTGAAAATTTGGAAAAAGTAAACAAAAAATTAAAAAATTAAGAAATAGAAAAACTAAAAATTTTGAAACAGGAAAATTGTAAACACGGAAAAATCAAATATCTAGAAACTTCCAAATCGAAAAATTCCAAAAATCTAGAAATTAAAAACCTGAAAAACTGAAGATTTGAAGAATTGAAAACTTGAAAACCGGAAGTATTGAAAAACTGAAAAATTGAGAAATTGAAAGATTGAATAATGAAAAACTGGGAAATTAAAATAAAAAGAAATCGAAAAATCGATAAACTGAAGAACTGAAAAATTGAAAATTCGAAGAATCTAAACGAAGAGAAATCGAAAATTCAAAAAATTGAGTAATAAAAAATTCGAAAAATTGAAAAACTGGAAAATTGAAAAGTTGAAAAATCGGAACACTAAAAAATCGAAAAATTGAGAAAATGGGAAAACAAAAATCGAATAATCGAAAAATTGGGAAATCATGACATTGAAACAGAGAAAAACTAAAAAACTGAAGAATCGAAAACTCGAAAATTTAAAATATAGACAATCCGAAAAATAAATCGTTAAACTGAAGAATTGAAAAATTTTAAATTCGAAGAATCTAAAGAAAGAGAAATTGAAAATTCGAAAAATTGGGAAACCAAAAAATCGAAAAATGGAAAAATCGAAGAATTGAAAAATAGAAAAATCGAGAAGTCGAAAAATTGAATAATCGAAAAATCTAAAAATCGAAAGATCGAAAAATCGAAAACTCGAACAATCAAAAAATCGAATAGAAAAATCGAACAGTCGAATAATCGAAAAATCGAAAAACTGGAGAATAGAAAAATTAAAAATTGTGGAAAAACAAAATTGTAAACAGGAAAAAATCAAATACATATCTAGAAACTTCCAAATCGAAAAATTCTAAATTCTACAAATTAAAAACCAGAAAAACTGAAAAATCGAAAGATTGAAAGATTAAAAAATGAAAGAATCGAAAAATTGAGAAATCAGAACACTGAAAAATCAGAAGATAGAAGAGTCGTACATTGAAATACTGAAAACTGAAGAATTGAAAAGTCGAAAAATTAGAAAAACTGAAAAAGTTTAAATTCAAAGAACCTAAATGAAGACAAATCGAAAATTCGAAAAATTGGGAAACCAAAAATTCGAACAATTTAAAAACTGAAAAATTGGAGAACCAAAAATCTAAAAAATCAGAAAGAGTCGATAAAACGAAAACTTGAGAAAACGGAAAAGCGAAAAATCGAAAAACTGAAGAACCGGGAAATTGAAAATTTGAAAAAAGGAAACAAAAAATCGAAAAATGAAAAAATTAAGAAATGGAAAAATTAAAAATTGTGAAACAGGAAAATTGTAAACACGAAAAAATTAAATATCTAGAAACTTCCAAATCGAAGAATTCCGAAAATCTAGAAATTAAAAGTCCGAAAACCTGAAAATTTGAAGAACTGAAAAATCGAGAAATTGAAAGAATAATAAATGAAAGAATCGAAAAATTGAAAAATCAGAACATTGAAACTGAAAAATTGAAAAACTGAAGAATCGAGAAATTGAAAAATCGGAAGACAGAAGAATCGAAAATCAAAAAACTGAAAACTGAAGAACTGAAAAGTCGAAAACGATAAACTGAAGAATTGAAAAATTCTAAATTCAAAGAATCTAAATGAAGAGAAATCGAAAATTCGAAAAATTGGGAAACCAAAAATTCGAATAATTTAAAAATTGAAAAATTGGAGAACCAAAAATCTAAAAATTCAGGACACTGAAAAATTGAAGAGTCGGAAAATCGAAAATTTGAAAAAACGGAAAAGCGAAAAATCGAAAAACTGAAGAATCGGGAAGTTGAAAATTTAAAAAAAGTAAACAAAAAATCGAAAAATTAAAAAATTTACAAATGGAAAAATTAAAAATTGTGAAACCGGAAAATTGTAAACACGAAAAAATTAAATATCTAGAAATTTCCAAATCGAAAAATTCCAAAAATCTAGAAATTAAAAGCCCGATAAACTGAAGATTTGCAGATGAAAATTTGAAAACTGGAAGTATTGAAAAACTGAAAAATCGAGAAATTGAAAGAGTGAATAATGAAAAATTGGGAAATTAAAATAAAAAGAAATCGAAAAATCGATAAACTGAAGAATTGAAAGATTGAAGATTCGCAGAATCTAAACGAAGAGAAATCGAAAATTCAAAAAATTGAGAAATAATAAAAAAATTCGAAAAATTGAAAAACTGGAGAATCAAAAAGTTGAAAAATCACAATACTGAAACAACAAAGAGTCGAACAAGCAAAAACGAAAAATCGAAAAACTGAAGAATCGGAAAATAGAAAATTTGAAAAAAAGAGAGATATTCAAAAATTAGAAAAATGAAAAATTAAAAATTGTGAAACCGGAAAATTGTAAACACGAAAAAATTAAATATATAGAAATTTCCAAATCGAAAAATTCCAAAAATCTAGAAATTAAAAGCCCGATAAACTGAAGATTTGAAGATGAAAATTTGAAAAACTGAAAAATCGAGAAATTGAATGAATAATGAAAAATTGGGAAATTAAAATAAAAAGAAATCGAAAAATCGATAAACTGAAGAATTGAAAAATTGAAGATTCGCAGAATCTAAACGAAGAGAAATCGAAAATTCAAAAAATTGAGAAATAATAAAAAAATCGAAAAATTGAAAAACTGGAGAATCGAAAAGTTGAAAAATCATAATACTGAAACATCAAAGACTCGAACAAGCGAAAACGGAAAAACGAAAAATCGAAAAACTGAAGAATCGGGAAATAGAAAATTTGAAAAAAAGAGAAATATTCAAAAATGAAAAATGAAAAATTGTGAAACCGGAAAATTGTAAACACGAAAAAATTAAATATCTAGAAATTTCCAAATCGAAAAATTCAAAAATCTAGAAATTAAAAGCCCGATAAACTGAAGATTTGAAGATGAAAATTTGAAAACCGGAAGTATTGAAAAACTGAAAAATCAAAGAGTCGAACAAGCGAAAACGGAAAAACGAAAAATCGAAAAACTGAAGAATCGGGAAATAGAAAATTTGAAAAAAAAAGAAATATTCAAAAATTAGAAAAATGAAAAATTAAAAATTGCGAGACAGCAAGATTTATTGTAAACACGAAAAAATCAAATATTTAGAAACTTCCAAATCGACAAATTCTAAAATCTAGAAATTAAAATTTAATTAAATAAACACGAAAGAATCAATAACGAATTGACAAATTCAGTTTTTCGATTTTTCAATCGAAAATACCGGCACGTGAAAAAATAATTTTTTTGTTGGAAAATTAAAAATCGAAAAATTAAATAAATGACAACTTGAAAAAGTGGTTCTACTATTTTGTAGATTTAACCCTATCGTTTCGTGTTTTCATGTCTTTAATTTAAAGTTTCCACTTCATTCATGCAACGCTTTTGTCCATCACATTCAATTTTCGAAGAGTTTTAACGAAACTTTTATGCTATTAAACCTACAAGAAAATAAAATTTAGCCAATCCATGACAAAGCAACAATAAACGTGAAAGCTACAATTTAGTAAAGTTTTTCTTTTTATAGAATTCTGTTTACAATAAACGCGAACAGGGCATGAATCAATAAAGCGTAAAACTCAAGGCCACCCAAATTGGTGTTTCTATTCATAGCCACGAATTAAACAACGACCAACCTAATACTGAAAAAATAATGGTCGAAATGAAGTGACAAGATAAGGGAAATTTTGTCTATTTACTTCGACATTTTTGTGCGGTTGCAGCTAATCCCATCAAAAATGCATTGAATATTTAAAGTGGCATTTACATTTCGTGTTGTCTGTTATTTGCCCGTTCTATTTATCCCGTGTTTTATTAAAACCCCCGTAATAAACCCATCCGCGGTTGTTAGCGTCCGCCTAATACATTTTTCATCCCTATTTATATTTTTCCAATTTTCGCGCAAACCCAACCCACATCCATTAATCTTTTTGTTAAACTCCGCCGCCTCCCCTAATATCATCCCTTCTAATCTAATCTTAAGCCGTGTTCAGGCCCTCGACATCTGTCTCCTTACTTCAGCGGCATGTCGGTTCATCTCCAACTTTGTGCTTTTTATTAAACCCACACATTCCGATTTTCCGAAAGAATTCACCTTTACCGAGTAATTCGACGGCTCGGATGGATTTTCCTCGTGACGTTTTTCCTCGATCCCCGATATAATAAGAGTTTTTCCGTAATTTGCCACTGCTTTTGATGTTTGTCCGGCATCGATCGTCTAAACGTCCACGCTTAACTTGATGATCTGTGGAATGGTCTCTCCATTGTTTCAATAATTATCTTTTAACCCCGTCTTTTATAACGCGAACCTTTGAAACCGCTTCCATTATGCTGGCGTTAATCTCGCTTTGTGATCGCGGTTCGAGAGGGTTTATGAAAATTTTTACGGCTGCTAAACGAGTTTTAAAGGATATCGCGGAATCGGGGAAATACACAGGCGAGGACGGTTTTTATGGTGTGTTTTGAGGTCCCACAACACCACAAAAGAAACCGCGACTTGCTGTTGCCATTTCTACCTTTTTCGGACCCATTTGGCTATTTTTTTGCATAAAAAATAAGTACGGTTGCATAATTCTGAAAGAAAATTGATTTTGGGAAAAATGGTGGAGGCGCCGGGGAAAATGATTATTATTTGACCAAATTTATTTTTGAATTGGTTAATGAATCAAAAATCGTGGTTAAGAAAGTCGATCTGGAGGAGAAAAAATTCAAAGATGTTTTTTAAAAAAAATTAAAGTTTAAAATGGCCACAAATGGTTCCAATGCTTAATTCCTTGTTGGAAATTTTCCGAAAACTAGCTCGATATTTCAAGAACGAAAACTCTAAATATTATATGAGCAAATTTAGGTTGGATAAAACAAATCTTTGACCGACAAATTACAAGACAAATTTGAACGTAAAGAATTACAACCCTGGAGCCACCGCCAACTTCGACTGCGTCCTCCCACCCCCAATCCGTGTATCGGGCGCTATTATTAAAGCATGAAAAGACTAAAGATTCTAGTAGACAGTAAAAAATCGTGACGTAAGTGGGTGAAGTGGCGGCGGCGGCGGAGGCAGAATTTAGCCCAAGTTTTGACCCTTTATTTTCTAGTGGGTCGAGGTCAGGGCTGGCCTGGCCCGGTCGATGGAGCTGTGCGCGCACGAGCGCCTTTCCTTCGCTATTGCGGATGAATCTACCCCAATACTTTGCCCATCGAAATCGTACAACACTATTAAATTACCACCCACAACACCGACTTGTTTATTACAATTTAACAACATGTTTATCCTGCTTTTTTAACGCGAACTCGACATTTCTAGTTTCAAGTAATCGGTTCAGTAGTTTAAAATCTCCGTATTTTATGTAGTCGACCACCATTAAATCACGCCCTCTCCGCCGGATGTTCGCCCCTGATTATCTAATTGTGCGAGAGACAGGTGAAGAAATACGCGATAGCAAACAAAAGGGACCCTCGCTGGCCCCAAAGATAACATCTTGCGGCTTCGATGTACTTTTGCAAGCTGTTATGAGCGAAAAAGGGTGTTTTTTTTAATGTGTTCTCTTTGCTTACTCGGCTGGATTGGGCCGGAAAAAACTTGGCACTGTTTGAAGTAGTCTCCCCGAGGAGAGAAATCTTCAAAACTAGAACTGTCGGATCAATCGATAAATCGTGTAGGAAGGCTTCTTGCGAGTTTTATTTCCATTCATTTTTAAATGTAGAGCTCTTTGTGATGTCAGGTTAGCTTTGATGAAAGTAGCTTTCAACGGAGAATGGTAATTTTTTACAAAGTTTATTCGGTGGGGTGGCGGTTAATCTACTTTAACATTCAAATGATTGTAGGCTCGAAATGGGTTTCTATATTTGTAAACGGAGCGGTTCTTAATGATTGGGTTAGGTGTGTTGTGTCACTACATAGTAAATGTGTTCTAAATTGCATAAAATAACTTAGTCCTACACATGCAGTGTATGATTCCGTGTCCAGATTTTTGGAAAAAGATCCAAAATTACAAAATAAGATTTTGCAATTTAATTTTGAATTATTAATAGTTTTATGAGCAAGCGGTCGCCCCGCCCACCCACCCTTTGTTTTATTACAGGGTTTCAATTTTTTAATTCTTAAACTTTTCGATTTTTCAATTTTTTGTCTACTCATTTTTCCATTTTTAATTTTTATATTTTACAATTTAATGATTTTTCAATTTTTCGGGCTTTTAATTTTTTGTTTTTCAATTTTTGGCTTTACCAATTTCCTGGTACTTTAATTTTTCGTTTATTATATTTCATTTCGTTCACATTTAGATTTTTAATTTGTTTTACATTTTATTGGATTTCTTGATTTTTTTTAAGTTTGTTGGATTTTTTGGATTATATTAGAGTTCTTGAGGTTCTTGGGTTTCTTGTATTTCTTGGATTTTTTGGGACTCTGGACTTTTTGGGCTTTCCGCACTTTGTGGTTTCTCCGAATTTTTTGCATTCTTCGCATTCTTCGGATTTTTCAGATTCTTCGGATTCTTCGGATTCCTCAGATGCATCAGATTTCGGAAATTTTATTGGATTTCTTGATTTTTTTAAGTTTCATGGATGGTTTGGAGTTCTTGAAGTTATTGGGTTTATTTGGACTCTGGACTTTCCGGACTTTGCGGTTTCTCAGGATTCTTTGGATTCCTCGGATTCTTCGGATTCTTTTCTTGGACTTTTGGGATATTTTCAATTTTTTTTAATGTTTTGGGTTTTTTTGGATTTTTGGATATATTAGTTGTCTTGAGTTTTTTGAATTTCTTGGATTTTTTGGAGTATTAGAATTCTTGAGGTTCTTGGGTTTCTTGTATTTTTTTGATTTTTTGGACTTTTTCGACATTTAGGACTTTGCGCTTTTTGCGGATTCTTTGGATTTTTCGGATTCTTCGCATTCTTCGAATTCTTCTGATTCCTCGAATTCTTCGGTTTTCGATACTTACGATTTTTTTCTTCTTTGGACTTTTGGAATTTTTGACAATTTTTGGATTTTTTTGAGTTTCTCGGATTTTTTTCATCTTTGGATTTTTGGGAAATTTTCGATTTCTGGAATTATTGGATTTCTTGAGTTTTTTGAGTCTCTTGGATTTTTTGGATTATTGGAGTTCTTGAGGTTTTTGGGTTTCAAGGATTTTTTTGGACTCTTTGGACTTTTTAGACTTTCCGGACTTTGCGGTTTCTCCGAATTTTTTGGATTCTTCCGATTCGTCCGATTCTTCCGATTCTTCGAATTATTATTATTCTTTTCTTCTTTCGACTTTTGGAATATTTTCGATTTTGGGAATTTTTTGATTTTTTGAGTTTTTTCAGTTTCTTGAATTTTTTCGATTATTGGAGTTCTGGAGGCTCTTGGGTCTCTTGTATGGGAATTTTTAATTTTTTTTTGAGTCTGGACTTTTTGGACTTCCCGAATTTTACAGTTTCTCCGGTATCTTTGAATTCTTGGCACTGTTTGAAGTAGTCTCCCCGAGGAGAGAAATCTTCAAAACTAGAACTGTCGGATCAATCGATAAATCGTGTAGGAAGGCTTCTTGCGAGTTTTATTTCCATTCATTTTTAAATGTAGAGCTCTTTGTGATGTCAGGTTAGCTTTGATGAAAGTAGCTTTCAACGGAGAATGGTAATTTTTTACAAAGTTTATTCGGTGGGGTGGCGGTTAATCTACTTTAACATTCAAATGATTGTAGGCTCGAAATGGAGCGGTTCTTAATGATTGGGTTAGGTGTGTTGTGTCACTACATAGTAAATGGGTTCTAAATTGGATAAAATAACTTAGTCCTACACATGTAGTGTATGATTCCGTGTCCAGATTTTTGGAAAAAGATCCAAAATTACAAAATAAGATTTTGCAATTTAATTTTGAATTATTAATAGTTTTATGAGCAAGCGGTCGCCCCGCCCACCCACCCTTTGTTTTATTACAGGGTTTCAATTTTTTAATTCTTAAACTTTTCGATTTTTCAATTTTTTGTCTACTCATTTTTCCATTTTTAATTTTTATATTTTACAATTTAATGATTTTTCAATTTTTCGGGCTTTTAATTTTTTGTTTTTCAATTTTTGGCTTTACCAATTTCCTGGTACTTTAATTTTTCGTTTATTATATTTCATTTCGTTCACTTTTAGATTTTTAATTTGTTTTACATTTTCCCAATATTTAATTTTTCGGGTTTTTAATGTTTCGAACTATTAATTTTCTAATGTCTTGTTTCCATCTTTAGTTTCTTCGATTTTTAATTTTTAGGATTTTTCGATGCTTTAATTTTTCGATTCTTTAACTTTCTATTTTCAAATTTTGGATTTTGAGTTTTCTAATTAGATATCTAAATTTTTCGTTTTTCAATTTTTCAGTTTATCAATTTTGAATTCTTCGAAGTATGTCATCAATTATTATTGATTAATTAGATGAACTTTGACTGATTTTTGAAAAAAATTGTTTTGGTGTTTGATGGATAACGTGTAAGTGGTAATAAGAGATTTTTTTTTTATTCTGTTAATGGTAAGTTTGTAGAAATGTAAGAAATTTTAGTTAGCGTTTCACCATCTCCACGATTCCTCCGTTATCTCTTTGTCGTGGTGGAAAAAAGCCGCGTTTAAATAATTGTTGACGTATTTTTGCGTCCTCTTCGAGTTCGTTCCCCGTCTCAAAGAAACCGCTCCAGAAACAAATTAAAGATACGCAATTCGAGCCCTTCAAACCCTTAATAAAAAACAAATAGACACGCATCACCGCAGGGCCTCTTTTAATGAATCGTGCGCTTTGTTTTGAAATCATTTTACAAAACACAGGATATAACTCCGAAATATAAAATTAGCGCGATAATTAAGCACCATTTACATTACGATTACGGCCCCTCCCTCGTAAAACTCCCTCTCGCTTCGATCACGCTCCGCTCTATTAGGCCAAATTTAAAAAATGGTCCGAGTAGCTTCCTTCTTAATTATTAGTTAGTTCAGCATGCCCTGATGGCGCATAAAAATGGTTTCATTAAGTTAATGGAGTGCGTCAGCACTTCTTGCAAAATGGGCGAAATTAAGGAAAAAACTACACAAGAGCATGCGATTAGCGACGAAAAAACAAACACATTAAGCATGGTTTTAATTAAACTGAATTATTAGTGGGAGAGCATCAATTCTCGAAGGCACTGCGAGGGCGTTTTGTCGATTATTATCACAATGTAATTAAGTAGAAGTTGGCTAAAGGATGGCGAGTATTGATCCTGCCCGGACTTTATCTTAACTCTTATATCAATATTTGCGGGCGAATCGGCTAGATTCAATCTAGATGTAAATTTAGATTATTTTACGAACTCGCTTCGCATGTTGTGTTAGGAAGCTCCTACAGGAGCGAACGGGACTATTCCTCTTTTAATATTATTTTATTTTCAATCGAAACACTTTATCGTTTGACTACTAAAAATAGACGCAAGGGATATGAATATTAAAGCAGTTCGTGACCTCCACCACTTAATCAAGCCGAGCTTAAAAATAATTAGAAGAATTGAACGAAAAAAGCTACAACTTTAATTTTCTTTTTTTTTTCGCGACGTTACTAAATTATCAGACAACTCAATAACTCACACCCGGAGCCGATCGTGCCCAGGATTTGAACTTTTCACATTTGACCTTCTAAAATCTAATTTCTTACCATGTTGCTAACCTAAATCGACGCAGAATGCTCAGCTCCCAATCACGCCCTGGTTGGGAGTCGCCGGAGGACGAGTTGGGTCATTCGTCACCGAACTCCAAATGCGCTCGAGTGCACTTTCTGCATTCGATTTGCATAATCGCTGCAATTATGACTTAGACCTTATTGCTAACCTACTAACTTTAAAAAAGCGAATTTTCGTCAACTTTAGGAACAACTTGTGGCTACTGATTGGGGTTTCATAAATTGATAATGTGGAAGAAGCATGGTCCAAATTTTACGAGATCTACAGTCATCTAAGTCATTTATAAACTTGCTGTTGACGTTGAAGTTCTTGTTGCAGTTGCTGTTCCCGCTGACGTTGCTTTTAGATCTGAAAATTGTCATTTATAAACTCCGTTGCCAAGTTGGCATTGATCGTCACTTTGATGTTCAACTTTTGCCGTATTTAAAGGGGTTATAAAAGAAAAGTGGAAGATTTAAGTTGATTACTACAAAAATGTATCATTTTAGACATGTAAGTTTCTTGTTGTCGAAACAGGTCTACACATATTAAGAAAAAAGGGAAAATGGAGGCCCACCCACCCACCCTATCTCAATTGTGATGATTTTTTTTATTCGTCGTGAGCCAGATGGGCGGAGCTTAACTGCAAAATCCTTATTTCTCTATGAGAAATTAAAAACATGTTTCTGTGTATTGGATTTCTAGAGTATTTTAAATTTATTGGGTTTTTTGGATTTCCTGGATTATTGGCTTTCTTGAGTTTCTTGGATTTTTTGGATTATTGGAATTCTTGAGGTTTTTTGGTTTATTGTATTTCTTGGATTTTTTTGGAATCTTTGGACCTTTTGAACTTTCCGGACTCAGCGGTTTCTCCAGATTCTTTGGATTCTTCGGATTCTTCGGATTGCGGAAGCTTCGCATTCCTTTCTTATTTTGACTTTTAGAATATCTTCGATTTTTGGATTTTTTATTGAATTTCTTGAGTTTTTTCAGTTTCTTGAATATTTTGAATTATTAGAGTTTTTGAGGTTCTTGGGTCTTGGAATTTTTTTGGACTCTGGACTTTTTACTTTCCGGAGTTTGCGGTTTCTCCGGATTCTTTGTCGGATTCTTCGGATTTCGGATTCTTCAGTTCTTTTCTTCTTTGGATTTTTGGGATGTTTTCAATTTCTGGAATTATTGGATTTCTTGAGTTTTTTGAGTCTCTTGGATTTTTTGGATAATTGGAGTTCTTTAGGTTTTTAGGTTTCTTGTATATCAAGGATTTTTTTGGACTCTTTGGACTTTTTAGACTTTCCGGACTTTGCGGTTTCTCCGAATTTTTTGTATTCTTCCGATTCGTCCGATTCTTCCGATTCTTCGGATTATTAGGATTCTTCAGATGATTTGGATTTATCGGAATCTTCGGATTCTTCCGATTCTTTTCTTCTTTCGATTTTTGGAATATTTTCGATGTTTGGAATTTTTGGATTTTTTGAGTTTTTTCAGTTACTTGGATTTTTTGGATTTTTTTGGATTCTATGGATTCTTTGGACTTTTGGGTTTTTCGAACTTTGCAGTTTCTCCAAATTCTGTGGATTCTTCGGATTCTTCGGATTCGTCGAATTCCTCGGATCATTTTCTTCTTTAAACTTTTGGGATATTTTCGATTTTGTGGATTTTTGGAATTAATGAATTTCTCGAAATTTTTTAGTTTCTTGGACTTTTTGGATTATTGGAGCTCTTGAGGTTCTTGGATATTTTGGATTTTTTGCACTCTGGACTTTTCGGTTTCTCCGGATTTTTTGGATTCTTCGGATTTCTTCGGATTATTCAGATTCTTCGGATTCTTTAGATTTCGGATTCTTTTCTTCATTGAATTTTTGGGATATTTTCGATTTTTTGGATTTTTGGAATTATTGGATTTCTTAAGAGTTTAAGTTTCTTGGATTTTTTGGACTATTTAAGTTCTTGTGGTTCTAGGGTTTCTTGTATTTCTTGGATTTTTCGAAATCTTCGGATTTCAGATTCTTCTGATATTCTTTTCTTCTTTGGACTTTTGGGATATTTTTAATTTTTTCGATTTTTAGAATTATTCGATTTCTCGATTATTTTCAGTTTCTCGGATTTTTTGGATTATTTGAGTTCTTGAGTTTAATGGATTTCTTGTACTTCTTGGATTTTTTGGATTTATTTGGACCCTTTGGGCTTTTTGGACTTTCCGGACTTTGCGATTTTTCCGGGTTTTTTGGATTCTTCGGATTCTTCGATTTCATCAGATTCTTCGGATTCTTTAGATTCTTAGGAACTTTTCTTCTTTGAATTTTTAGGATATTTTCGATTTTTTGAATTCATCTATGTCTCTGGACTTTTTGAAGCTTCCGCATTTTGGGGTTTCTCCGGAATATTTGCATTCTTCGGAATCTTCGAAATCTTTGGATTTTTCGGATTCCTCGAACTCTTCGGATTCTTCGGATTTCAGATTCTTCGAATTCTATTTTAAATTTTTTGTATTTTTGGAATTATTGGATTTTTTGAATTTTTTGAGTTGCTTGGATTTTTTGGATTATTGGAGTTCTTGAGGTTCTAGGGTTTCTTGTATTTCTTGGATTTTTTGGGAACGTTTGGACTTTTTGGACTTTCCGCACTTTGTGATTTCTCCAAATTCTTTGGATTCTTCGAATGCTTCGGATTTCGGAAGCTTCGCATTCCTTTCTTATTTTGACTTTTAGAATATTTTCGATTTTTGGATTTTTAAATTATTGGATTTCTTGAGATTTTTCAGTTTCTTCAATATTTTGGATTATTAGAGTTTTGGAGGTTCTTGAGTCCCTTGTATTGCATTTGCTGATTTTTTTGGACTCTTTGGACTTTTTACTTTCCGGAGTTTGCGGTTTCTTCGGATTCTTTATCGGATTCTTCGGATTTCGGATTCTTCAGTTCGTTTCTTCTTTGGATTTTTGGGATTTCTTGAGTTTTTTGAGTCTCTTGGATTCCTTGGGTTATTGGAGTTCTTGAGGTTTTTGAGTGTCTTGTATTTCAAGGATTTTTTTGGACTCTGGACTTTTTAGACTTTCCGGACTTTGCGGTTTCTCTGAATTTTTTGGATTCTTCCGATTCGTCCGATTCTTCCAATTCTTCGAATTATTAGGATTATTCGGATTCTTCAGATTATTTGGATTTTTCGGAATCTTCGGTTTCTTCCGATTCTTTTTTTCTTTCGACTTTTGGAATATTTTGGATTTTGGGAATTTTCGGAATTTTTGAGTTTTTTCAGTTTCTTGAATTTTTTGGATTATTATTGAAGTTCTACAAGTTCTTGGGTCTCTTGTATTGGAATTTTTTGATTTTTTTGGACTCTGGACTTTTTGGACTTCCCGGATTTTACAGTTTCTCCGATATCTTTGAATTCTTCTGGTTCTTCGGATTCTTCGGAGTTTTCGGAATCTTCGGATTTATCGGGTTCTTCGAATTCGTCGGATTTCGGAATCTTCGGATTCTTTTCTTCTTTGGACATTTGGAATATTGAATTATTGAATTTCTTGAGTTTTTTTAATTTCTTGGAATTTTTGGATTATTGGACTTCTTGAGGTTCTTAGGTTTCTTGTATTTCTTGGATTTTTTGGGAATCTTTGGACTTTTTTGACTTTATGGACTTTGCTGTTTCTCCGCAGTCTTCGGATTTTTTTCTTTTTTTGAACTTTTAGGGAATATTTTCAATTTTTTGTATTTTCGGAGTTATTGAATTTCTTAAGTTACTTGAGTTTCTTGCATTTTTTTGGATTATTGGACTTCTTCGAGTTCTTGACGTTCTTGGGTTTCTTGTATTTCTTGGATTTTTTGGATTTTTTAGATTCTTTGGACTTTATGTGTTTTTCAAACTTTGCAGTTTCTCCAAATTCTGTGGATTCTTCGGATTCCTCGGATTCCCCGGATCCTTCTGATACTTTTGATTATTATTCGGATTTTTCGGATTCTTCGGGCTCTTCGGATTCGTCGAATTCCTCGGATCATTTGGATTTTTGGAATTAATGAATTTCTCGAATTTTTTGAGTTTCTTGGATTTTTTGGATTATTGGAGCTCTTGAGGTACTTGGATTTTTTGGATTTTTTGGACTCTGGACTTCTCGGACTTTCCGGTTTCTCCGGATTTTTTGGATTCTTCGGATTCTCTGAATTCTTCGAATTTCGGATTCTTCGAATTTTGGATTTTTCGGATTATTCAGATTCTTCGGATTCTTTTGATTTCGGATTCTATTCTTGATTTTTGAGATTTTTGGAATTATTGGAATTCTTAAGATTTTGAGTTTCTTGGATTTTTTGGATTTTTTTGGGACTTTTTGGACTTTTTGGACTTTCCGCACTTTGCGGTTTCTCCGTATTCATTGCATTCTTTGCATTCTTTGCATTCTTTGGATTCTTCAGATTCTTCGGATTCTTCGGATTCTTCGGATTCTTCGGATTCCTCGGATTATTTTCTTCGACTTTTGGGATATTTTCCATTTTTTTAATGTTTTGGGTTTTTTTTTTGGATATTTGGATATACTGATGTCTTGAGTTTTTTGGATTTCTTGGATTTTTTAGAATATTGGAATTCTTGAGGTTCTTGGGTTTCTTGTATTTCTTGGATTTTTTGAATATTTTTGGACTTTTTGGATTTTTTGGACATTCCGGACTTAACGCTTTTTCCGGATTCTTTGGATTCTTCGGTTTTCAATAGTTCGGATTTTTGGAATATTCGCGATTTTTTGGATTTTTTTTAATTTTTCGGATTTTTTTCTTCTTTGGATTTTTGGGATATTTTCGATTTTTGGAATTCTTGGATTTCTTGACTTTTTTGAGTCTCTTGGATTTTTTGGATTATTGGAGTTCTTGGTGTTTTTGGGGTTTCTTGTATTTCTTGAATTTTTCTTGGATTTTTTTGGACTCTTTGGACTTTTTGGACTTTCCGGACTTTACGGTTTTTCCGGATTCTTTGGATTCTTCGGATTCTTCGGATTATTTTCTTGGACTTTTGGGATAGTTTCCAATTTTTTTTAATGTCTTGAGTTTTTTGGATTTCTTGGATTTTTTGGAATATTGGAATTCTTGAGGTTCTTGGGTTTCTTGTATTTCTTGGATTTTTTTAATATTTTTGGACTTTTGGGATTTTTTGGACATTCCGGGCTTTGCGCTTTTTCCGGATTCTTTGAATTCTTCGGATTCTTCGAATTCTTCGGATTCCTCGGATTCTTCGGTTTTCAATACTTCGGATTTTTTTCTTCTTTGGATTTTTTTCTTCTTTGGATTTTTGGAATACTTGCGATTTTTTGGATTTTTTTGAATTTCTCGGATTTTTTTTAATTTCTCGGATTTTTTTCTTCTTTGGATTTTTGGAAATGTTGGTTTTCTTGTGTTTTTTGAATCTCTTGGATTTTTTGGATTATTGGAGTTCTTGGTGTTTTTGGAGTTTCTTGTATTTCTTGAATTTTTCTTGGATTTTTTTGGACTCTGGACTTTTTGGACTTTCCGGACTTTACGGTTTTTCCGGATTCTTTGGATTCTTCGGATTCTTCGGATTATTTTCTTGGACTTTTGGGATATTTTCCATTTTTTTTAATGTCTTGAGTTTTTTGGATATCTTGGATTTTTTGGAATATTGGAATTCTTGAGGTTCTTGGGTTTCTTGTATTTCTTGTTTTTTTTTAATATTTTTGGACTTTTGGGATTTTTTGGACATTCCGGGCTTTGCGCTTTTTCCGGATTCTTTGAATTCTTCGGATTCTTCGAATTCTTCGGATTCCTCGGATTCTTCGGTTTTCAATACTTCGGATTTTTTTCTTCTTTGGATTTTTTTCTTCTTTGGATTTTTGGAATACTTGCGATTTTTTGGATTTTTTTGAATTTCTCGGATTTTTTTTAATTTCTCGGATTTTTTTCTTCTTTGGATTTTTGGAAATGTTGGTTTTCTTGTGTTTTTTGAATCTCTTGGATTTTTTGGATTATTGGAGTTCTTGGTGTTTTTGGAGTTTCTTGTATTTCTTGAATTTTTCTTGGATTTTTTTGGACTCTGGACTTTTTGGACTTTCCGGACTTTGCGGTTTTTCCGGATTCTTTGGATTCTTCCGATTCTTCGGATTCTTCGGATTCTTCGAATTCTTCGGATTCCTCGAATTCTTCGGTTTTCAATACTTCGGATTTTTTTCTTCTTTGGATTTTTGGAATATTTGCGATTTTTTGGATTTTTTGAATTCCTCGGATTTTTTTCTTCTTTGGATTTTTGAGATATTTTCGATTCCTAGAATTATTGGATTTCTTGAGTTTTTGAGTCTCTTGGATTTTTTGGATTATTGGAGTTCTTGGGGTTTTTGGGGTTTCTTGTATTTCTTGAATTTTTCTTGGATTTTTTTGGACTTTGGACTTTTTGGACTTTCCGGACTTTGCGGTTTCTCCGGATTCTTCGGATTCTCGGATTATTTTCTTGGATTTTTGGGATATTTTCCATTTTTTTTAATGTTTTGGGTTTTTTTTGGATTTTTGGATATATTGGATGTCTTGAGTTTTTCTAGTTTCTTAGATTTTTTGGACTATTGGAATTCTTGAGGTTCTTGGGTTTCTTGTATTTCTTATATTTTTTAAATATTTTTGGACATTTTGGACCTTTTGGACATTCCGGACTTTGAGCTTTTCCGGATTCTTTGGATTCTTCGGATTCTTCGGATTCTTCGAATTCTTCGGATTCCTCGGATTCTTCGGTTTTCAATATTTCGGATTTTTTTCTTTTTTGAATTTTTGGAATATTTGCGAGTTTTTGGATTTTTTTGAGTTTCACGGATTTTTTTCTTCTTTGGATTTTTGGGATATTTTCGATTTCTGGAATTATCGGATTTCTTAAGTTTTTTGAGTCTCTTGCATTTTTTGGATTATTGGAGTTCTTGGCGTTTTTGGGGTTTCTTGAATTTCTTGGATTTTTCTCGAATTTTTTTGGACTCTTTAGACTTTTTAGACTTTCCGGACTTTGCGGTTTCTCCGGATCTTTTGGATTCTTCCGATTCTTCCGATTCTTCCGATTCTTCGAATTATTCGGATTATTCGGATTCTTCTGATTTCGGATTCTTTTCTTCATTAGACTTTTGGGATATTTTCGATTTTTTCGATTTTTTTTGGACTCTTTGGACTCTCCGGATTCTTTGGATTCTTCGGATTCTTCGGATTCTTTTCTTCATTAGACTTTTGGAATATTTTCGATTTTTTGGATTTTTGCAATTAGGCTCCGCCCCATAATTACAAAATCCATATTTTGTTGAAA
This sequence comes from Zophobas morio, assembly GCF_036711695.1. Lineage (NCBI taxonomy): Eukaryota > Metazoa > Arthropoda > Insecta > Coleoptera > Tenebrionidae > Zophobas > Zophobas morio. The sequence goes on from NW_026972131.1 coordinate 15,356,883, forward strand.
AAATGTACCATTTAAACCATGTTCTAAGTTTGTTGTTGTGAAAAGTTGGCTATGTATATTAAGAAAAAAAAAGCCAAAATATAAGCCCCACCCACCCGCCCTGTCTCAATTCTGATGATTTTTTTTATTCGTCGTAAGCCGAGGGGCGGAGCTTAAATCTAAAATCCACATTTCCTTACCAAAAATTTACCATTTCAAACGTGTTTTAAGTTTTGTAAGAATAAAACGAATCATCACAATTGAGATGGGGTGGGTGGGCGGGGTTTATATTTTGCATTTTTTTCTTAATGTACATAATATTCTTTGAACAACACGATACTTAAAAACATGTCTTTCATTTCTTGTAAAGAAATAAGTATTTGCAGTTAAGCCCCGCCCTCTTGGTTCACGGCGAATAAAACATTCATCACAATTGAGACCGGGCGGGTGGGCGGGCTTACATTTTGCCTTTTTGTTTTAATATGTGTACACTTCTTTTCACAACGTGAAACTTAAAATATGTGTCAAATGGAGAATTTGTAGAAGGAAATAGCAATTTTGCAATTAGGCTCCGCCCCATAATATTTTCTTGTTGTGAAAAGATGGCTATGTATATTAAGAAAAAAAAAGATAAAATATAAGCCCCACCCACCCACCCTATCTCAAATCTGATGATTTTTTTTATTCGTCGTAAGCCGAGGGGCGGAGCTTAATTGTAAAATCCTTATTTTTCTACAAGAAATTACCATGTGAAATATGTTCTTAAGTAATCATGTTATACAAAGAAAACTAAAGGTATTAATTAAAAGAGAAAACCAAAAGATAAGCCCCACCCATCCATCTCGATCTCAGCCCTGATGAATTTTTTAATTTTAATTATTTTGTCAATTTCGATGAAATGAACTACTAGATTTTAGTTTTTTGTCTATTTTAAGCAGAAGTGTTTCGTTGCTTCGATCCCATTTAGCCGAAAACACATCGTGCATAACGCATACGGATCCGGCTGCTCGCCCGGATTATGTACAAGAACACACAAAGAGCACTCATTTTCTGCAGCTAATCCGGGATTTTACATGACGTTAATATATGAAGCGAATAGTACCTAAGTTGATTAAAGTTTTGTTTTAATTTGTTCTCCGCTAAAACACGCTGCACTTTATCTCCAAAAGAAAAACTCAATCTCCTTATTGCACAATTGCATTAAGTAAAAACACGCCCTCGCAAACTAAAGGATACGCGGCTATATTTAGCGAGCTTTCCCAAAGGACTTTCGCCTTAACATAAACACGCTAAAGTCTTGTTTGACCTCACATGCTTCCATTAGCTTGATGCGCCTGCACAACTTGTGTCTTAATTAATAACAACATGGTTAGTGATTAGCAAAGTTCAGTGCTAAAAATCGACAAAAACCGTGAAGGGTTTGATTACTTTGAGAGATAGTGTGCTTAACGCAGAAACTGGTCCCCCTCCTCTCAGTTTAAATGTTGGACGTTCGAAAAACAGCCTCGCAATATTACGAAGTCGACGGTCACGGCACTAATAATAACCCTCACCTTTTCCAGTCTCACCTCATTAACCCCATCCGTGTGTCGGTGATGGCCGATGTCGACAGACGCGTAATTACATCGAGACTATTTTTAAACGTCAGTATTTATTCGCATTTTTGCTACGACTCGGAACGGTTATATAAAGAAAACTGTTTTGCATAGAGGTTGTTGAAATGTGGCTGGCATTTGAAACGGTTAGAAAATAAGAGAATACGAAATAATAACGGAGCAGACGTGGATAAATAGCCCTACGCGATTTTCCTCTTGTTTATACTACACGCTTTTTTATTTTAATTTAGTTGTGCGTACGTGAAATACAAACTGTTTAATGGTAATTTAAATTGTTACGCGACCCTACCTTGATCGATTTTCCGAAGGTAAATTTGTATTGTCGTTGCTGAATCCACATAACTTATTGATTTACCATAACTCTTCTAATTTTCGTGTTATTTCCCTGGACATGATAATTTCGCCCCGGACCTTGAAACGTTCCATAAAAAATCATCATCAAACCACTAAATTATTAAAGACAAGTAAACCCCATGAATGAAAGCTTCGTATTTACAACACAGTCAATAAAACCGAGTATTTTTTAATATTCTCCTCCATTTAGCCAACGTCAGCCCCCATTTTTTCCAACACTCCTTTGACGGGGTCTTTAATGAGACACCTCGTGTAAGACATCAATTTGAGTGAAAGAACAAGATAATAAACATAAATGAAGCGACTGTTTTTTCATCATCTATCAAAGAGGACTTTTCCTTTGAAAGGCACACAAACCCTAATAATATTTTTCTCTTAACTTTTCCTTCTCAATCTTGATTTTATTGCGGCCCTCGAAATACATTTATCAACCTTGAAAGGAAATAATTCCGCGCTGACGGCGATATACAAAATTCCGATTATATATCAACTGCGATGACCCAGAACGTCTTGAAAGCCCTCAGCGCGGTTTGTAAAACCCCTTCCATGACGGGAATGATAATACGATTGGGGCGCTGAGCCGAAGGTGTTGGGGTAGTTCGAAAGTTACTTTTATGTTTGTAATGACATTTATATGCACAGTTTTGTGTACAAACATATGCAATTTACCTCCGATGATCCGGAAAGAAACAACAAACTACGAACAAAAGACGAGAAATTTCTATAAATTATATTTATTACCTGTACAATGTACATATTTTTACACAAAGCATAAATGCGCTATAAATTAATTTTTTTTTGTTATTGCAATTAAAAAATCCCAAAAATCCGAAAAATAGGAAAAACCTGAAAAATCCGAAACATCCGAAAAATCCGAAGAATCCGAAATCCGAAGACTCAAAAGAATTTGGAGAAACCACGAAGTAAAAAATTCCAGATTCCAAAAAAGTCCAACTAATCCAAGGTTGTAGTTCTCCTCAAGAACCCCATTAATGCAAAAAAAAACAAGAAACTCAAAAAAATCCAAAAATCGCAAATATTTCAAAAGTCCAAAGAAGAAAAAAATCCAAAAAATCGAAAACCGAGGAATCCGAAGAATTCGAAGAATCCGAAGAATCCGAAGAATCCAAAGAATCGGGGAAAAGCGAAAAGTCCGGTATGTCCAAAAAGTCCAAAAAGTCCAAAAATATTCAAAAAATCCAAAAATACAAGAAACCCAAGAAAATCAAAATACCAATAATCCAAAAAATCCAAGAAATTAAAAAACTCGAGACATTCAATACATCCAAAAATCCAAAAAAATCCAAAACATTCAAAAAATGGAAAATATCCCAAAAGTCCAAGAAAAGAATCCGAAGAATCCGAAGAATCCAAAGAATCCGGAGAAACCGCAAAGTCCGGAAAGTCCAAAGAGTCCAAATAAACCCAATAACTTCAAGAACTACAATAATCCAAAACATCTAAGAAACTTAAAAAAATCAAGAAATCCACTAATTCCAAAAATAATCTCCGGAATCCGATGCATCCGAGGAATCTGAAGAATCCGAAGAATTCGAAGAATGCAAAGAATGCAAAGAAACCGGAGAAACCGCAAAGTCTGGAATGTCCAAAAACTCCAAAAATATTCAAAAAAATCCAAGAAATACAAGAAACCCAAGAACCTCAAGAATTCCAATATTCTAAAAAATCCAAAAAATTCAAAAAACTCAAGACGTCCAATATAGCCAAAAATACAAAAAAATCCAAAACATTCAAAATATGGAAAATATCCCAAAAGCCCAAGAAAAGAATCCGAAGAACCCGAAGAATCTGAAGAATCCAAAGAATCCGGAGACACTGCAAAGTCCGGAAAGCCCAAAAAGTCCATAGAATCCAAATAAACCCAATAACTTCAAGAACTCCAATAATCCAAAAAATCCAACAAACTTAAAAAAAAATTAAGAAATTCAAAATATCCCAAAAATTCCAAAGAAGAAAAGAATTCGAAGAATCTGGAATCCGAAGAATTCGAAAAATCCGAGGAATCTGAAGAATTCGAAGAATCCGAAGAATCCGAGGAATCCGAAGAATCCCAAGAATCCAAAGAATCCAGAGAAACCGCAAAGTGCAGAAAGTCCAAAAAGAATTCCAAAAAATCCAAGAAATACAAGAAACCCAAGAACTTCAAGAACTCCAGTAATCCAAAAAATCCAAGAAACTCAAAAAAACTCAAGAAATCCAATAATTCCAAAAATCTACAAAATTTAAAATAGAATTCGAAGAATCCGAAATCCGAAGATTCCGAAGAGTCCGAGGAATCCGAAAAATCCGAATAATCCGAAGAATGCAAAGAATCCGGAGAAACCGCAAAGTGCGGAAACTTCAAAAAGTCCAAAGAGTCATAAAAAAATCAAAAAATCGAAAATATCCCAAAAATTCTAAGAAGAAAAGTATCCGAAGAATCTGATGAATCCGAAGATTCCGAACAATCCAAAGAATCCAAAGAACCCGGAAAAATCAAAAAATTCAATAATTCCAAAAATTTTAAAAAATCCAAAAAATCGAATATATTCCAAAAGTCCAAAGTAGAAAAGAATCCGAAGAATCCGAATTGCCAAGAATCCGAAAAATCCGAGGAATCCGAAGAATCCGAAGAATCTGAATAATCCGAAGAAACCAAAGAATCCAGAGAAACCGCAAAGTCCGGAAAATCCAAAAAGTCCATAGGGTCGAAATAAATAAAAAAAATACAAGAAATACAAGAAATACAAGAACCTCAAGAACTCCAAAAACCCAATAATCTAAATTTAAAAAAATCAAAAAATCCAATAATTCCAAAAACCGAGAAAACCTAAAAAATCGAAAATATTCCAAAAGTCCAAAGTAGAAAAGAATTCGAAGAATCCGAATTGCGAAGAATCCGAGGAATCCGAAAAATCCGAAGGATCTGAAAATTTGAAAAATTGAAGAATCTAAGAAACCGGAAAGTCCAGAAAGTCTAAAAAATCCAAAGCGTCCAAAAAAAAAAACAAGAAATACAAGAAACCCAAGAACCTCAAGAACCCCAATTGTCCTAAAATTGTCAAAAAAATCAAGAAATCGAATAATTCTAAAAATCAAAAATATTTCAAAACTCCAATGAAGAAAAGAACCCGAAAAATCTGAAGAACCCAAAGAATCCGAAGAATCCGAAAAATGCAAGGAATCCGGAGAAACTGTAAAGTGCGGAAAGTTCAAAAAGTCCAAAGAGTCAAAAAAATTAAAAAAATCGAAAATATCCCAAAAATTCAAAGAAGGAAAGAATCTGAAGTATCTGATGAATCCGAAGATTCCGAAGAATCCGAAGAATCCAAAGAACCCGAAAAAATCGCAAAGTCGGGAAAGTCCAAAAAGTCCAAAGGGTCCAAATAAATCCAAAAAATCCAAGAAGTACAAGAAATCCATTAACCTCAAGAAATCAAATAATCCAAAAAATTCAATACTTCCAAGAATCAAAAAAACTCAAAAGATCGAAAATATTCCAAAAGTCCAAAGAAGAAAAAAATCTGAAGAATCCGTAATCTGAAGAATCCGAAAAATCCCAGGAATATGAGGAATCCGAAGAATCCGAATAATCCGAAGAAACCAAAGAAATCCAGAGAAACCGCAAAGTCCGGAAAGTCCAAAAAGTCCATAGGGTCGAAATAAATTTAAAAAATACAAGAAATACAAGAAATCCAAGAACCTCAAGAACTCCAATAATCCAAAAAATCCAAGAAATTTAAAAAAATCAAAAAATCCACTAATACCAAAAACCGAAAAAACCCAAAAAATCGAAAATATTCCAAAAGTCCAAAGTAGAAAAGAATCCGAAGAATCCGAATTGCGAAGAATCTGAGGAATCCGAAGAATCCGAGGAATACGAAAAATCCGAAGGATCTGAAAATTTGAAAAATCTGAAGAATCTGAGAAACCGAAAGTCCAGAAAGTCTAAAAAATCCAAAGCGTCCAAGAAAAAAACCAAAAAACACAAGAAACCCAAGAACCTCAAAAACCCCAATTGTCCAAAAAATCCAAGATACTCAAAAAAATCAAGAAATCGAATAATTCTAAAAATTAAAAAAATCAAAAATATTGCAAAATTCCAAAGAAGAAAAGTATCCAAAAAATCTGAAGAACCCAAACAATCCGAAGAATCCGAAAAATGCAAAGAATCCGGAGAAACCGCAAAGTGTGGAAAGTTCAAAAAGTCCAGAGTCAAAAAAATTAAAAAAATCGAAAATATCCCAAAAATCCAAAGAAGAAAAGAATCTGAAAAATCTGATGAATTCGAAGATTCCGAAGAATCCGAAGATTCCAAACAACTCGGAAAAATCGCAAAGTCGCGAAAGTCCAAAAAGTCCAAAAGGTCCAAATAAATCCAAAAAATCCAAGAAGTACAAGAAATCCATTAACCTCAAGAAATCCAATAATCCAAAAAGTCCAAGAAGCTTAAAAAAATTAAAAAATTCAATACTTCCAAGAATCAGAAAAACTCAAAGGATCGAAGGTATTCCAAAAGGCCAAAGAAGAAAAGAATCCGAATAATTCGAAATCCGAAGAATCCGAAAAATCCGATTAATCCGAAGAATCCGATTAATCCGAAGAATCCGAATAATCCGAAGAATCCAAGGAATACAGAGAAACCGCGAAGTCCGGAAAGTCCAAAAAGTCCAAAGGGTCGAAATAAATCCAAAAAATCCAAGAAACTTAAAAAAATCAATTCCAAAAACCGAAAAAACACAAAAAATCGAAAATATTCCAAAAGTCCAAAGTAGAAAAGAATCCGAAGAATCCGAAGAATCTGAGGAATTCGAAAAATCCGAAGAATCTGAAAATTTGAAAAATCTGAAGAATCTAATAAACCGGAAAGTCCAGAAAGTCAAAAAAGTCCAAAGAGTCCAAAAAAAATCCAAGAAATACAAGAAACCCAAGAAACCTAAGAACTTCAAGAACTCCAATAATCCAAAAAATCCAAGAAACTCAAAAAACTCATGAAATCCAATAATTACAAAAATTCGAAAAAGTTAAAATAGAATTCGAAGAATCCGAAATCCGAAAAATCCGAAGAGTCCGAGTAATCCGAAAAATCAGAAGATTCCGAAGAATCCGAAAAATGCAAATAATCCGAAGAAACCGCAAAGTGCGGAAGGTTAAAAAATTCCAAAGAGTCAAAAAATAAAAAAAAACGAAAATATCCCAAAAGTTTAAAGAAGAGTAGTTCAAGTATCTGAAGAATCTGATGAATCCGAAGATTCCGAAGAATCTGAAGAATCCAAAGAACCCGGAAAAATCGCAAAATCCGGAAAGTCCAAAAAGTCCAAAGGGTTCAAATAAATCCAAAAAATCCAAGAAGTACAAGAAATCCATTAACTTCAAGAACTCCAATAATCCAAAAAATCCAAGAAACTTAAAAAATTTAAAAATTCAATACTTCCAAGTATCAAACAAACTCTAAAGATAGAAAATATTCCAAAAGTCCAAAGAAGGAAAGAATCCGAAGAATCTGAAATCCGAAGAATCAGAAAAATCCGATGAATCCGAAGAATCCCAAGAATCCAGAGAAACCGCAAAGCCCGGAAAGTTCAAAAAGTCCAAAGGGTTCAAATAAATCCTAAAATCCAAGAAATTCAAGAAATCCAAGAACCTCAAGAACTCCAATAATCCCAATATCCAAGAAACTTTAAAAAAATTAAAAAACCCAATAATTCCAAAAACTGAAAAAACCCAAAAAATCGAAAATATTCCAAAAGTTCAAAGAAGAAAAGAATCCGAAGAATCCGAGGAATCCGAAAAAGCCAAAGAATCTGAAAATCCGAAAGAAACCCGAAAGTCCAGAAAGTAAAAAAGTCCAAAGAGTCAAAAAAAAATACAAGATACACAAGAAAATTGGAGTTCTTGAGGTTATTGGTTTCTTAATAACCTCAAGAACTCCAATTATCCAAAAAATCCAAGAAACTCAAAAAAAAATCAAGAAATCCAATAAATCTAAATATCCAAAAAATTAAAACTTTCCCAAAAGTCCAAAGAACCAAAGAAACCTGAGAAACTGCAAAGTTCGGAAAGTTGAAAAAGTCCAAAGAGTCCAAAAAATCCAAGCAACTCAAAAAAATCAAGAAATATGCGAATATTCCAAAGAAGAAAAGAATCCGAAAAATCCGAAGAACCCGAAGAATCTGAAGAGTTCAAAAAACCCGGAGAAACGAAAGTCCAAAAAGTCCAGATTTCAAAAAAATCCAAGAAATACAAGAATCCCAATAACTTCAATAACTCCAATAACCCAAACATCCAAAAAACTCAAAAAACTCAAGAAACTCAAGAAATTCAAAAAACCCAAGAAATTTAATAATTCCAAAAATTTAGAAAATAAGAAAACAAAAATATTTAAAGTATCCAAAAAATTAATTATCCAAATAAAACCAAAATAAACAAAAAATTTAAAAAATCCAAACAATCCATAACATTCTGATAACCAAAGCACCGAAGAAATCTAAAAAGCCAAGAAACTCAACAAACCCAAAAAATTGAAAAATTAAAAAAAAAGGTTACAAAATCCAAGAAACCCAAAAAACATCAGTCCTATTGAAAGTGTGTGACTTATTAGTACATTAACGTCTTTATTATGATTAATTGGGATTTTGCGAACATTTTAGGAAAAGAGGTAATACGCTCTCTGAAATCAGGTGCTGGATGTATCAAGGTGAATTTTCATTCCAACGGGAATTTTTTCCAGTAACTGAAACCCACACTCATAATTAAACCAATATGTTACCATTTGAGCTAATTTTATCGACGCCAGTTGCATTATTCAGTCGGCTTGTAGCCCAACCCTCTCCCTCTACTAAATATAGGGAGGGACAAAGTTGGCATTCCATTTGACCTAAAATATTCCGGCGCATCCACCATTTGTAATCGTTACAAACCGTTTCGCAATTTCGTCTCGCAACCAAAATATTTAAAGAAGCGCTTTTTTCCCGTCTCAGCTCCATCAACCTTCAAACCACATTTCAAAGCAATCTTTTACACAAATCACCCCCTCCCTGCGAACTTTTCCTCTCCCGTAGGAGTAAGCTTCCGACCACGCATTCCGCTTCTGCTGGGCTCGTCACGTGGGCGTCGTGCGGCCGCACGCTGGTGCAATGGGCCGGCGACCATCAGGAAGCCATCGCCCGTTTCCTGCAGGAAGATGCACTGGAGCACGAAGTGTTTGACGTCACCAGCGGGCGTTGAAATGTCAGAGTTCGTCGTGTCTGGCAATCGATATAGCGCCAACACAACACCCCGGGCTCTTGTGCCAGCTTCGTTCGACCAACCTCCTCTGGAATGAACGCCAAGCTGGGACAGGGAGAAGATAACCACCACCGAATTATGTTTTGGGCACACTCTGATGCATCCTCTGGTGGAGAGTCTTGAGTAACGTTGCGACTATTATTAATATTATCTACGACTTGGACTCTTTGAATGTTCGGGTTTTGCGAAAACCGCTCTTGCCGGATCTGGAGGGTGCTTCACTGATCTCATGCTTCGATTAGCGGCCAGTCTGCATGAACAGTGGCTTTAATTAAACGTTGGTGGGTTGGTGGGGACCGGAAGCGTTGGGTTTGCCACAAGAGAGGTTTAGTGGGACGTGGCTTTGGCAAAAATGGCAAATTTGTCCGCTCCAGTAAAAGCTAGGGTTAAAGTCAAGTTAAATAAAAAAATTGGTCCACATTTGATTTTGCGAATGACCCGCCCACCCGCCCTCTATTATTTTGCCAGAATCAGTCTTATCTTAGCAAGAACTAAACCCTCCCACCCACCCTTTATTTTCTTAGAAGGTAATATCATTTATAAAGGGGGTGGGTGGGCGGGGCTATTTCTTGTTTATAAAAGATTCTGTATGAAAAAATTAAACTTAGCCCCCCCCACCCACCCTTGTTTTTCTTAGAAGATATGTCATTTACCAAAATCAGTCTTATCTTAGCAAGTACCAGAGCCTACTATCTACCCTTTGTTTTATTAGAGGGTTCCGATTTTTTAATTCTTGAACTTTAAATTTTTCAATTTTTTGTTTACTCATTTTTCCATTTTTTATTTTTATATTTTACAATTATTTGATTTTTCAAGTTTTCGATGTTTTAATTTTTCGTTTATCAATTTTTTGCTTTCACACTTTCCTGGTTCTTTAATTTTGCGTTTATTAAAATTTTCAGCTTTTTAATTTTTAATTTTTGAATTTTATAATACATACATTTGATTTCCTTAATTTTTAGAATTTTAATTTGTTTTACACTTTTTCAATATTTAATTTTTCGGGTTTTTAATGTTGCGATCTTTTAATTTTCCAATGTTTTGATTATTCCTTCTTTGGTTTGTTCGATTTTTAATTTTTAGATTCTAGAATTTTTCGATGCTTCAATTTTTCGATATTTTAACTTTTTATTTTCAAATTTTGGATTTTACGTTTTCGAATTAGGTATTTAAATTTTTCGTTTTTTCAATTTTTCAGTTTATCAGTTTTGAATTCTTTGGTTTATTAATTTTTGAATTGTTCAACTTTTTGTTTTCTCACTTTTCGGGTTTTTATTTTCTAGATTTTAGAATATTTCGATTTTTTGTTTTCTTTTTTTTCAAATTTTCGATTTTTCGACATTTCAATTTTTCAATTCTTAGTTTCTCGATTCTTCAGTTTTGTTATTTATAGAGGGGGTGGGTGGGAGGGGCTATTGCTTGCTTATAAAAGATTCTGTATGAAAAAATTAAACTTAGCCCCACCCACCCACCCTTGTTTATCTTAGAAGATATGTCATTTACCAAAATCAGTCTTATCTTAGCAAGTACCAGATCCTCATACCCACCCTTTGTTTTATTGGAGGGTTTCGATATTTTAATTCTTGAATTTTAAATTTTTCAATTTTTTGTTTACCCATTTTTTCATTTTTAATTTTTATATTTTACAATTTTTTGATTTTTCAATTTTTCGATGTTTTAATTTTTCGTTTATCAATTTTTTGCTTTCAGACTTTCCTGGTTCTTTAATTTTTCGTTTATTAAAATTTTCAGCTTTTTAATTTTTAATTTTTGAATTTTACAATACATATATTTAATTTCATAAATTTTTTAATTTTTAATTTGTTTTACACTTTTTCAATATTTAATTTTGGCGGTTTTTAATGTTGCCATCTTTTAATTTTCCAATGTTTTGATTATTCCATCTTTAGTTTCTTCGATTTTTAATTTTTAGATTCTAGAATTTTTCGATGCTTCAATTTTTCCATATTTTAACTTTTTATTTTCAGATTGTGAATTTTACATTTTATAGGTAGATATCTAAATTTCTCGTTTTTTCAATTTTTCAGTTTATCACTTTTGAATTCCTTGGTTTATTAATTTTTGAATTGTTCAACTTTTTGTTTTCTCACTTTTCGGGTTTTTAATTTCTAGATTTTAGAATTTTTCGATTTTTTGTTTTCTCTTTTTTTCAAATTGTCGATTTTTCGACATTTCAATTTTTCAATTTCCCGATTCTTCAGTTTTGTTATTTATAGAGGGGGTGGATGGACGGGGCTATTGTTTGCTTATAAAAGATTCTGTATGAAAAAATTAAACTTAGCCCCGCCCACCCACCCTTGTTTTTCTTAGAAGATATGTCATTTACCAAAATCAGTCTTATCTTAGCAAGTACCAGATCCTCCTACCCACCTTTGTTTATTAGTGTTTCGATTTTTTAATTCTTGAACTTTAAATTTTTCGAATTTTTTGTTTACCCATTTTTTCATTTTTAATTTTTGTATTTTGCAATTTTTTGATTTTTCAATTTTTCGATCTTTTAATTTTTCGTTTACCAATTTTTTGCTTTCACACTTTCCTGGTTCTTTAATTTTTCGTTTATTAAAATTTTCGGCTTTTTTATTTTTAATTTTTGAATTTTACAATACATATATTTCATTTCCTTAATTTTTAGATTTTTAATTTCTTTTACACTTTTTCAATATTTAATTTTTCGGGGTTTTAATTTTGCGATCTTTTAATTTTGCAATGTTTTGATTATTCCATCTTTAGTTTCTTCGATTTTTAAATTTTAGATTCTAGAATTTTTCAATGCTTCAATTTTTCGATACTTTAACTTTTATTTTCAGATTATGAATTTTACATTTTCTGGTTAGATATCTAAATTTCTCGTTTTTTCAATTTTTGAGTTTATCATTTTTGAATTCTTCGGTTAATTAATTTTTGAATTCTTCAACTCTTTGTTTTCTCACTTTTCGGGTTTTTAATTTCTAGATTTTAGAATTTTTCAATTTTTTGTTCTCTTTTTTTTTCAAATTGTCGATTTTTTGACATTTCAATTTTTCAATTTCCCGATTCTTCAGTTTTGTTATTTATAGAGGGGGTTGGTGGGCGGGGCTATTGTTTGCTTATAAAAGATTCTGTATGAAAAAATTAAACTTAGCCCCGCCCACTCACCCTTGTTTTTCTTAGAGGATATGTCATTTACCAAAATCAGTCTTATCTTAGCAAGTACCAGATCCTCCTACCCACCCTTTCTTTTATTAGAGGGTTTCGATTTTTTAATTCTTGAACTTTAAATTTTTCAATTTTTTGTTTACTCATTTTTCCATTTTTAATTTTTATATTTTACAATTTTTTGATTTTTCAATTTGTCGATCTTTTAATTTTTCGTTTATCAATTTTTTGCTTTCAGATTTTCCTGGTTCTTTAATTTTTCGTTTATTAAAATTTTCGGCTTTTTAATTTTTAATTTTTGAATTTTACAATACATATATTTCATTTCCTTAATTTTTAGATTTTTAATTTCTTTTACACTTTTTCAATATATAATTCATCGGGGTTTTAATGTTGCGATCTTTTAATTTTCTAATGTTTTGATTATTCCATCTTTAGTTTCTTCGATTTTTAATTTTTAGATTCTAGAATTTTGCTATTCTTCAACTTTTCGATATTTTAACTTTTTATTTTCAGATTGTGAATTTTACGTTTTCTAGTTAGATATCTAAATTTCTCGTTTTTTTCAATTTTTCAGTTTATCACTTTTGAATTCCTTGGTTTATTAATTTTTGAATTGTTCAACTTTTTGTTTTCTCACTTTACGGGTTTTTAATTTCTAGATTTTAGAATTTTTCGATTTTTTGTTTTCTCTTTTTTTCAAATTGTCGATTTTTCGACATTTCAAATTTTCAATTTCCCGATTCTTCAGTTTTGTTATTTATAGAGGGGTGGGTGGGCGGAGCTATTGCTTGCTTAAAAAAGACTGTATAAATAAATTAAACTTAGTCCCGCCCACCCACCCTTGTTTTTCTTAGAAGATATGTCATTTACCAAAATCAGTCTTATCTTAGCAAATACCAGATCCTCCTACCCACCCTTTGTTTTATTAGAGGGTTCCGATGTTTTAATTCTTGAACTTTAAATTTTTAAATTTTTTGTTTACTGATTTTTCCATTTTAATTTTTATATTTTACAATTTTTTGATTCTTCAATTTTCGATCTTTTAATTTTTCGTTTATTAAAATTTTCAGCTTTTTAATTTTTAATTTTTTAATTTTATAATACATACATTTGATTTCCTTAATTTTTAGATTTTTAATTTGTTTTACACTTTTTCAATATTTAATTTTTCGGGTTTTTAATGTTGCGATCTTTTAATTTTCCAATGTTTTGATTATTCCATCTTTGGTTTCTTCGATTTTTAATTTTTAGATTCTAAAATTTTTCGATGCTTCAATTTTTCTATATTTTAACTTTTTTTTTCAAATTTTATATTTTATGTTTTCTAATTAGATATCTAAATTTTTCGTTTTTTCAATTTTTCAGTTTATCATTTTTGAATTCCTTGGTTTATTAATTTTTGAATTCTCCAACTTTTATTTTCTCACTTTTCGGATTTTTAATTTCTAGATTTTAAAATTTTTCAATTTTTTGTTTTCCTTTTTTTCAAGTTTTCGATTTTTCGACGTTTCAATTTTTCAGTTTTACAATTTCCCGATTCTTCAGTTTTGTTATTTATAGAGAGGTGGGTGGGCGGAGCTATTGCTTGCTTATAAAAGACTGTATGAATAAATTAAACTTAGCCCCGCCCACCCACCCGTTCTCTCATTTTTTTCCTCAGAAATAAGTAATAAATGTTATAGCAAATAAGTAGTATAACAAAAAAAATTACAGTTAACGATTTTTTTACCAGCCTACGTTCTATTAGTTCCCCTTTCACTTTACAGGAGAACAAATAATTCAACCCGCCCACCCACCCCGAGTGGGTCGGAAGGTCTAGTTCTTGCTAAGATAAGACTGATTGTGCCAAACGACATAGCTTCCAAGAAAACAGAGGGCGGGTGGGCGGGGCTAGTACTTGTTAAGATAAGATTGGGTAGAATACATTTTTTGGGAAAATGGAGCCGTTCCTGAATTAATCAATAAATTAAATTGACTCATTCATTAAGCACTGGGTTTGGCAGATTCAACAAGGAGTCATTAAATACATGCGTAGCCCCGCCCACCAACCCCTTCTTCGTCCCAGTGACTACTCTTAATATTGTTCAGTTCTATCTTAGCAAGTTTTAGCCCCGCCCACCCACCCTTTTTATTCTTACAGGATATGTCATTTACCAACATCAATCTTATCTTAACAAGTTTTTTCTGAAGAAAAAAATGTGAGATCGGGTGGGTGGGCGGGGCTAAATTTATCTTTTTTCCAACAGAATCTTTTATAAGCAAGCAAGAGCCCCGCCCACCCACCCCCTCTTCAACCCAGTGATTACTCTTAATATTGTTCAGTCATTTGCCAAAATCAGTTTTTTTAACAAATTCTAGGTCCGCCCACCCGCCATCTTCTGATTAGAATTTTTCAATTGTTCGATTTTGATTTTTTTTATCGTTCGTATTTCCAATTTTTCGATTTCTCAGTATCCCGATTTTTGACTCGATATAGTTTTTCGATTTTTCAAATTGTCGGGTTTTCATTTTTGTTCCTGTTTTCAACACTCGATTTTACAATTTTTCTTTGTTTAATTTTTCACTTTTCCGCCTTTAGAATTTTTCGATCAATTTATTTCTTACGTTTTAATTTTTCAAAAACAAGAATTGAAAAATTGAAAAATGAAAACATGAAGTACTGAAAAACTGAAAAATCAAGAAATTGAAAAACTGAAAAATCGAACAACTGAACAATACAGAAATTTAAAAATTGAAACAAAAAGAAATCGAAAAAACGATAAACTAAAAAAATTTCATATTTTCACTTTTTATTTTCAAATTTTGGATTTTGTGTTTTCCAATTAGACATCTAAATTTTTCGTTTTTTCAATTTTTCAATTTATCAATTTTGAATTCTTGGGTTTATTTATTTTTGTTTTCTCACTTTTTAGGTTTCTAATTTCTAAATTTTAGAATTTTTCGATTTTTTGTTTTCTCTTTTTTTCAAATTTTCGAATTTTCGACATTTCAATTTTTCAGTTTTTCAATTTCCCGATTCTTTCTTCTGATTTTAGTTCTTGCTAAGATAAGACTGATTGTGCAAACGACATAGCCTCTAAGAAAATAGAGGGTGGGTGGGCGGGGCTAGTGCTTGATAAGATAAGATTGATTTGGGTAAATAACATATCTTCGAAGAAAAAAAGGGGTGGGTGGGCGGGGCTAAAACTTGCCAAGATAAGACTGAACAATATTAAGAGTAGTCACTGGAACGAAGAAGGGGTGGGTGGGCGGGGCTAATGCTTGCCCATGAAACTAATTTAATCAATAAAATAAACTGACTCATTCATTAGTTTTTTTGAGCCACCTGTTTAAGCAGCTCTAAAAATATGAATGTACTAATAAATCACAAGTAAGTTCTCATCATATTTTGCACATTTGGGGTAGAATACAAATTTTCTGCCTTGAGAAGGTTTCACAATCTTAAAAAAAAAGGCATTTGGCGCCCCGATAAGGTTTTACATTTTTAAAAAAGACATTTGGGGCCCCCGAGAAGGTTTTACATTTTTAAAGAAGACAGTTTGAATCCCCGAGAAGGTTTCACATTGAAAAAAAGACATTTGGGGCCCCCGAGAAGGTTTTACATTTTTAAAAAGACAGTTGGGAGCCCCGGGAAGGTTTCACAATCTACAAAAAAGACATTTGTGACCCCCGAGAAGGTTTTACATTTTTAAAAAAGACAGTTGGGTACCCCGAGAAGGTTTCACATTAAAAAAAAAGACAATTGAGACCCCCGAGAAGGTTT
Source organism: Zophobas morio (assembly GCF_036711695.1). Classification (NCBI taxonomy): domain Eukaryota; kingdom Metazoa; phylum Arthropoda; class Insecta; order Coleoptera; family Tenebrionidae; genus Zophobas; species Zophobas morio. Next base: position 15,373,041 of record NW_026972131.1, read on the forward strand.
TACATTTTTAAAAAGACAGTTGGGAACCCCGAGAAGATTTCACATTCTAAAAAAAAGACATTAGGGACCCCCGAGAAGGTTTTACATTTTTAAAAAAGACAGTTGGGTACCTCGAGAAGGGTTCACATAAAAATAAAGACATTCGGGACCCCCGAGAAGGTTTTTGTTTTACATTTTTAAAAAGACAGTTGGGAACCCCGAGAAGGTTTCACAAAAACATTAGGGACCCCCGAGAAGGTTTTACATTTCTAAAAAAGTATATTTGTGGTCCACGAGAAGGTTTCACATTTTTAAATAAAGAATGTGTTACGATCCATCAGAATGACTTCGGAGTTTCTAAAAGAAACCGCAAAATTTGATTGCTGTTTTGAATTTTTTTCCTTTAAATTCTTTCAAAAATAAAACATCAGATTCCTTTAGTCGCTTTCAAAAACAAAATACTAGGGATCTATACAATTCCTTCAAATTTGTACAAACAGGAAAACACTGTTATTTATTAATGTTTCCGAGACGAGGGAATAATCAACATTTTCTTAAATCTGATCTGTACAGTTAAATTTTCACGGCGTCAAATTTGCGTCATGTTAATCAATATTAATTGAAAAATATCGTTCAGGAATTTCTTGGAAAAAACCGGACGACTCGTTTCTTGGAAATCGCAGACTCGATCATCGATCATGAAGGGGTTCGGAAGGGGGTGAATGAATCGAAATCTAGTATAGACAAGTATGTCGGAAGCATGTGATCGATTGTTTATTAATTAGATGAACTTTAAGTGATTTTTGAATAACAGTGTTTTGGTTTTTCGTAAACAACGAGCCAAAGTGAAATTTAAACAATTTTTGAAAATAATTCTTTCAGTTTTTGGTGGATAAAGTGTTATTAGTGGAGTTAGAAAATTTGACTTGAATTTTTTTTTTTGACCTAACCTGACCTGACATGTCCTGAGTATGACAACAACTTAAGTTCATTTCTATTTTTTTATCAACGCGTAGACTTTGAAACCGCACATACAGTTTTTTTGATCGCCGTGATATAATTACCCAGTTGTTTGAGAAAAATGAATTTTAACCGCTACATGAAAATTTAATAACCGAGTGATATCAGCCCTAAACCAAGGAACAAAACTGCACGCAAACGGCCTTCCGTCACGCCACCGTTTTAAATTCTACAGCTGCATTTTTACAGGAAATGTGCGTTTCAAGTCCCAACCGTGGAAAAAAAGCCATCAATATGTATAATGTGTTGCATAATTCATACCGCACGTATCCGTTCAAAATTGGCTCCGCAAACTACACTGACTTATTTACTCCACTTTGATAATGTTAATTTAAGTGCAATTTGTCGCTTAACGACTCAACATACAGCGTGTACCAAAAAGCGACTCTTGTCGGCGCCTGCGGCTTGCAAAGAGGGTTGCCGCCCTTGTAAATTATCAACAAATGAATCTTAATCGTCGGATGCGGTTTAATTTCCCTCATGTCTGGCAAGCAGGCATAAGTAATTCGTACAACAATAGTGCACTCAGCACTCGTAAACAGAGTATTTGCTTATAGGCCGAGTTGAATGTATGAGTATTACGTTGTATTCACGCCGCAAATATGACATGGTTTAAATTACGATGGTAAAATAACCCAAGGGCGCCAGCGAATTTTATTTATGCACGACTTTGTGTAATTGCTCCGAAATAAGCAAGGTGAGGAAGGTGGGCTATTTCGGTCGCGGAATAGCAAAATTGTTTTATTATATCAGGAGAACTAATTTTGTGGTCGCTTACAATGTACACGCAGCGGAAATAACGCACTTATGAATAGTGATGTTGCGACAATCAAACGGATTGTTATGTGACGATATGCACGTGTAATTTCCTTAATGACTAGATGCAAATGCGATAATAAATCAGGCATACACGTGCGCTTTTTTCCTGGCGCTGTGTTTATGGATCGCGTTAGGAGCTAAAAGCGAATGTCATCGCTGACAATACTGAAAACTATCAAAATTCTGGTGTTCAATTTGCATTATCATTCCGGATTTCTCGTCAGAGTTATCAACGAAGCCAAACTCGTTCTAACTAAATTTGCAGTCTTGTCGACCTACTTCATTACAATTTGTCGCTTGTCGTCCCGGCTTTATATGTTTGACGAACTATAAACGATAAACTCCGTCCTGCGGTGCAGCAGAAATTGTCACAAAATTACTTGTACTCCAATTTAAACTACGAGTAATTAAAGGAAGTTTGTAATTTTATGCAAACGGCTTTAAACAACCGCTGCTCTGATAACCGAAGGGTCTTTCTTAAAATAAAGTTAACGATTTAGGGTGTGAAGTCTGTCTGTTTGAGTATTATTATTACCATTATTATTTTTAGATTTGCCGGCGACACTAGCGTTTTCGAAAAATTATGTTGGTTTTGGAATTTTGATGACGCTACCATGAAAAACAAAGCTAGTAAAAAATTGTGGAAGGTTATTTTGATAGAGCTTCCCTCGCTTTTGAAGTAATTTCAATTTCTCAGTATATGCTTCGACTGTTTATGTTTATACTTCGACCGAATTCGATTATTGGCACAAACATCAGCGATTAAAAGAAAATGAAATTCGGTTGGTTTTGTGTCCTGAACGCATAGGAAAGGACTGATTAATTCATATTCAAATTTTAACCAACGATTCATCATGTTTCAAATAATCTTAAAATATTTGCACGATTTCACAGCATTCGGTTTTCCAATTTCAAAGTTAAATCGTAAAATGTTACACAACTTTGATTTTTTCTCCAAAAAACTGGATGTCAAGGGTGAAAAGTCGACACGGGTTCATGAATCACACATGCAGGAGTATGCGATCCTATAAAATTAAATGTACCGGGTGTCTGGAAAATGGCGGATTAACTCTTCAGTACGCTATGTGCGGCGGTTTCGGGAGTCCCACAAAAATAATTAAAAAATTCTTTGTAATGTATATTTCGAAGAAAACGTAATTTTATAAAAGTAAAATTGGCAACACTTTATTTTTTTTTGAGCATAAAATAACCACAACAACCAATTGTTGTGTATTATTATTAATAAAACAATAAAATAAATTAAAAAAACATTTAATAAGACATTTGTAAATTATAAACAAAAACAAAACCAACAAAAGAAATATCCGTTCAAGCATAAGCAACTAAACACTACATAGAGAAGATGTTCAAAATTCCTGCCTTGTGCGTGTAAGTAAGCTCGTAATGTCTCCAAATTTTGATCATTTTTAGTAAAAATTAGTTATCAGTACTTGCTAAGAAAAAACTGATTTTGGCAAATGAGATACCTTCTAAGAAGAGAGAGGGTGGGTGGGCGGGGCTAGTAGCTGCTAAGGTAAAACTAATTTTGGCAAATCAGATACTCTCTAAGAAAAGAGAGAGGGGAGGGACTAGTAGCTGCTAAGTTAAAACTGATTTTGGCAGATGAGATACTTTCTAAGAGAAGAGAGGGCGGTTGGGCGGGGCTAGTATTTACTAAGATAAGACTGATTTTGGCAAATTAGATCTCTCTAAGAATATAGAGGGTAGGTAGGCGGAGCTAATACCTGCTAAAATCAGTTTTATCTTAGCAGCTGCTAGTACCCCACCCACCCACCCTCCCTTTTCTTACAAGGTATTATCTGCCAAAATCGGTCTTACTTTAGGAAATACTATCCCCGCCCACCCACCCTCTCTTTAATTGGAAGGTATGTCATCTGCTAAAATCAGTTTTATCTTAGCAGCTACTAGCTAGAATAATACTGATTTTGGCATATGACATACCTTCCAAGAAAACAGAGAGTGGGTGGGCGGGGCTAGTACCTGCTAGGATAAGAGTGATTTTGGCAAATGACATATCCTCTAAGAAAATAGAGGACGAGTGGGCGGAGCTAGTACCTGCTAAAATCAGTTTAATCTTAGTAGCTACTACTATCCCATCCATTCACTTTCTTTTTTCTCACAAGGTGTCTCATTCGCCAAAATCGGCTTTCTTTAGCACTTACTAGCCCCGCCCACCCACCCTCTCTTTTCTTAGAAAGTATGTCATTTGCCAAAATTAGTTTCATCTTAGCAGCTACTAGCTAGGATCACACTGATTTTGGCAAATCACATACCCTCTAAGAAAACAGAGGGTGGGTGGGCGGGGCTAGTACCTGCTAAAATAAAACTGATTTTAGCAAATGAAATCTCTTTAAGAAAAGAGAGGGCGAGTGGGCGGTGTTAGTATCGGCTAAAACAAGTTTTATCTTAGCAGCTACTAGCTAGGATAAGACTGATTTTGGCAAATGACATACCCTCTAAGAAAAGAGAGGGTGGGTGGGCGGGGCTAGTTGCTGTCAACATAACACTGATTTTGTCAAATGAGATCTTTCTAAGAAAATAGAGGGCAGTTAGGCGGAGCTAATATCTGCTAAAATCAGTTTTATCTTAGCAGCAACTAGTACCCCACCCACCCACCCTCTCTTTTCTTACAATGTATCTCATCTGCCAAAATCGGTCTTCCCTTAGGAGGTGCTAGCCCCGCCCACCCACCCTCTCTCTTCTTAGAGGGTATATCATTTGCCAAAATCAGTTTTATCTTAGCAGCTATTAGCTAGGATAAAACTAATTTTGGCAAATGACATATTTTCTAAGAAAGGAGAGGGAAAGCTAGTAGCTGATAAGATAAGACTGGTTTTGGCAGATGACCCAATCTTCTAAGAAAAATGAGGGTGGGTGGGCGGGGCTAGTACCTGCTAACAAAAGATCGATTTTGGCAAATGAGATACCTTCCAAGAAAAGAGAGGGCGGGTGGGCGGGGCTAGTACCTACTAAAGTAAGGCCGATTTTGGCAGATGAGATACCCTCTAAGAAAAGAGATGGTGGGTGGGCGGGGCTAATACTTGCTAGGATAAGACTGATTTTGGTAAATGAGATCTCTCTTAGAAAATAGAGGCCGGGTAGACGGAGTTAGTACTTGCTGAAATCAGTTTTATCTTACCAGCTACTAGTACCCCACCCACCCACCCACCCCCTCTTTTCTTGCAACGTATTTCATCTGCCAAAATCAGTCTTACTTTAGGAGGTACTAGCCCCGCCCACCCACCCTCACTTGTCTTGGAAGGTATGGCATATGCCAAAATCAGTCTTATCTTAGCCCCGCCCACCCACCCTCTCTTTCTTGGAAGGTATGTTTTTTGCCAAAATTAGTCTTAACAGGTACAAACCCCATCCACCCGCCCTCTCTTTTCTTAGAGAGTATCTCATTTGCCAAAATCTGTCTTACCATAGCAGGTACTAGCCCCGCCCACCCACCCTCTCTTTCTTGGAAGGTACTAGCTAGGATGAGACTGATTTTGGCAAATGACATACCCTCTCAGAAAAGAGAGAATGGGTGAGCAGGACTAGTAGCTGTCAAGATAAGACTAATTTTGGCAAATGAGATCTCTCTAAGAAAATAAAGGGCGGGTAGGCGGAGCTAGTATCTGCCAAAATCAGTTTTATCTTAGCAGCTATTAGCTAAGATAAGACTGATTTTGGCATATGACATACCTTCCAAGACAAGTGAGGGTGGGTGGGCGGGGCTAGTACCTGCTAGAATAAGACTGATTTTGGCAAATGAGATCTCTCTTAGAAAATAGAGGGCGGGTGGGCGGGGTTAGTACCTGCTGAAATCAGCTTTATCTTAACAGCTACTAGTACCCCACCCACCCACCCTCTCTTTTTTTACAAGGTATTTCATCTGCCAAAATCAGTCTTACTTTAGGAGGCACTAGCCCCGCCCACCCACCCTCACTTGTCTTGGAAGGTATGTCATATGCCAAAATCAGTCTTATCTTAGCAGATATTAGCCCCGCCCACCCACCCTCTCTTTCTTGGAAGGTATGTTATTTGCCAAAATTGGTCTTAACAGGTACAAACCCCATCCACCTGCCCTCTCTTTTCTTAGAGAGTATCTCATTTGCCAAAATCTGTCTTATCTTAGCAGGTATTAGCCCCGCCCACCCACCCTCTCTTTCTTGGAAGGTATGTCATTTGCCAAAATCAGTTTTATCTTAGCAGCTATTAGCTAGGATAAGACTGATTTTGGCATATAACATACCTTCCAAGACAAGTGAGGGTGGGTGGGTGGGGCTAGTACCTCCCAAATTAAGACTGATTTTGGCAAATGAGATCTCTCTAAGAAAATAGAGGGCGCGTGGGCGCAGCTAGTACCTGCTAAAACAAGTTTTATCTTAGCAACTACTAGCTAGGATAAGACTGATTTTGGCAAATGATATACCCTCTCAGAAAAGAGAGAGTGGGTGGGCGGGGCTAGTAGCTGTCAAGATAAGACTGATTTTGGCAAATGAGATCTCTCTAAGAAAATAAAGGGCGGGTAGGCGGAGCTAGTATCTGCTAAAATCAGTTTTATCTTAGCAGCTACTAGTAATCTCTTTTCTTACAAGGTATCACATCTGCCAAAATTGGTCTTACTTTAGGAGGTTCTAGCCCCGCCCACCCACCTTCTCTCTTCTTAGAGGGTATATCATTTGCCAAAATCAGTTTTATCTTAGCAGCTATTAGCTAGGAAAAAACTGATTTTGGCAAATGACATACTTTCTAAGAAAAGAGAGGGAAAGCTAGTAGCTGATAAGATAAGACTGATTTTGGCAGATGACCCAATCTTCTAAGAAAAATGAGGGTGGGTGGGCGGGGCTAGTACCTGCTAAGAAAAGATCGATTTTGGCAAATGAGATCCTTTCTAAAAAAAGAGAGGGTGGTTGGGCGGGGCTAGCAGCTGCTAAGATAAAAGTGATTTTGTATAACACCAAAAAAGGGACAAATTAGTAGTAAGTAAAATAGTATGTTTCACCCCACATTTTGTTTTTTAAATTATTATAACATTATAATGTGATTTATCATTTTTAACGAGTCAATTTTGACGTTGAAGTGTTTTTTAATTTCTTTATAAAAATCTCAAAGTCAGCGGTTTACACCGGATGTCTGTAGAATGACAGATTAATTCTTCACTACCCTCTTAACAATCAATTGGTAAGTCTGGGAAAATTAGTAAAAAAATTCCTCACATTTTGGTGGCGTTATAAAGATTTTAAAATTGGTTCTTTTGCTACGTTTAACAACTAAACAACACATTTATTATCACAATAACTAGTAATAAAACTTTTAGTTAATGTTTCTCTCGACAATATTTAATTAGCATTTCAGTTAGAATGTATTGTAATGGTTGTGTTGTTTTTGTAATAATTTGATAAAATTCCATTTGACAACAATGTTTGTCCGATAAAAAGCGAAGGTGCATTTCAGTCACCATCGTTACTAAGAAATCAGAAAGTAAACCGGAGATATGCACGCATTCGGTACATGCAGTGTTGCCAATTTTATTTTTTTTAAATTACGTTTTTTCGTAATCTGCATCCTAAAAAAAAATCAGTTTTTTCTTCGCAAGTACTGATAACTAACTTTTACAATTTAAAATGATCAAAATTTGGAAACATTATGATCTTACTTATGGATTTTTTTATTGGTTTTGTTTTTGTTTATAATTTATAAATGTCGTCATAAATGTTTTTTTTGGTTTATTTATTAATAAAAAATAACAGCTTGTTTTATTAATAATAATTCACAACGATTACTGGTTACTATGTTTATTGTCATAAAAAAATAAAAGGTGCTATTCACGCATGAGGTACGTGCAGTGTTGCCATTTTTTTTTTATGCTTTTTCGCAATCTGCATCATCAAGCTGGAATCATGTCAAAATCTTCCACAACTTTTTAAAAAACAACCTTAAAAATTTGATTAAAAAAGCAATAAAAAAATACCTTAAAATAGACGAAAAAACAGGTAAAAAAGCTTAAATAGATGAAAAAAAATGCTGGGTGAAACGTACCATTTTATTTTCTACTGATTTCAGTTTAGAAATTTCATTTAAAACGTCCAATAATTGAATCCGTAAACCCGAGTGCTTTGGAATCACCAAAAATTACATTTGGTAAAAATAAATTAAATTAAATCGGCAAAATTGTAAAATCGTTATTGTTTTGGAGGGGCATAAACGAAAAGAAAATTATTAACGATAACCTAAATAATATTTACTACTGTAAATTTTGGAGATGACGTCAACAACTTGTTGGTAGGGATGATTAGACAAATTTTGATCATCTACACGATCTTCGTACGGCACATATAAAAATATTTAACAACTGGTTCAGTACTTTTGGAGGTTATTATCTGTTTAACAAAAATCCGGACAGACGGCAGACAGACAGACAAACGGAAACGCGCGACCTATTGTTTCGTACTAAGTTTTTGCTCTGAAAGTAAATAGATGCTCTTACTTAATATTTACATATGTGAAAAATTTGGTGGCGGTTAAATTTTAAAACTCCTTCAAAAATTACTAATTTGTGACTGTCAAGTTTGAACATCACGTTCTGCCAGTCTTTCCATTTTATCAAACCGCTCAAATCCAACGTATCTTAAAATAAGCCACCCATTTAGTTCGTATTAATTTCCATGATCGTAAAATCACGAGAATCGAGATTGTCGGAATCGTCGATTCCGACAATCACAAGAAGGCTATTTTGCGATATTTTCCTCATTTTATAACCTGCAAACATAGTCATTCGGTAATAAATTTGTGTATCTGATCGAAACCTTGCAGGATCTACTCTTTATTGATGATTCTCACGCTAGAAATGCCGGCAGCTGAAATTGAGTCGCTGGCAAACAACCATAAACTAAACAATTTTCGTGAAGCGGGAAGCACAAAACCGTCTTCGTTAATTTGGCTTCTTGTAAAATTACCCCCAAAAAGAAAAAAACGAAAGTTACGTTGAATTCATTATCTTTCTCAATTAGTTATAATGAATTTCGTGTTTCGCCAAATTGCCCAACAATGCTTAATTCTTGAAAAACACATTTCGGTAATTAACTGATCAGATTGCACGGACGACCTTCCACCAGGTGTACAATGACACACTAATGGCTGGAACGAGGGATATCCGACACTTCGTTACAAGAGGATTTTTTCAAATCCCTGTGCCGCTCGGCTAAATAGTGCACTTCGCCGCGCGCTATCTCAACTCGATTTAGCGATCCGGACTAGTCCGAAAAGCGTGTTTTTGCGCGCCGGAATTCGGCGCTAAACACAAATAAATAAAATTGTTTGTTGCGTTTGTTAGTAGGTGACTTCACTGTGTGTACAAGTAATCACTCTAACCCATATTTTGGTATCACGAAATGGTAAATTGGGATCGTGTTGCCAACGCCGGCTTATCGACGCTCCATTTAAAAGTATAATACATTTTTACCTCGCGTAATAAAAGCAGTAATTGTGGAAAAAAACTGCGAAATTATTTATTATGAAACATCAATCTAGTAAACAACTTGGCGCGAATTTGGCAAGGTGAATGAGACAACGGGGCCCTAAATATAAAACTAAATAAACAGATTAGTATTCATGTGGATGTTACGTTATGAGTACGCGATATAGCAAATACTCCATTAATGATTGTGGTGATCGGTTGATAGAAAAGTTGCGACTAACTTTGTACGTGTGGCTTAGTATAATGCTACGTAGTCAAGTAGTTTAATAAATATTAATATTAAGTAAACTGTGTCAGGTACATAACCGCCCAAAACTGGATACGAGTTTCGCCACAGTTCGCAGAAGTTTCAGGCTTAGGCGAATTTCAAAAATTTTCAAATGCTTCGCCAATAAATCGATTATTTCCGGCCCACGTATTCCAAGCCCGCGAACAATAAGCAATTTTCATACCACAAAACGCGAATCTAATCTACACACTGATAAAGACGGCGTTATCGCACAGTAATAACTAAAACAATGTAGCCCCACGTTTGTCCCCAAGGCCAAGTTCACGCGTTGGCAAAATTTGCAAAAAACTCACTTCGATTCTAAAACATAAACCAACCTTGAAAGTAATAAGCATTTATTTAATAATATAAAACGAACACACACACTGTCAAGGACGAAACGTTCAGTTCACATGACGAATTCCGTGCGTGGCGTCACCATATTGACAGAATTCATCCAACTCAATAAACAATGCGGCGAAATCTTCCTAGTGTGAGGTAATTAGAGGGATTTATGAAGCGTCCATGCAAATGTTTGTCGCGTCGTTACGCTTTTATCACTGATACCAAAATTCGAGAGGACATGCAGTGGATGAGTGATCTATAAACTTTGCGAAACCTAGCCATATTTCATACGATCACGATTTTCAAACAGGTTTGTTGTCTACTTGCGATCGTAAACATTTTCTTGCGATAACACGTGCCTAAACAAAACGTGAGGAGGTAGCCGAGGCTCATCCTCGATAATTGCGCGCAATGGACACCTTCGAGCCGCTTTATCGGGACACGTTCGCTTAATCGAGACACGAGTCGCCGTGAGCAGCACTTTTCAACAATTTCCGCATCAAAAAAAAATTCATTTTTTTTTTATTCCGTTGCTCTATTTTTGTGGCGAAAAATGCCGAAACTAAAATAACAATCTGTTGTTTTCGCTTAATCTGATGGTCAAGCAGTGTCCGAACCGCTCGCCGGTTTAAAAATAGTTTTCGGGTCGATTTAGTTGCGTTTTTGATTGATGCCGTGCGCGTGTGACGATCACGCAACCCGACAACGGCATAAATACCATCATTACTGCAATCTGAGTAAACGAAACGTGTTAAAATTTATCGTTGTCGATTCGCAAGTAGCATTAATCAAAATTCTGCTCATTGCACCCCCTATATCACGCATTTTCCAGCCAAAGTGGCACACAGCAGCCCGAGCATGCATCCCTACTTAATTCCCCTCGGAGTTATTTTAAAAACTGTAGACGCGGAGGCGTTCAGATATCCGGAAAAAATATCACTGTCCTGAGACGGCAATCAATAAAGCTCCTAAATGTTTGATAACGCCTGGTAAAACCGCTCTTATTGCGCCTCCTGCCTTGCCAAATATTTTACAAAATTACGAGTAAAAAGCGAGCGATGCCATAACCGTAAAACACTCGTGTTTACAAACACGGTAACGAGTTATGATTTTAGCCGGGTTTGGACGTTACGGCAACGACCCTTGCGATTTAATTAAGGTTGAAGAAATACCGGCGACGTCGTTTGCAGGATGGCTGCGTAAGCGCAAACAATAATTATCGTCGAGATGACGTATGGGAGATATAAAAAGAAGTTGTCAAATATAAGCCCGACAGATCACGTGGCCGGCACCATTCCGAGAGATGTACGTCAGAGGAAGATTCATTCAAATCATCTGCTTCCAAAAAATTGAGGCGAATCGGGAGCTTTTTCGAGGAAAGGTGGGCGCGAATTAAGGAAAAGTTTGTTGGACGGGAACGAGACGCCCGTGGCAGTAATGCGGGTTTTTAAATTGAAATCAATGCAAAAAATATAACGGATCTCGATTTCTTCAAGAATATGAAAATGATTAGTGTGCAACAATTATATTATCATTGTTTACTAAATTATTAGGAAAATCTTATGAAAAATAAACCTTGAGATTTTGTGGTATTTTTATAACTGAGAAATTTTACATACATGTTTAAATGGATCTATTACATTTTAAGATGAAATTACGTTTTAAACAATGGAGATATACTGAAAATATTGATCTTAAACAGTCGTGATTACTTTTATGAAGAACCGTTTAGTTTAATTACGAAAATCGTCGAAAATGGAGCGAAATTTTTGAAAAAGTTGTCTAAAAATTCTGAAAAAATTCAAGGAGATTGATCTCGACATGCTGATTCCAAAAATATAGCATGTTGTTGGTCACGGAGCAACATTTTCGAAAGAATATGGACGAAATGTAAATTTTTGACGATTTCTAAAAATTTCGATAATTTAACGAACGATTCTGGAAAAACGGTTGGATTCGTCAAAGAATCGAGGCCGGAAATGAGTTCTAGAGCTCGAAATCTACAAGAAAATGTATTTAGTTAGGTTTCGAAAATGTGAAATTTTGGCCGGAATTTGAAGAAGGGGGGACCATTGGAAAAATTTCACTTTTACAAAGGTTGTCTAAAAATTATGAAAAAATTCAGGGATGTAGATCTCGACATGCTGATTCCAAAAATATAACATGTTGATGGTCACGGAGCAACATTTTCGAAAGAATTTGCACGAAATGTAAGTTTTTGACGATTTCTAAAAATTTCGATATTTTAACGGACGATTCTGGAAAAGCGGTTGGAGTCGTCAAAGAATCGAGGCCGGAAATGAGTTCTAGAGCTCGAAATCTACAAGAAAATGTATTTAGTTAGGTTTCGAAAATGTGAAATTTTGGCCGGAATTTGAAGAAGGGGGGACCATTGGAAAAATTTCACTTTTACAAAGGTTGTCTAAAAATTATGAAAAAATTCAGGGATGTGGATCTCGACATGCTGATTCCAAAAATATAACATGTTGATGAGCACGGAGCAACATTTTCGAAAAAATCTGGACGAAATATAAATTTTTGACGATTTCTAAAAATTTCGATATTTTAACACAGGATTCTGGAAAAACGGTTGGAGTGGTCAAAGAATCGAGGCCGGAAATGAGTTCTAGAGCTCGAAATCTACAAGAAAATGTATTTAGTTAGGTTTCGAAAATGTGAAATTTTGGCCGAAATTTGAAGAAGGGGGGACCATAGGAAAACTTTCACTTTTACAAAAGGTTCTAAAAATTCTGAAAAAATTCAGGGATGTAGATCCCGACATGCTGAATCCAAAAATATAGCATGTCGATGGACACGGAGCAACATTTTCCAAAGAATCTGGACGAAATGTAAATTTTTGACGATTTCTAAAAATTTCGATATTTTAACGGATGATTCTGGAAAAACGGTTGGAGTCATCAAAGAATCGATGCCAGAAATGAGTTCTCGAGCTCGAAATCTACAAGAAAATGTATTTAGTTAAGTTTCGAAAATGTGAAATTGGAAAAATTTCACTTTTACAAAAGTCGTCTAAAAATTCTGAAAAAATTCAGGGATGTAGATCTCGACATGCTGATTCCAAAAATATAGCATGTCGATGGGCACGGAGCAACATTTTCCAAAGAATCTGGACGAAATGTAAATTTTTGACGATTTCTAAAAATTTCGATATTTTAACGGACGATTCTGAAAAACGGTTGGAGTCATCAAAGAATCGAGGCCGGAAATGAGTTCTACAGCTCGAAATTTACAAGAAATTGTATTTAGTTAGGTTTAGAAAATGTGAAATTTTGGCCGAAATTTGAAGAAGGGGGGACCATTGGAAAAATTTCACTTTTACAAAAGTTGTCTAAAAATTCTGAAAAAATTCAGGGATGTAGATCTCGACATGCTGATTCCAAAAATATAACATGTTGATGGTCACGGAGCAACATTTTCGAAAAAATCCGGACGAAATGTAAATTTTTGACGATTTCTAAAAATTTCGATAATTTAAGGGACGATTCTGGAAAAACGGTTGGAGTCATCAAAAAATCGAGGCCTGAAATGAGTTCTAGAGCTCGAAATCTACAAGAAAATGTATTTAGTAAGGTTTCGAAAATGTGAAATTTTGGCTGAAATTTGAAGAAGGGGGGACCATTGGAAAAATTTCACTTTTACAAAGGTTGTCTAAAAATTCTGAAAAAATTCAGAGATGTAGATCTCGACATGCTGATTCCAAAAATATAACATATTAATGGTCACGGAGCAACATTTTCGAAAAAATCTGGACGAAATATAAATTTTTGACGATTTCTAAAAATTTCGATATTTTAACACAGGATTCTGGAAAAACGGTTGGAGTCGTCAAAGAATCGAGGCCGGAAATGAGTTCTAGACCTCGAAATCTACAAGAAAATATATTTAGTTAGGTTTCGAAAATGTGAAATTTTGGCCGAAATTTGAAGAAGGGGGGACCATTGGAAAATTTTCACTTTTACAAAAGTTGTCTAAAAATTCTGAAAAAATTCAGGGACGTAGATCTCGACATGCTGATTCCAAAAATATAACATGTTGATGGGCACGGAGCAACATTTTCGAAAAAATCTGGACGAAATGTAAATTTTTGACGATTTCTAAAAATTTCGATATTTTAACACAGGATTCTGGAAAAACTGTTGGAGTCGTCAAAGAATCGAGGCCGGAAATAAGTTCTAGAGCCCGAAATCTACAAGAAAATGTATTTAGTTAAGTTTCGAAAATGTGAAATTTTAGCCGAAATTTGAAGAAGGCCATTGGAAAAATTTCACTTTTACAAATGTTGTCTAAAAATTCTGAAAAAATTTAGGGATGTAGACCTCGACATGCTGTTTCCAAAAATATAACATGTTGATTGTCACGGGGCAACATTTTCGAAAAAATCTGGACGAAATTTAAATTTTTGACGATTTCTAAAAATTTCGATATTTTAACACAGGATTCTGGAAAAACGGTTGGAGTGGTCAAAGAATCGGGGCCGGCAATGAGTTCTCGAGCTCGAAATCTACAAGAAAATGTATTTAGTTTGGTTTCGAAAATGTGAAATTTTAATCGAAATTTGAAGAAGGGGGGACCATTGGAAAAATTTCACTTTTACAAAAGTTTTCTAAAAATTCTGAAAAAATTCAGGGATGTAGATCTCGACATGTTGATTCCAAAAATATAACATGTCGATGGACACGGAGCAACATTTTCCAAAGAATCTTGACGAAATGAAAATTTTTGACGATTTCTAAAAATTTCGATAATTTAACGGACGATTCTGGAAAAACGGTTGGAGTCATCAAAGAATCGAGGCCGGAAATGAGTTCTAGAGCTCGAAATCTACAAGAAAATGTATTTAGTTCGGTTTCGAAAATGTGAAATTTTGGCCGAAATTTGAAGAAGGGGGGACCATTGGAAAAATTTCGCTTTTACAAAAGTTGTCTAAAAATTCTGAAAAAATTCAGGGATGTAGATCTCGACATGCTGATTCCAAAAATATAACATGTTGATGGGCACGGAGCAACATTTTCGAAAGAATCCGGACGAAATGTAAATTTTTGACGATTTCTAAATATTTCGATATTTTAACACAGGATTCTGGAAAAACGGTTGGAGTCGTCAAAAACTCGAGGCCGGAAATGAGTTCTAGAGCTCGAAATCTACAAGAAAATGTATTTAGTTAGGTTTCGAAAATGTGAAATTTTGGCCGAAATTTGAAGAAGGGGGGACCATTGGAAAAATTTCACTTTTACAAAAGTTGTCTAAAAATTCTGAAAAAATTCAGGGATGTAGATCTCGACGTGCTGATTCCAAAAATATAACATGTTGATGGTCACGGGGCAACATTTTCGAAAATATCTGAACGAAATGTAAATTTTTGACGATTTCTAAAATTTTCGATATTTTAACGGACGATTCTGGAAAAACGGTTGGAGTCATCAAAGAATCGAGGCCGGAAATGAGTTCTAGAGCTCGAAATCTACAAGAAAATGTATTTAGTTAGGTTTCGAAAATGTGAAATTTTGGCCGAAATTTGAAGAAGGGGGGACTATTGGAAAAATTTCACTTTTACAAAATTTGTCTAAAAAATCTGAAAAAATTCAGGGATGTAGACCTCGACATGCTGATTCCAAAAATATAACATGTTGATGGTCCCGGAGCAACATTTTCGAAAGAATCCGGACGAAATTTAAATTTTTGACGATTTCTAAAAATTTCGATATTTTAACGGACGATTCTGGAAAAACGGTTGGAGTCATCAAAGAATCGAGGCCGGAAATGAGTTCACGAGCTCGAAATCTACAAGAAAATGTATTTAGTTAGGTTTCGAAAATGTGAAATTTTGACCGAAATTTGAACAAGGGGGGACCATTGGAAAAATTTCACTTTTACAAAAGTTGTCTAAAAATTCTGAAAAAATTCAGAGACGTAGATCTCGACATGTTGATTCCAAAAATATAGCATGTTTATGGTCATGGGGCAACATTTTCGAAAAAATCTGGACGAAATGTAAATTTTTGACGATTTCTAAATATTTCGATATTTTAAAACAGGATTCTGGAAAAGCGGTTGGAGTCGTCAAAGAATCGAGGCCGGAAATGAGTTCTAGAGCTCGAAATCTACAAGAAAATGTATTTAGTTAGGTTTCGAAAATGTGAAATTTCGGCCGAAATTTGAAGAAGGCGGGACCATTGGAAAAATTTCACTTTTAAAAAAGTTGTCTAAAAATTCTGAAAAAATTCAGAGATGTAGTTCTCGACATGCTGATTCCAAAAATACAACATGTTGATGGTCACGGGGCAACATTTTCGAAAAAATCTGGACGAAATGTAAATTTTTGACGATTTCTAAAAATTTCGATATTTTAACACAGGATTCTGGAAAAACTGTTGGAGTCGTCAAAGAATCGAGGCCGGAAATAAGTTCTAGAGCCCGAAATCTACAAGAAAATGTATTTAGTTAGGTTTCGAAAATGTGAAATTTTAGCCGAAATTTGAAGAAGGCCATTGGAAAAATTTCACTTTTACAAATGTTGTCTAAAAATTCTGAAAAAATTTAGGGATGTAGACCTCGACATGCTGTTTCCAAAAATATAACATGTTGATGGTCACGGGGCAACATTTTCGAAAAAATCTGGACGAAATGTAAATTTTTGACGATTTCTAAAAATTTCGATATTTTAACACAGGATTCTGGAAAAACGGTTGAAGTCATCAAAGAATCGAGGCCGGAAATGAGTTCTCGAGCTCGAAATCTACAAGAAAATGTATTTAGTTAAGTTTCGAAAATGTGAAATTTTGGCAAAAATTTGAAGAAGGGGGGACCATTGGAAAAATTTCACTTTCACAAAGGTTGTCTAAAAATTCTGAAAAAAATTCAGGGATGTAGATCTCGACATGCTGATTCCAAAAATATAACATGTTGATGGTCACGAAGCAACATTTTCGAAAAAATCTGAACGAAATGTAAATTTTTGACGATTTCTAAAAATTTCGATATTTTAACGGACGATTCTGGAAAAACGGTTGGAGTCATCAAGGAATCGAGGCCGGAAATGAGTTCTAGAGCTCGAAATCTACAAGAAAATTTATTTAGTTAGGTTTCGAAAATTTGAAATTTTGGCCGAAATTTGAAGAAAGGGGGACCATTGGAAAAATTTCACTTTTACAAAAGTTGTCTAAAAATTCAGAAAAAATTCAGAGACGTAGATCTCGACATGCTGATTCCAAAAATATAGCATGTCGATGGGCACGGAGCAACATTTTCCAAAGAATCTGGACGAAATGTAAATTTTTGACGATTTCTAAAAATTTCGATATTTTAACGAACGATTCTGGAAAAACGGTTGGAGTCATCAAAGAATCGAGGCCGAAAATGAGTTCTAGAGCTCGAAATTTACAAGAAAATGTATTTAGTTAGGTTTCGAAAATGTGAAATTTTGGCCGAAATTTGAAGAAGGGGGGACCATTGGAAAAATTTCACTTTTGCAAAGGTTGTCTAAAAATTCTGAAAAAATTCAGGGATGTAGATCTCGACATGCTGATTCCAAAAATATAACATGTTGATGGTCACGGAGCAACATTTTCGAAAAAATCTGGACGAAATGTAAATTTTTGACGATTTCTAAAAATTTCGATATTTTAACACAGGATTCTGGAAAAACGGTAGGAGTCGTCAAAAAATCGAGGCCGGAAATGAGTTCTAGAGCTCGAAATCTACAAGAAAATGTATTTGGTTAGGTTTCGAAAATGGGAATTTTTGGCCGAAATTTGAAGAAGGGGGGACCATTGGAAAAATTTCACTTTTACAAAAGTTGTCTAAAAATTCTGAAAAAATTCAGGATGTAGATCTCGACATGCTGATTCCAGAAATATAACATGTTGATGGTCCCGGAGCAACATTTTCGAAAAAATCTGAACGAAATGTAGATTTTTGACGATTTCTAATAAAAATTTCGATATTTTAACGGACGATTCTGGAAAAACGGTTGGAGTCATCAAAGAATCGAGGCCGAAAATGAGTTCTAGAGCTCGAAATTTACAAGAAAATGTATTTAGTTAGGTTTCGAAAATGTGAAATTTTGGCCGAAATTTGAAGAAGGGGGGACTATTGGAAAAATTTCACTTTTACAAAAGTTGTCTAAAAATTCTGAAAAAATTCAGGGATGTAGATCTCGACATGCTGATTCCAAAAATATTGCATGTTGATGGTCACGGAGCAACATTTTCGAAAAAATCTGGACGAAATATAAATTTTTGACGATTTCTAAAAATTTCGATATTTTAACACAGGATTCTGGAAAAACGGTTGGATTCATCAAAGAATCGAGGCCGGAAATGAGTTCTAGAGCTCGAAATTAACAAGAAAATGTATTTAGTTAAGTTTCGAAAATGTGAAATTTTGGCCGAAATTTGAAGAAGGGGGGACCATTGGAAAAATTTCACTTTTACAAAAGATGTCTAAAAATTCTGAAAAAATTCATGGATGTAGATCTCGACATGCTGATTCCAAAAATATAACATGTTGATGGTCACGGAGCAACATTTTCGAAAAAATCTGAACGAAATGTAGATTTTTGACGATTTCTAATAAAAATTTCGATATTTTAACGGACGATTCTGGAAAAACGGTTGGAATCATCAAAGAATCGAGGCCGAAAATGAGTTCTAGAGCTCGAAATTTACAAGAAAATGTATTTAGTTAGGTTTCGAAAATGTGAAATTTTGGCCGAAATTTGAAGAAGCGGGGACCATTGGAAAAATTTCACTTTCACAAAGGTTGTCTAAAAATTCTGAAAAAAATTCAGGGATGTAGATCTCGACATGCTGATTCCAAAAATATAACATGTTGATGGGCACGGAGCAACATTTTCGAAAGAATCTGGACGAAATATAAATTTTTGACGATTACTAAAAATTTCGATATTTTAACACAGGATTCTGGAAAAACGGTTGAAGTCATCAAAGAATCGAGGCCGGAAATGAGTTCTCGAGCTCGAAATCTACAAGAAAATGTATTTAGTTAAGTTTCGAAAATGTGAAATTTTGGCAAAAATTTGAAGAAGGGGGGACCATTGGAAAAATTTCACTTTCACAAAGGTTGTCGAAAAATTCTGAAAAAAATTCAGGGATGTAGATCTCGACATGCTGATTCCAAAAATATAACATGTTGATGGTCACGAAGCAACATTTTCGAAAAAATCTGAACGAAATGTAAATTTTTGACGATTTCTAAAAATTTCGATATTTTAACGGACGATTCTGGAAAAACGGTTGGAGTCATCAAGGAATCGAGGCCGGAAATGAGTTCTAGAGCTCGAAATCTACAAGAAAATTTATTTAGTTAGGTTTCGAAAATTTGAAATTTTGGCCGAAATTTGAAGAAAGGGGGACCATTGGAAAAATTTCACTTTTGCAAAGGTTGTCTAAAAATTCTGAAAAAATTCAGGGATGTAGATCTCGACATGCTCATTCCAAAAATATAACATGTTGATGGTCACGGAGCAACATTTTCGAAAAAATCTGGACGAAATGTAAATTTTTGACGATTACTAAAAATTTCGATATTTTAACACAGGATTCTGGAAAAACGGTTGAAGTCATCAAAGAGTCGAGGCCGGAAATGAGTTCTCGAGCTCGAAATCTACAAGAAAATGTATTTAGTTAAGTTTCGAAAATGTGAAATTTTGGCAAAAATTTGAAGAAGGGGGGACCATTGGAAAAATTTCACTTTTACAAAAGTTGTCTAAAAATTCAGAAAAAATTCAGAGACGTAGATCTCGACATGCTGATTCCAAAAATATAGCATGTCGATGGGCACGGAGCAACATTTTCCAAAGAATCTGGACGAAATGTAAATTTTTGACGATTTCTAAAAATTTCGATATTTTAACGGACGATTCTGGAAAAACGGTTGGAGTCATCAAGGAATCGAGGCCGGAAATGAGTTCTAGAGCTCGAAATTTACAAGAAAATGTATTTAGTTAGGTTTCGAAAATGTGAAATTTTGACCGAAATTTGAAGAAGGGGGGACCATTGGAAAAATTTCACTTTTGCAAAGGTTGTCTAAAAATTCTGAAAAAATTCAGGGATGTAGATCTCGACATGCTCATTCCAAAAATATAACATGTTGATGGTCATGGAGCAACATTTTCGAAAAAATCTGAACGAAATGTAGATTTTTGACGATTTCTAATAAAAATTTCGATATTTTAACGGACGATTCTGGAAAAACGGTTGGAGTCATCAAAGAATCGAGGCCGAAAATGAGTTCTAGAGCTCGAAATTTACAAGAAAATGTATTTAGTTAGGTTTCGAAAATGTGAAATTTTGGCCGAAATTTGAAGAAGAGGGGACTATTGGAAAAATTTCACTTTTACAAAAGTTGTCTAAAAATTCTGAAAAAATTCAGGGATGTAGATCTCGACATGCTGATTCCAAAAATATAGCATGTTGATGGTCACGGAGCAACATTTTCGAAAAAATCTGGACGATATGTAAATTTTTGACGATTTCTAATAAAAATTTCGATATTTTAACGGACGATTCTGGAAAAACGGTTGGAGTCGTCAAAGAATCGAGGCCGGAAATGAGTTCTAGAGCTCGAAATTTACAAGAAAATGTATTTAGTTATGTTTCGAAAATGTGAAATTTTGGCCGAAATTTGAAGAAGGGGGGACCATTGGAAAAATTTCACTTTTACAAAAGTTGTCTAGAAATTCTGAAAAAATTCAGGGACATAGATCTCGACATGCTGATTCCAAAAATATAGCATGTTGATGGACACGTAGCAACATTTTCGAAAAAAACGCTACGAAATGCGAATTTTTGGGAATTTCGAAAAATTTCGATTTTTCAACGGCCGATTCTGGAAAAACGGTTGCAGTTATCAAAGAAACGAGACCGGAAGCGTGTTCTAGAGCTCGAAATCTACAAGAAAATATATTTAGTTACGTTTCGAAAATGTGAAATTTTGGCCGAAATTTGAAGGAGGGGGGACCATTGGAAAAATTTCACTTTTATAAAAGTTGTCTAAAAATTCGGAAAAAATTCAGGGACATAGATCTCTACATGCTGATTCCAAAAATATAGCATGTTGATGGACACGGAGCAACATTTTCGAAAAAAACGCTACGAAATGCGAATTTTTGGGAATTTCGAAAAATTTCGATTTTTCAACGGCCGATTCTGGAAAAACGGTTGCAGTTATT
The DNA here is from genome assembly GCF_036711695.1 of Zophobas morio. Classification (NCBI taxonomy): domain Eukaryota; kingdom Metazoa; phylum Arthropoda; class Insecta; order Coleoptera; family Tenebrionidae; genus Zophobas; species Zophobas morio. Next base: position 15,394,173 of record NW_026972131.1, read on the forward strand.
AAAGAAACGAGACCGGAAGTGTGTTCTAGAGCTCGAAATCTACAAGAAAATGTATTTAGTTAGGTTTCGAAAATGTGAAATTTTGGTCGAAATTTGAAGGGGGGACCATTGGAAAAATATCACTTTTACAAAAGTTGTCTGAGAATTCTGAAAAAATTCAGGTATGTAGATCTCGACTTGCTGATTCCAAAAATATAACATGTTGATGGTCATGGAGCAACATTTTCGAAAAAATCTTAACGAAAAATAAATTTTTGACGATTTCAAAAAATTTCGATATTTTAACGGACGATTCTGGAAAAGCGGTTGGAGTCGTCAAAGAATCGAGGCCGGAAATGAGTTCTAGAGCTCGAAATCTACAAGAAAGTGTATTTAGTTAGGTTTCGAAAATGTGAAATTTTGGCCGAAATTTGAAGAAGGGGGGACCATTGGAAAAATTTCACTTTTACAAAAGTTATCTAAAAATTCTGAAAAAAATCATGGATGTAGATCTCGACATGCTGATTCCAATAATATAACATGTTGATGGTCACGGAGCAACATTTTCGAAAAAATCTGAACGAAATGTAAATTTTTGACGATTTCTAAAAATTTCGATATTTTAACGGACGATTCTGGAAAAACGGTTGGAGTCATCAAAGAATCGAGGCCGGAAATGAGTTCTAGAGCTCGAAATTTACAAGAAAATGTATTTAGTTAGGTTTCGAAAATGTGAAATTTTGACCGAAATTTGAAGAAGGGGGGACCATTGGAAAAATTTCACTTTTGCAAAGGTTGTCTAAAAATTCTGAAAAAATTCAGGGATGTAGATCTCGACATGCTCATTCCAAAAATATAACATGTTGATGGTCACGGGGCAACTTTTTCGAAAAAATCTGGACGAAATATAGATTTTTGACGAAGGAACAGATTGAAACCTGTCGTAGTCTCTTTCTTAAGTTATGAAGTGTCGCCACTTTTATTATCTAGGATGATTAAGAGTAATAATGGGCGAAAATATAATTATAAGTCGATTTTGTTGAATTTCTTCTCCAGTGTGACACACTCATACGAGTACCACAATTCTGAAAAACCAGGTCGACGCATCACCGTTCTCCGCGTTTCAACTAATTAATAAATATGCATTATCTGTTTGTTGACACTTCTTTTCCTTTTACCTCAGTCCGCGATTACTCCGTTAATCCTCTGTCAGCAGTTTCAAGAAAACCCAACAATAAATTGCGTCACTCCGTCCCGCTGTTTACTCCACCAGAAATGATACAAATGATAAACGTCTTTAAAAATAAAACAGACAACCTTTACGTCGTCGCGAACGTGTCACAAATTACCTGTTGGACACAACTAACTCATTGCGTTACTTGCAAAATGTCAGCGGGATTAGCAACAAAGTTGCAGCCTCTGCCAAAAATTAATATTCCGAAACAATTCCCGCGGGACTTGCATGCTTATCTGCCGTGCTTTTTGATGTAGAAACTTTATTAATTACATTTAAAAAATGCAAACCACACAGGAGGTATTTTTTTTTACTGGGGGATTAAAGCGCGGAGATAAAGACGTAGCGATAAGGCGCGATGACGCGCTCAACTTTCATTCGAACCCGATTTTTATTCCGTTATGTCACCATTTTCGCTATAATTCACTTTTTTTGATGCAGCTCCACTTGGACGGCCTTCAAAAAGCAAATTAAGATGTTTTCGAGCTAGTGAAAATTTCCGCTGAACAATCGCGTTTTTTACAAAATCGGTGACCTAGGTTTGAGATCACGCGATTACTAGGTCACAACCTAATCATATTTTATTTCACGCTGTTGATTACGTACGTAGTTTACTCAATCGATATAAAATAAATTAGGCACGACTTGATACAAATCGGTACCTGATATTCCGATTCGTCCGAGAAGTTTTTTTTGGTGCGTGTTGCGTGTCACGATTATGCCGAATTTGGAACAACATCCTTCGAAAAAATTGTTTAATCAATTTCGGGGCGGCGTGTTACGGTAACTTGTGTTTTTCGAAATGTAGCGTGATTTAGCGTTCGGGGATTAATGGATTATGTTGTATCGAATTGTACATATTTTGCTTGTCAGGAGTGACGTTGGCTGCTAGCTTGCACCTGTGGGGATGAAAGCCGCCATAAATTTTAACGCGGAAGAAAATTCATTATTTAAAAAGATGTCGCCGAACTTTAAATATAAAAGAAATAAATTTGCTTAAAAGCTCTCCGTACTACATTCGCTAAAAATAAAACAAAGAACGGACAAACATGTTCTCCTAGTTTGAGGTTGTTTGCTGCCATTTCGAAATAAATCTGCGACGACGCTCGAGTGCAGGAAGCACTCGTTTTACTCGTTTAATATTATACTTAAATACACAAAATTCCAAAACAACAAAAAAAAATAGCTGCAAATTTTGTCACTGATTCACAAAAATTGTCTCACGATGAATCCGTTTGTTAACAATAAGCGATATTTATTGCTGATTAACTTTGTGATTAATTGAAGATAAAATGAGGTTATGTTATCAATATTTTCTATTGTGAATCACTGTTATCTATATACTACAATAAAATTCCAGTTCATTTTTTTTTGGTGAGTCGACATTTTCTTAGTCACTGACTCAGGTGTGTTTCCTTTTGTTAGCGGACCAACTACTTTCATATTTTCTTGACGTTTCATGATCCCTAGAGTTCGAAAAAATAGGTCCCCGTTTCTGTCTGTCTGTCTGCCGATTGTTGTGCCGATGATGTCAAGTTATAACTTTGTCGAATAAATGTTATTTAAATGTTGAAAAGCAACGTAGTCCTGAACTTATGATGACTAGACATCGAGATTTTTGCAGAAAATTAAAATCGTGTAACAATTTTTGGATTACGCAATTTTTCAATATTTCATTTTTGGGACTGTTCAATTTTTTGATACTTCAATTTTTCGATTCTTCAATTTCTCGAGTTTTCAATTAGTCGATCTCTAAAATTTTTTTATTTTTTTGATTACACAATTTTCCGACATTTTGCTTTCTGATTGTTTAGTTGTTCTGTTCATCAATTTCTCGATACGTATTTCAATTTTTCGAATCTTCAATTTTCGAGTTTTCGATTTTCAATTTTTTAATTTTTGGCTTTTCAAATTTCTCGACTTTTCGATTTCTTAGTTGTTCAACTTTTCGACTTATCCATATTTCAGTTTTTTGAATTTTCCATTTCTTCATTTCTCAAATTTTCAATGTTTTGATTTTTCAGCTTCTCGACTTCTCGATTTCTCGATCTTTCATTTTTTCAGTGCTTCAATTTTTCAGTTTTCCAGGTTTTTGTTTTACCGATTTTTCGATTTTTTAAATTTTCGATATTTCAGTTTTGGGATTTTTCAAATTTTCGATTTTTTAGATTTCAATTTTTTTGATTTTTCGATTTTACAATTTCTCGATTTTTCGATGTTTTACTTCTTCGATTTTTCATGTTTTTAATTTTTGGTGTTTCTAATTTTTTGATGTTTCGATTTATTCATTCTTCGATATTCCGACTTATCGACTTTTCAGTTTTTTGAATTTGCTATTTCCCGATTTCTCGAATTTTAGATGTTATTTTTCAGTTTCTCGATTTCTCGATTTTTCGTTTTTTCAATTCCTTAATTTTTCAATCTTTCAGGTTTTTGTTTTTCCAATTTTTCGATTTTTTAAATATTCGATGTTTCAGTTTTAAGACATTTCTGCGATTTTTCAATTTTTCGATTTTTAAAATTTCTAAATTTCTTAATATGTATTGTTGATTTTTTTCATTTCTCAGTTTTCCCAATTTTTCGATTCTTTAAATTTTCAATGTTTCAGTTTTGGGATTTTTCAGTTTTTCTTCGATTTAACCATTTTTCGATTTTATAAATTGCAGATTTTTTGATTTTTCATTTTTTATAATTTTTCGATTTTTTTGATTGTTTCCTTTTTCGATTTTTCTACTCTTCGATTATTTTAATTTTAAAATTTTTTGTTTTTGTAATTTTTAATATTTTTATTCTTTGAAGTTTTTTATACTTCAGTTCGTCAATTTCTAGATTTTTCGATTTTTCGATTTCTGGATTTCCCGATTTTTCAATTTTTTGACTTTTTGACGTTCAAATGTCTTGATTTTTCAATTTTTAGGTTTTTTGAGTTGTTGAGATTTTTTAAATTTTAGTCAAGCGTTCGACTTTTAAATTTCAAATTTTTTTGATTTTTCAATTTTTTAATTTCTCGATTTGCCGATTTTTTACTTTTTCGATTTTTAGTTTTTTTATTTTTTGCATTTCTAATTTTTTGACTTAGGTTTCTCCAATTTTCGACATTCGACTTTTAGATTTTTTAAATTTTCGATATTTCAGTTTTGGGGTTTTTCGATTTTTCTTCGATTTGTCTATTTTTCGATTTTCTAAACTTCATTTTTTTTTATTTTTAATTTTTGTAATTTCTGGATTTTTTGATTTTTTACTCTTTCAATTTTTCAATTTTTCGATTTTAATTTAAAAAAAATTTATTTTTGCAATTTTTCAAGTTTCGATTTTTTAAGATTTGATTTCTGGATTTTTCAATTTTCCGAGATTCTTCAGTTTGTGAATTTCCCGGCTTTTCGATTTTTCGATTTCTGACTTTCCTGATTTTTCAATTTTTTAATTTTTTAAATTTAAAATTTTTTTTTGTTTTTTCAATTTTTTGGTTTTTGACGTTCCAATTTCTGCATCTTTCAATTTTTCGATTTTTCAAATTGTTAATATTTTAATTTTTTTGGAATTTTTAAATTTTAGGTTTCCCAATCTTTCGATTTTTTAAATTTTCGATGTTCCAGTTTTGGGATTTTTCAATTTTTCTTGTATTTTTCCATTTTTCGATTTTCTAAATTTAAGATTTTTTAATTTTTCATTTTTTCTAATTTCTCAATTGTTTGATCTTTTACTCTTTTAAATTTTAATTTTAAAATTTTTTGTTTTTGCAATTTACAATTTTTCAATTGTTTTTTTGAAGTTTCGATTTCTGGATTTATCAATTTTTCGATTCTTCAGTTTCTCAATTTCTCGACTTACCGATTTTTAGATTTCTGGGTTTCTCGATTTTTGATTTTTTGAATTTTTTTTATTTTAAATTTTTTGATTTTTTGACGTTCCAATTTCTTGATTTTCAGTTTTTTGATTTTTCAAGTTGTTAATATTGATTTTTGAAATTATATGTTTTTCAATATTTGGATGTTTTTTTTCGCGATTTTTGATTTATAAAATTTTTGATTTTTCAATTTTGAAATTTTTTGGTTTGAATTTTTCGATTTTTCAAATTCTTGATTACTGGCCTTATCGAAATTTCGATGTTTCCATTTTTCGGCTGTTCAATTTCCCGTTTTTTTTTTAATTTTTCGATGTTTCAATTTATCGCATTAGACTGTTTCTATTTCTCCGCCTTTTCATGTTCCAGTTTTGCAATTATTCGATTTTTCGACTTTTCAATTTTTCTTTTTTCCAACTTTTCGTTATTTAGATTTTGCAATTTTTCAGTTCTTCAACTTCTCAATTTTTCAATTTTTCGATTTGTCAAGTTTTTGTTTTCCCAATTTATTCTTCTATTTTTTAAATTTCAGATTTTTTGATTTTTCGACTTTCAATTTCTCGATTTTCGGAGGTTTTACCTTTTTAATTTTTCAATTTTTTATGTTTTGGCGTTTCAGATTTTTTACTTTGTTGAATTTCCAATTTCTCGATTTATCGAATTTTCGATGTTTTAATTTTTCGACTTCTCGATTTCTCGATTTTTCGATTTTTTACGTTTTCAATTGTTCAATTTTTCAGCTTTTCAGTTTTTCAATTTTTCTTTGATTTTTCAATTTTCCGATTTTCTAAATTTCAAATTTTTTGATTTTTTAATTTTTATAATTTCTCGATTTTTCGATTTTTCAATTCTTGGATTATTTTAAATTTTAATTTTTTGTTTTTGCAATTTTTCAATTTTTCGATTTTTGGCTTTTCCAGTTTTTCGATCTTCAGTTTGTCAATTTTTCAACTTTTTGATTTTTCCATTTCTGGATTTCTGGATTTTTCAGTTTTTCGATTTTTTAAATTTCAGATTTTCTTGATTTTTCAATTTTTCGTGTTTTTGACGTTTCGATTTCTTTATTTTTAATTTTTTTTCAATTTTTCAATTTTTCGTTTTTCTAAATTTCAAATTTTTTGATTTTTCAATTTTTATAATTTCTCGATTTTTCGATTTTTTACTTTTTCGATTTTTCAATTCTTCGATTATTTTAAATTTTTTGTTGTGCACTTTCTCAGTTTTTTGCTTTGTTGACGTTTCGATTTTTGGATTTCTCGATTTTTAAATTTTTCGATTTTTCAATTTGTTAATGTTTTTTTTGGGTTTTTTTAAATTTAAGGCTTTTTAATTTTTTATGTTTTGTTTTCTCGTTTTTTCGACTTCTAAAATTTTGAATTTTTGGATTTTTCGATTTTTCAATTTTTTGGTGTTTAAATTTTTATATTTTTCTAATTTTTGTTAACTCCGCTTACCGAGACTATTTCCATTTCCCAGTTGTTCAATTTCCTATTTTTTTTAATTTTTCCATATTTCATTTTATCGATATTTTAGGATATTTCGAAATTTCTTTTTTTTTCGACTCCTCGATTTTTTGCTGCTTCGATTTCTCGATTTAAAATTTTTCTGTTCAATTTTTCGTATTTTCTATTTCTGGATATTTTAAGTTTTCGATTTTGGGAATTATGTATTTTTCAATTTCTGATTTTTTGAAGTTTCTCTTGCTCATTATTACGAGTTTTCCACTTCTTTTTTCATTTTTCAATTTTTAAAAATTTTGATTTTCCGGTTTTTAATTTTTTTGATTTTTCAATTTTTAAGTTTGAAATTTCGTTACCTAATTTAAATAATATATGTATTATATTTTCGGCACTGGTCTTTACTTTATAGAGATTATGATAAAAAAAAATGCAAAAAAATTGGATAATTTTTCAAAGAACCAGGATTTGTTGGGCCATGGGAAGTTCTGGCGAAATAACCTTCGACCTTTTTTTTCTTATTTTAAAAATAAGGCATCAACCGAAATTATTTGATCCACCCCACCAACAATCTGACGACGTCATCTCAAAATTTTGCTAAGTAAATCCTACCCAATATTTAACAAGTAAATAATAAAATCGTTGTTAGTAAAACAGAACGAATTCATCATCGTTCAGAGCGAAAAAGGAAAAACTAGCGTACTTGCGTTACCTGGAAAGCTTTTGTTTACCTCTCCCATTTTTTATCTTTTCAAATCTAATATCCTCCGTAAGCTCTCTATTTTTAAACATCTCCGTTTACTTTAGCCATACGCATCATCGTATCAAGCATGTTTTCCTATTTTGTAAACAATAATTCTCCCAACTCTCGCAATCTAATAAGTCTGGAACGTCGGAAAACATTCTTCGGCTTCAATTTAAGTCTGCGACAAACCTGCGTCACTACCGTAACAAAAATAAAGAAAATTCTTCCGTATTTGCCTTTCATTTTGCTGCTGCCGAGTTTTTGTAATTTTGTTGAAACTAAAGCTTTCGTAGAAAAGGTTACAGAAGCCTTTTAAATTAACTTTAATCAACAAAAAATCGATATAGCTTAGCACCACGCAGGCTGGATCAGAGTACTAGTCAGAATATTGTAATTTTGGACTGGGTTTATGTTTACTCGCCCCCTTAATTCCATAGAATTTGTAGAATTAAAACTAAAAACTAAATAATTAAAGCTAAACCGAGCAAACCGTGTAAACAGTGTATAACGCGCAAAGCTTTATATAATTGTTCCCTCGACTCTGCCCCGACGTGCCTGTAACTCCCGAAAACATTCCTCGGCTTCAATTTAAATCTCCCCGATTACGAAAACCCCTGTCCCGACCGCACCAAAAATAAAACCCATCCTCCCATTGTCCTCCCGAGGTTGCCCCCGTGGCGCTGTTCGCCGCTATTTATCCGTATTCCGCGGCATTAATTGCCGCGGGAACCCGGGGCCCCTCGTAAATCAAGCCGGGCGGAAAAAGTTGCCGGTGCCCCGAAAAATAGGCCACAAAACGAAGAAAATCGATCTGGCCTTGGCGGATTTCGGGACGTGATAAACGAGGGCCGATGTCAGGAGATGAGCAGGAGCTTCCCGGCGGGTGAATCGATTCGCTTTGGGCGGCGGCGTTGGCGGCGAAAGCACTGGGACTATAGCCTGGGCCAATATGACCCACTTCCCGATTTAACCCCACCCTGGAATCGCTCCGGCCCGGTAATGAAATGCCCGAATTCTCGCTTATTAACGCCTCGCTCTAATTCGGGAAAAGATTAGTCTTGTTCGAAGTCGACGTTTTTGCCGAAAATTAACAATGCGCGGATTCGGGGGCTAATTTACGCCGCCTGGATTACGGTCGGCTTGTTTGCGCTCCGAAAAGCAGCGCTTACCTGCCGGGGACGGACCGACACTTGTGGGAATGCCGGGATGGGAGGCGGCGGGCGGGAGTGGGTTATGGTGGAGACATTTTTACTTATCAGTGCATTATCAAAAATTGGATAATGATTTTACGAAAGTGTCTGTGGACAAAGCCGGCTTATCGCAGGATGTGATAAACTTAGTACTTTGCTTTATCTGCAATTAATAAATCGTGCAATTGATAACAATATTTACAAATAATGCTTTTCATTTAAAAACTTCATCGGTGTAAGCGCTTGATCTTTTGTATCACGATATTGTAAATTATTTAAAGACGATAAAACTGTACAGAGAACATTATCGTATGATCTTGCTACCGAAGCTTAAATTTAAAGTCTATGTCATGTCGATCACGCTGTTGATAAACGTGACAGTTTTTGCGTAGGAAAATTGGTTTAAAGTTATATCGACAGAACTTGCCTGCCCCCTGCAGTACAAGCAACAAAAATTTAATTCTGCGAATTGTGTTTTTCTGTTATGATTATGACTCTTCCTATGAAAAGAATCTAATCGTCTTCAAGATTTTTTCAAACTCTTTTAAAAACAAAATGCCTGATACCTTGAAGTTCTTCAAAATTCTTTAAAAAACCACCAGGGACCAGTCCTCAAAGTTCTTTGAAATTTTTGACAAACAAAACACCAGGTGCCTCTGAAATTGTATAAAATTCTTTCAAAAAGAAAATACACACGAGCCCGCAAGATAGTTCTTTTTTTTTTCAAAAAGGAAAGCACCAAATTTTTGGGAATCTTTAAAAAATGTATCCAAAAACAAAAGACCAGGTGCCCCTAAAATTCTTTAAACTTTCAAAATAAAACACCGCAAGTCTATTATTGGAAGATTAAAAAACTTTTCAAAAACAAAACACTGGATGAGTTTAAAATTCTTTCAAAAATGGAGCACCTGCTGCCACTAAGTTCTTTATTTTTTTCATAATTGAAACACTACTACCCACCAAGAATTTTTGGATGGTTTTCAGTGACAAAAAATTGTATCTTTGAAATTTTTTTCAAAAATAATACAGCAGGTGTTCCTGAGTGTCTTACAAATTTTTCAAAAATAAAACAACACCGGGTTTAAAAATTCCTTAAAACTCTTTCGAAAGTTTCCAAATTTTCAAATTTTAATTTTTAGAATTTCCTATTTTCGGCTATTTCGATTTCTCGATTTTTCAGTTTTCCGACCTCTCAACTTTTCGGTGTCTTGATCATTTGATACTTCTCGATGTTTCAGTTTTCCAATTGATCGATGTTTCGATTGTTCGGTGTTTCGATTTTCCAATTTTTTGATACGATTTTTCAACGTTTCTACATTTCAATTTTGACGTTTTTGAACTTTTCGATTTTTTTAGTTTTAGATTTTTAGATATTCTCAGTTCTCGTTTTTAAAATTTTCAATTTTTCGATTTTACGATTTTTTAACATTTTAATATTGCAATTTTTTATTTTTCCATTTCTCGACTCTTGATTTTTCAAGTTTTCCATTTCTCAGTTTTTCAATGCTTCAATTTTCAGAAAAATTAAACACCCCGAGCCCCCGAAATTCTTAATTTTTTTTATAAAAAATCGGATACCTTTGGGAATCTTTAAAATTCTTTCAAAAATAAAACACCAAGAGCCTTCAGAACTCTTTCAACAACAAAACTCGAGGTGCTCCTGAGATTCTTAAAAATGTTTTCGATTTTGCGGATATTTTTGAGTTTTAGTATTTTCCACTATTTTGATTTTTAAATTTTTCGATTTTTCAGTTGCTACGTTTTCCAGTGTTTCAAGTTTTCTGTTTTCAGTTTTTCCATATTTCATTTTGGGAATTTTACGATTTTTCAGTTTTTCGATTTCAGTTCTTCAATTTTTCGATTTTTCAATATTTCAATTTTTGGTGTTTCTAAATTTTCGATTTTTCGGTTTATTTTAAAATTTAATTTCCTAAATTTTCAAATGTTAATTTTTTGAATATCCTATTTTAGGATATTTTGATTTCTCGATTTTTAGATTTCTCGATGTTTCAATTCTCCGACTTCTCAGTTCTTCAGTTTTTTGAGTTTTAAATTTTTAGATTTTTCAATATTTCAGTTTTCGGCGTTTCTAAATTATCGTATTTCGACTTCTCAATTTCGCTTTATTTTAAAATTAAATTTTCCAAGTTTTCAAATTTCAATCTTTTGAATTTCCTATTTTAGGCTATTTCGATTTCTCGATTTTTGGAATTCACGATTTTTTAATTTTTCGACTTCTCGGTTCTTCAATTTTTCGAGTTTTAAATTTTTAAAATTTTCTATATTTCAGTTTTTGGCGTTTCTAAATTTTCGATTTTTCGACTTCTCGATTTTTCGATTTATTTCAAAATTAAATTTTCATTTGATACTGCGATTTCTCAATGTTTCAGTTTTACAATCGATGGATGTTTCGATTTTTCGATTTTCATATTTTTTGATGTTTCGATTTTTCAATTTCTTGATTTTTGAATTTTCGAATTCCTCAATTTTTCGATTTTTTTTTGAGTTTTAGATTTTTACATTTTTTCGTTTCTCGTTTTTCCATTTCTCGTTTTTTGATTTTTCAGATTGCCGATATTTTTGAGTTTTAGAATTTCCCAGTATTTTAATTTTTAAATTTTTCAGTTGCTCCATTTTCAAGTGTTTCAAATTTTTGGATTCTTCAGTTTCTCGACTTCTCAAATTTTCGATTTCTCGACCATTTATTTTTCGATTTTTTTATTTTCGATATTTGTTTTACGATTTTTCAATTTTTCGATTTCGCAGTTCTTCAATTTTTCGATTTTTAGATTTCTCAATGTTTTCAAGGTTTCTAGATTTCAGTTTTGACACATCTCAATTTCTCGATTTTTAAATTTTTCTATTTTTTTTAAATTTTAAATTTTTAGGTTTTTCCATTTCTCGTTTTTTGATTTTTCAATTTTTCGATTTTACGATTTTTTAACGATTTGATATTGTAATTTTTCGATTTTTCCATTTCTCAACTTTTCGATTTTACATTGTTTAAAATGTTTCGATTTCTCGATTTTTCAAGTTTTCGATTTCTCAGTTTTCAACACTTCAATTTTGAGAAAAATAAAACACCCCGAGACCCCAAAATTCTTGATTCTTTTTTAAATCGGATAATCCTGGAAATCTTTAAAATCCTCCTTAAAATTCTAATGAAAACTTTTCGTCCTTTCGATGTTTGGATTTTTCCAGTTTCGATTTTTCAATTTGCCGATATTTTTGAGTTTTGGGATTTTCCGGTATTCTGATTTTTTAATTTTTCGATTTTTCAGTTGCTTCATTTTCCAATATTTCAATTTCTGTTTTCAATTCTTTCAGATTTCATTTTGGGATTTTTCAATTTTTCGATTTTTCAATTCCTCGACTTCTCGACTTTTAATTTATCGATATTTGTTTTCCGATTTTTCGATTTTTCGATTTCTCAGTTCTTCCATTTTTCGAGTTTTAAATTTTTCGATTTTTCAATACATATTTCAGTTTTCGGCGTTTCTAAATTTTCAATTTTTGAGCTTCTCGATTTTTCGATTTATTTTAAAATTAAATTTTCCAAGTTTGAATTTCCTATTTTAGGTAATTTCGATTCCTCGATTTTTAAATTCCTCGATTTTTCAATTTTCCGACTTCTCGACTTTTCGGTTTCTCGGTCATTTGATACTTCGATTTGTCAATGTTTCAGTTTCTACATTTCAGTTTTAACATTTTTCAATGTCTCGATCCCTCAATTTTTCAGTTTTTCAATATTTCATTTTGAGAATTTTTCAATTTTTTGATTCTTCAATTTCCCAACTTCTTAAATTTTCGATTTCTCGACTTTTTATTTTTCGATTTCTTTATTTTCGATACTTGTTTTTCGATTTTTCAGTTTTTCGACTTCTCAGTTCTTCAATTTTTCGAGTTTTAAATTTTTAGATTTTTCAATATTTCAATTTTTGGGCGTTTCTAAATTATGATTTTTCACTTCTCGATTTTTCGCTTTATTTTAAAATTAAATTTTCCAAGTTTTCAAATTTTAATTTTTCGAATTTCCTATTTTAGGCTATTTCGATTTCCCAGTTCTTCAATTTTTAGAGTTTTAAATTTTTAGATTTTTCAATATTTCAGTTTTTGGCGTTTCTAAATTTTCGATATTTCGAATTCTCGAATTTTCGATTTATTTTAAAATTAGATTTTCGAAGTTTTCAAATTTTGATTTTTTGAATTTCTTGTTTTCCGCTATTTTGATTTCTCGATTTTTCAATTTTCCGACTTCTCGACTTTTCAGTTTCTCTATGATTTGATACTTCGATTTCTCAATGTTTCAGTTTTCCAATTGATCGATGTATCGATTTTTCAACTTTTCTACATTTCAGTTCTGACATTTTTCAATTTCCCGATTTTTTTATTTTTCGATCCATCAATTTTTCGATTTTTTTTAAGTTTTCTAGTGTTTCAATTTCCCTGTTTTCAGTTTTTCTCGACTTCTCATATTTTCGATTCTTCGCCTCTTTATTTTTCGATTTCTTTATTTTCGATATTTGTTTTACGATTTTTCAATTTTTCGATTTCTCAGTTCTGCAATTTTTCGATTTTTCAATATTTCAGTTTTTGGTGTTTCTAAATTTTCGAATTTCCGACTTCTCGATTTTTTGATTTATTTTAAAATTAAATTTTCCAAGTTTTCAAATGTTAATTTTTTTAATTTCCTATTTTAGGCTATTTCGAGATCATTTGATACTTAAATTTCTAAATGTTTCAATTTTCCGACTGATCGATGTTTCAATTTTTCGATTTTTGGGCGATTCGATTTTTCGATTTTCCAATTTTTTCATGTTTCGATTTTTCAACGTTTCTACATTTCAGTTTTGATATTTTTCAATTTCTCAACTTTTCAACACTTCAATTTTCAGAAAAATAGAACACCCCGAGCACCCAAAATTCTTGATTTTTCTTATAAAAAATTGGATACTCTTGGGAATCTTTAAAATTCTTTCAAAAATAAAACACCATAGGCTTTCAAGATTCTTCACAACTCTTTAAAAAAAAAAATACCAGGTGCCCTTCAGATTGATTAAATTGTTACAAAAACAAAACACCTGAGGCATTTGAGATTCTTTAAAATTCTTTAAAAATAAAACACAGGAAGCCCCCAAGACTCATTGATTTTTTTTTTCAAAAACAAAAAATTATATGCCCTTGAGTATTTTAAAAATTCTTTCAAGATCAAAATATCGAAAGCACCTGAAATTTTTCAACACTATTTCAAAAATAAAACACCCGGCGTCACTGAGATTCTTTAAAACTCATTCAAGAACAAAATATCGGATGCCCCTGAATTTTTAAAAAATTCCTTCAAACTTTGAATTTTCTTCAAAAACCAAAACATCGGGTGCCCTTAAGATTCTTTAAAATTTTTTAAAACGCATGGTGTTTCTGAGATTCTTTAAAAATTAAAAAAAAACACCCGACCTGATCTGACTGACCTGACCTGACCAGACATTGTTTAAAATTTTTGTCAAAAATAAAACACTCCCAAAATTCGTTAAAACTCTTTCGAAAACAAACCACCTGAGATTCTTAAAACCCTTTAAAAAATAAAACACAACAAAAATAAAAGTCTGGAGATTCTTTAAAAAATTCCAAAAGCAAAATATCGGAAAACACACCCAATTCCGAGTTTTTTTTTTTTCAAATCTTTCACGAATAAAACACCAGGGTCCTTTCACTAAATAGTTGAAGACGTCACCCGCAAATCCCATGTCATTTCATTACTGAATATTGCAACACGTCCTGTTGCTTCTTTTTAATAAAAAATTCTTCTCAAAGGAATCTGTCTAAGAAAAACCCTGACATGCACGCTGAGGGCGAGGCTTCAAATAATTTTTTTTCTTTTACTTCTCGTTCCTTTCATGTACATCGCCTTAAAACTAACAACTGTGTTCGCATTACTCTAGAATTAAAAAAAAAATAATAAACTGAGCTTGTTACCTCTAAAGCCCTTGATTCTCTCGTCGTAGGACGAAAAATCGATCCCAGCTCACTTCATATTAAGCTAGTAATTACCGCCCTTGTTAAACGAAAGACATGGCGGCAAATATTCCGCCATCGCAGTAAAGGTCACGCGCTCTCAACGTTGCGCCCTTTCTAAATACGAGCACCCAGTGGTGTGGGCGGGGGTTTTTGAATCCAGTAATCTACTCCTAATGTTGTTAATTAACGAACTGAAAAAAGTTGAAATTCAATCAGGATTACGAAAACACAAAAAAATCGCGAGGAAAATTATAAAACAACACAAAAATACGACAAGATATAAAAAAGTAATAATAATTTTATGGGTTTTCGTCTACAAGGTCTCCTCCAGCGCTCGCTTTCCACGTCCTAAAAATACCAACTGCAAGTACAAATGAAGGTGTACATGTGTTAGAAAAAAAATTGGACCAACACCAAATTCAATTTCACAATAAGAAAGAATGCCACTCGGATACTTTGGTAACTAAGCCAACTGGATATTTCGAGAAATAAACAGGCAGAAACACCGGAAAAAAATAACCCAAGAACCCGAATCCGTCAAACCTTAATCAGCATTTTCGCGGTCAAAAATTCAAAACATTAACGTGCGTTTTCCACTGCTCCATTTTCACTTTTATGACGTTTAAGTAAAGGTCGCAGCTACCCAAATATTTATATAACAATAATTGAGCGTAGGCATTATGTGTAACAGCGCGAGTGAATTTTTAACCGGAATGATTCAGTTAGTAAAAATGAAACTTGTCTGTTTTGAGATTAAAATGATGTCTCCAAAACAAACGCTCGAAATAACCCAAAAGTCTAAAAACATTTGTCACGTTAAAAATATATCGCTTAAATAAGTTCCCGCGTTTTCGTCCGCTTTGATGACTCTAATGCGCACAATTAATGACACGATGAATTTTGGATAAGCGGATCGCCGCTAAAACATAATTGCTGCCTTTTAATGCGAATTTGCCGTGTTTACGCTGACTTTTATTACACAGGTCCAACAAAAATACGAAATCCGGCGGATTTTCTTCGAGTGAGGCACGTCTTAATTCGAAGTATGAGCGCTGAAACTAAGAATACGACAAGCGCTGTGATTCATTTCCTCAACATGGACTTTTTCACATAAATCTGCTGACACACGAAAAAACGGTAGCAAAATTGTTGCAAATTTGGACACAGAATGCGCGACGCAGATGCTGGTCCTGTCTAGCAAAATTCCGACTCCGTCCCAGGAAGCGTCTCACTCCAGACGCTGGAGTACGCAGTTCGCTTCTATAAAAAGCCCAGCCAATCCGCCCACGTAGGGTGTAACTGTCAGTCATATTGATTCAAGACTTCACGCGACATTAAAATTAAACTCATCTCGTCTCGGCCTCCAAAACACGCTCCCCGAACGCATCAGCCGCCTCCGACGTATTGTGAAGTTTTTCTCACACGTTTCGTTTGATCGCGGCATTATTGATTAAAAGCTCTTCCATTTCCATATTCGCCGGTGAGTTGTTGCCAAGTTCGGGAAGTTCGCTTTGTCCTTATCCCGTTTGCTCCGACATTGTTTCGTAATTTAGTCGAGGAGGTTGTGCAGATTTGGGCCAAGTTTTTCGGTGCACTTGTTCGTTAATTAAAAGGAGAAGACGGCGAATTTATGGCGGAATTACCTATCGTTATACGTAAACGCTCTTAATGGTATTGCTTAACGTCGGGGCGAAATGAATATTCAGTGCGTCAAATGCCATTGTCAAGATGTTAATTGCGTCAGTAGCAGGAAGGGTGTTTGCGTTTATTTAGAGTTTTTATTAATTAACCCGTCAGAAACATGCGAGAAGGGGCTGGGGATGTTAAGTTTTGATCTTCTTTGGAAGGGTTATGGACGGAAAAAAATTCGTTTTCGCTAATATTATTATTAATACAGAAACCGTGTTTATGGCAGGGTTTGTTATTGTTTTAGTTGTTGATTTCTGACGATAGCTAATTTATTTATATGTTTGTAGGTTAGCGGCGTTCGTTGAACTATGAAGGTTAACAAAGAACTAACACCATTGTTTTCAATAATTTGTTGGTCTAGTAAGCAAAGCTAATACACAACAGTCGGTTTTCCTCGGTAGCATTTTTCTACAAAACCTTTTCAGTTATTTTTCATGAATCTAGAATTTTTTATTTTTATCTCGAATGACACATTTTTAAACGGTGACAGTAGCAACGACATAGAAAATCTGGTAGAAGATTTAATTTTTACACTCTATTTTATCTCAAGCAAACATAAAACAGTAGTAAGAACCTTGTCCTCCTTGTGTTTTGTTTCATTCTCTCTCTTTCTTCATGTTTAAAGAAAAAAGATAAATGGAGTGAGGGAATCTAAATATTAGTTGCATTCTATAACTTTTCCACCGAGTTAAACAACGAGAAAAAAATTATAAAAAAAAAAACATGAAAGAACGGAAAATAGATAAACTCAGTGACGACCCAAAAATATAGAGGATTCCATAATTTTACAATTTTTGGATTTCCCAAGTTTTCGATTCGATTCATTTTTTCTTCTTTCCAATTTTTTCTATTCATTATTTTTTTTTTCGATTTTTAACTTTCTCGATTTTTAATTTTTCAATGTTTCAACTTTTCGTCTCTTCGTTCTTCCGTTTGCAATTTTTCGATTTTGCTATTTTTCCTTTCAGTTTGTTGATTTTTCAATTTTTCGGTTTGCAATTTTTCGGTTTTTCAACTTTTCGATTTTTCAACTTTTAAATTTCTCAGTTTTTTTCAATTTTTCATTTTATTAATTTTTGATTTGAATTTTTTCTAGTTTTCACTTTAAATATGTAATAATAATTTAATTTTTTTTCCGATTTTGGAACTTTTCTATTTTTCAATTATTGGATTTTAAAACTTTTTCATTTATTCAAGTTAATTTTTCAATTTCTGGACATCTAATTTTTCAATGTTTCAATATTATGTTTTTCGACTTTACAACTTTGAGGATTCCATAATTTCCGATTTTACAATTTTTGGATTTCTCAAGTTTCCGATTCAATTCATTTTTTCTTCATTCCAATTTTTTGATTCATTAATTTTTTTCGATTTTTAACTTTCTCGATTTTTAATTTTTCAATGTTTCAAGTTTTCGTCTCTTCGTTCTTCCATTTTTAATTTTTCGATTTTACCATTTTTCTTTTCAGTTTGTCGATTTTTCAGTTTTTCGATTTGCAATTTTTCGGTTTTTTCAACTTTTAGATTTCTCAGTTTTTTTCAATTTTTCATTTTTTAATTTATAAATTTGTTTTTTTCTAGTTTTCACTTTAAATATGTAATAATAATTTAAATTTTTTCCGATTTTAGAATTTTTCCATTTTTCGATTATTGGATTTTAAAGCTTTTTCATTTATTCAAGTTAATTTTTCAATTTCTGGACATCTAATTTTTCAGTGTTTCAATGTTATGTTTTTCGACTTTACAACTTTGAGGATTCCATAATTTCCGACTTTACAATTTTTGGATTTCCCAAGTTTTCGATTCGATTCACTTTTTCGTCTTTCCAATTTTTGGATTGATTGATTTTTTTCGATTTTTAACTTTCTCGATTTTTAGTTTTTCAATGTTTCAAGTTTTCGTTTCTTCGTTATTCCATTTGCAATTTTTCGATTTTGCTATTTTTCTTTTCAATTTGTCTATTTTTCAATTTTTCGATTTTTAACTTTTAGATTTCTCAGTTTTTTTTTATTTTTAATTTTTTGAATTTTTAATTTGCATTTTTTTTAGTTTTCACTTTAAATATGTAATAATAATTTAAATTTTTTCCGATTTTGGAATTTTTCCATTTTTCCATTTTTTAATTATTGGATGTTAAAGCTTTTTCATTTATTCAAGTTAATTTTTTAATTTCTGGACATCTAATTTTTCAATGTTTCAATGTTGTTTTTCGACTTTACAACTTTGAGGATTCCATAATTTTCGATTTTACAATTTTTGGATTTCCCAAGTTTTCGATTCGATTCGTTTTTTCTTCTTTCCAATTTTTTGATTCATTAATTTTTTTCGATTTTTAACTTTCTCGATTTTTAGTTTTTCAATGTTTCAAGTTTTCATCTCTTCGTTCTTCCATTTGCAATTTTTCGATTTTGCTATTTTTCTTTTCAGTTTGTCGATTTTTCAATTTTTCGATTTGCAATTTTTCGGTTTTTTAACTTTTAGATTTCTCAGTTTTTTTTTCAATTGTTCATTTATTTAATTTTTAATTTGCATTTTTTCTAGTTTTCACTTTAAATATGTAATAATAATTTAATTTTTTTTCCGATTTTGGAATTTTTCCATTTTTCAATTATTGGATTTTAGAACTTTTTCATTTATTCAAGTTAATTTTTCAATTTCTGGACATCTAATTTTTCAATGTTTCAATATTATGTTTTTCGACTTTACAACTTTGAGGATTCCATAATTTCCGATTTTACAATTTTTGGATTTCCCAAGTTTTCGCTTCGATTCATTTTTTCTTCTTTCCAATTTTTTGATTCATTGATTTTTTTCGATTTTTAACTTTCTCGATTTTTAGTTTTTCAATGTTTCAAGTTTTCGTCTCTTCGTTCTTCCATTTGCAATTTTTCGATTTTGCTATTTTTCTTTTCAGTTTGTTGATTTTTCAATTTTTCGGTTTGCAATTTTTCGGTTTTTCAACTTTTAGATTTCTCAGTTTTTTCCAATTTTAATTTTTTTAATTTTTAATTTGCATTTTTTCTAGTTTTCACTTTAAATATGTAATAATAATTTAAATTTTTTTCCGACTTTAGAAGTTTTCCATTTTTCAATTACTAGGATTTTAAAATTTTTTCGTTTATTCAAGTTAATTTTCCAATTTTTGGACATCTAATTTTTCAATGTTTCAATGTTATGTGTTACGACTTTACAACTTTAAGCAGGATTCCATAATTCCCGATTTTACAATTTTTGGATTTCCCAAGTTTTCGCTTCGATTCATTTTTTCTCTTACTAATTTTTTGATTCATTAATGTTTTTCAATTTTTAACTTTCTCGATTTTTAGTTTTTCAGCGTTTCAAGTTTTCGTCTCTTCGTTCTTCAATTTGGAATTTTTCGATTTTGCTAGTTTTCGTTTCAGTTTGCGGATTTTTCAATTTTTCTATTTGATCTTTTCGATTTTTCAGTTTTTTGGTGTTTCAATTTTTCCAAAATTTTCCAAAAAATGGTAAAATTGGCTCAAACCTCTGAAAATTGGTTCCAATTTGTAGATAATCTTCCGTCAATTACAAATCCGAAATCGCCGGCAAGACATCTGTTTCAATAAATACGAAACATGAAATCAAAATTTTCAAAAATTTTCCAAAAAAATGGTTAAAATTGCTTCAATCGACCGAAAATTGGTCTCAAACGGTAAATAATCTTCCGCCAGTTACGAATCCGGAATCACCGTCACGAAATCTGTTGCAATAAACACGAAAACTGAAATCAAAATTTTCAAAAATTTTCCAAAAAAAATGGTTAAAATTGTTTCAGTTGAGCGAAAATTGGTGTCAAATTGTATATAATACAAATCTGAAATCACCATCACGCTATCTGATCCAATAATTACGAAAAGTTAAATTAAAATTTCGAAAAATTTTTCAAAAAAATTGCTAAAATGGGTTCAATTGACTAAAAATTGGTGTCACGAAATTTGAACACGAAAAGTGAAATCAAAATTTTTCCAAAAAAATGGTTAAAATTGTTTCAATCGACCGAAAATTGGTGTCAAATTGTTGACAATCTTCCACCAATTGCAAATCTGAAATCGCCGTCACGACATTTGTTCTAATAAATACGAAAAGTGAAATCAGAATTGTCAAAAATTTCCAAAAAAAATATATGAAAAAATCTTAAGAGGTAAAAAATCCTAGGCTTTTATTTTTTTTATCTTGGAAACTTTTGTTGTTTTATTTTTGAAAGAATCTGAAAAAAATTTTAGCGCCCCCTTCTTTATTAATTTGCACGAGATAAAATTTAAATTCGCAAAAAAAACTAAGAAAAATAATGTCTATAAATATTAGTTAAGTTGTAAAAATATAAGGGATAAGAAAAATAAATAACTTCAAATGGAAAATTAAGAAAAAAATAATTAAATAAAAATAACAATCCAAAGAAAATACAAAAAATGGAAATCGAAAAATAAGATTTAAAAAACTTGCAAAAAACTCAGGAAGTTGCAGATAAATCTTGTAAAAAAAGGATCTACAAATCCCGAAGTAAAAAAAAACTTGGCAGCCTCTAGTGTTTTCTTTAAAAATATCAAAAAATCTCTGAGCCTCAATATGTTTTATTTTTGAAAAAAAAAACCGGTGGCTCAAATTGTTTTGCTCTTGCAATAGTTTAAGAATCAAAAACTATGAAAACTAAGGTAAATTAAAAATTAATTAAATTATAAAAAATAAGGGATAAAAATAAATAAATCCAAATAGAACATAACACAACAAAAATTAATGAAAAAAAGTTGTACAAATAAGTAAAACAAAATCAAAAATCTTTGTATTTTGTTTTTTTGAAAGGGTTTGAACGAAACTTGGGGGTCCTCGTTTTTTTTTTAACAAAATAAAGAAAATCTCCCTTATCTTTTATTTCTGAAAAGAAAAAATAAATTTTGGGAGTTCCAGTTGTTTTGTTTATGAAAGATTTTGAAAAAATCTTAGGGTTTCTCAGTCCCTTTTTTAATATGTAAACGAATATTACAGGTCCCTTATGTTTTGTGTTTGAAAATGATTCAAAGAACTTGGGAGTACTTGGTCCCTAATTTTTTTGACCTGACCTGAGCTGACTTGATTTTGCAACATCAAAACATCCAAACAATTCATGCCACAAATTTGAATTTTTAATAAAATCGATCCAACACTAGTCCAATTCCATAAAGCCCAATCAAATCCCGAATACGAGACCCGGGCTCCATTGAAACATTCAATTCACCCCCTATCCACCACCCCAATGTTATTTTTCCCTCACTTAATTCCCGCTTAAGAGTGGTATAATTCGTTTCGTTGGCTCGTTCGTGCCGTACCTTCGCCGTTTTATTTGCATGGGATAGGTTTCCCTTTGATCTATTATAACCGCCACGAATAGTCCACCTTGTTCGGCTTTGAGCCCACCCCCAGCCCCATATTTCAATTACGCCCCGCGTCACCGCCGCCGCCGTTAATTAGACGTAACCAAAAGCCTCACACTCGAAAAACAAAGAAACGAATCAGCGCTTTCGTTTATTTTGACAAGCAACGTCACTAACAAGCTGCATTCTATTTTCGCGGATCCCAAGCTAGACAAAAGTCCGTCGCTTTATTTTGATCAATCCCCGTTCATACATAACTATTATGTCCATCACAAATCTGATTGTGCCAAGCTCTTGGACGCCGCACCCGAAAGCGGTGCCAAATATTTTTTCTAGTATCCTCGGTGGATTCGCTTAAAAACATTTTTTCTCGTTTTAGTATTCCACAAATAACTCGCGATTTATGAGAAACAGGATTAAATTGTTATGAGAGAAGCAAAAACGAAAATATCGGGAGCTGGTCTTCGATGGACGAAAAATTCTGGAACCGAAAAAGTACGTGGACGTCGTTATTTCCGCAGTATCTTTTAATCCAGGCCTACGCTCGTAATGGCCTCGGAAATACAATGGATGCGTAGGTTTGATTTATTAAAACAAAATCGCGAAAAACGTACGTGCAAACGCGATTAAAACGAAATTTTTATTTAAAAAACAAGGGAGTTGTACAATCGCACGCAAATGTTTTGAGCCTATGGGCGGATCATTTTTGCCTGTCGTCACCGAAGGAGGCGGTCCAAATCGTCCAAGGGCAGAATTTCTAGGTAGGCTCAAACTACAACGAAATTTACGTGTTGACCAAATTCTTACCCTGAATTAGTTTTAATTTTATAAATACTTACTCTGAATTAGTTTTAATTTTATAAATACCCTATCTAAAATGTTCAGAATATGATGAGTCTATACTTTTTTATTTACCATTCCATTAATATTTTTTGGATTTGTTTATACATACAGGGTGACTCAAAAAAAAAAAATGACTGAGTCAATTTATTTTATTGAAGAAATCAAGAATTGCAAAACTGAATACATAGAAATCTTGTCAATTAGTTAGAAAAAAAAAACCTGTCCTGCTCTAATAACATCGAGAATATGCTCAAAATCACACTAATATTCTGTATTATTAAAGTAAGTCACGGACATTTTTCAAAAAGAAAAAAAAATGTTCAGTTTATAAACTTCATAATTTTGGTTTAAAGTTTATCAATCATATTTGACGCTTTATTTTATCCGTTCTATTTGTTATCCTTTACTGCGGTCTCTCTTGGGTCGAGGTGTAAGACCGGACCGAACGTTCTTCGACCGATAGGATAATTTATTACTTCCGACATCTTTTCGGTGACAAATTTAATCTTTGCATACTTCAGCATAGTTAGTGAACTCGTTGTGACCACTGAAATATACAAAGAGTAAATTTTGAAATGGAACGAAAGTCGAAGAATACTTTCAAAGCCACGATCAAAATGTATTTGCTTATCTTCGCCAAAAAATGCATGACGTCATCGTAAAATTTGATATGATGAGTCTATACCTGTGATTTATCATTGCAGTAATATTTTTTAGATTTACTTATACAGCCTGTCTCAAAAAAAGGTCACTTCGATTTTCGATTTTTCGTTTTTTCGACCAACAGTTTCATCGAATTAGATTTTTCAGTTTCCATTTTTCTATCAACTTTTCGATTTTATTACTTTCCAATTTTCTGATTTTTCAAGTTTGCGGTATTTTGAATTTTCGAGTTTTCAGTTTTTTCGTTTTTCGATTTTTTAATTTTTCGTTTTTTTGATTTTTCGATGTTTCGATTTTTTGATTTGCCATTCTTTCAATTTTCGATTTTTCGTCTTTCCATTTTTAGATTTTTGGATTTTTCTGTTCGTCAGCTTTTAGACTTTGCAATTTTTTTGCATTTTTCGATTATATTTTACTTTCCGATTTTTTTGATTTTTGAATTCTCGATTTTTCAATTTTCCGGTTTTTTAATTCTTCTATTCTCGATTTTTCGATTTTCCATTAATCATTAAATTTTCCATTTTTCGGTTGTTTTATTTTTCGACCTTCGATTTTTCAACTTTCGATTATTCGATTTTCCATTTTCTGATTTTACGATTTTTCGATTTGCGATTTTTCGATTTTCGTTTTTCCGCTTTTATGGTTTTTAGATTTTTCTGTTTGTTTCAGTTTTTATGGTTCTGCGATTTGTTTTATTTTTCCATTTTTCGATTATTTTACTTTCCGATAGTTTGATTTTTGAATTTTCGGTTTTTCCATTTTTCGATTTGGGATTTTTGTCAATTTTTCGGTTTTTTAATTCTTCATATTTCGATTTTCGATTTTTCAGATTTGTGGATTTGTGTCCGTTTTTTCGATTTTTAGAATACTGATTAATCGAATTTTCGATTTTTGAGCATTTCGATTTTTCGATTATCATTTTTACGATTTTTCAAAATCTCGATATTCGGGTTTTCGATTTTCCATTTTTCAAATTTTCAATTTTTAATTTTGCTTTTTTCGATTGTTGCTTTTTAGAATTTTCCCTTCTTCAGCTTTTAGATTTCAATTTTGTTACTTTCCGATTTTCCACTTTTAGATTTTTTTATTTTTTTTCGATCGTCGTTTTTTCGATTTTCATTTTTCCGATTTTTTGATTTTTCAATTTTTAGGCCTTGCAATTTTTTTAACGTTTCGCTTTTTCGAGTATTTGTTTCATCGAATTTTCGACTTTTCGAGTTTTCGATTTTCGATTTTTCGGTTTTTCCATTTTCCGATTTTCCATTTTTAGATATTTTTCGATTTTTTTGATTTTTCGATTTTTCTGTTCGTCAGTTTTGAGACTTTACAATTTTTACTTTTCCACGTTTCTATTATTTTAGTTTTGGATTATTCAATTTTTGAATTTTGTTTTTTTTTTTTCATTTTTCGATTTCCGATTTTTTAATTTTTCGATTTTTCGGTTTTTTAATTTGTCGATTCTCGATATTCCGATTTTCGATTTTTCAATCTTCGATTTTTCATTTTCCACTTTTCGATTTTCCACTTTTTGATTTTACGATTTTTCGATTTTTCTGTTCGTCAGTTTTTAGGCTTTGCAATTTGTTTACTTTTCGATTTTTCGATTATTTTACTTTCCAATTTTTTGATTTTTGAATTGTCGACTTTTAGAGTTTTCAATATTATGAATTTTCGAATTTTCGGTTTTCCTATTTTTCGATTTTTGATTTTTCCATTTTTCGGTTTTTTGATTTTTCAATTCTCGGTTTTTCAATCTTGCAAAGTTTCGATTTTTAAGATTTGTGAATGTCCAGTTTTTCGATCGACTTACGTATTAGATTCATTGAATTTTCGATTTTCGGTTTTTCCATTTTTAGATTTTTGATTTTCCAGTTTTGTATTTTCAGATTTTCTGTTTTTGCATATCTGGTTTATCAAATTTTCGATTTTTCGGCATTTCGATTTTTCGATATTTGATTTTCGAATTTTAGATTGTTCAGTTTTCCATTTTTCAGCTTTTAGACTTGAATTTTTTTACTTTTCGATTTTCCAAATTTTCGAGTTTCAATTTTCAGATTTTTGATTTTTCGATTTTCTTTTTAAATCTTTGAATTTTTCGGTTTTGATTTTTCGAATTTTTGATTTTTAATTTTTCCATTCTTCGGTTTTTAGACTTCAATTTTCTTTCTTTTAAATTTTTCGATATTCTATTTTCCGCTTTTCAGAATTTTAGATTTTCAGTTTTCAGACTTTCGATCATTAGAATTTTGGATTTTTCAGTTTTATGATTTTTCGATTTTTAGAAAATTTGAGTAGTCGAATTTTCGATTTTTCAATTCATCGATTTTTCCATGTTCAATTTTTCAATTTAAATCTTGCGCTTTTCAATTTGTCCATTGTCGATTTTTAGAATTTTCGGTTTTTCAATTTCTCCTTTCTCAACTGTTGGACTTCAATTTTGTTACTTCCCGATTTTTTGGTTTTCGATTTTCCAATTTTCAGAATTTCCAAGTTTCTTTATTCAGATTTTCGATTTTCCACTTTTTCGATTTTAGATTTTTCGAATTTTTGTTATTCCAATTTTTTGCTTTTTCGATTTTTCTGTTCGTTTCAGTTTTTACGCTTTGCAATTTTTTCTACTTCATATATATTGATTATTTTAATTTCCGATTTTTTTAATTTTTGTTTTTGATTTTTTTAATTTTCAATATTACTTTTCGAGTTTTTGGTTTTCCAGTTTTTCAATTTTCGATTTTTCGATTTTTGAGGTTTGTGAATTTCCACTTTTCGATCGACCTAGGTATTTGATTCATTGAATTTTCGATTTTTTAATTAGCCATTTTATTTTTTTGATTTTTACGATTCGTATTTTTCGATTTTCTGTTTTTTGCATTTGTGAATTTCATTTTTTCCGATTTTTGATTTTGCGCATATTAATCAAATTTACGAAAAAGTTACCATGCTTACAAAAACTTCAAAACATCTACAATATTTCAAAGTATTCAATTTTGCTATTCTTGATTTCTTCAATAAAATAAATTGACTCAGTCATTAACGTTTTTGAGACACCCTGTATAACCAAATCTAAAAAATATTAATGCAGTGATAAATCACAAGTATAAAAACTCATCATATTTTATACATTTAAGATAGGATTTATTCTGCAAAATTTTGAGGTGACGTCATAAATTTTGTAGAGGGGACACTCGACAATATCGTTTTTTTTTTATTTATTATGAACATTTAAGAGTATTTTATTGGAAAAAGTGATGAAATTTTTTATACGGAACAATTGGTCGAAAGATGTTAGAAAGCAAAATAATTCATGTCCGGACCATCGTTACTCACGAACGAAAGTGACCATTATTTTATGGGAACAACTACCTGCTAAATCTTCTCCGACAAATTCGAGAGAACTGGTGTGAGCCATAAATATTTCTTACCAAATGTAAATTTCGTTGTAGTTTGAGCCTACCTACAAATTCTGCCCTTGTAGGATTTGGACCGCCTTCTTCCGTGAGGGCAGGCAAAAACGATCCGCCCATAGGCTCAAAACATTTGCGTGCGTACAAGGATGCACACTGGGTCCTGTGTGATTGCTGACGTTGGCAAACGATATTGTTATAAATCATTTTTAACAACATAAAGGTGGCACGTCAGTGCTTTAAATCAACCACAATAACCTATTTGTTCGGAATATCACTATGTTTTTCTCTGTTTAAAAACAACCATAAAAAAATAAAATATTCATTAGCTTTTACGGACTTGTATTCGAATAAAGAAATTTTTATTACAAGGCCATCTCGATAATGCTAGGTGACAATACATCAAAAAAATACTGACTTTGAACGAATGAATGATTACCGAAGTAATTTTCCACCGATACAAAAAAAATATAACATGGTGGATGTTACACAGGCCGTTGCTTTCGACGGTGCCGTGTTTCCTATCTTTATAAAAGTATAAAATTACGGAAGTTATAAAACAAAATAAAATGAATTATTCAGCTTTGACTTTCTATATCTACGAAGCGCTTGTGTTATTTGTGACATTTACGCATAAATATGTATCGAGTAGTTATTTTTTTTTTGAGTGAAAAAGTGCTCGTGCGTTGAATTTACGCAAGCCTGCGCCCCCGGGTGAGGCGTCCTCGCCGCCCCCGGCGTTGCGCTCGCCGCCACAAGATGTCGCCGCCGCCTCACCTTTTAAATAGGTCTCCCGGGGTAATGTGCGGAAGATTTGTGCACCGATGACGCAATCCGACCGGGACGCCGCGAACTAAACAAACCGTTACCGTGGCAACAAACAAGTGACGTCACTCGCGACGTCAGCCGGTAGAGAGAACCGAGTTATATATCGACGACGGCGGCGATCGTCGTCATTGTGCTGCGCCGAGCGCGAACGCGAGTGCTACCAAGTGATCCTACTAGTCCACAACTTTTATATTTTTCTACTTTTATATCTGATATTTGTATAGTTTGTTTATTTTATTACTTAGAAGTTATATTTTCTCATCGTTTTATACGCTTCTGGTAAGTGCAAGTTTTTTTCTAATAAGTGCCAAAATTCGGGATCGGGTTTCAGATAATTGTTGCTTTGTCGCGGGGCAACGATAAGCGATAGTGCGTCTCTGGTGTTAAATTTTATTATCGGGTCACGTGATTGCGATCGCATGATTTCGACCAGGTTTTTAGTGAGAACGCGGCCTAAGCGGCCTTCGATCAGGCGGACTTCGCCTAGTTTCGCAGGTATGGACGGCTTATCGCGAAAATGCACTCTTATCGCCATGGAACGGCTCCGGGAAATTCGCGGCCCCGCCGATTTTTCTGCATCGCGATAGCGATTTGGGTCAATTGCTGTGTTCCGGTCGAGCCTTGTATCAATTTTATTATTAACCGCTTCACCTTGTAATTAACAATGTTCTTGCGCAAAAATCACCCGCATGTTCGAGGCGCTGGATTCCATTCGTATTAGAGCGGATTTTTTGGCGGCGGGCCAACTATCCGGTCGACATGTTTATAGGCCAAAAGTTGGCACATTTGGCAAATAAGGACACAATGCGAATCCAGGCGATTAACCGAAATAAATCGGAAAAGTACGGCCCTGGCGAGGGCCAGCTGGCGCTCCCGAGACCAACGCGAGTGCCACTTCCGAACTAATCTTTTTGCTTCTTTTCAACGCGAGCGAAATTTTTAACAACTTATTGGCATGAGTCACTTGAGTCTAAAAACAATTATGTAAACAAATTTTGCTGTATGTCAGAATTTTCGGTGTACCACATTTACGTGATGTATAAAATTTTCACACTGTGTTAAATATTTACACGTTGTGTACGTGCGGCTGAAAACAGCAGAATTAGAGTTAGCCATGTTTTGAAATTCCGGTTGGTACCTCTGCTGGGGTTTTTAGCTCAAGATCGTCACGTGGCATTGTTTATAATGTGACATTTATATCAACTTTCGTGTCAGAAGTATAGTCAGTGTTTTTTTTCAATATATTTTTGTTTTTGTGTTCTATTATTGATAAAAGTTGTCATAAATATCGCATGTATACAGACTTATCTGGACGATCAAAGACCTGTTAATAAATTTTCAGATGACGTCATTAACTTTCGATGGGGATAAATATATCAAATCTGATAGGTACACTGTAAAACCGATAAAAATAGTACCATGTTTCCAGAGTTTTGTAAAATTAGATAAACATTTTTGATGTAATCAATAAAATGAGTTGATTTATTCATCAATTTTTCTAAACATCCTGTGTAAACAATGGAAAAAATAAAAATATATTTCGAAATTTTGCCGTAACGTCACCAACTTTTAGAGTTGTTCTGTAATCACTCAATCTTATTTTTACGATACCTTATCATAAAATATGGATACATTGCCAAAGCTATAAATTTCAAGCGCGATTTACTTAACAAAATTTTGCGGTTACGTCATCAAGTTTTTGGAAGGGATGAACAGACGAACCCAGACCAGCAGTCCACGATAACATCAAACCCGTGCATAAATTTAAAGTAGTCGGTTGTGTAGTTCCTAATTAAGTGAGTGCAACTTTGATTGTTTGCGAAAACCCACATTCATAAGGTGAGAACTAGTGATAGATGATAAACCACAAGAAGCTTATTATTCGCTTTTTGAACCAGATGCACTTAGCAAAATTATACAGTGACGTCATCAGATTTTTAGTGGGGATTACACAAGTCTACGGACACACCTAAACGTAAAAACGTAATTAGAGCTAGCGCACTTAAACTTCGATTCGTTGTGACATTTCGACCCGCAGCCAACTCTAATCCCCTTTTTCCGCTCACTCTATTAACACAACCCGACAAAAAGAACCCGACTGCCGCCCCCGAGCCGCCGTTTCCGCCCACCCCTTATATTTTTATTTCCCCGGCGAAGATTGCCCTGGCGGCTTTAAAAGTTCAACTTTCGAATCTCCTGGACAACGACAGCCATTTTAAAAAGTGTCCGAGCGTCGCGACGCCGCTCCAAAATTCCCATCTATTTAAGGATTGTTGCCACGTGACGGGCGTGACGTAACGCGACCTTGCTGATTATGTGGAATCATTTGTAGGACGTTTAGATTAATGGACAAATAGCGTGCACATGCATTGTGTATTCAGCGCGTGGAAAAAACAAAGACGGACACACGTACACGTATGATTTGCGTATTTCATCTTGTAGTAGGTTTGTTTTCGTATCGCCGGACCCCCATTGACCTTTTCGTGCTGGAGTGAGTTAATGCGTGCACGGTTTGCTTGCGGCGACGGATTTTTATTAGTGAAATAATTGTATGGAGAGCGTGGCGAAAATCTTGATGAGGCAAACCAGATCACTTTTTTTTTCGATTCGGTGTGACGTCGGACGGATTTATAGTGTCATCGTAAATTTCGGGAATTGTTTGTTAATTTGTTAATAGATTGGGCTGTAAAGTAAGTACGCAAATTCCGTAAATATTTGTCGAAGACGGTGTTACGAAAAATGTGTACACATTTTGACAGTTTTTCGATTCAGCGAAATTGCTACACTAAATTTAAACAATTGGCCCGAAACTAATTTTCTAAAACAATATATTTTTCCCGCATAGTCGAGCTGTTGCCATAACAATATCCTCGCATATTTTTTATTTCTAAATTTAAAGTCGAGAATTCTGAAAACTTAAGTATGAAAGAATTCTAGTACAGTTCTAGACATTAAGGTGGATTAGATGCGCCCACGTCAGATTTAACAATGCAATACTGGTCTCCATTTAGCCCATAACCTCAAATTTTAATGGTAATGCATGGGTGTAACTTCAATTTTTGCTTATCACTGTACGCTTCGCATAAAACTCGACATAAAAAGGTGATTATGGTCAACCCACGTAACCACGGCTTTTGACAAGCTTAAGTCTGTTCTAACCGTGGAAAACTCCATAATGCGGAATTTTCCACTCTCGATGTTACCCAACGCGTCTTCGCGTATACTTTGATGTGTGAAATAAAAAAAATGTTTTTTTGTGGACACGCGATTTATCGCAACCAATCCATCTGCGACAGTCCGTAGTGAATCATGGGTCCGAGACAAAAAACAAAACCCCAATGCCAAATCTAATAATCGGTGTGAATTGGCATAATGTCAAGCCGTTTTTTCTCACAAATTCTGGCATTGTTCGAGTCGAGACCGGTGTGACGTAATGTTTGCACGTATTCGTCCACGTGACGGGATTTGTAAGATTGTCTTTGATGTAAGAGACCACGTGTAGCCTTATTGATTTAATTTCATAAGTGATAATTGCAATGGGTTTTACAACGTCTACGTAGTCAAGGTCTCGAAAGGTGGTCGACAGTTCGCGAAGGCTTGGATGTTCGCGGTCGTCCGAATGAGAAACTTCCTGGTGGGTTTCCTGGTATGTTCGCAATTGGATGATTTGTGGAATAGCCTAATTACGGAGGCTTGGAAGCCGACTCCTGGAGCGTTTTAAATTCGCTTGCAGTTTATTGCAGCCTTATCTCTTTTTTATTACATCTCATTGTCTTGCAGCCGCATGACCGACATACGCCTCAAGATTAGCTCTTAAATGGTATGACCTCTAAGTGCGCAATATGTAGAACGTAACCTAACCTAATAAATCGCACAATGGAGATATCATCCGGTGCTTACATAATTTTTGCGGAATTAGCGACACGTCTACTCTTCGTTCGAGAGCGTTTTTTCAGTTCAGTAACCGCATCGGATGACCTTTTTAAAAACTAACGGCTCCGAATCTTTCTTTTATCTCGCAGTGACAAGGTGGAATCGCTTCGTTAACCATATTCGGCCAACACGTCATCCGTCCATTGTCGGAAAATTACCCAATCATTTGGCGACAAATTGGATCGACATGCACCGACTATTGACGATTTCATGCTTTCGAACGATTTTTATTTTACGGTTGTGCAAGCGACTTCGACCACGCGACAGGGCGTCGACGACAAAACGTCGTCCGGCTATTAATACGTCCAGGTCCGGTCTTGTTTTCGCCAAATATTTTCACTATTTTTAGAAGCGCCGGCCCTGTTACAATATTCGGGCAACAATCAGCTGATGTGGCGCGCTTTGATATTTATATAAGCTATAAAAGCACATAAAGCTCAAGTGAACGTTCTAAAACGGGGTCGTACTGCCAGATCGATAGTAATGCTGCCAACGCCCGGTTACCGTAGACACTACCACGATCAACAAACATATTTACGCTAAAAGCTCTTAAAACCGAAATGGATCTTCGAGCTTTGACA
Organism: Zophobas morio; assembly: GCF_036711695.1. Taxonomy (NCBI): domain Eukaryota; kingdom Metazoa; phylum Arthropoda; class Insecta; order Coleoptera; family Tenebrionidae; genus Zophobas; species Zophobas morio. The sequence continues at coordinate 15,425,947 of NW_026972131.1, forward strand.
TATCGAGTGGAATCTCCATTAGAAGCGGCCCCTCGCAAATCTGCATTATTCGCCGAATAAACACATTATAAATAGATCGGATGACGAAAAAAAGAAGTCCGGAGCTTGTTAATAACGACACACCGTAATTGCGAGATAAAGGCTTTAATTGCGCTTTTTTCGGACGCAATTATAATTGAGTTACCTGATTCGGCGACAGCGCGTCTTTGTTGTTGTTTTAATTTCTTTTTAATTAAAAAAATCCACGCCAAGATGACGGATAATTAACCGGAGTTGTTCGTTTTCGCAATTAACGCCAGATAAGCGCCAACTCGACTACATTTCCTCAAAACTTTTTGTTCCGATCGAATCGCTACCATCGCTCGAAGACTCATCTAAAAATAAGTAAAACATTCTGTGCTCCAATTCGACGGCCAAACCCAATACTGTTGCGTAGGCAGCGATATTCGCTCCATCACGCGCTAATGGTCGTTCTGTCTGTCTGCTTGTCTGCTTGCGATCTCTTGCAAGAGTGCGGAAACCCGTCCTGAGTCACCGGGCGAAAGCCGATCAAATCGGCGTTGAGCAAGTTTTTCTGTAACGTCCGCGCATCAAATTATCTCCGTGAGTGAAGCGTAGCTGCTGTGCAAAACAAACAATAAAAAGTCCATTTGGCATAATTAGCTTGGAAATAAACGCGCAAAAATTCGCGTGTTATGACATTATTTTTGGCAGCGGGCCTCATGATTCACGAAATGAATGTCGCCGCGTCTCAGGTACAGATTTGGCGTTTTCGTTGTGACGTCGCGCGAATTTTCTCAATCGATAGCTTACTACTGTAGTATGTTTCCGTTGGTTTTATTTTCGAAGCAAGTAAACGGATTTTATTTCTGGAAGGTTCGTGGAAGAGCGGTGCGAGAAAACTGAATCGATGTCGTTAATTATTTAAAGAAACAATAACAATACGGGTCAAGGTGGATACAGTGGGTGAATCCGTATGAATTCGAAGTGGGAAAGGCTGACAATACAGCGGAATAATACGCAGTTGCGATTGCTCATTAAACTTTTCAATAACATGAGATTTTATGGCAAGGACTGGCTAACCTCCGCGAAATCCGCAAAAACGCTCAATATTCACAGAGAAAAGAAAGACGGATAATAAGGAGAGCGAGGCTTCAATTATTCATCGTTCGGAAATTAACTTATTCGGAAGTTAACCCTTCCTGTTGCACGAGGCTTAGAAGCTTCGGAATTGTTGCAGATCGATACGGTTTCGAGAACTCGGACGTAATGAGCGGAGAAGAAATTCAAGAAATTAAATTACGTAACGACGGTTTATTTATCTTAGACCGCAGGATTTATTCAACAACCGACAGTTTTTTCACGACACTTCCAGGAAAAACGGGTTTCGAGTCAAAAACATTTTTCTCTTATCGATACATGTTGCCAAGTACGCGTTTCGTAACACTTTGTACATAAAAAAGTTATAGTTGTGTGTAAGTGTAAATAATGGTCTTTTTGGGACAACATTACGTAAAGTTCTGGTGTTTTATAACCGCAATAACGACTACAATCAAATTTAAATTAGTCGTGTTTTTTCGATTTAGGAAATTCAATTACACGTGCATTGTTCGAACTGCGTTCAATTTTTTCGCCTGTGGTTGTTGTTCGAGTCCTAGACTTTTTGCGAAACGTTAAAGTTCAGCGTGATTCCCCCAAGAAAAAAATCGAACGAGTCCTGAGGCGTCTGTTCCGATTCTCAAAACACTCAAATTCCCGATCAACTTGCCTCTAATTGCAATCATTGAAAAGAGCGCTTCCTGATGTTTAGAGGTCGGTTTTTCGTCAAAGGTCAAGTTTCTTCGACACTTAATCAGAAAAACACACCCACGAGTGTATTTTTTCCATGAAAACAACAAAAATGTGTATTGGAAAATGAAATTAATGGAGCTTAATAGTTTGTAATGAGTAAGAAAGTGACGTCCTCGCACGAAAAAATTACTCTGTAAACGATTTGTAACACTGTTTACTTTCACGAGGAAAAGACGCAATTATTACTTGTATTTATTAAGTGATAATTGCGGTATATTCTGGGATTTAATGACCGAAATGACTTTTTATTAAAAAAAAACACGTGGCTTGAAATTATCAATCTAGTCAAGGGTCGTTCGACAACGTGGTTTAAATGTAATTTCGCTGTTCACAGATACCAGGTGTCACTAATTGTGACAATGATCTAATAGTAAATAAAGCTTACAGTGCACTTTCTCTCGTCAAAACTCTACAATACGCGACATTCGATTTAATATCCTTGTAAGTATTTAAAAATTGCTTGACCCTCGTGTATCATCATTTTTTATAGACAGTGAGCATTAATTTAACTTACGCAACGAACCCCTTTGAACAAACTAGAATTTCAAAAATAACACGGCTTTGGGTAATGCGGCGCCGTAACTAACCCCTGTTTTACACCTGCCGTTAATTTTTCAGCCGTTTTTGCCAAAGCTGCACCTGCCAGTCGCCACCAAGTTAATTTTTTATTCTATCGGTTCATGTTCGGTTCATTGTCATGTCGCTCTAATTGAAACGTATTGACGCAGTTTCCGCTTAATGCCGCAGTAATGAAACGGGATATTTTGCGAACGACGTTACGCTTGTTTTCATATTTTTCGGGCTTTGCACAATTCCGTTTTACGACGTAATATAATTAGAACGAATTTCGTACTTGGAGGGTGTCGTGGTGGCTAGAGGGCGTTGTACGTGACTTGTGGAATGTCGTTTTCGTCGGTCGCCGCTAGATGTCGCAACGTAATTGATATGCACTTCCTGCAATGGAAAGAACTGTTTTAATCCGACGTAATGAGCCCCCGATTAGAACTAATTTCAATTAGCTACGGCTAAAGCCAAGTACCGATAATTCGTATCGGAAGTAAATCCGCCGTTTACCAGAAATTATTCGGTTAATGAGTGTTTTCTACGACTTTCGCGCGAAAGCGGGCCCCCGTTCCTCATCCGGTTTTATGGGGCATTGTCAAAAATTTCATCGGCGATAAAGCTCAATAAAGGAGATGAGACGAGATAAAAAATAAATATCGATAAAAAATAAGTGCCGAGTCTGGACGGAAAGGAAGCGATGCATGTACGAGCCTTGGGATGTGACGAGTCGACCCTGCCTCGTCCCATTACATCGGTAATGGAGTAACTTCCTCGCAATTACGCTGTTTAATTTTTTAGTCGCCTAATCTGTACTTTTCGCTAAAATCGTCCGTCGAGTTGAAAAGTGTCCCCTGATTAATTCTGAAGGTTGCGGCTGCTCGTTCGAATTTTGCGATTTGGAAACGTTTCCGAAACAATGGCGATATTCAAACTTGTAAAGGTTGCCGATCGCGCGTAAAATTATAGTTTTAATCGCGTTACACGCTCTTATCGGGCAAACGAATTCGGCGATTCGTCGCAGCAATCAAGGTTGTGCATTAGACGTCATGTAAATTCGCGTTATTTGCTTCATTGAGCAAATTATCTCATCTGCAATGATCAAACAACGTATCAGATGTTGCCAAGTGGAAAATTCTCGTGTCGGGATGGTAAATTTTATCGCACGCCCACGCAACCATCGTGGCGAAAATCAATACTCTGTAAATAAATTTGCATGTTGGAGAAATTTGTCGCAAAAATTGCGACTTGTCGCAGATTGTCGATCTGATACGCTCGATAAGTTTCTAATACGGTTTATGTAGCCGGATTAATGCCCGGAAATGAGATACCGCCCCGATGTTATTGCCGATGAATAATTATGAAACTCGAAATTGTCCATCGCGTTTAACCTTTCAATTATTCTTTGAATGATTGATCACAAAGCTCGAGCGGAAGTGGAAGTGCTCGATCTTTTTCTATGATAAATGTCGGAAGTGCTTTCGAGCTTTCAAATTAAATTCGCTTTGCTTTTCCCGGGCATGGAATCGATTCGCATTGCGAGCCCACGTAGCGTTATTATGTAAGAGTTGGGGCAGGACCCCGCCAAACGCACCCGAAACAACACACTCCGCCATTTTGAAAGCGCGCTAATTTCAAAACCCAACACACCTCAAAATAAAAAAAATATCTATTTCAGCGTGTCTTTGCCAGTTTTCGAGTTTCCGTCGCTCCGGTGACTCCTCGCCACCGATCTTCGAAATTCTTGGGTCTTGTTATCCGCCGTGCCCGACCGAAAAGCTGTAGAAGTCTTGCGTAGACGTTACAAGTTGCGATCAATAACACGCAACTCGACTCGTGACGAATATAAAACTAGGTCGCACCCAAACAGCCAGCTTGACACATATATACCGAAGTAGCCCCCAACATATGGCTTTTAACGATCAGAGAGCTCAATTTTTAACGCGATGCAAATGGACTACGAGGACCGTCAAACGCTCGAGGCTCCATTTATGGGAAAAACGAACGCGCGGACACGAACACAAACATGCCCCAAACCGCAAAAGTTGCTCATTGATCCGCGCTTTTTCGGACTGGAGTCGTGCTCGATAAATAGCCGAGCAGGTTTTAAATTATGAAGCAGAGCTTTCGTGCCCGGATGCAGCGAGATTGCTTCTTTAACATGGACGGGTTCGAAACGTCGTCCGAAATACGTTTCGTGTGGTATTGATTGGTAAAAACGAAGTATCCAACTTTCGGACGGAAAGGTTAAACTTCTAGTCGAGTTCCACGATCTGTGGGTTTGAAGACGCAAACAAATAAATGAGATCAAGGATAACCTCCGACTCACTAAAAATTTGTATTGTTAGTTTATGTTGACTCGTTTTGCGGTCGAGGAGCGGCAAATCGTTGGGGTCGATAGTACGGGTGTAAAATTCGTGTGCGGCACGTTCGAGAAATTACGGCGAAGCGCCCTTGAGCTCAATTCCGTCCGACCATCAATGGGAAGAAAGAGATTGACGACTTGTTTGATTATAATTTAACGCTTCCTCCTATTATGCATTTGATGGCTTCCGTCAGCAACGTTGCACTGCTCCCATTACCGCCGACCCCTCGCACTAATCGCACTTTTTTCTTTCCAGATCACGTACCTTAATTTCTGAAAGAAAGAAACCAAACGGAACGCTGTAAAAATTCATCATAGAGAGAAAAACAAATAAATGTTTTATTAAAGTCCCACGCGAGCGATACAAACGAATCCAGAATCCTCACACAATGCATATAGAAGTACAAGTAGCTTTGAACTTCGTAATATCGTACCTGTACAACAAACTTCCGAGACGACGAGTGAACATATTCGGAGAAGAGTTAGAAAAAGCTTTAAAAGACAAATTCCAAGGTCACTGGTACCCCGACAAGCCCTTCAAGGGTTCGGCCTTCCGCTGCCTCAAGACCGGCGACCCCATCGACAAGGTGCTCGAGCGGGCGGCGCGCGAGAGCGGCGTGCCCATCCAGGACATCCTGGAGAACCTGCCGCAGGAGCTCGCCGTCTGGGTGGACCCGGGGGAGGTCAGCTACCGCATCGGCGAAAAGGGCGCCGTTAAGGTACGTCATGCATACAAGCCAGCGCACATTTACCGACCCCGCGCCTCTAGGTGCTGTTCAGCGACAAGAGTGACCCGCAGGACGAGAACTCGGCCGACCGAGAGGTGACCAAGACCTTCAACCCGGAGGCGCAGTGCTTCAGGCCGATCGAGTCGGTCAGCTGCAGCCTCAGCAACCTGAGTCTTTCGCCCAAGTCGATCACGCCCTTCGCGGCCACCGCGCAACCGGCGGCGGTGGGGGCGCAGCTGGCGGCGGCGCCGGTGGCGCAGCCCAACACCACCATCAACAGCACCATCAACCACTTGGCTTCGCCCTCGGCGGCACCCTCGCCCACCTCGCTGGGCAACTCCTACAAGGGCTCGCCGTCGCCGGTGCCCGCTTTCATCCCCAGGACCACCACGCCACTCACCTTCACGACGGCCACATTTGCTCAAACCAAGTTCGGAAGCACCAAACTCAAGACGAGCAGCAAAAGAGCCAATCGGTGAGTGCCACCTGCCAACCTAAGTTTGGAACAAATATTACCGGTGTCGGATTAGCAAACGCCCGACCTGGATCGCAGTTGAGGTTCTCCGGTTAATCGTGCGTTTCTGGGGTACACAACGGCCTTAAGTGGCCGGCGTTCTTTTGGCGTAATTAAACTCCGTAATGAGCTTCTAATTATTCATGTCGGAGCAGAATGGCAGACAAAAATAAACCTCTCGAAGGGCGACCGCGAGCTTAATTAAAATGCACACTATTTTTTAATAATTAATGCGACGTGTGAGAGGTCAACCCTCGAAATAAGCGCGCCGCTCCATTAGTAATCAGGACGTTTTAATAATAGATAAAGCCGTACGAAGTTAGTGCTCGTATTTGCGTTTTTTAATTCATGAAGCCCGAAAACGCTGCGATATTTTAAAAAAGGGGAGTCGTTCCATTCATCTACGAATTGCGCAACGCCTAATTGTAGTGGAATATTTTGACGATGATGTAAGCCGAAAGCGATCGAGAAATAAGCTTTACCTAAACACATCCGGCCGCTTCCTTGTAAATCTTTTTCTGTATACCTGTCTGAATTCAGATTTATCTTGCGCATATTTTTGTATTGACATTATAGCAAGAGAGGGGGCGTATGTTTGGCATGAATGCAGATTTTTCTTTTTTAAACGTTGGCTTACGAAGCGCTGAAAGTGGCGTGATTCATTGCGGATTTTGCCAAATTTTAATATAATTAACAATGGAGCTCGATTCATATTTAGAGATAAACAAAAACATGTGTATACTATCCTCAAACATATTTGGCGTTTATGACTTCACACCAATTTGATTCCCATTATAATTCAATAGGCCGTCACAACCGGATGTCTTAAACCCGCTCACCGATACCTACCTGAAAAGACCTTTTCTGGTAAAAGCACAGGGCAGGACTGAGTTTTGCATTTACCGACAACTGCGCCTTTCGAGTTTTTTATTTTAAGTAAAAACAAAGTAACTTTGTACTCAATCATTTTTTATTACAGCACAACTACTTACTTATTAACTACTACTGCTTATTTATTGATCGAAATAGTCACTGTCATCATCACTCGACTCTTCTAAATTAATAATTAACGGTGTTATCAACCGTGCCCTGTACTGGTCTTCTTCTTTTGTGGAATGTCGTACACAATTGGCCCACATTTCGGCAGTTATTTTGGAAGCTTCTTCCCTAATTATGTCAATTGTTGCATTACTAAATTTTGGTGCCGTATTATTCCTTCTTATATTATTTTTCATTTGCGACCAGATTAGTTCGATGGGGTTAAATATACAATGGTACGGCGGAAGTCTAATCACCCTAAATCCACGATCTCGCGCCATAGCATCTATTTTATATTGTTTCTCAAATTTTCGAGTGTGTAACACTTCTAATAATTGTGTCTTTGTGTAATTTTCTTCAAAGTAAAAATCATGTTCTGTAAGGAAATTTTGAAATTTGAAAATTTTAACAAACAAAATTACTCTGAGTCCGGTCCTTCGCGTCTCGACCGTCCCTGGCACGTCGAAAAGGTCTTTTCAGGTAGGTATCGGTGAGTGGGTTTAAGACATCCGGTTGTGACGGCCTATTGAATTATAATGGGAGTCAAATTGGTGTAAAGTCATAAACGCCAAATATGTTTGAGGATAGTATACCGACGTCAAATTGTAACCGTTACAATATAATTTCGTGTCGCCGACTACCGGCAGTAAATGATATGAGTTCGTTAATTCAAAATAGAGGGATCCTTTCAGCGTAATGAATTTAGCTACTTGTGTTAATTGAGGGCAGGGAGCGCCCCCAAAAAAATCGCTCACGCGAGCCGTTTTTCTCCGGTATTAAGTGTGTTTTTTGTTCCAGAATGTCTCCAACCGAATTCTCCAATTACATCAAGCAGCGCGCCATGCAGCAGCAGCTCCACCAGCAGCCCCCTCACCACTCGCCCAGCGGTCGCGCCCTCTCGCCCGACCCCTCAGCCTACTACTTCCCGCACGGCCCCTACGGCCCCCAGTTCCCCCATCGTTCCATGTTCGAGTCTTCCAACCAGTTCCTCAGCCCTGACCTGTACTCGGGCAAGCTGCCCTTCGAGCACACGCCCCTCGGTCCCTACTACCCCAGCAACGGGGCCGTGGGCGCGCCGCCCTCCGCCCCCGCCACGCCGCAGGACAGTGGCAAGCTGATCGACAGCAACTGGCCCTACCCCACCACCGGCCAGTACCAGCACCTCCTGGTGGCCAACTGAGGGTCCTCCTAGGTGCGCCAAACGCTTTCTCGGTCGGTTACCTGCAGTTACTTAAGCGCTTGCGCGCCGCGCCGGCTCGTCTGCGCGGTGCGCGACCGCTGACCCACACATGTCTAGTAATAATCATAAATTATTATCTTATATATTATAAGAGAGATCCCAGCTTGATACTTGATAGATTTTTTTATAAATCGTAGTCATACTAGAGTAGATGTTTCTTACTTTATATAAATGGTGTTTACAGTATTCTTGTAGATTAGAGTGTTTTCTAAATTTTTTATATTGTATGTATTTTTTTATTTTTGTATGAAAAGCTCAAGCTGACATCTAGTCCCAGAAAATTCATGTATATGTATTCAATAAGTGTTGGCATATCATGTCGGGTCCTACAAACCAGTTCTTTTGTTCGTGCTCGTTTCAAGCACCCTTCACTTGACCAAAGTCCCTACTGCGGCGCGCGGCCGGCTTCGGACCGAGGAAAGCTGGCGCCCGACCGGACCCAACGACCGCAACATTTCGAATTATTCGACGATTCTCGGTCTGGTAAGCGGCGTCTTTCGCGAGCCGGCACCACGCGGGAGCCCAACAAACGCAATAATGTGATCTGTTTTAACCAAATTCTATTTGTGATACATAACGATAACGGATGCGGGAATGTGACGCGGGTCGTCGTGTGAAGCGTGCTTTAGTGTCCGTTCAGTATTGCATGCTGCAACCCAAGTTCGATGTGGGTCCTAGATGCTTCCTTTTATTCTCAAATTTTTAAAGAGATGAATTGTTACTATTTTGTACTGCTTGTTTTTATTTGTGTTTTTTTTTATTTTCCACTGATGTTTTATTTTTATTTGTATAAATTGTTGAAGTTAATGATAATATATATTTTGTTATGAGCTGATAGTTTGATTGCACTTTGTTATTTTGTCTGCGTACCTGACGTTGTTAATATCATTCTAGGGTGAATTTTTGCATTGATCTTATAGCTAATTTGTTAACTAAGTAGACTCACGTCTCTCAACGAAAATCAAACTTATTCACAAGTAATAGCTTCTTCTGTGTCTTCCGGAATATTGGCATTATACAATACGATATAACTATACGCTTTTTTGTAATATTTAAAACGGAGTAGTCGGTAGGATGTGGTGTGCTTGAGATGTGGCGTTTGTTCGACTGGCGTGGCGCGAGTCGAGCAAACGACCGTGCGTGGTAGTGGTAGGTTGGATGCGATGGTGCAGAGAACAAGTACAAATCCGAACTATTGTGGATGTTAGTATTCCGGATACTAACAATGAAATTATCATTTCACTCGTTCTCGCAAATACGAATACCAACCGTGAAATACCTGAAATCTAAAAAAAAAAGGAAAAATGTGATTGTCGATGCTTTAGTCTTACAAGTGATAACGAATGTGACTAGATCTGAAAGGTGCAGAATAAAACATAGGCAATCTTGCAACATCCGATTGATTGATATCGAATCGAGTAATAATAACATAGTTTATTTTATTACAACGCGAGATATTTAGCACAATTGATAAGTTAGTAGGAAATTGGGATAAAAAAACACTTGAACAAGTTACTAGTTAGATTTTCCCTCCACACGTGATAAAAACTATTTTTTTAAGCTTTCAAAAGTAAGAAAATTGGCGTTTTTCTCTAACGCTGAAATTTTTGAATACGGGATAAGTTTTGCCTTTTCAGACGGTTGTAGGCAGTCGTCAACGGTGTATGCGTTACCTGTGAAGTCACTAGCATCTTAAGATATCGCGTTACTTAAAACGCGCTAACGCGATATCTTAACGTCGACTAGTCGCAAGCTACACAATGTACATGATTCATATTTATAGATTACTCAATTATTTTATATACTTGCTTGTACGTATTTGCATTTTATCTAAGATCTGTATATAATCCTAGTTACTTGTTGTTTATAATTCGTGTATCTTGTAACCGTATATACACTGTAGTAGACATTTTATAGTTCAATTTTACAGCAAGTGGTCGCAAACTTTATTTCATCTCCTCCTCTATATATATATTATATATAGTACATCACGACGATGATGACTATTTCACTTCGATGTGGCGCGATTAAAAAAAAATGCAACGGCGGCGGCGGTATTCAAGACTTGTGACCACTTGTCTTTCTTTATAAGATACAATATTACAAGTAGGGACTGATGCCCAATTGGAATGTGATGGCTCTTTTTTACTACCGTAGTAGAATATGATAGACTAGGAAAATCTTGCGACAGGACATAGACTTGGCCCCAGACCAGGACGCAACTTGCCTGTGCAGGCCTATTTATGTATGTATGTCACTTATCTGTGTTAGTTTGTTATTACATCTCTATTTAAATTATTAATTGTGACTAAGTCGTAGGTATCTATATTTCATATATAGTGAGAACGGATTTTTCCATCCCGTTATAAAATAAGTAATATGTGTATAATAGTCTATAATTTTTCATATTGTTGTACGATTTTTAAGTTTATATTAAAATGTTTGTGCATTAATTATTTTGGCGTTTTCATCGACACCCACCAACGCGGACTTGAACTTGACGCATTTTCCACTGTAAACATTTACCGCCTCCGTGTAAACCTTATCTATTTGACCCATTTCCGACGCCGCAGAGGTAGACAATCGATAACGACAAAAAACCGCGGGACGGCGGCGCTCGGCAATTGTTCAAATCAGATATCACCTCTATTATTATAAGCAAACAGGAATCGATTTATCCCGTAATAGCGGGTCAAGGTTTACAAGGCCACGGTCTACTACGGAACCTACTAATCGATACGAAACGGAGCATATTTTACCTAATCCCCAGGCACACGTTTCCTTAACCGAAATGGTGCAGAGTATCTCGTTTTACGAGCAAGTGAGAGTACCGAGTTAAATCGAAAAAGAAATAACAACTTAAAACATAGTGGTATAAGTGCAGATCAATTTAACAATCATTTTAGTAATATAGGTCGAAGTATTTGTAACAACTCACAAACATACAACTCGGGAGTACATTTACAAAATTTAAAAATACAATCCGGTAACACCTTATTTGTAAGACCGACCGATGAAACTGAAATTTACAATTGTATCATGGGTCTCAAGGCATCGAATTCGAGAGATATTTACGACTTAAACACTACTGTAATAAAACACATATGTCCTCTTCTCTTGGAACCATTATCATTTTTGATTAATAAATGCATCTCAGAAGCGATATTCCCCAAATGTCTTAAGATTGCGAAAGTAATTGCTGTCCATAAAAAGGGTGACTTAAATAGCCCCAATAACTTCAGGCCCATTTCATTGTTGCCCATATTATCCAAAATCTTTGAACTTATATTAAAAAACCGAATTGTACTTTATTTTGAGCAGAACAACCTATTTGTAAAGCAACAATACGGATTTAGGGCAAACAAATCAACAACTTTGGCTACACTTGAATTAATTGAAAATGTTTTGCTTAACTTTGAAGATCGAAAAATTACTTGCGCCACACTAATCGACTTGAGCAAGGCCTTTGACTGTGTAAGTCACGAATTATTGCTGCAAAAGCTGAAATTTTACGGCATTAGAGGTTTAATACACCAACTATTATCGTCCTATTTAAAAAATAGAGTCCAAACAGTTTACGAAAAAAATAAATATTCAGAGCTTAAGACGGTCAATATTGGCGTGCCACAAGGATCAATCCTTGGGCCAATTTTTTTTCTTGTATTTATCAATGATTTTCCTGTAAACTCCTGTTCTATGAATACCATCCTATTTGCGGATGACACCACTCTAATCAATAGTGCAACCACGGTGGATGAAGTTAAAACCAAAGAAAATATTGCATTAAACAACACTTTGATTTGGTTATCACATAATGGCCTAGCTATGAACAAAGAAAAAAATCAATCAATAGTGTTTTCATTGAGACCGGAAGAAGTTATAGAATCTGAAACAGTCAAGTTCCTCGGCCTACATCTGGATAAAAAAATTACATGGGAAAGCCATGTTGATCATCTGGCTAAAAAATTAAACTCCATTCTCTTCCAACTGCGAAAATTAGTTCTGTTCTGTTCATTAGAAACTGTCTTGACTTATTATCATAGCAACTTCAAATCACTATTATCATACGGTATTCTTTTATGGGGTAATTCTTCTAGTGCCATACGAATATTTAAAATTCAGAAAAAAGCCTTAAGGATAATTTGTAAAATTAGTTCAAGAACTTCTTGTAAAAATCTTTTTCAATCTCTAAATATATTAACACTGCCTTGTTTGTTTATCTACTACACTTTAATCTATACTTTTGATAATCAATCCAAATTTTTTTTAAACTCTGACAATCATTGCTACAATACAAGAAATCGCAGTCAATTAACTATTCCTTATTGCCGTTTGCAAAAGACACAACAGTCGGTAAACTTCATCTCTGTAAAATTGTTTAATGCTGTACCATACACTGTCAAATGTCTTCCAAGAAATTGCTTTAAAAGTAGAATTAAAACAATGCTGCAATCACATAGTTTTTACTGTATTAGCGAGTTTATAGACTTTTGTGCTAACGGAAATTTAATGTAGTCATTTTTTAAGTGTTTGTGAATCTATATATGTATATATGTTTTGTGTACAATCTTATATGTTATACAATTATATAACTTTTTTTTTGACGAGCTTTAATGTACTTCTGTTACATATGAGCAATAAATTTATTATTTATTTATTTATTTATTTATTAATTCACTCACACGCTCGACGTTGCTAACATGAATATGATACGTGATGCTGATGTGTTTACTAGTTCAAGCTTTCTAGTTTGAATAAGCTGAATAGGTACAAAAAGGAAATTCCTATTCTTATTTTTACATTTTAGTTATAACTATACTCTGTAAAGCTGTGATTTATTCACATATCATTCTGGCAGCTGTTGCGTTACGCTTAACAGAATCAAAATAAATGTGCCATTACACGTAAATTGTTGCTAACGGTATTACTTTTGAGTATTTATTATGACAAAAAGAAAAGAAAAAATCGTGATTCTGTTACTCTCTGAATAAAAGCAAAAACGATCTATGGGGTTTTTCCACAATTTTATATAACAGTTTGTAAAATCCTTCTCATTTTAGCTGTTAATTTGTGTTACTTCCACTGGAAAATCATTTTCTAAAGTGAAATGAATAAAAAACTACAGCAGATCGATTATTTACGGGTCAAAAATTATTTCTACCGAATACGAAGCATCTGATGCAAGTGGTTAGATTTTACGTATTTTTCGTTAAAAAAAGAAAACAAAATTTAAACAGTTTGGATACGTTAATTTTGATTTGTAAAATTCATCAGTTTACTAATATGAGGCCAAATATTTTGCAGCTTCTTCAGTTACCCCGTTAATTTTGTGCAAATTTCTCGAAATTTGCCATTCATGCACCTTGCATCTGCATGTCATGCGTCTATTAGGCAACCAACAATACTCCAACAGAATAAATAACAGCGTCGCAGACCTTTGCTCAGCAATTAAAACACGCAGAATGCATAAATCCATACAAATGAGGTTATCGTAACTGGTATTACTACTATTTTTAAAACATTCGAATCATGTTACGTTAAAAACAAGCATATCTCCTCATTCCTTTAACTTCTACGAACTTCCTTCGCTCCTCCCTCTCCTCAGCAGCCAACACAAAACCTAAATATATACGTTTTATTGTAGAAAAGTCATACATTATTATACCTAACTAAACATGTATGTACAATTTTCTTAGGCACAAATGATGAAAAGATAAACCAGTAACAAACTTTTCAGTAAAAAATAAAATGTGTAAATCATACACAACCTAGCAACAACAGGAGTAAGTTAACATGTATATAAAATAAAGAAGAAAAAAAAAATTACTTGTACAGTATACGTCAGAACGGATGTGCTTGAATCGTATGCGTCCTCAAATCCTTCGGTAAATCGAACCCCATATTACAAATCGAGCACGAATACAGCGGCTTCCCTCCAGCCGCCGGCTTAACCGTCGTCGTCGACACAACCTTCGGCGTGACCGTCGCCGGTTTACTCGGCGTCGGTATTTTCGTCGACCCCGTCAGCATCCTCTGCTTCTCGTGCACCTTCAGATGAATCCCCAACGAATTCGCCTTCTCGAACACCCTGTCACAGAAGTGACACCGATGCTCCTGCTGTTCCCTATGGAACTGCCTCACGTGCGTCTTCAGCATCTCCGCTTTGCTGAATCCCGCCGGGCACTGCGTGCAGCCGTACGTCTTCGTCTTCGGCTGCTTCTCCACCATCGCGTGGAACCGCTTATGCTGGTCGTACTCCTCCTGCGAACTAAAGTCCAGATTGCACATCTTGCAGCGCGCCGGAAGAACCGTCGCGTTCACGTTCCTGTGCTTCTCCAAAATGTGGATTTGCAGCGCCGTGTCGTTCGGTAAAACGGCGCCGCACGTGGAGCACTGGTGCTGCGGAGTCTCCACTCGGGGCTCCTCTTTGATCATCACCAGCGACTGATCGGTGCTAGGCTCCAGCTTACCGCGCTTGTGCCAGCCTTGATGGGCGTACAGCGCCGACATGGAAGTGAACGACTTCCCGCATAGTTTGCAGCTGGAAGTCTTCGCTCCAGTGCGCTCTTTCTTTTGGTTGGGTTTGTACTCCTCCAAGTGCTCGTCTTTCATATGGTTGGCGAGTTGCAAAGGTGTGGCGAACAAGATCTTGCAATACTTGCAGTTGATCACCGTCTGCTTGTTTTTGACGATGGGTCTGACTTCTTTAGCGTGTCGCTCTTTGTGCTTTTTCAGGGCTATTTTTGTGGTGAAGGTCTGCACACAGACGTCGCAAGTGAAAACGAAGGGTTGTTTCAAGTCGCCTTCGCTTTGCTCGTCGGAGAGGGTGGGCATGCCGTCGTCGTCGGCGTGGTGACCTTCGGCTTTGTGTCTCTCTAAGCTGGCGGTGCTATCGAAAGCGCAATGACAGACGTTGCACCAGACTTTTTTGGTGATCTTTTTAGTAGCTTTGGCGGTTGGGCTTCCGTGAGATTTCATGTGGTTTTTAAGATTCGACCGCGTGGAGAACACCTTGAAGCAGCGCTTGCAAGTGTGGTACGACTCGGAGTCGTCTTCATTGGTTTCTTCCTCCGTGGAAACTTGAAGCTGCGGCGGCTCCAACTGCTTCTTCTGGTTGTTCCTTTCGTGCATTTGTTTGTGCATCCAGTAGGAACCACCTGTGACGAAGACTTTGTCGCAGTATTTGCACTTCTTGGGGAAGTTGCCGCTGCCTCCGAGCTTGTTCTCTGGGTGTTTCTTCCTATTGTGGTCCCACAAACCGGCGTACCCTGCATAGTGCTTGTCGCACAATTTACACGAAAATTTCTTTTTGGTTTCTTCCTCTTCGGCCGACTCGGCGGATTCCAGTACCGGCATGGTCTCATGAGTGAGCTTGTGCTCTTTAAGTTGTTCCTTCGAAGTAAACATTCGGTCGCAGACTTCACACATCACCACGATGTTACTAGGTTCGTTCGGACTCATCATGGTACTCTTATAATTCTGCGTCTTGGAATCTCTATATAGTTTGAGATTCAAGTGGACGCTTCTATGTTGATCGAGCTCCGACTGGAACTGGAACACTTTTCCGCACTCGCCGCACGTCTTTTTTTTGTGCATGCCTTTATGTTTTTCCCACTCGAGGGTATTGAACATGCCGCCGCAATCCGGACAACAATAAATAGAATCATCCACTTCTTCTTCAGTGTCTTCTTGGAAGTGCGTCTTGTAATGTCTCCACATGTTATTATTGCTCGAGTACTCTTTCGAACAAATCGGGCACGTAGTGCCCGGAATCTTTTGCATAAACACTGGATTGATGACTTTGTCGTCTGACGAATCTTCCGACTCTAGAATAGGAGGTTTATAAGAACTTCTCCTCTTTCCACTGACGATGTTTCCTTCGTCGGAGTGTTCGCGTTTAACGCTTTGTCTCGTGTACGTCGTTCTGGTAACATTAGGCGAGTACTTCCTCTGTTTGTAATTGTCATCCTGAAGAAGAATAAACCCTTCAGAGTGATCATGTACTTCAGCAGCGTGCTTCTGGAACGCATCCAAAGTCTTAACCGTGACAAAACAAATATCACAATAAAATTCGACCAAACAACTGATATAAGCATGGTCTTTGTAATCTTCCAGTGAAGTAAAAACTCTCCCGCAGGAACACTTGTACGGAAGATCCACCTGACTGTGGTCTTCGTCCACGTGCGTACAGAAATCTTCATGGAACGAATACATAAACCTGCACTGGGTGCACTTGTAGTTCTGGTACAGACGAGTCTTCACTTCGCTGCGTTTCTTCAAGTTCGACAACTTAATCAAAGTTTCTAGATTCGTCCTCGGACAACGCAAATAGTGCCTGGTGCTCGTCGATCTATCAGTAAAAGTTATCATACAGTGATAACACGTGAAAACCGGAAACCAAATCCTCAAAGCCCTCAAATGCGACAACAACCCTTTCAAGTTCGGATGGACGACATTGTGACAAGCGCACTTCATCGACTTGTGCATGTTCACCATCGCTTTGCACTTCTCAATATAACTGTTCTCGATCCTCGACAAACTCTCCAAAGAAATCGGAGGAGTCGAATTCCTCTGTAACAACTTCAACCCCGCCGCGAACAGAATCTTCTTCTCTTCGGAAGTGGGCTCTTCGTACTGGTGCGGCAGCTCGTTGAGCATATGGGAGTCGATAGAACTCTGCGACCTTTCGTCTTGACTGAGCGAACCTGCGAACAAAGACCACATGGTAGTTGCGTCACGAAGTGACACCGACACTCAGGTAGATAAGAACAACGCAAAATGAATCACACGACGTGGCCGAGTTTCAAGGTAAACCGACTACGACACTCACCGACTTCTGACTCGGTGGTGGAACCGAAAGACTTGGCTCCGTGGATGACCCGCTCGTGCTTCTTGCGATTGCCAGCCGACGCGAAGAACTTGCCGCAAAAGTTGCACTTTCGTGGGTTGTTCTCGTCATCTGTGAGGAAAAGATCGGTCCAGCTACGTCGGGGTTAAAAGCGAACTTACCGTTGGTTAGTTGGGAGGAAGGAGAGTGGGCGACGACTTCCACGTCGCCGTCTTCGGTGCCTTGTGGGGTCAGAGGGGGCGGAAGTTCGTTGTATTCTTCTTCTAAGGGTTCGTTCTTCAAGGACGATTCGCCGTTGATGATCACTTCGGGGGTGAGAGACTCGTGGTCGATGGGTTCCTCTTTGATTTGGATATTCTGCGAAGTTGAAAATAGAAAAGGGGGTGGAGGGAGAAGTGGGTTTTTTACCCCGTCGGAAAGGTCGGCGGCGTTGGTCATGCTGATCTCGGTGCTGCTGGACAAACTGAGCCAATGCTCTAATTTGGTCTGGTTTTCGCAACAAGTAAGTTTATAGGTCTGCCAGTTAGTGACTTTTTCGATGCACGGAAGGCAGACCCCGGTGGAGAGTTTGTCGTCGGGAAGGATCTGTCATGAGAAAAATTGAGTTAGAATTCTTTCACAAGAGAGGGAATTGCCGAAAGAGTGGGTCTACTTTATCAAGTGTAGTATTAAAAAAGACTACAATCAATCGATACATGTTTATATCGAACATATAAAGCGACTATAAAAAAGTGTTTACTGTTGGGACAGCGTCCTCCACAACCTGATTACGGTAATAAATTTGTTCATTGAAATATTGCTACCGACGAAAAAATCTTTTTTATTGCGAGCGTTAAAGTTCTCTTTTGTTCGTTAAATGAGGGTTAAGACAGTAAAGATAAAAATCTCGTGCTTCGCAACGAATCCCACGAGAAAAATAAATTTGTTTTAAAAATAATCGACGAGTAAGTTCCATTTACTCATATAATTCTCGTAAGTGCATATGTAGTAATCAATTTGAATAATAATTGCTCTTCAAAAAATGCATGACGTCACTTGAAAAAGCGTGGTCTTTTATTTCGTAGAATGGTAAGATAATTTATTGATCATTTGGGAATACAAATATAAATAAATTGGCACTGAAAAATAATTGTGTTTGACATGCGATAAGACGGATCTGTTTAGTGACTTTCACTGTAAAACTAACTATCTTGGGTTTTGTAAATACCAATCCAGTAGCGAGTTCAGATACTATTTTTAAAGCAGTGACATTTTCAATAATTGATCAATCCCTAACGAGTCGTTCTTTCAACGGATTAAATTATCTTCCACACGTTGGGGATTAACTCGAAACATCTGACCGAAAATTAGAAAGTGGAAAATCGGGTAGTTTCAGGTAACTCGTACAATATTATAAATCGTTTTATGATTTAAGCGTTTTCAAACCCCTCGCTTGCTAAGAAAAACATCTTCTACCTCTAAACAGATAAGCCGGTCCTGCTTACGAGAAGCCTATCTGTCACACACAAGAAAGGGCCGCTACCTGAGTTTACGGTTATTCCTTGCCAAGGGTGACGAACCTTAAAAAATATTTCAATAACTGTTTATTTAAGCCATGACACACATTTTACAAAATCGTATCTAGAAATGCGGTTTTCATAATATTGTAAAATGTTCTTTAATTTCTTCTCTCTAATTTCAAACTTCAAGATACCTGAAGTACAACCACAACAAAGACCTTTCAGGTGGGAACTTTCACATCTCTTTTCTTCTAGAAAATATAGACTCACTATCTGAAGCATAAATGGTTAAAGCCAAAAATAAATTGCAAATTTAACTCTTACGCAAGTACAGAAAAGATAATCTGAAAATGCATTCATAAAACAACTAATTTTACCACAAGATGTCTAATTTGTATAAATCACTAATGATTCATACATTCTGCCAAGTTTCAAAAATAGACACTCAGTCTTATTTCCAAACTTTTCATACACGAACCATTTTGAATGGATGCAGCTTCATATTAAAGTCCAGAGATAAGTCATTTTCCCACGCTAGTTAAAACACTTAAGTGCCTTGAGACGACTAACTTTCAAGGCAAAAATTTGCAAAAGATCATTCACATCTGACAAGATTACTTAACATCTATTTCAACCCTTTGATCAATAAAACGTGGCTGTTATTTTTAAGCAAACTCTATAGAAAGTACTAAATTCGGTCCGGAACTTATTCGAATTCGAATTTCCGTAAAAAAAAAACAAAGAAAATAAGAACACCTTAGTGTTTAGATCACTGTTAAAAGTCGGTTGTATGACATCACGTCCACAATTACACAGTAAACGTGACGATGGGTAATATTTAATAACAAACTCTGGAGATTAATTTTATTACATTCGTTTAGAATCTAGAACTATGAATCTTGGCGAGACGCGCTAGACAAAAACACCCGTTAAATCAAGTCGTACGATCATTTCAAAATGATTTAAAAAAACCCTAGGGTCATACTGAGGCTCATCTTTTTAATGTTTAAAAAATTATAGACCAATTATTATCAAGAATTGCGAAATATTCAATTATTAAAATTAAATATCAGAGTAATCAGTAAGTTCTAGAATGGTGAAAAAACTGTACGACCTAAAATGACGACCGAATGAATAATGACGACTTTGAAGTTAGATTGTATAATGTAAATGAAAGTCCGAGAATGTTAGAAACTTTAATGGCTAATGTGTGTAAAAAACAAAATGATCATTGATAATCAATTAGTTAATCATATGAAATTACTCTAATGGCAATATTTTAAAAATGATTAGGGGGACGGATTTGGCATCGAGTATAATAACACACTAAAGTCGCATTACACAGATTAATGAATTGTCCTAAATTAATAACGCAAACAGAATTAAGGACAATCAATTAAATGCAGACACCGACAATTTGCTTAAGGAAAATAAATTAAAGGAATTAGGTGAAGACAAAAGAATGAATACAGCGAAAATAACACGAGAAGCTTTCTTAGGGACAAGTATAACTTTGAGTAGTGGTAACACTCGGATAAAAATTTAGCAAGTGTATGAAAATGATGTCATAATTAAATTATCACCGCGAGATAAAACGGATTTGATTAGATTTGCTCACTATCGTTGTTCCGAAATTAATGTGAATGAAACATAAAAATGCACAAAAATTAAGCTTGCATTTTCTGAACAAACATGTGGTGCTTTAACGTAGTACAAAGTTTTATAAAGTAGGTACGTTCAGAAAAAGAAGTTGGAATGAAAAACACACTGTTAGTCACCTTTCCAAATAAATACACCTACAAGATGCGAATATAAGCAATGATGCACACGAACAATCAGTCCCCCTTATCAGCCCCTTCGAAGATAGGTAACAATTATGTACGGTAATGACAGGGTATTAACGGCAAGCACCCACCGGCTTAGGGTGATTAAATTCTCAGAAGATACCTGCAGTACAGAGGCGGAAAGGTGCATTATTAAACAGGCATCGAAAGAATCATCGGAAGCTACTTCGCATTCCGGGAAGCTTCTCTTTGAAAATCGAGTATAGTATACAGCATTCCAAAGATGGTAGAGTCAAGACGATCTTATTCTCGAGGGTGTACAATTTCAATACGGATTCGTTAAAATAATAATCGGTGGCCCATCTCGTTTTGAACTCAATTTGAATGTTGATCGTAGATACAAGCCACGGCGTTTACTTAACAGCCTAGCTATGTTGATACAACGATCAAGAATGATGATGTGGCCTTGCCAAGAATATGGAGGTGCATAGCCGTGTAGTTGCAGTCGCTAGTGCCTTCGAACCCCACAATTCCCCATTTCCTCCACATATTCACGCAATTCGAAGACAACCCGACCTCCAAATCCCACTTTGCGTGATAAACGAAGGGTGATAACGCACTCTCCTCCATATTCGAGCCGAGCGGGCCGTAAGGTCGACAATCCGTGCATTCCTTACGGAAGAATCGCCTTACGCGCCCGCATCCGATTCTTCGATGATTAGTCAATTATCCGCGAATTCCTAGACGCAACAAGGCCGCCTCTACTCACCTCGACTCCCAGACATGAAGAAATCTTCCCCTGCAAGCCCCGATCGTCTGCACTTTCGTCAAAAATCGACTTTAGATTGTCCACGGAGTCGGCCAAGCACAGCCTGCAGCACGAACTGAAATTCGCCATTCGCGATTCCGACATCGTGTCGCCTTCACAAAAGCACTCGCGACGAATTTCACAGGTTTTCGACGAAATCAAGCCGATTTCACCCCAAATTCACTCGACATGCCGAATCTGGGGCATGTTTCTATGAACGCTGTCTGCCTGGAACGGGTACGCCATGACTGTGACTTGCTCCCCACTCATGCCTCGCTCAGGATATTCAACGGAACGCTGGTCGTTGAGCTGCTTGCAAATGGTGGGAAGAAACAGCAGCCGCATAGAACGCTTTTCGCGCTCTTCATAGAAGGAAAATACTTCTTCCAACAGCAGATGGGTGGATCTCGGGCACTGCTTCTGCTGACTTCTATGCAATTCGAAAACGCCGCCGCTGCTGGTACTAGCTTCGCGGTTTTCACTGAAAGAGCGCAGATTTAACGGCTCTTTTATCGATTCGGACCGATAGTGCTTCTTTAGGTCGTTCGAACGATGCGACGCACTTCCTTCTCGCAGACACCACATTTTCCAAACGATTTTTTCGCAAAGTTAATCCACATCAGAAAGACTTCTCTTCTGATAACCCGACTCAAAAATTCCAAAAAAGACTGCATAACCCCCAAAGAGTCGTTTAAATTTACAGAAGCGACAGTCGCAGCCGTGAGGAAATAGTGGAAAATTCCATCTTCGAGCAACACCGGGAGCTCCTCGTGCCTCTACAAAAAACAATCAGTCGCGATTTATCCCCCATTTTCAACTTTTCCAAACCGGAAAATCGTACAAAAGCCGCCATTTTCCCGTGCTCAAAAAATCTCAAAGATCGAAGGTGCTCTTGAAATTCTTGATAGCGTGTTTATGCGAAAACGACCTTCGCGACCCTTTAGCTTGACCCTTTCTTCCACCCCCACGAATTTTCCTGCAAAACAAATCGGATAAAACACCCACAAAAGAAAAAGTCGAAAGAAATTGCAAAGTTCGAACTCCAAAATTGCCAACAAAAAACGCCTAAAAAAATTGACGCATGCGCAGTGCTGCCAACCGAGTTGCGGTGTTTGCCCACAAAATCGATAACAGAACGCGAAAAACATAAATAATAAATAACAAATGTGGCCATTTACCGCAAAAACGCAACTCGTCACCGGCAAAATCTAGTTCCGGATCGGCGTAAATAAAAACCGGAACGAGCGACGACCCAACGAAGCAAAACCGCAATCCGTGTAAAAACGCGACTTTTCACCCCCGCAGTGCTTTCCCCGCAAATACGAGCCCCTCGAGCCCCCTCGGTAACTCAGTCAACGATTATCTCGACCGTGATAAGAATAAGCAAAGTTTGGTAAACATAACCTCAAAATGTCGAAGAGACATGCAGAAGAAAGTTCCAGCGGGAATCCGCCCCCGATTAAGAAAATCCACTTCGAGCCCCATTTGATAGGGCCGGTGTCCACGCTCGAGGAGATGGATATCAAAGTGTTGCAGTTCCAGAACAAGAAGTTGGCCCAAGTACTGGTGTAAGGTTCAATGGGGTGATTTTAACTGGGTTTGGTTGTAGCGAATCGAGCAGCGGTATCGGACTGAACAGGAACTGCGACAGAGGATCGAACAGTTGGAGAAGAGACAGACACAAGACGACGCTATGTTGAACGTAGTGAACCGCTACTGGAACCAGTTGAACGAAGACATCCGGATTTTGTTGCAGAGGTTCGACGCAGAGACCGCGGACGAGTCGGAAAATAAAAGTAAGATTACTGCGTTGTTGTTCCTGTTGTAAAAATGCGTCTTTGTAGACGAGAACGAAGCCACAACTTCATTCCTGTTACAACTATCCACGTGGGACAAAGACGAACTTAACGACAAACTGGCGAACAGAGTCCAGGTGTCGCGGCGCGCCGTCGCTAAGGTCATCCAAGCCTTCGACCGCCTCATGCAACGTAACGAAAAAATTACTCTAGCTTTGAAGGGAGAGCTCGAAGGGCGTAAGTATCTTCTCCTACTTACGTAAAAACTTACACTAATGCCACTTATTAGAGGATGCTCCGAGCGTCGACGAAGTCATTTGTCAGACGAACGTGCAACTGCAGGCCGAAAACCGCAATCTCCAAGCCCTACACACCTCCCTTCACGAAAAATACCACCTCAATAGTCTCAAAGTGGCCGAATTGCACGACTCTGTAACGGCGAAAGAAACCGAAATCGCGGAATTGAAAAACCAAATCGACGACCTCCAGTACGAGCTGGAGAAGGTGAGGAATAGGAATGATAAACTGGAGACGCACCTCGCTGAAGCTATTGAGAAACTGAAGACGTATCACCAGTTGCACGGTGACCCTGAGAAGGGGCCGCAGCAGAAGCAGGTGCAGTCGAACGTGTCGCAGGCGAAGTTGGAGGATTTGATGAAGGAGGTGGAGGAGTTGACGGAATTGGCGAACAATAGGCTGCAGGAGTTGGATAAGTTGCATCAGACGCATAGGGAGACGTTGAAGGAGGTGGAGAAGTTGAAGATGGATGTGAGTATAGTAGGGTTTGAGAATGAAGAGATTGAGAGTTGGGTTGCAGATTCGGCAGCTTCCGGAGAGCGTCATCGTGGAGACGACGGAGTACAAGTGTCTGCAGTCGCAATTTTCGGTACTTTATAACGAGTCAATGCAGCTGAAGACGCAGCTGGACGAAGCGAGACAGCAGCTGCAGACGAGTAAGAACGCACACTTGAGGAACATAGAAATGATGGAGGTACGTTAATAAAATTTGGAAAGAAAATTGGTCTTAAAGCGACGCTTTGTTTTTAGAGCGAAGAACTCATAGCTCAGAAGAAGCTCCGCCAGGAGGTCATGCAACTGGAAGATTTCTTGGCGCAGCTGCGTAAAGAGTACGAAATGTTGAGGATCGAATTTGAGCAGAATTTAGCCGCTAACGAACAAACCGGACCCATAAATCGAGAAATGCGACACCTTATAACATCGCTCCAGAACAACACACAACAACTAAAGGGCGAAGTCCACCGCTACAAGAGAAAATACAAAGAAGCGAACGCAGAAATCCCGAAACTGAAGAAAGACATTGAAGATTTGAACGCGAAACTGGCGCAAGTCCAAGGAGCCAACCAAGAATCCAAAGAAAACATAAAAAAAGAAATCATTAAAGAGGAAGACGGGTCGAATAGCGAGTCGGCGCAAATTAAAGAAGAACCGACGTCCGCACCCACCGTGAAGAAAGAAGAAGACGAATCAGAGGTAGTCGGTTTCACGTTTTGATTAAAACTGACTGTGAATTTGTAGCAAACGGAGGAAGGGGATGGTGAAAAAGGTTCGAATTCTGGGAGTTCTCCGTCAGGGAAGAAGGACGCCGTGAAGCAGGAGAAGAACGCCACGAAGAAGGAACCCACGAAGACGGAAAAGGACCACCGCGAAGCACAGAGGGTCAAAGATGCGAAAATCGCCGAAAGCGAGATAGTTAGGGACTTGAAAAACCAGTTGAAGTACTATTTCTACTTACTATAGAGTTCATTTTTATTGTTTTTATGTTTCATCAGGAAAGCTTTGAACGAGCAAAAGGAGATGAAGCTCCTCCTCGACATGTACAAGGGCGTCAGCAAAGAGCAGCGCGACAAAGTCCAACTCATGGCTGCCGAAAAAAAACTCCGCACTGAGCTCGAAGACATCCGCCAGCAAATCAAGAAGATGCAGGTTGTATCTCCGCCCCTTCCTTCGCACACTAATCGTCTCGTTTAGGACAGCAAGAGAGACGACAAGCGAAAGCTCGCCGAAGACGAGGCCATCAAGAAAATCAAGCAGCTAGAAGAGCAAAAATACGAACTACAAAAACAGGTAGCGTCTCAAAAACCTGATGCGAATTGGGGTCACAATGTTTTGCACCAGATGCGTCCGTTCGTCGGCTCCCACGAAGAGGAGGCCCTCCTCAACGAGATGGAAGTGACGGGGCAAGCGTTCGAGGACATGCAGGAGCAGAACTCGCGCTTGATCCAGCAGCTGCGCGAGAAAGACGACGCCAACTTCAAGCTAATGTCGGAACGGATTAAATCGAATCAGTTGCATAAGCTAGCACGGGAGGAGAAGGACGTGCTGAAGGAGCAAGTGAGCACGTTGACGACGCAGGTGGAGGCGGCGAACTTAGTGGTGCGCAAGCTGGAGGAGAAGGAGAGGATACTCCAGAACACGCTGGCGACGTGCGAGAAGGAGCTGGCGCTGCGCCAGCAAGCGATGGAGATGCACAAGCGGAAGGCCATCGAGAGCGCGCAGTCGGCGGCGGACTTGAAGCTGC
The DNA here is from genome assembly GCF_036711695.1 of Zophobas morio. Lineage (NCBI taxonomy): Eukaryota > Metazoa > Arthropoda > Insecta > Coleoptera > Tenebrionidae > Zophobas > Zophobas morio. Next base: position 15,451,518 of record NW_026972131.1, read on the forward strand.
ATTTAGGTATTTTGGCGCGGGGTTGAGTCGGTTGTTACGGTGGGGTTTTTGCAGAGAAGTACCACTCGCAGATGAAGGAGGCGCAGCAGGTGGTGGCTGAAAAGACGAGCTCGCTGGAGGCGGAGGCGTTCAAGACGAAGAGGTTACAAGAAGAGATCGCGCAGTTGAAGCGGAAGGCGGAGAGGATGAAGAAGATGGAGTTGGCGGGGACGACTTTGGACGAGGTGATGATGGAGGAGATTCGGGAGTATAAGGAGACGTTGACGTGTCCGTCGTGTAAAGTTAAGAGGAAGGACGCGGTTTTGTCCAAATGCTTCCACGTTTTTTGCTACGATTGTCTTAAGACGAGGTACGAGACGAGGCAGAGGAAGTGTCCTAAATGTAACTGCGCGTTCGGGGCGAACGACTACCATCGCTTGTTTTTATCTAATTAAATGTAATTTTATATGTGCTAGGGAATCTGAAGTAGTATTTAAACTAGGGTTAGAGGAGCTTTTGATATGTATACATTCGTATTCTTAGTCGTTTCTTGAAGAAGAGAAACACAGTATTGACAAGGTTAGTTTTTTATTTAGTTGTTTTTGTTGTCAGAAATCAACGAGTCTTAGTAGGTAATTTATTAATTTATTTACAGTGGCATAATATTACATTCTAAAAATATGGATTTATCAAAACCATCGATTTCAAACAAAAACTCGTAAAAAATGGTCAAATCTCGTCGGTCAAACCGTAGTTATAAATAAACTAAAGCCGCAACGATCGTCACTTCTTTTATCCCAAAAAGCCGAATTTTGCGAAAAAGTGGTTGCTCCGACCGTTCCGGTTTGCCTTGAACTTGAAACCATCGATCAACCTTTTAAAACTCTTAAAACATATACAAAACAAAATATACACAAAATCGAAAAACATGGCCATCATCATATCACTATGCGAATTTCACAATTTAGGCAGTGGTGTTAATTTGTAAACTTGCAATTGCTTGTAAGAGGGCCGCGTTTGCGTTGCAGTCGGCCGCCGGAGCCGCCAACGGCATCACAGACGCGCTATGAAAATTGGTATTCTCCAGTTCTCTCTGGAGCTCCGCTAAAGGTACACACTGTTGGACTACGTTTTGATTGTTGTGAAGGACCTGAAAATCAATTAAATTACGACTAGTTCGCGTCAAACACACAACCCCGTACCTCCAACGCATTGTCGATGGCTTCGTACTGCCTTTTCGCCTCGTTAACAGCTTCCTTCAAGCTCTCAGTCAAAACTTGTCTACTAGCTAAAAATTCTTGAGTCAACTCGTCCAAGTGTCGTTCTTTTTGGGCGAGCTTCTCCTTCAGTTGAGGAACCTACGGTCGCAAATGAACAACGCTTTCAAAAAAAGTAGGTGCGTAATGACGCTGACGTCACTCGAATTGTCAACCAATCGTGACGTCAACCCATTACGCACCTACTACAAAACTCTGATTTACTTCTTTGTGGGCCGCGTTAAGCCTCGCCATCACTTCAGGCGTCGGCGCCTCGCCGCTCTCCTCCCACTTCTTCATCGCTTCCGCCGCTTCTTCGTCCTTCATCTTCATCTCCAGCTCCGCTTTGGCCAGCGCCGTGGACAACTCGCAGACGTCCTGGTTCAGCTTCTGCAACGCATTCATTAACACAAAAACGCCACCGCGACAAATACCGACCTCTACTTCGTCTCTCTGTTTGTTTAATTCCGTTTTTATGCTGTCGATTTCGTTATTCTTTTTGCTTAGTTGATGCATGAGTTCCTTCACTTCGGTTTTCAATCTCGCGCCGAGGATTTCCCAGTCTTTTAATTGTTTGCCGACGAGTTTGTTGGTTTCTTTTTGTTTGTCGACTTGTTCGGAGAGGCGGTCGCGCTGCTCCTGGAGCTCGTTCATGCAGTCGTCGTTCTCGAGTTGGATGATTCGGATGACTTTTAGTAACCGGGTGACCAAGTTGTCGACTTCGATGACTTGGTCGACGAGGGAGAACGACGGGAAGATTTCGCAGAGAGAAGGCATGTCGGTGGAGTAGCTGCTTCGGGACATGTCGAGGAAGCTGTCGCTTTGGGAGCTCAGGATACTGTGGCAGGAGGAAATCATGTTGTGGGTGTAACCGTCGGGGATGACGACGTCCTCCAGGACGTGCTCCATCATGAGGCACGGTTCGGTTTCGGAGTCCAAGAGCTCGTTCGGACTCGAGTTGTCTAAAAATCAAAATCAAAAAATTGAAGACGACTGAGTGAAGATTTACCGGCACATATGTTTTCTTTACTGACGTCCTTGTGACCCGCAAAAGGACTCTGCGCCGCTGCGTTCTTTATGGCGTTGATGACGGCGGAAACAAACGACGAACCTTTCTTAGGCGACGGCGTCTTGTCCCCCAGGAACTTCCTACACTTTTCAGGAGTGGCATCCGGACTACTACTGCTATTACTGTACGCTTCGTTATGGAAAATCACGTCCTGCACAACACAAACGTTCATTCATTTCATTTCAGGTTATTTTAAAACGTACCTCCAGCTCCTGGTCCGAAATGCTGTACGACGTAACCAACTCATCTACCAATCCTTCTAATCTTCCAATCAAAGCCGACAGCGCGACTGCCGTTCCAGACACAGAACTCCCTTGCTGCACCAACAATTCCCGACATTTCGCTTCCAAAGCGCCCATTCTTGCCTGTAAACTCAAGTTCTCTTGCCTGAAATCAATATTCTCTCATAAAACCGCTATTGTCGAGTGTTATCCTACCATCTCTGTTCGCTCAGTTTTGTCATTCGTTTACATTCGTCATGTTTCTCCTGCAGTTCTTTGTCCTTTTTCGTTAACTGCTTCTGGCATCTCGTCATCTCGTTCTCGGCTTCTTTGAGTGCGTCCGATAACGTGGTTTTCTCGGCCTGCATGAACTCCTGCAGCTCTATGCTTTCGGCTTCCAGCTCCTGCTGCTGTTGAACGAGGATTTTTTGCGAGGCTAAACTCTTCTCTAGGTCTATTTGGAGGGATCGGCAGCACGAGTTTAACTTGGAAATCTCTTCCTCTTGGCGGATCACAACCTGGCTGACGTTTTGGAAACGCGATTCTAGTACCATTAAGCTATCGCTAGAAACGTTTTCATCTGGAAGAGAAATTTTTAAATCAAAAAGGTAAAATCCATCGCTCAGTGGACGTTACAGTTAAATCCTCCGAATAAAAGCTGATTAATATTACCACAGGGTACAGTGGTGTAAATTAGCACACTGATTATAATCAGTTATATTATCTGTCTAACTACCTCTTTTTAATTTTTTTTATTATTTTCTTTTTTTTTTAAGATGGTTGTTTATTGTATAACTTGCAACAGTGCTATCACCCCTACAATTCCCGGAATTAAATTATAACCATTATCACATTAAGTGTGTTGGTATTGATAAATCCCAATACGATGCCTTCAAATCCCTAAGTGGTGCTTGTTGGAAATGTGACGATTGCCTTTCCACAAAAAGTGACACAAGACCGTGCAACTGTATTAGATACAATAAAAAATTTTAGTGAAACTGTTGACGCATTAAAGCAACAAATAACAAATTTAACATCAAATCTACCTAAAAATGACTCTAACTATGATTACGAGAGTATGGTACAAGAGGTAACTGAACGCCAAAAACGTAAAACTAATATAATTTTATATAATATGCCTGAACAAGATCCGTCTCTAAATAATGAAACCAGAAAGAACAAAGAAGCTGAATTGGTTTCCGATTTTCTGAAATTGTTACAACATGATTCTGGTAATGAGCGTTCTTCCATCCCAGAACTAATTTCAACTCCATTTCGACTTGGCAAGTATGTTACCAATAAGATTCGACCTATCAAATTAACATTTAAAGAAGAAAAAGATGTATTCAATTTATTAGGCTTAATAAAAAGGAAACGTCGTAATATTGATGCTGTTCCGCACTTTAAATCTGTGCATGCGTCATCAGATAAAACTGATAAGCAAAGGCTGTATTATAAGGAGTTACTGAACCAGATAACAAACAGACGCGAAAAAGGTGAGCTAGATTTGTTTATTAAATACATACGTGGTGTTCCGACAATCCAGAAAAAACCTTCTTTAACCTAGGCCTGCCCAATTCTGTAAAAAAGTTCTACTTATACTACCAAAATGTTCGTAGCCTCAAAAACAAAATGGATGATTTTTTGGTTTCTTCAAGTGATTCTGATTTTGATATAATTTGTTTAACGGAAACGTGGTTAATTGACTCTATAAATAATTCTGAATTTATCTTAACAGATGTTTACAATGTGTTCAGGTCTGATCGAAATTTGATAACAAATAACGTAACTCGTGGTGGTGGTGTATTATTAGCTGTCAAAGGTAACACTTCAGTTGAAAAAATCGATACTCAAGCTTTTCAAACTAATAATCCATCTATAGATCTTGTTGGATGTAAATTAAAACTTGGTTTTCAATCTCTCTCGGTTTTTGTAATATATTTTCCTTGTACTCCGTCTTTTGACGGTTTAAATGCTGTTTGTGATTTCTTTGAGGAAGAGTTAGTGAGTCTTAATAATATAATTCTAATAGGTGACTTCAATATTCCAAATTTTAATGACATCATCTCTAATAAAACAATTCTTCGTCTACAGACATTTGCACATTTTTTAAATTTAAATCAAATAAATAATATTTTCAATTCTAATAATAAATTGTTAGATTTAGCATTTTCGAATATTCAATGGGAAGTTAGCCACTTTGATAATCCAATGGTAATAGAAGACAAGTATCACCCAGCACTATCTTTAGTTTGCACCTTCTCAGTTGATAAATCGATTAATTTTCCACGCCATGGTAATGATAACCATAATATAAATGCCTTTAACTTTCGTAAAGCTGACTTGATCTCTCTTTACAATGATATCCTATTAACTGATTGGTCATTATTATCAACTCTTTCTTCTGTAGATCTGATGGTTGATTGTTTTTATAATATCCTGTTCAATTTATTCCGTAAACATGTACCTGTCTTTCGGTCAAAAAAGCGGCATTACCCGCCATGGTTCAATAGGGAAATAATAAATAATATTAAATTTAAATTCCGATACCTTAAGAAATACAGAGCTTCAGGTCTACATTCTTATTTACTGAAATTTAAAGAAATTAGGTCCCTTTTAAAGAAGCAAATAAATACTGCTTATAAATTGTATATTAACAACATTCAAATTAACATACATCATGATCCTAAGCAATTCTGGAGTTACATTAATGCTAAAAAAGGTAAAACTAGAATTCCAGGCCAAATGTCATTTGGTATAAACAAGTTTGAAAATCCTATGGAAATAGTAAATGCCTTTAGTGATTTCTTTAGATCCACCTATACTGAATCTGATCCGCTTGATGAATATTATTTAGCTGATACTGTAAATTCTACCTCATGTGTTGTAAATATATTTAAGATCACGGAAGATGATATAATAAAAGCCATCACAAGATTGAAACCAGGTATGACATCAGATCAGATTCCAAGTTTCATAATTAAGGACTGTAAGTTTCAAATTGCTAGCCACTCCTACTAATTTTTAATAAATCCCTTGAAACAGGAGTTTTTCCTAATAAATGGAAAGAATCTAAGATCTGTCCTGTCTTGAAGTCCGGTGATGCATCTAAAATTGAAAATTATAGACCAATCTCCCTGCTTTCTAATTTTGCTAAAATTTTTGAATTAATCCTATATTCCCATATCTACCCCGAAGTGAAAAATTATATATCAAAGTATCAGCATGGTTTTTTAAATTATAGATCAACAACAACTAACCTCATAATGTTCTCACAATTTGTATCTGAAAGTTTGGAAAATCAATCACAAGTCGATGTCATCTATACGGATTTTACAAAGGCATTTGATCGTATTGACCACAATATTCTTCTTAAAAAACTTGTAAATTTTGGTTTCACTTGTACATTATTAAACCTTTTTCGATCCTATCTTACTCTCCGTACTCAATTTGTGCAGTATACAACTTTGTATCTTATTCTTTTATTGCTAGCTCAGGAGTTCCTCAAGGATCTATATTAGGGCCACTTCTCTTTAATTTATACATAAATGATCTACCTTCCAGCATACACTGTTCAATTTTGTTATTTGCAGATGACGCGAAAATATTTCATAATATTAACTCATTAGCAGATGCTATCTTTCTTCAAAAAAACTTAACCAGGCTCTATGAGTGGTGCATCAGCAATAAATTTAAATTGAGCCTTCCTAAATGCAAAATTATTTCATTTACTCGAAAAAACAACATTATTACTTATGATTATGAAATAGATCAAAGCATACTCCCGCGATATAACACTGTTAAAGACTTAGGTATATACTTTGATAAGGCTTTTCGATTTGATCAACATTATTTTAATATTATTTCATCCTGTAATCGGACGCTGGGTTTTATTATACGTAATAGTAAATCTTTCTATAATACTGACTGCCTCGTAGCCTTATACAGAACACTTATTTTGAGCAAGCTTGAATATGCTTCCATTGTGTGGTATTCTATATATCAAACCTACAATGTCATAATTGAAAACGTAAATTCCTAAAATACTTATTCTTAAAATCTCATAAAGTTTATCCCCCAAGAGGATATAACCACGATCTTCTCCTAGATGAATTTAAGTTTATCCCTGTTTTAGTAAAGCGTCAAACTAATGTTCTACTTCTATTATATAAATTACTTCACTCCCAATTGGATATACCTCAAATGCTTGAAAAACTGAACTTTTTGGTCCCACGAATATATGCCAGACATCATTCAACTTTCACCTACAATATCCCCAGGACAAATATGATTGTTAGATCGCCGCTATACCTGATGTCATCTTTATATAATGAAGTTTGTAATGATGTTGACATATTTCATTTGAGATATTCAACGTTTAAAAAATGTGTTGAAAGATTTTTTTTTTGAAAAAGTAGGTAATATTTAGTAGTATTCATTAATTTTTGTATTAATTTAGTATTAGTTTAGCCACTAATCTATCGTTTCGTAGTTTATTTTTCTTTTTATTTAGTTCTTTTTTTTACATACAATTGTTCTTTTAAGTTGTACCTGTAATTGGTGTATTTTACACTGTTGGGCAATAAAGACATTATTATTATTATAAAACTTTTTTTGCATTCGTGTCAAACTTTGAATAATCTCGCTGTCGTTCGTCTGCAACCCTCGAAAGCAACATTATTCCGGATTACAAGTTGCTCCCTTTCGTGCAAAAATTTAATAACCGCGTTCTCGCGCTCCCGTCCAACTCTTTCAAGGAGAGTCCGCAAACAAAATCAAGTCCTAAATTAAGACAGTTAGGTAACGAACCGCAATTGAACGAGGTTAAGTGTCCTTGCCTGCCGCGAATAAAAACATTTGATGCAATCATCTCATTGTTATTGATTCGAACTTGTCCCCTGCAGCGTTAAGAGAATTGATGCAACGATTTGTTTATTTTTAGACTCGCCAGCTGCCACTTACCATCACTGGGATTGTTCTCTCCTAAAATCGCCAGAACCCTCTGCGAATTGTTCTTCAGTTCTTCTTGTAGCCCCTCTTTTTCGACTGTCTCCTGGCGCAGTTTCCCTTCGGTTTCGACCAGTTTCTCGCCTTGTGTTTTGTGCTCTTTCTGGAGCGCCTCGTACTTGTCCCTCAAGTCTTTAATTTGTGCTTGCAGCGTCTCGATATCCTTTATGCTCATATCGACCTGCTCGTTTTTATCACATTTTTCGACGTCCGTAGGCGCCAGCGGCGTCACGTTCAGCCCGGCGAAGGCCTTGTCGACGTCGCTCACGGTCAGAGCGGTTTGGACCATGGTCTCGTGGTAGATTTTGATTTTTTGTTTCTTTTTCAACAAGGTGTTCTTGGACGGTGTTGTTTCTTTAGACCCTGGTTTTTTCACGATGCGAATGGGCTCTTTCTTGGTTTCTTCGTTCAATTTATCTTTTCTCCTCCGAGGAAGAGTGGCGTACTTTTCTATGGTTTTCGTGTCCATTTGTCTGAGCTTGGGCGCGTCTAAAATGCCTCGTAGAGAGCGCGACATCAACGGAGCCGGTTTGCTATTGATGGAGGGCCATCTGCCGTCGTCCGTCGGCGTGACGCACGGGGTTTTCACCGCCCTAGCCGACGACGGTCTCTTCGGTTCCTTCTTCGTCAAGTCTAAACTACCCGGCGTCGATTTCTTCGGAGTTTTCCCTTGCAATCTATCGATAGATTTAAGTCTAGCTGGGTTGTCGCACCTTCTGGGTATCGGCGGCTTCGACCTCGACCTCTCCTTCGTCACCGTCTTCTCCTGCACGTTCACTTTCTTCTTAGCGTTGATCACCCGCTTGGAGTTCCTCGAGCAAGAGCTTCCCGTCACCGAAGAACTCTCGCTCCCGTTTTCGCTCGTCCCATCGCAGTTCCTCCCCGTGTAGTCCTCCAACAAAGTCGAGTTCCTCCTCACCAGAAGGTTGTAAGCGTCGTCGAAACACCCGCTGATGATGGAAGAGTCGCACGATCTCGCGATCGTATCAAACTCGTTGGCACTATTCGAACTCAAAGCACGCTGGTAGAAAGCGGAGTCGTTGAGTTCCACCACTTCCACCCCGCTGTCGCTACCCTCAAACAAGTGAATCTCCGGCGACTTCTCGATGACGGTGACGTTCGACACTACGTTAAACCCGTGGATCGTGCTGTCAGCCTCCTCGCTGCTGTTGAGTCTCGTGGTGACCGAATCTTCGACCGAGTGGAGAGGCGGCGACTCGGCTTCCATGTTGGAGGCGGCTCAATTATTCATTCTGGAACAAGCCAAACTCTATTTATAAGATTAGATTTTATCCGCGGTTTTAAATTTGAGAGCGCTAGTGCAAGGAGAACTACAATTATGTAACCTTTTGCGGATCCGTGAGATCATCGAGAGCTGGAATTTTAAATGCATCGGGTTCGATACACGACGCTTACATAATTTATAAACAAACATCCTGTCGCCGGGGCCGCTACAAATCAAATTATTTATGCGAGGATTTGTATGCACATGTGGAAAAATTGATGGTGACCTCCAAAGGGACGAAACTATTGATCTGGAACACGATTTTCGCACGAGATGTAATCGCGGAATTTGTTGTTATTTAATTGTGTGATAAGATAGAAGTGAGATGTAAATAACAAAACAATGACTTGAGTTACACAAATAAACCAAGATTGATTGATTTGGCTGATTATTATGACAAATTGACAAAGCGCTTGTATAGTAGGTGTTTTTTTGCGAAAGGCGGCACACTTATAAGTCTGTTCGTTTCAAGCGCGAGCGGTTTCGTGAATTCGACAACGTTCCGCGACCTTTCCTTTTTATTACCCGCTCCATTACTTCGAGCCGTGCCAAGTCTATCCCGCTTCAGTCTTAAATGGCGCGTTTTCAGGCTTGCGGGTTTGCTTTTACGATCTCCACCGCTTTTTTTCGGGAAAAATGTTAAGGCTAACACGTTTAACAACTTGTCAGAAATTTTTACTCGCTTTCGTTAAAAGGCAATTAGCGATTATAGCAAATGTGAACTTGACATTAAGTGATACAGGTAATCATCGTGGAATAGGAAACACGCGAATTTTACCGTTTAATCAAATTGTGACGCAAATTCAGCGACGGTGGAAATCCGTTCCGTGTACACATCCACAGACACGAACACTATTTTCAAAAATAATATCCATTAATCGCGAACAAAACGACAAATCAACAAGATGCGCGCTTGATGGCGATCAGCCAAGCAGAAATTTTGTTCATGTCACCGGATAGAGCGAATTCCGAGTCGGATGACAATAGCCAGAAATATTTATTACGGTAATTATTGAAAAACGAGCGGAATTTATGCAGCCCCGTAGCTAGAAAACTTATTCAGGGGGGGCAAGTTTGTCGACAGAGGGGGCTTCATGTAAATATTTATATTTTAATAATACACTCAAATAATTACTTTATTTTTTCTGAGTTTTTATATTTGAAAGAACATTAAAATAATCGGAACCGTCGATTTTTTACGCTAAATTTTCGTAAAAACCTGTCGAAGTCCAAAAAATTAGTACGGTACTTGGTTAAAATGCTGGTTAAAACAAAGAATGTAGATTCAGAAACAGCTGTACTGCATCCAAAAATTTGTGTAGTGGCCATATAGGTAACATCCAATTTGTTTGAGTTTATTTTTTTGCATGTTTAGTACATATTTTAAAAATCCGACTTCGAAACCAAATATTTCGAAACTTTTGTTACGGAACCATGAACTCGTCATTTTTTTTTAAACTCGTCGAGATGTGTATTTCAGAATTTTTTGTCAACTTTAACAAAAGCTCAATTTTTGGAAACCCATATAAAATTTTTGACTTTTCCCAAGCATTTTCGAAAATTACCAAAAGAATTCCTTTGTTCATCTCGATTTCTTCCAAAAATCGTTTTGGATTCAATTTTTTTGAAAATTCTTACATTTTTTGCAGAATCGACGGAAGAAATATGGCAATTTTTGAGAACCTGTATCAAATTTTTGACTTTTTTCAAGCACGTTCGAAATTACCAAAAGGGATTCCTTTATTGATTTCCATCTCCAGATGTTGTTTTTGGTTGTTTTTTCGAAAATTCGTACAATTTTTCCACAATCGCCAAAAGAAATATGGTAATTTTTGAGAAATTTTGAAAATTCGAGGTCGAAACCGAGTATTTCGAAAATTTTGATCCGGAACCATGAACCTGTCATGTTTTTTTAAGCTCGTCCAAATCTGTATTTCAGAATTTTTTGTCAACTTTACGAAAGTTCAATTTTTGAAAACCCATATAAAATTTTTGGCTTTTCCAAGCATTTTCGAAAATTACCAAAAGAGATTCCTTTATTCATGTCGATTTCCAGAAATCGTTTTGGATACAATTTTTTTGAAAATTCTTACATTTTTTCCAGAATCGACGGGAGAAATATGGCAATTTTTGAGAACCTGTATCAAATTTTTGACTTTTTTTCAAGCACGTTCGAGATTACCAAAAGGGATTCCTTTATTGATTTCGATTTCCAGATGTTGTTTTTGGTTGTTTTTTCGAAAATGCGTACAATTTTTCCACAATCGCCAAAAGAAATATGGTAATTTTTGAGAAATTTGAAAATTCGAGGTCGAAACCGAGTATTTCGAAAATTTTGATCCGGAACCATGAACCTGTCATGGTTTTTTAAGCTCGTCCAAATCTGTATTTCAGAATTTTTTGTCAACTTTACGAAAGTTCAATTTTTGAAAACCCATATAAAATTTTTGACTTTTTCCAAGCATTTTCGAAAATTACCAAAAGAGATTCCTTTGTTCATGTCGATTTCCAGAAATCGTTTTGGATTCAATTTTTTTTGAAAATTCTTACATTTTTTCCAGAATCGACGGGAGAAATATGGCAATTTTTGAGAACCTGTGTCAAATTTTTGACTTTTTTTCAAGCACGTTCGAGATTACCAAAAGGGATTCCTTTATTGATTTCGATCTCCAGATGTTGTTTTTGGTTATTTTTTCGAAAATTCGTACAATTTTTCCACAATCGCCAAAAGAAATATGGTAATTTTTGAGAAATTTTGAAAATTCGAGCTCGAAACCGAGTATTTCGAAAATTTTGATCCGGAACCATGAACCTCTCATGTTTTTTTAAGCTCGTCCAAATCTATATTTCAGAATTTTTTGTCAACTTTTACGAAAGTTCAATTTTTGAAAACCCATATAAAATTTTTGACTTTTCCCAAGCATTTTCAAAAATTATCAAAAGAGACTCCTTTGTTCATCTCGATTTCCGAAAATCGTTTTGGATTCAATTTTTTTGAAAATTCTTACAATTTTTCCAGAATCGACGGAAGAAATATGGCAATTTTTGAGAACCTGTATCAAATTTTTGACTTTTTTCAAGCACGTTCGAGATTACCAAAAGGGATTCCTTTATTGATTTCGATCTCCAGATGTTGTTTTTGGTTGTTTTTTCGAAAATTCGTACAATTTTTCCACAATCGCCAAAAGAAATATGGTAATTTTTGAGAAATTTTGAAAATTCGAGCTCGCAACCGAGTATTTCGAAAATTTTGATCCGGAACCATGAACCTGTCATGTTTTTTTAAGTTCGTCCAAATCTACATTTCAGAATTTTTTGTCAACTTTTACGAAAGTTCAATTTTTGAAAACCCATATAAATTTTTTGACTTTTCCCAGGCATTTTCAAAAATTACCGAAAGGGATTCCTTTATTGATTTCGATCTCCAGATGTTGTTTTTGGTTTTATTTGGTTGAAAAGTCGTAAAATTTTTCAGCAATCGCCAAATGAAATGTAATTTTTGAACTTTGAAACCGAATGTTTCGAAAATCTTGATCTGGGACCATCTAGACCTTGTGTTTTTTGATTGAGCTCGTCGAGATCAACATTTCAGATTTTTTTGTGGATTTTTAGTCAACTTCAACAAAAGCTAAATTTTTGAAAATCCATAAAATGTTTTTGACTTTTCCCAACCGTTTTCGAAAATTAGCAAAAGGGATCTCTTTATCGATTTCGATCTCCAAATGTTGTTTTTGGTTTTATTTTCTCGAAAATTTGTACAATTTTTCCAAAGCCGCCAAAAGAAATGTAATTTTTGAGAAATTTTGAAATGTTGACTTTGAAACCGAATTTTTCGAAAATCTTGGTCTGGGACCATCAAGACCTTATGTTTTTGGATTAAGCTCATCGAGATCTACATCTCGGAATTTTTTGTTGATTTTTTGTTAATTTCAACAAAAGCTCAATTTTTTAAAATCCATATACATTTTTTGACTTTTCCCAAGCATCTTCGAAAATTAGCAAAAGGGATCTCTTTATTGATTTCGATCTACAGATGTTATTTTTGCTTTTATTTTTTTGATATTTCGTCGAATTTTTCCACAATCGCATAAAGAAATAACTTTTTTTTAAGTCACTTTTGAGATTTTTTAGAAATTTTAGGTAGAAACCCAATATTTCGTAAATTTTGCTCCGGGAGCATGAACATGTTTTTCGATTAAGCTAATCGAGATCTATATTTCAGAATTTTTTGTCAACTTTAACAAAAGCTCAATTTTTTGAAACCCATATAAAATTTTTGACTTTTCCCAAGCATTTTCGAAAATTACCAAAAGAATTCCTTTGTTCATCTCGATTTCTTCCAAAAATCGTTTTGGATTCAATTTTTTTGAAAATTCTTACATTTTTTGCAGAATCGACGGAAGAAATATGGCAATTTTTGAGAACCTGTATCAAATTTTTGACTTTTTTCAAGCACGTTCGAAATTACCAAAAGGGATTCCTTTATTGATTTCGATCTCCAGATGTTGTTTTTGGTTGTTTTTTCGAAAATTCGTACAATTTTTCCATAATCGCCAAAAGAAATATGGTAATTTTTGAGAAATTTTGAAAATTCCAGCTCGAAACCGAGTATTTCGAAAATTTTGATCCCGAACCTTGAACCTGTCATGTTTTTTAAGCTCGTCGAAATCTATATTTCAGAATTTTTTGTCAACTTTTACGAAAGTTCAATTTTTGAAAACCCATATAAAATTTTTGACTTTTTCCAAGCATTTTCGAAAATTACCAAAAGAGATTCCTTTGTTCATGTCGATTTCCAGAAATCGTTTTGGATTCAATTTTTTTTGAAAATTCTTACATTTTTTCCAGAATCGACGGGAGAAATATGGCAATTTTTGAGAACCTGTGTCAAATTTTTGACTTTTTTTCAAGCACGTTCGAGATTACCAAAAGGGATTCCTTTATTGATTTCGATCTCCAGATGTTGTTTTTGGTTATTTTTTCGAAAATTCGTACAATTTTTCCACAATCGCCAAAAGAAATATGGTAATTTTTGAGAAATTTTGAAAATTCGAGCTCGAAACCGAGTATTTCGAAAATTTTGATCCGGAACCATGAACCTGTCATGTTTTTTTAAGCTCGTCCAAATCTGTATTTCAGAATTTTTTGTCAACTTTACGAAAGTTCAATTTTTGAAAACCCATATAAAATTTTTGACTTTTCCCAAGCATTTTCAAAAATTATCAAAAGAGACTCCTTTGTTCATCTCGATTTCCGAAAATCGTTTTGGATTCAATTTTTTTGAAAATTCTTACAATTTTTCCAGAATCGACGGAAGAAATATGGCAATTTTTGAGAACCTGTATCAAATTTTTGACTTTTTTCAAGCACGTTCGAGATTACCAAAAGGGATTCCTTTATTGATTTCGATCTCCAGATGTTGTTTTTGGTTATTTTTTCGAAAATTCGTACAATTTTTCCACAATCTCCAAAAGAAATATGGTAATTTTTGAGAAATTTTGAAAATTCGAGCTCGAAACCGAGTATTTCGAAAATTTTGATCCGGTACCATGAACCTGTCATGTTTTTTTAAGTTCGTCCAAATCTACATTTCAGAATTTTTTGTCAACTTTTACGAAAGTTCAATTTTTGAAAACCCATATAAATTTTTTGACTTTTCCCAGGCATTTTCAAAAATTACCGAAAGGGATTCCTTTATTGATTTCGATCTCCAGATGTTGTTTTTGGTTTTATTTGGTTGAAAAGTCGTAAAATTTTTCAGCAATCGCCAAATGAAATGTAATTTTTGAACTTTGAAACCGAATGTTTCGAAAATCTTGATCTGGGACCATCTAGACCTTGTGTTTTTTGATTGAGCTCGTCGAGATCAACATTTCAGATTTTTTTGTGGATTTTTAGTCAACTTCAACAAAAGCTAAATTTTTGAAAATCCATAAAATGTTTTTGACTTTTCCCAACCGTTTTCGAAAATTAGCAAAAGGGATCTCTTTATCGATTTCGATCTCCAAATGTTGTTTTTGGTTTTATTTTCTCGAAAATTTGTACAATTTTTCCAAAGCCGCCAAAAGAAATGTAATTTTTGAGAAATTTTGAAATGTCGACTTTGAAACCGAATTTTTCGAAAATCTTGGTCTGGGACCATCAAGACCTTATGTTTTTGGATTAAGCTCATCGAGATCTACATCTCGGAATTTTTTGTTGATTTTTTGTTAATTTCAACAAAAGCTCAATTTTTGAAAATCCATATACATTTTTTGACTTTTCCCAAGCATCTTCGAAAATTAGCAAAAGGGATCTCTTTATTGATTTCGATCTACAGATGTTATTTTTGGTTTTATTTTTTTGATATTTCGTCGAATTTTTCCACAATCGCATAAAGAAATAACTTTTTTTTAAGTCACTTTTGAGATTTTTTAGAAATTTTAGGTAGAAACCCAATATTTCATAAATTTTGCTCCGGGAGCATGAACATGTTTTTCGATTAAGCTCATCGAGATCTATATTTCAGAATTTTTTGTCAACTTTAACAAAAGCTCAATTTTTGAAAACTAAATAAATTTTGACTTTTCTTAAGCATTTCCAAAAATTACCAAAAGTCATTCTTTTATTTATTTCAATCTTCAGATGTTGTTTTTGGTTTTATTTGATCGAAAATTTGTAAAATTTTTCTAGAATCGTCAAAAGAAATAGGAGTATAATTTTTGAGAAATTTTAAAAAGTCGACTTGGAAACCGAATAGCAGCAAGACCTTATGTTTTTTGACTAAACTCGTCGAGATCTACATCTCAGAATTTTTTGTAGATTTTTAGCCAATTTCAACAAAAGCTCAATTTTTGAAAATCTATAAAAAAAATTTGACTTTTCCCACGCATTTTCTTAAACTAGCAGAAGGGATCTTTTTATTGATTTCGATCTCCAAATGTTTTTTTTTTTGGTTTTATTTTTTCGAAAATTCGTACAATTTTTCCAGAGCCGCCAAAAGAAATGTAATTTTTGAGAAATTTTGAAATGTCGACTTTGGAACCGAATTTTTGAAAAATCTTGGTCTGGGACCATCAAGACCTTATGTTTTTTGATTAAGCTCATCGAGATCTACATCTCAGAATTTTTTGTCGATTTTTTGTCCATTTCAATAAAAGCTCAATTTTTAGAAAATCCATATAATATTTTTGACTTTTCTCAAGTACATAGTAGACTATGGAATAAAATGTGACATGTTCATTTTTTTATAGGGTGATATTGCCAAATAATATACCCTGTAAGAAAATAAAGGTGGGGCGGGTGGGGCCAGTTAATATGCTTCGGCAATCGGCATTATATTGAAATTTTATTACTAATTTGAAATTTATAATGTATAAGTCTTCCAGGGGGGGCAACCACAACTGCTAGGGGGGGCTCAGCCCCCTCTTGCCCCCCCGTAGCTACGGGGCTGAATTTATGGCGTCTTGTGGCAGCGATAAAGCGATAAGTAGCAACACAACCGACGAAAATGACGCCGTAACCCGCGGACGAGGTAATTATGTTTATTGAAAGCAGAACTTTTGATTTGTTGGCGTAGACATTTAGCAATCTCGAGATGGGTAACGATTTTCTGCGTCAAACAGCACTCAATACGCCAAACTTTGACCTTTTTCGGAAAATCCCCGGAACCCTGACGCCGTTGCTAAGCAATAATCCCACGAAGAACGAGCCATCGGCAGACACACCGACGCCTACCGACGCCCCGTCGCGTCCCACTTTGTGCAAATCAGCCAGTCCACCTAATTAACGAAACGGAAACCGGCGCGGTCGCTGCGACCGGAAGGTGCCGGATAGCAAATAACCTCAAAAAACACGACCAAACCAACTGGCCAATGATAAAAATTGTTGTTTTTGTTAGAGGCTTGTCGTGGTTTTTAAAGTGGCCAGCGAGATCACTGGATTTAACACTAGTGGATTTCTTTGTAGGACAGCAGTGATACACATGTAAAGCAGTGGCGAAGAGGAAACTTGAAAATAAACAACCCACAACAACTTTCCAGTTATGACTCGTGTTTATTTGTTAAAGCATATTACACCATACGACGTGGAGCTCTTGAAAGAGTTCAGAGTCCGCCACGTTTTTAGTTTTTTTGGTTCGCAACTCATAGTGTATATATTTACTAAAAACGTAAACGGTTAAATGTGTTTCGACAGGTCATATTTTTCAAGTCCGATCAGTTCCTTGACTGTATTTATAAACTTCAGGAACTGTAAAATAATTTTAGGTTAATTCGTTTCAGCTGATCGATTTATTAATTAATTAATTAATTAAGGAAATACTCAGGAAACGTTAACTTCGTGAGGAAGTCGTCATTGGGTCGCTCAAACCAGCCTTATTAAACGACTTTAATAAATAAGTAAAACGCAAAAGTTACCCAACGCATTTTTTCCAATTAAATGCAACTAATCAACAAACTGCATGCGGAATTAGTTGGATAATTGGTCGAGTAAACGTTTACTAATGAATAATCATCAACAATCACATCGTTACTATAATTATATGTACCACAACCGGGAAAGTATTCACTTTCATTTTTTCTTCAATTTATGTAATTTATATCCATGAATCACACCCATTAAGCCATTATCTTGCACTAAATCAATCCATCCGAACCCATATCGAGAAGAAAAGGCCTCCATTTCGCTATTTGGAAGAAAACGCCTTGAATAATAGACAATGACCCACTAAATTATCGCGGTGTGAAAAAGAAAAATGTCACAGAGAAACGGAGAAGTGTTCCGAGTGATAAAATACGCAGCTGTTGAATAAGTGATTATGTATCGCCGGATGCTGGCCATCAAGAGAAAAAATTGTGTTTAATTCAGAGTTGAGCGTGGCGCGGTGACGCGTTAATCCACTTATCGGGGAAGAGATCGGTTATGGGGCGTAATTACCACAATAAAATTATGGAGAAACGACTCGATAAAAGCATTTCCCGTAAAAGAGCCCGCACAAACCTACGTTAACTAACAGCATTGTTTAAGTATATTATAGTTGGACAACCTAATACAAATTTTACTTCGCCTAAATAGTGAGCTTTAGGACAAGGAATCCATTTTTCGTCAACGCGCATTTTCACTACAGTGAGCCAACGTATTAGGTTTATTTTACTCTAAATCAGATGGCGCCATCAAACATTAGCAAAGGCAAACACCCTTCACTCTGCTCTTATACGAGGAGTTATCCATAAATCCATAAACACATTGTTCCGTAAACAGTAATTTAGAATTGAATTTAAATGAATTTGACACCTATTTTTATTTGACTATATCTGAAAACTGACAGAAACTTTCCAAGGGTTTTTAAACTGGTATAATTGTTTAGTTTTACAAGATTAAAGTAAAACAAGATTTTAAGTAAAATTTAGATTCGTGGTGTTACAAAAATATTAACACAAAATGAAAATATATGTTCAAAGTAAATAACAGAATGACATAAACTTTCGGCGTTAATATTACAAATAATTACAAGAGAGAAAAAAAATGCATCAAAAACTTAAAAGGCATGTTTGTAATATCGCGTTGTTAAAGGCTGTTTTGAAGACTGTTTGTTTCTATGAAAAACAATTGCTGTTATCCGACATTTTGGTAGATTTTGTTTTCAGATTTTCGGCACAGTTAACTCTTTGCGCACTGCACACTGACATAGAGTATTTTATTCACGCGAGCATCAAAAATATTACCCCGAAAGCACTTCTTCAAGTGTTATTTTTTTTTAAGATGTCATATTTGTCAGCGTTTCCAAAATTTTCTTCTTTGCACAGGTCAATTAATTTTTTGTAAACCGCATTTTAAAATTTTTGTTATTGTATTTTTTACTTTTTAATTTTCTAAGGCATGAAAAAATCCCATATAGGTTTCTATGAATTTATTAACGAAATCAACTGATAACTTGCGCGCCATTTTGTGTTAATTAACACCAATAGTGATTATGATAATTTTATAATTATCATTTTAATGAAATTGTGTTCTTCACTTCGCGAACGACAGCAAACAATTTAAAATTACCGCTAGTCAAGCACCTGAAAATCCATCTCTCCCAAATATGTCTTTCTTGGCACGATTTGTAATCCGAAGTCTCCCTCCACATGCAATTTTTCGTCGCCTGAGAACTTGTTTGATCTACAGACCAAAGCACACTCAGGCCAATATCGGCTTTAAGCGATTTATCTATAAGTCGACATTCGTTAGAGTTGATCTGATACACATCCACTACGAAGAACTAACCCATTTCGACCATTGGACTTTACAACGAATAAGTGAACAAAGTTCTTGAACATCTTAACGATTTAATACATAATGTTCCCGAATGACAAAATTTACATTTCTAATTGTATTATCAAATTACACTCTCCAAAATTTGTCACGAACAATGAAATGATGCAATCTCCAAATTTTACAATAGTAAAATTGTAGTTTCGCCCCGTTTACGGTTTATGCATCCGTGTCGAGTTTTCAGCTTAGACGTCAAGATTTTTGGAAAAAAAAAATCAACATTTTCCAATTTATAATGTTATTTAAATTTTAAAAAGTAGAATAGTCTTGATCTTGTGATTTATACCTAAATACGCTATTGGGATTTTTCGGCTTGTCGATTTCTCGATTTTTCAACTTTAAATGTCTCAATTTTTCAATATTTCAATTTTGGGCTTTTCCGATTCCCCCATTCTTTAAATTTTCTATTTCTTGATTTTTTTATTTTTCGATTTCTCAATCTTTCGATGTTTCAATGATACGATTTCTCAATTTTTGTCCTCTTCAAATTTACGGTTTTTAAATATTTCGATTTTTCAATTTTTCAAATTTTCACGTTTCTAAATTTTCAGTTTGCCGATTTCTACAGTATTTTTTTTTATTTGTCCATTTCTGGACTTCCTAAAGTTTAGATTTTTCACATCTTCAATTCTTCAATTTTTCGATTTTTTAAGATTACGATTTTTCAATTTTGCTTTTTTAGATTTTCGATTTCTCAATTTTCCAATTTTTTAATTTCTCAATTTTTTGAATATTTCTTTCAGTTATGAGATTTTTCAATATTTCAATTTTTCGACTTTTCGATTTTTGAATTGATGGATTTTTTTTGATTTCTCGATTTTTTACTTTTTGGATTTTCAATTTATTGTAAACTTTAGATTTTTCAATTCTGCGACTGTTTAATGCTTCGATTTCTCAATTTTTAAACTTTTCGATGTTTTAATATTCCATTTTTTAAAATTCTAGGTTTTTCGATATCTCGAGTTTTCAGTTCTGCTATATTTCAATTTTTCAATTTTTCGATTTTTTGAATTTTAATTTTCGATTTTCCAGTTTTTCTTTTCTAAAATTTTTCGATTATTCAATTTTTTATTTTCTCAATTTATCGAATTCAGATGTTTCGTTGTTTTGATTGTTCATTTTCTCAATTTTTCAATTTTTAACTTTCCTTTTCGGCTTCCGACTCCTCAATTTCTCGATCCTCCGATTTTTCGATTTCTCGAAGTCTCAGTTTTTGAATTTTTCGATGTTTCGATTTTTGGGTTTTTCGGTTTTTCGATTTTTTTTCTTTTGAGCTTTTCAATTTCTGGATTTTCCAATTTTTCAATGTCCCGATTTTTCAATTTTTCAATTTTTCATTTTTAATTTTGCGATATTTTAATTATTCATTGTTTTAAATTTTAGTTTTTTCGATTTCTCGATGTTTTGACTTTTCAGTTCTTCAGTATTTAAATTTTTCAATTTTTCAAATTTTTGCGTTAAAATTTCAGTTTTCTGATTTCTCAATTAATCGATTTTTGATTTTCCCACTTCTCAAAGTTTCGATTTTTCAGTTCTTCAATTCTTCGACTTTTCGACTTCGCTTTATTGGTTTGTCGATTTCTCAATTTTTGGATATTTCTTTCAGTTTTGATATTTTTCAATACTTCGATTCTTTCATGTCTCGACTTCAAGATTTTTCTATTTTTTATTTTTGGATTTTCAGTTTTTTGTTTTTTATTTCAATTTCTCAATTTTTCAACTTTTCCATATTTTAATTTTTAAATTTCTAGATTTTTCGGTTTCTCGAGTTTCCAGTTCTATATTTTAATTTTTGAAATTTCCGAATTATTAAATTTTTTGAGATCTCAATTTATTGAGATTCGGATGTTTCGATGGTTTGATTATTCAATCTCTCGCTTCATCAATTTTTCCATATTTAAGTTTTCGATTTTTCGATTTTGGCCTATTTCGGT
Organism: Zophobas morio; assembly: GCF_036711695.1. Classification (NCBI taxonomy): domain Eukaryota; kingdom Metazoa; phylum Arthropoda; class Insecta; order Coleoptera; family Tenebrionidae; genus Zophobas; species Zophobas morio. Next base: position 15,472,565 of record NW_026972131.1, read on the forward strand.
TTCTCAATTTTTTTATTTTTCGACTTCTAGATTTTTCGACTCTCGATTTTTTTGTCTTTTGATTTTTCGATTTCTCGATGTCTCAATTTTTGAATTTTACAATGTTTCGATTATTCGATTTGTTGGTTTTTCAATTTTTTGCTTTTCGGTTTCTCGATTTTTCGATGTTTCGATTTTTGATTTATCCGATTTTTCAATTGTCCAATTCGACTTCTCGATTCTATGACTTTTTAGTTTTTCGATTTTTAAATTTTAGATTTTTTTTTTTTGATTTTTTGATGTTTGGATTTCTCCATTTTTCAGTTTTAGGATATTTTAACTTTTCAATGTTTTAAATTTTAGATTTGTCGATTTTTTAGTTCATCAATATTTTTTTATTTCTCAAATTTTGACATTTCTGAATTTTTAGTTTTCGGATTTCTCAATTAATCTATTTTTTTATATTCCTATTTCTCCACTTCCTAAAGTTTCGATTTTTCAGTTCTTCAGTTCTTCAATTTTTCGATTATTCAGGATTTTGATTTTTCAATTTTTCGATTTTTTAAGTTTGCGATTTTTAGACTCTGCTTTTTTGACTTTTCTGTTTCTCAATTTTTTAATTTCCTAATTTTTTGATATTTCGCTCAATTTTGTGTTTTTTCAGTTTTTCGATTTCTCAATTTTAACTTTTCAATTTTTGAAATTATTAATTTTTTTCGATTTTTTGAGTTTTCAGTTCTCTATATTTCAATTTTTCAATTTTCGGAATTTTTAAATTTTCGATTGTCCAATTTTTTTATTTTTCGATTTTCCAATTTTTCGATGTTTCGATTTTTGAATTAACCGATTATTCAATTTCTCGATTTTTAAATTTTAGATTTTCCAATTTCTCAATTTTTCAACTTTTTCATATTTTAATTTTTAAATTTCTAGATTTTTCGGTTTCTCGAGTTTCCAGTTCTATATTTTAATTTTTTAAATTTACGAATGTTTAAATTTTTTGAGATCTCAATTCACTGAGATTCGGATGTTTCGATGTTTTGATTATTCAATCTCTCGCTTTATCAATTTTTCCATATTTAAGTTTTCGATTTTTCGATTTTGGCCTACTTCGGTTTCTCAATTTTTTGATTTTTCGACTTCTCGATTTTTCGACCCCTCGATTTTTTTTGTCTTTTGATTTTTAGATTTCTCGATGTCTCAATTTTTGAATTTTACAATGTTTCGATTTTTCGATTTGTTGGTTTTTAGATTTTTTGCTTTTCGGTTTCTCGATTTTTCGATGTTTCGATTTTTGATTTATCCGATTTTTCAATTGTCCAATTTTTTAAATTCTCGACTTCTCGATTCGTTGATTTTTCAGTTTTTCGATTATTAAATTTTAGATTTTTTTTTTTTTTTGATTTTTTGATGTTTGGATTTCTCCATTTTTCAGTTTTAGGATATTTTAACTTTTCAATGTTTTAAATTTTAGATTTTTCGATTTTTTAGTTCATCAATATTTTTTTATTTTTCAAATTTTGACGTTTCTGAATTTTTAGTTTTCGGATTTCTCAATTAATCTATTTTTTTATATTCCCATTTCTCCACTTCCTAAAGTTTCGATTTTTCAGTTCTTCAGTTCTTCAATTTTTCGATTATTCAGGTTTTTGATTTTTCAATTTTTCGATTTTTTAAGTTTGCGATTTTTAGACTCTGCTTTTTTGACTTTTTTGTTTCTCAATTTTGTGATTTTTCAGTTTTTCGATTTCTCAATTTTAACTTTTCAATTTTTGAAATTATTAATTTTTTTCGATTTTTTGAGTTTTCAGTTCTCTATATTTCAATTTTTCAATTTTCGGAATTTTTAAATTTTCGATTGTCCAATTTTTTTTATTTTTCGATTTTCCAATTTTTCGATGTTTCGATTTTTGAATTAACCGATTGTTCAATTTCTCGATTTTTAAATTTTAGATTTTCCAATTTTAATTTTTTTGATTTTTTATGTTTCGATTTCTCGATTTTACAATTTTCCCATATTTGAATTTTTCAGTGTTTTAAATTTTCGATTTCGAGGATTTACTGTGTTACAGTAGTCATCAGTCATTACTCATCAAGAACGATTATTGCTGATAAGCACGTACATACAAGACACATTTAAGGCTGTTTTAGTATAATTTTTGCAATTTTAAATTTATTTCTTGATGTCTAAATCGTATATATTTAAATGGTGATGAATATTTTGTGATACAATCTTAGGATAAAATGCATTTTAGTTTCAAAAATAATATGTATTTAATGATTTGACTACTGTTAATAAAAAAAATACGTAAGAAGATGTTCATATTGAATTAATTTGGTGTTCATAGTTTGATGATAATCCATAGTTATTCTGGAGGCAAATTAGATGACTTGTTACTTATTAATTAAAGTAGTGGTCGTTTAATTTCGTATACCTTTAAAGTGGACGAAGGGACGCATATTTGTTATGGATAATAGGTATACCACGATAATATTAAATTTTTGTTACCTTAACCTTGAAACAGGTATGCACTACATATACATATATTACAGTAAAGTCTTCAACACGTACGTTTGCTTATTTTGTGACTGCTCCCCGTACAACGTACTGATTAATACGTCCGTTTACTACCTTATCGACATCACGTGCTTACGGACTATTTTTACCCCCTTTCGTAAGGTACCGCCACTTCATAGTGAAGCGAGTGAGATATAGAATATATATTCATTCTTTTCTACATGGGAAAGTGATTATCCGTATAGGTTGTCCAACTATAATATACTTAAACAATGCTAACAGTATTGTGATGGCGTGCTAAATTCAAATTTGCCGCCAAAACGTCACAACTGGCCGCTATGCGTCACAAATATGGCGGCTCAAGATCGCAGCAGGCACAAACCTTTTACAATCTACCAACCTTGCAAATCAAACAGGATTAGTGAATTCGTATCAACTCCAGGCGTTATTTATATGAAAATGCCTTTTTAATTATTCAAAGAGAGAGATATTTCCAGCTCGCTGACACAGTTCCTAGTTATAGCCGCCCGATATTCGTCCTTTTGTATAACAAAGCCGACCACATGAGCAAGTCATTCCTATTTAAATGTCAGGACGCGTCAAAGCTCGATCAATCCCACATAAAGCCCGTGGGAGAAAATCGCGCAAATTTCCGGGCTCTTTCGTAATGCCACTTTATCACACGAAAGTAATTGCTTTAAACAATAACGGGTTAATTATGTAAAGGAGGGATTACGATGCAGGCTCAACGTCAAAAGGAAAAAGCCAGTCTGAGACTAGTCGGCAGACAGACGTTTCAACACATGCAGTGACTCACGGAGTTTTTAAAACGGGCACTTGCTCAAGACGGCATTGACCATAAGGATTGTGCTCTTGCCATATAAGAGAGTCACCTCAACGAGTTACCTAAAGCAGAGAACGGACCGTTTGCCGAAACTAGAAGCGAAAAAACTGTTAACATTGAGATGAAATAGGAGAAAACATGAAGGTTGGAAGACGGTCGTCATTCTTGACTAGGAATTTTTATAACTGTGGCTTTTGTGTTGTGGAGTTTTCATCGTGGATTTCGATCCCCTCCGCGCCCGGAGCTCGTTTAATGAATTTCCAGTGGGAAAAATTCGTGAAATTCTAATGGAATTAGACGCGACGGAACGCTCGGAATTATAAATAAAGCAAGGAAAACGCACTGGGAATGTCCTCCAGGCCATCCGTCCAGAAATATCCATGTTGCAGATGCACTGGATTTTCGTTGCTTTTGTTTCATTCCCGGCAAGAAATATCGGGATGGTTGTACACATGCGAAAAAATTAAGACGCTTTTAGAAGCTTTTATCGGCTACTGACGCATTTTCGCTCAAGAAAAACTCCAGACGGATTTATCCCGTGTAATTTAGATCCTATCCCACTTCCTTATGACCGGCTGTATTTACAGTGAGCGAACTGGTAGAGGCGATTTATCTCCAGGCATGTGCATACTTTTGTGCGAATCTTTTTTAAGACGAGGTATAACATTTTTTTGTTTTTTTTGTATGAAAAAATGATATTAATATAGATGTATCATACATCAAACTAGCTTTTTTCATATTCTAGAGCGCAGAGACCATTTCAATCAACTAAAAAAATATGGCTGAGAAATATCGTAAAAAAAGCACCATTGTATGTTTTCTTTTCAAGTTTTTTGAGTCATAACCATCATAGAATCGCTTGAAAATTCGCACATGGATAAAACATCACTTTTTACAAGGCGCAAAGTCATTAAATGTTTGTTAGTGGTACAATTTGTTTAAATAATAATGTGTTTATTCAAATCAAAATATACCACAAATTAATGCAAAATAAGTCGAATAATTTTAACAGGAATATCAGATGAAAATTAATGATCTATGGTTAGCAGAGTTTTTAACAAAAACTAACAATTATTGAAAAAAATGGGTATCAATTCGACAGAATTTGAGCAGTTAGTTCAGTACTTTGCCGATAGGAGCGCCACTAAAATTTACGGAAGCGACTAAAACCCTTATCGCCTGCTCTACCATAAGCTGATTGTTAAGAGTTCTCGACTGATTTTTCTAATTTATGGCAAGGAACTCAGTTTTATAACAAGCCGCCAGGACCGGCCGGAGTAATCTATTGTTAAGGAAATTAACTTTTACGCAATGAGGTACTATCATAAAACCGAATTAAAACTGGGGAACTAATATTTTTACTCCACTCAGGATCCTGAATTCAATACACATGATTATTAAAAATTCACTGTAATATTATTATTAATATATTTTTTGCTTTGTTAATTAATAAAACTAATAAACATATTTATAATAATAATAAAAAATATATAAAATACAGCTTTTGTTTAACACGTATAAGTAGCTAAGTGTATCTACTACTTATCCCAGAAAGGAGGTGTTTTAAAAAAGCCCTACGCCCAGTAACTTCTCCCTTCATTGTTTACTCGAAAAAAGTGCTCGTATATGTTTTCATTTGCCGAGAGATCATTTTCAAAATATATTTATAATAAAAATATGCAAGTCTTGGTGATGAAAAATGTACTCCTAATAAATTATTAAAGTACAAAGAAAAATATAAACAAATTTTAGTTATTTTAAAAAAATCTCTCGCAAAGGCAGGTTCCTCTTTCTTCTTGAATCAATTATTTCGGGCAATAATGCCCCAAAGTAAAATCTGCCAAGTTTTTACATTGGTCTTTATAAATTTTTTCGATATTTATTCCTTTGGGTGTCCATACAACAAAATAAACTTGTGAAATACCCGTAACAAGCATTGGACTTGAAAATAGTAATCATGATTTTTACTTCCCGAGCGTAAGCAAAGGAAGTATTGTAATCGAGTCCGTCGGCCGACTCTCTACTTTTACGTTTTCTCGATCTTTCATGACCCCTAGAAGACGAAGAAATAGGTCTCCCATTTCCGTCTGTCTGTCCGTCTGTCCGTCTGTCCGTCTGTTGTCACGGATTTTTATTAGACAGATAATCTCCGAAAGTACTCGACCGATTGTTGTGAAATTTTGTACTTATATTAAGAATATCATGTAGATGGTAAAACGCTAACCAAAATTTGTCGAATCATCCCCACCACTAAAGCGATGACGTCACTTCAAAATTGTACATAGTAAATGGGTTTTCAATTGTATAAAATAACATAGTCCTACACATGTAGTTTACAACTCTGAATCGACTTTTCACCCGAAACGTCCAGATTTTTGGAAAAAAAATCAAAATTATAAAACAACATTTTGAAATTTAATTTTTAATCTGCTAACCAGAATGCTTTGAAATGTTGCAGATGTTTTAAGGCTATAAAGAGCATCATAAATCTTTAGTCAAAAAATATTTGCTTATCCCCTCCAAAAACTTGATGACGTCAGCTCAAAAGTTTGTGGAATAAATCATATCTAAAATGTACAAAATATGATGAGTCTGTACTTGTGAACTATCACTCCATTAATATTTTTTGGATTTGCATATACAGGGTGACTCAAAAAAATTAATGAATGCGTAAATATATTTTATTGATTTAATCAGGAACTACAAAACTGAATGCTCTGAAATCTTGCAGATGTTTTAAGGTCATAAAGAGCATAATAAATGTTTAGTCAAAATATATTTGCTTATCCCCTCCAAAAACTTGATGACGTCAGCTCGAAACTTTGCCGAATAAATCATATCTAAAATGTACAAAATATGATGAGCCTGTACTTGTCATTTATCACTCCATTCATATTTTTTGGATTTGCATATACAGAGTGACTCAAAAAAATTAATGAATGCGTAAATTTATTTTATTGATTTAATCAGGAACTACAAAACCGAATGCTTTGAAATCTTGCAGATGTTTTAAGGTTATAAAGAGCATAATAAATTTTTAGTCAAAATATATTTGGTTATCTTCTACAAAAAACTGATGACGTCAGCTCAAAAGTTTGCCGAATAAATCGTATCTAAAATGTACAAAATATGATGAGTCTGTACTTGTGATTTATCATTCCATTCATATTTTTGGATTTGCATATGCAGGGTGACTCAAAAAAATTAATGAAGGCGTGAATTTATTTTATCGATTTAATCAGGAATTACAAAACCGAATGCTTTGAAATCTTGGGAATATTTTAAAGTTATTATAAGCATGGTAAACTTTTGTTCAAAATGTATTTGTTCATCCCTCCTAAAAAAATTGATGACGTCACCCTTAAATTTTGCTGAATAAATCCTATCTAAAATGCAAAAAATATGATGAGTTTGTACTTGTGATTTATCATTCCATTCATATTTTTTAGATTTTCTTAAGAGGTGGTTCAAAAAAATTAATGAAGTCAATTTATTTTATTGATTAAATTAAAGGCAACACTTATTATTAGTATTACACCCCAACCAACCCAATTTGGTAGACACAAAATTTGTTAAAGGAAAAACTCGGTTGAAACATAAGGGTAGCACGCTTATTTACATCGACTTTAACGTTACAGACCTGCATTTGTTTTATGCGTTCACTTGATTCCGCGAATGTGAAATAGACATGTTTATAATCAACCAATTGTGAATTTCACCGTCAAGAATTAAAATAAAACCCAATGTTTTATATAATAAGCGGAAGTCGACGCAATAAAACCGACGGTCGTTTTGTTTACAGTTTCTCTGTTTGACTCTCACGTATGCTGTTACGCCTGTCATCTTAAATTAACAATGTTTATACATACACGATTTTCAGTTGCCTCTGATACGTAGGTATACGTGAGTAAATTGTTTCGTTATTTTATTGATTATTACAAATCAATATTCAAACGACCCAATTCATTTTCCCGAAAATTTAAGAATATAATAATTTTATTCTTAGTATTACACTACATCTATCCCAACTGATATACGTGTCCTTGCAAAAATGTTGATGACGTCATCGCATTTTTTTTTTAAATTCCCACTACAAAAATGTAATGAGAAAAAAAACACAATAGGCATGCAGTCGTCAAGTTTCCGACAGCGAGGGAAGTACTGTCTAAACTCTTTAGACCAATTTTTTTTACTTTCAATTCTCTGTCAGTCAATGTACAAAATTTGATTATTTTTTTTCTAACCGCTTCTTCGGGAGACAAATCTTGCGATTTTGAAGGGCATTTAATTTAGACTAATGCACTCCCATCCTCTAGAACCCTGTCTGGACTAGCAGCCAAGTACGGAAATTGTTTTGAAATAAAGACACACCGTTCAGTTTTTATATTTTTATTTATTTCAAAACACTTGACAGCTTTTTCCTCACTTTGCTGTCCATAGTATGTATGACTATTACCTCTAAATGTACTGTGAAACAGAGACTCCACAGTTTTAAGTATTGCAGTAGTCGGTCTAAGTTTGTAAATACGTCCAAAATTTGAAGCCGTAACCCTAATTTCTCTTTCTTTGCCCAGATGTTTCTACACCCATGACAGGATCTTCTAAAAAATATTTAAACCATAATCGCAGTCGGGACCAGCATATGTAATTTTTTTTACGACATATTATTTTTACGAATATTTTGTCTGAGCTTGTTTTATAGACGAACAATATTTTTTTGTTATTAAACCAGGACCGTTTTAATCACAATATATTTACTTATCCCCTCTAAAAAATTGATGACGTCACCTCAAAATTTTGCTGAATAAATCCTATCTAAATTGTATAAAATATGATGAGTCTCTTCTTGTGATTTATCATTCCATTCATGTTTTTTGAATTTCCATATACACGATGACCCCAAAAATTAATGAATGCGTAAATTTATTTTATTGATTTAATCAGGAACTACAAAACCCAATGCTTTGAAATCTTGCAAATGTTTTAAGGTTATAAAGAACATAATAAATTTTTAGTCAAAATATATTTGCTTATCCCCTCCAAAAAATTGATGACGTCAGCTCAAAAGTTTGCCGTATAATCCTATTTAAAATTTACAAAATATGATGAATCTCTTCTTGTAATTTATCATTCCATTCATATTTTTTGGATTCGGATATACAGGGTGACTCAAAAAATTTAATGAATGCGCAAATTTATTTTATTGATTTAATCAGGAACTACAAAACCGAATGCTTTGAAATCTAATGTGAAAAAAAACATAATAGGCATGCAGTCGTCACGTTTCCGATAGCGAGGGAAGTACTGTCTAAACTCTTTGGACCAATTTTTTTAATTTTCCTATTTCTCCATTTCTCAATTTTTCAATGTTTCAGTTTGGGATTTTTTCACTGTTTTGATTCTTTAATTGGAAAATTAAATTTGTAATGGACGGAAGTCCATTTTTAGGTTTTTCAATATTTCAGCTTTGGAATTTTGCAATATTTCGTTTCTTCAATTTTTCAAATTTTTGATAGTGTGTTTTCTCGGTTTTTAAATTTTTCGATATTTTAATTTTTCAGTTTTTAAAGTTTTAGGTTTTTAGATTTCTCACTATCTCGACTTTTCGATTTTTCAGTTCCATGATTTTTCAATTTGGCGAATTTTTAATTTTTAGATTTTTTGATCTCGATCATTCAATTTTCTAAGTTTTCAGGCTTAGATTTTTTTTGTCCTTCAATTCTTGGATTTTTAAAATTTTTGTTTTTTAAATTTTCCTATTTATCAACTTACTGGGATTTCAATGTTTTGATTTTTTGATTGTTCAATTTCTCGATTTTTTGAATTTTCAGTTTTTGATACGATTTTTTTTTCAAAAATTTTCAGTTTTTCAATTTATTAACTTTACGATATTTCAGTTTTACGATTTTAAATTTTTTTTATTTTTCAGTTTTCAATTTTTGACGTTTCTAAATTTTTCGATTTTTCAATTTTTCAATTCTTTCTTCAATTGTGATTCTTCAATTTTTCGATTTCTGGATTTTTCAATGTTTCAGTTTTGGATTTTTTTCACTTTTCCGATTCTTCAATTTTCTTCCCATTTTTCAGTTTTTCAAGATTTCAGTTTTGAATTTTTTCACTTGTTCAATTTTTCAATTTTCCGTCCATTTTTCATTTTTTCAGTATTTCAGTTCTGAGATTTTACAATGTTTCGGTTCTTCAATTTTTCCATTTTTTGATGTTTCGATTTCTCGGTTTTTATAGGTATTTTAATTTTTCAATTTTTAAGTTCTAGATTTTCCGTTAATTTTTCTGTTTCCTTGATGTTTTGATTTCTCGATTATTCGATTTTTCAAGTTCTCGGTTTAGATTTTTTGGTTTTCCAATTCTTCGATTTTTAAATTGTTTAATTTTTAGATTGTTCAATTTCTCGATTTATAGATTTTTTAATTTTTCGGTTTACCGATTTTTTTCATTTAAAATGTTTCAATTTTTCAATCATTAAGTTTTCGATTTTTCAATTTTGGTGTAATCTGAAAACGTGAAACTTAAAAATGAAAGAAAAACTAAAAATGGGAAACTAAATCGGGAAATCAAAACACTGAAAAATCGAAAAATTTAAAACGACAATTGAAAACTGAAAATCTAAAACCAGGAAGTCGAAAAATCGAAATATTGAAAAATCCCAAAACTGAAATATCCAAAAACTGAGAATCTAAAGAATCGAAAAATTGAGCAATCGAAAAATCAAAAAAGTAAAGTCGAAAAATCGAAACCTTCAAAAATCGAAAAATTGAAAAATCACGAATCTGAAAATTCGAAAAATTAAAGAATTGAAGAACAGGAATATCGAAACCCTCGAAAGTCAAGAAATGGGAAAATCAAAACATCGATTAATTGAAAAATCTAAAAATTGAGAGTTTATAAAAGTCAAATTTGAAAAATTAAAAAATCGAAAATTTGAAAAAACGACAATTGAAAAACAGAAAATCTAAAAATCGATTGATTAAGAAATGGAAACATTTGAAAAATTCGAAAACTTGGAGAAATTGAAATATGGAAGAACTGAAATGAAAAATCGGGAAATCGAAAAATTTTAAATTTAAAAATCGAAAAATTGGACAAACGACAATTGAAAAACAGAAAATCTAAAACCCGGAAGTCAAAAAATCGAAAGATTAAGAAATCGAAACATTTGAAAAATGGAAATATGGAAGAGCTGAAATGAAAAATCGAGAAATCAAAAAATCTAAAATTTAAAAATCGAAAAAGTAAAAAATCAACAAGAAGTCAAAAATGGAAAAGTCGAAGAACAGAAATATTGAAAAGTGGGGAAGTCGAAAAATCGAAAGATTAAGCAATCGAAAAAGTAAAAAAATCGACACATCGAAAACTCCAGAAGCCAAAAATCGAAAAATCGAAGAATCGGAATATTGAAAAATCCCAAAACTGAAATATCCAAAAAATGAGAACATACAAAGTCGAAAAATTGAGCAATCGAAAAATCCAAAAAGTGAAGTCGAAAAATCGAAACCTTAAAAAAACTAAAAAATGAAAAATCAAAAATTTTTCGATAGGTATTTTAATTTTTCAATTTTTAAGTTCTAGATTTTCCGTTAATTTTTCTGTTTTCCTTGATGTTTTGATTTCTCGATTATTCGATTTTTCAAGTTCTGGGTTTAGATTTTTTGGTTTTCCAATTCTTCGATTTTTAAATTGTTTAATTTTTAGATTGTTCAATTTCTCGATTTATAGATTTTTCAATTTTTCGGTTTACCGATTTTTTTCATTTAAAATGTTTCAATTTTTCAATTATTAAGTTTTCGATTTTTCAATTTTGGTGTAATTTGAAAACGGTATTAATAATACATTTAGGCGAATAAACTAATAGACGGGCTTGATAAGCCTCGTTTGCTCTACAGTGTCTAAATTGTGTTTGAATAGTATAATAATTATCTCGAATATTAAAATTAATATGTCAAAAGAATACGAGAAATGATTATTCTGTGCTGAAGGAATGTTGTGGGCCGCCTGTCATCAATTATCATTATTTTTCATTATCGGCTTACGATGTTTTTATGACCAACGTCCGGTAGATTTAAAGAAGAATTGCTGGTTGCGTTTAAGACAACAAATGGCGCCCAATTCAAATTTGTCTCTCGTCTAGCGTTCCCCCTTAATAGATCGCAACGATCTTTAATTAAACAAAAACAAAAACAAACCCGTTTAAATGTCAAAAGCATGAAATGTGTAATTTGGCATTTCAACAGCGATTTGCAGAGAAAGTGAATGCATGAGTCGGCTTTTCGTTCCAGAACGTCTTTGCCTATTCTTCGGATTAATTAATTTCATATACAATTAAAATTCCGTCCGTATGCACTCAATTAGCGGGGATTTTTCATCCGTTGCAACAGTTGGAAGAAAAGTGCGCCATTACGTAAGCGCGACTTTATTTTTTCATCAATTGGCCCATAAACAGGTCCGTACCGCATTAATTTAGAGTTTATTTACCTGATCAAATCCTCAGTTCGATCACGTAGCGTGACGACGCAATTATTTTTAGCGAGGTTGGGGCTCCATCTTCTAATGACCTTAACGAGAGAATTATCAATCAGCTTTTATTTTTAAGATAAGGTCGCTTTCGCTTTCCTAATCGTTGAAGAGCGAGCGATGCAATCTAGATAAAATAAACTCAGCGTTCAGGTGAATGCCATTGTGTTTGGTATAAGAGATAGCACCGTGGTGCTAATAAAATGCGATGATTGTGCGTTGCGGTACTAATCTATACTTTGGGTTTTGTTTTTAGTCGCTTCAAGGAAAAGTCAACAATAATGACTATGTTGGAAGCGACGAGGATGATGACCCGGAGTACAGTTGATATGGAGCTTCCCACATGAATACGTCACGATCGGTCTTCGGATTGTGTCTATTGAAATTTGTTCTATTTTTGTCTTATTATTAGTCACCGAGTAAAAAACTTGTTTAAATTATGCACAATCGCAGCGTGCAGTAGGCGGCGATTAAAGTTTAACAGTTGCGAGCACTCTAATTGCTTTTATCTTTTTTTTTCTTTCGTACTATGAAGACTTTAAAGGCGTCGTTGTTGTGATGGCGGTTTTCTATTTGCTCTTTCGTGTCGACTTACAACAAGGTTGAATTCTCATAGGCTGTTATTATAGACTCATTATGACTTTAGTACAATACACACTACACACATTAGTTAATTATGCTACAATTACATTAAAATAACAATGAAGTGGTCTTAATAACTCGTTATAAACGAAAGCTGTCGTCATTTTTGTTTAACGTGATACGTTTTATGGTTGGCACTGCTGTTACAACAGAGACACACTTTCAGTTTAGTCCGATTTACTGGAAGAAGACAGATGAGTGAGAACTGACGTTTTAATAGGGTGAGAAAGTGGTTTTATAGTGAGAAACAAACTCAATTGGCTTATTACGTTATCTTTTTATGGTGCTCGGTGATATTTTGGCTTTTTAATAACAACCTGATTACGCAAAACACTCGAAAGTCACCGATCGTTCATGCGAAATGTTCAGATTTATTAATAAATGGGGCCTCATAGAGATCACCATCAAAATTCGACTACAAAAGATAAAGTTTGTACTAATAAAATTGGTCGAAGGTTATAAGGTTACAAGTTTTTACAAGATTAATACGGACAAAATCCGTTTTATCTTAACAAGTACTAGGCCCGCCCACCCACCCTTCACTTTCTTAGAAGGTATGTCATTTGCCAAAATCAGTCTTATCTTACCAAGTACTAGCCCCGCCCACCCGCCCCTATTTTCTCAGACGATATGTCATTTTCTAAAATAAGACTTGTGTTAGCAAGTACTAGCCCCGCCCACCCGCCCTTTATTTTCTGAGAGCGTAGAACTTGCTAAGATAAGTCCTATTTTGGCAATGACTGATTTTACCCCTATTAAATTTGTAAAAACTTGTTAAATTGCAAATTTATTTTTTAACAACTCAATCATTAACTTTTTTGAGTCATCCTGTTTAAGCAAATCTAAAAAATATGTTTGCAGTGATACAGACTGATCATATTTTGCATATTTTAGATAGGTAGTATTTATCCGGCAAAATTTTGAGATGATGTCATCAGTTTTTTGGAGGGGATATATTTTGATTAAAAAATTGTTTTATAATTTTGATTTTTTTCGAAAAATCTGGACGTTTCGGGTGGAAACTCAACACGGATTGCAAAATACATATTTCTCTACAAAAATTTACCATGTTCAAAAAATTTTTAATTTTTTCTGGAAGAAATATTGGAGTTATCAAAGAAATGAAAGCGGAAATGACTTCTGCGGCCCGAAATCTACAAGAAACTGGATTTAGTGAAATTTCGAAAATTTTGTTGAAAATTGGTCGAAAATTGGACGGATTTTGCATATTTTTGAATATTTCAAAAGACGATTCTGGAAAAACCATTCGATTTATCGAAGAAGTGAAAGCGGATATGATTTCTGCGGCCCGAAATCTACAAGAAAATGGATTTAGTGAAATTTAGAAAATTTTGTTGAAAATTGGTCGAAAATTGGGTGGATTTTGCATATTTTTCAATGCTTCAAAGGACGCTTCTGGAAAAACCATTCGAATTATCGAAGAAGTGAAAGCGGATATGACTTTTGCGGCCCGAAATCTACAAGAAAATGTATTTAGTGAAATTTCGAAAATTTTGTTGAAAATTGGCCGAAGATTGGTCGTATTTTGCATATTTTTGTATATTTCAAAGGACGATTCTGGAAAAACCATCCGAGTTATCGAAGAAATGAAAGCGGATATAACTTCTGCGGCCCGAAGTCTACAAGAAAATGTATTTAGTGAAATTTCGAAAATTTTGTTGAAAATTGGCCGAAAATTGGGTGAATTTTGCAAATTTTTATATACTTCATAGGACGATTCTGGAAAAACCATTCGATTTATCGAAGAAGTGAAAGCGGATATGACTTCTGCGGCCCGAAATCTACAAGAAAATGTATTTAGTGAAATTTCGAAAATTTTGTTGAAAATTGGTCGAAAATTGGGTGGATTTTGCATATTTTTATATATATCAAAGGACGATTCTGGAAGAATCATTGGAGTTATCGAAGAAATGAAAGCGGAAATGACTTCTGAGGCCCGAAATCTACAAGAAAATGTATTTAGTGAAATTTCGAAAATTTTGAAAATTGGTTGAAAATTTTGCATATTTTTATATAGTTCAAAGGACGATTCTGGAAGAACCATTGGAGTTATCGAAGAAGTGAAAGCGGATATGACTTCTGCGGCCCGAAATCTACAAGAAAATGTATTTAGTGAAATTTCGAAAATTTTGTTGAAAATTGGTCGAAAATTGGGTGGATTTTGCATATTTTTCAATGTTTCAAAGGACGATTCTGGAAAAACCATTCGAGTTATCGAAGAAGTGAAAGCGGATATGATTTCTGCGACCCGAAATCTACAGGAAAATGTATTTAGTGAAATTTCGAAAATTTTGTTGAAAATTAGAAGAAAATTGGGCGGATTTTGCATATTTTTGAATATTTCAAAAGACGATTCTGGAAAAACCATACGATTTATCGAAGAAGTGAAAGCGGATATGACTTCTGCGGCCCGAAATCTACAAGAAAATGTATTTAGTGAAATTTCGAAAATTTTGTTGAAAATTGGTCAAAAATTGGACGGATTTTGCATATTTTTCAATATTTCAAAGGACGATTCTGGAAAAAAAACCATTCGAGTTATCGAAGAAGTGAAAGCGGATATGACTTTTGCGGCCCGAAATCTACAAGAAAATGTATTTAGTGAAATTTCGAAAATTTTGTTGAAAATTGGTCGAAAATTGGGTGGAATATGCATATTTTTATACACTTCAAAGGACGATTCTGGAAGAACCATTGGAGTTATCGAAAAAATGAAAGCTGAAATGATTTCTGCGGCCCGAAATCTACAAGAAAATGTATTTAGTGAAATTTCGAAAATTTTGTTGAAAATTGGTCGAAAATTTTGCATATTTTTATATATTTCAATGGGCGATTCTGGTCGAAAATCGGAAAATCCGATAATCCAAATAATTTGAAAATTGGAAAATCGAGGAATTGAAAAATGAAAATTTTGAAGAAGGAAACGAACGAAAAATTGTAAAATAGGAAGAAACATTGAAAAAAAAATTAAGGAAACAAAAAATTATGAATAAAATCGGGAAACTGAAAAATAAAAATAAAGAACTGAAAACTGAAAAAACAAAATACTAAAATATCAAAAAATTAAAATTTGAGGAACTGAAAACGCGAAGAATGAAAAATTGTAATATCGAAAAATTGCAAAATTGAAAAGTTTCAAAACGAAAAATTCAAAAAACGATAAATTTCAAATTTCAAATTAGGGTCGGTTTATTTAACTTATTAAAATATAGAATGTGAGCCCGTGATTGGTTAAAACATGCACGTTGCATAGGAACGGACCTCAATTAAAATTGATCGCGATTAACTTTTAATTCGCTTTCCATAAACCGGATCTCAAAGCTGCAAAAACGAAAAATTATGAAACCGAAACTTTGAAAAATGAAAGAAAATGAAAAAACATATCAACAACTGGTAAATATAAAACCAGATTTTTCGAAAAATTATAAGATTTGATTTTGATCACAAGTATAGACTCATGATATTTTGCACGTTTTGGATAGGACTTATTGGCCAAAAGTTTGAGATGACGTCATCAGTTTTTTGGGAGGGGATACAACCTTAAAATGTTTACAAGATTTCGGAGCAATCGGTTTTGCAGTTTCAAAGTTATATTGCAAAATATTGTTATTCAGTTTTGAATTTTTTCCAAAAATTCTGGATGTCGAGAGTGAAAATTCGCCACAAGTTTATAAAATTTAAAAAAACAGACACACAGAGACTTTCTTTGTTACAGTTTGTTTTTAGAAGTATTATAAGTTTTCATTTTCACAAACTAATAACCCGTCATCTACACTTTCCTTAAATCTTGTAAACGTAGCACTTTCACAGGAAACGATCTACTTGTTTCATTCAGTTACATAAAACATTTGTCTTCATTCATTAGGCACTTATTCATGACGTTCCCATAGTTATTA
Source organism: Zophobas morio (assembly GCF_036711695.1). Lineage (NCBI taxonomy): Eukaryota > Metazoa > Arthropoda > Insecta > Coleoptera > Tenebrionidae > Zophobas > Zophobas morio. The sequence continues at coordinate 15,488,994 of NW_026972131.1, forward strand.
AAAATCACCGCATTTAATTACAATATCGCAATCCGTTCCAAAACTACACCTCGAAGGCTGTAGCCTTTTCCAAGGCGATCCTCGACTTATCGATCTAGTACGTCACGCCCGGTGAAAGAAAAACTAATCAATAACCCCGCAGCTAATTGCGAGCCACACTTCCAGAACACCTGTATGCCAGAGAATATCTAAAAGCGGATATCCACACCTTCCAGGACTATCCCTAACAAGCACCACTATTGATTATTCCTAAACACGCGTTTTATAATGGCTTTACAGGTGCAGCGAAGCCTTTACTAGGTCGTTCAACTGAATCTATTTCCGGATTTGATAGCTAGCGTATGAATTGCATGCTTAAATGGGCATTGTGGATGCTCAACCAAGTTCCGGTACGATTCCCCGAGAAAACTTAGCTTTTCGGATTTTTAAAAGTGCGTCGTCTCTGGTTTCGCAGGAAATGCGATCACCTTCCACTTCGCAATCCGATATTCTAGCTAGAGGATCATGTCGCTGGGTTGTATAACTCACGTTCCCATGACTAGTGCACATATTTTTGATCGTGGGATAGGCCGACCGAAATAATTACGTAAAAGGGGATTTTCGTTGTATATTAACACCTTATTACAATAGGAAAACTAGTCGAGTTGCAAAAATAAAACAAAGCCTTTGGCACTCTCCTCCGCTGGTTCTTAATTAAAATCAAAAGTTCAAGCTAAATCTATGCCATGCCATCAACCTTTCTTGCCGGAGGTGCGGACCGGTCTGCCTTGGAAGGTCATTTAAAAAAACGGCACGTTACAACTGTCATTTAGAGAATTAAAAAGTGGCAGTTGCTGCAGTGACACAAACCTAGAAAATCTTGCGCCATGTCAGCAGACTCCGTGTTTACACTGGAGCATGTGTGGAGCAGACTTGGGGTAACTTCGAACACGTGTGTTCTACCCCAACCAGTAACACGCACATGGCAACAGTAATTCTCGTTAGTCAATAAAGTGATGTCCATTCAAAGACTTTTATTTTTAAGGTTGGTATGACCTTGCCCTTGTCGATGAAGTGTCGTCTAGGGGAAATTTTCTTTAACCAATCGATATTAATGGCCTGTCATTTATCAGCTAAGTAGTCGTACAAAGACCGGATTGTTGCGTACCTTTTTTTGCTCCTCACTCAACAATAAGTAATTTAATTATGTAACGAGATAATAATACTCGTTCGGCGAGTTGTATGTTATGGTAATTAAGTGCACCCATAAAAAGAGTGTGGTTATGTAATTCCGAATCGTGGCGTTTTTGAAGGCGGATGTTAAAATAATTACAGAGCGAGGGTTATTATTAATGTTACTTAATAACAGTCTGCTTTTTTTTAAGAAATTTATGTACCGATGCACACAACTGTGCATTTTTTCTCGATTTTTTCCGTAGATTAGTTTCGGTTGTGGTACAGTTAATTTCGCAGAATGGTTATTCGAGCTTAAATAAACAATCGGGTTTTGGGTACGTTTTTTAATTAGTTGCGACCACATGTGTACAAATTGAGGCAAAGTTTATAAACAAAGTATATCGCTACTATCATCACAACACTTGGTATTTTATTACCGCTCGCAAAACTCGGGCTACATGAACATGAATGAACTATCGATCCGCGTACTACACGCTTTCAGTAATTTATTGCCTCAACTATGGTGGAAAATTTGAAATCCTTTGAGGGGAGTTCTTAAAATAATTTCCGTGCTGGACCGTAAACATCGATGCCTTTAATTAAGCCAGCAGACTCACAGTAGGTGAGCTTTAAATAAAACATCAACCTTATTAGTAAATTATTTGTCCTTGTTTTTTTATAACGGCAATTTCGAAATGGCGCCCTTCCCAGTGTAATTTGTTCTTTGCAATGTCAGAGGTAACTGCTTGGTTATAAAAATCACTGGAGGGTATAGAACGAGCACGAAATGTGAGTGCATTTGCCGTCAATCTTCCAAAGGTTTTTTATTATTGTTATTACGTTATTGTAGTGCAAAACTGATATGTGATTGGCAGCATTTAATATCGATTTGTCGTAAATAATTAAACAATTTGGGAGGTGAACAACCGTCGATAAAGTAACAACCTAGTAGTAGACTTGTCAAAGTCGATAACGGTAAGTTGCATTTTTCCGAGTGCTGGGATTCATTATTCCGGTTTGAAAGGTCGCCTAACATTTATGGAAACCTCGGCCACAAGTGGACAAGTTAATTTTTTTCTTTTTGAATCTGTTATAAAACGTACTATAAATATACCTAGACATTAAGAAAAAATTTTAATGTGTTTGTTTATTCACACTTCGGGTCTAATTGATGAGCAACGACCTTGAAATTAAGATACAATAGAAATTTTGTTGTTTTTTGTTCATTTTGGGCTAGCCACCGTGTCTACAAGGTTTACCAAATTCGACTCCTGTAGTCCCAAACAAACAAATAAACAAACATTCCTTGTGCACACTTGTTAAGATTACAGCCACTTATCACAGTGTAAACAATTTAAATATTTTACAATTTACACGTTGTGTCATGTTCGTATTTGGACATTTATTTTTACGATTGACTGAAAATACCAAGTCGAACATACCACAAACTGGCCTGAAGTTATTTAGATAAGCGAACGTAACGTAGCGGATCTTCGCAAAGTCACACGAAGGGTCTATGTAAATTGCAGCAAAGTTAACTACTGATTGTGCTTGGCGAAGACATTTTCTCAAATTTTGGGGATTTCTGGAAATTTCTCCTTGAGAAATGAGTTTCGAGTAATACGCAGTCATTACAGGTAAAGGGGTGACCCTACTTAGGAGTGGTACCTGATTTTATTATTCGCTGCAGTTTACATGCCATAAAAATTTACAACATGGGCTGGGGAAGATTAACGGATTAGTTCCGCTGCAGTTTATATGTGCCCATTTAAGGTCGATTTATAAGCTTGTCGCTGACGTTGCTGTTCGCCGTTGACGCTGCCGTTGAAAGTTGGCGCGCCGTTGTGGTGCCATTAGAGATGACCAACTTTTAACTTTCGCAGTTACGTTAAAATGGTAAATTTTTGTACGAAAGTATCGATTTTGCAATTAAGCTCCGCCCCTGAGTCTGACAACGAATGAACAACTCATCATAATTGAGCTTAGATGGATATGGGAGGGGCTTGATTTTGCCTTGTTTTTTTCCTAATACACATAGTATTCTTAGAACAACACGATACTCAAAAACATGTTTTTAATTCGTTGTAAAGAAATAAGTATTTTGCAGTTAAGCTCCGCTCCTCAGCTTACGACTAATAAAAAAAAAGTCATCAGAATTGGGACCGGGTGGGTGGGCGGGGTTTATACATATTTTGTTTTTTTTAATATACATTTTTTCACAACAAGAAACTTAAAACATGGTTAAAATGGTACATTTTGCAAGGAAATATAGATTTTGCAATTATGGGGCGGAGCCTAATTCCAAAATCGATATTTCCTTATACAAATTTTCCATTTTAAACATGTTTTAAGTTTCTTGTTGTGAAAAAACGAGTATGTATATTAAGAAAAAAGAGCAAAATATGTACAAAGCCCGCCCACCCACCCGGTCTCAATTCTGATGATTTTTTTTATTCGCCGTTAAGCAAGTGGGCAGACCTTAACTGCAAAATACTTATTTCTTTACAAACAATTAAAAAGTGTTTTTGAGTATCGTGTTGTTCAAAGAGTACCATGTGTATTAAGAAAAAAAGGGAAAATATAAACCCCTCCCGCCCACCCCAACTCGTTTGAGATGAATTTTTTATTTTTAGAAACTTAAACCACGTTCAAAATGGTCCACTTTTGTAAGGAAATATGGATTTTCCAATTAGGCTCCGCCTCTCGGTCTGACAACGAATGAACTACTAACTCATCACAATTGACCTTGAGAAGGATATGGGCGGGGCTTGATTTTTGGCTTGTTTTTTTCTTACTACACATAGTATTCTTTGAACAACACGATACTCAAAAACATGTTTTTAATTTCGTGTAAAGAAATAAGTACTTTCCAGTTAAGCTCCGCCCACTTGGTTAACGGCGAATAAAAAAAAATCATCACAATTGAGATAGGGCGGGTGGGTGGGGCTTATATTTTGCCTTTTTTTTTAATATACTTAGTCGTCTTTTCAGAACAAGAAACTTAAATCATGTTTAAAATGGTAAATTTGAGGGAAATATCGATTTTGCAATTACGCTCCGCCCCACGATCTGACAACGAATGAAAAATTCATCACGTTTGAAATCGAGACGGATGGGTGGGGCTTCTTTTTTGGTTTTCATTTTTAATGAATACATTTAGTTTTCTTTGTCTAACACGATTACTTAAACATATTCCATATGGTAATTTATCGTAGAAAAATAAGGATTTTAATTTTACAATTAAGCTCCGCTCCTCGGCTTACGACGAATAAAAAAAAAATCATCAGAGACCGAATGGGTGGGCGGGGTTTATACATATTTTGCCTTTTTATTTAATATACATTTTTTCACAACAAGAAACTTAAAACATGGTAAAATGGTACATTTTGCAAGGAAATATGGATTTTGCAATTATGGGGCGGAGCCTAATTGCAAAATTGATATTTCCTTATACAAATTTTCCATTTTAAACATGTTTCAAGTTTCTTGTTGTGAAAAAATGGCCATGTATATTAAGAAAAAAAGCAAAAACAGAAGCCCCGCCCACCCACCCGGTCTCAATTCTGATGATTTTTTTTTATTCACCGTTAAGCAAGTGGGCGGAGCTTAACTGCAAAATACTTATTTCTTTACAAATAATTAAAAACTGTTTTTGAGTATCGTGTTGTTCAAAGAGTACCATGTGTATTAAGAAAAAAAGGGAAAATATAAACCCCACCCACCCACCCCAACTCATTTGTGATGATTTTTTTATTTTTGGAAACTTAAACCACGTTCAAAATGGTTCACATTTGTAAGGAAATATGGATTTTGCAATTAGGCTCCGCCCCTACGTCTATCAACGAATAAAAACTGCGAGGCAAGTATGGGTGGGGCGTAATCTTTGGCTTTAATTTTGTCATAATATACATGTATTCTTTCATTCTTCGAATAACACATACTCAAAAACATGATTTTTATTTCTTTTAAAGAAATAAGTATTTTGCAGATAAGTTCCGCCCACTTGGTTAACGGCGAATAGAAAAAATCATCACAATTGAGATAAGGCGGGTGGGCGGGGCTACATTTTGCCTTTTTTTCTTAATGTGTGTAGACTTATTTCGACAACAAGAAACTTAAAACATGTCTAAAACGGTAAATTTGTATAGGGAAAGATTGATTTTGCAATTGCGTTCCGCCCCTCGGTTTGACAACGAATAAAAAATTCGTCACGACTGAGATCGAGACGCATGGGTGGGGCTTCTTTTTTGGTTTTCTTTTTTAATTAATACATTTAGTTTTTTTTATATAACACTATGACTTGAGAACATATTTCACATGGTAATTTTTCGTAGAAAAATAAGGATTTTACAATTAAGCTCCGCCCCTCAGCTTTCGACGACTAAAAAAAATCATCAGAATTGAGACCGGGTGGGTGGTTAATATACATAGCCATCTTTTCACAACAAGAAACTTAAAACATGGTTAAAATGGTACATTTTGCAAGGAAATATGGATTTTGCAATTATGGGGCGGAGCCTAATTACAAAATCGATATTTCCTTATACAATTTTGAATTTTCCATTTTAAACATGTTTTAAGTTTCTTGTTGTGAAAAAATGGCTATGTATATTAAGAAAAAAAGCAAAAATAGAAGCCCCGCCCACCCACCCGGTCTCAATTCTGATGATTTTTTTTATTCACCGTTAAGCAAGTGGGCGGAGCTTAACTGCAAAATACTTATTTCTTTACAAAAAATTAAAAACTGTTTTTGAGTATCGTGTTGTTCAAAGAGTACCATGTGTATTAAGAAACAAAGGGAAAATATACACGTTCAAAATGGTCCACTTTTGTAAGTAAATATGGATTTTGCAATTAGACTCCGCCCCTATGTCTATCAACGAATAAAAACTGCAAGGCAAGTATGGGTGGGGCGTAATCTTTGGCTTTAATTTTGTCGTAATATACATGTATTCTTTCATTCTTTGAATAACACGATACTCAAAAACATGATTTTTATTTCTTTACACGAATTTGCAATTGAGCCCCGCCCCTCGATCTGACAACAAATGAAAAATTCATCACAATTGAGAATTGAGATCGGAGCGGGAATGGGTGGGGCCTAATTTTTGGCTTTATTCACGACACTCAAAAGCAACGTCAGTGGGAATAGCAACTTCAACGTCAACAGCAAGTTTATAAATCCCACTTTTGACGGAACCTTCCTTGTCCCTAAAGCAAAATCAATTTAAAAAATCATCAATTTTAGTGGGACAAATATGTCATTTTTAATACCAATAATAAAGGTAGTATCGCAGCCAACTCAAACTAGTTTTTTTTTCGCTTTAGTGATTTTGAAAATATTTCTATAGTTCTTTTGAACAGTAATGTGTTTCTAGAGGTTTTCTCCGGTGTGGATCACTTTCAGTACTCATTTAATTGAAACAGACAATGAAATTAAAGTCATTCGTTCGTTGTAGACACTAATTAGTGATAACCATCAGTCTTTTCACGAGGCACGAAACAAGTATAAAAATAATTTCTCAAAGCTGTTAGTACATAGAAAAAGTATACAGAGGTGATAGAGCAAGACACGAAATTCATAAAATCGTAATGTGGAAAGGTGGCGTAAAAAGCGCATTGAGGATGAATCGTGCGACTATAAACTCCGATTTTATGTTGCTGTTTAAGATTAAACATTCACTGTAGTTGCAGTTTTTTCCATACATGAATTTTAAAATCCATAACCCGTACACAATCCCCCAAACACCAATTAATTCAAATAATCATCTTCATCCCGTCATAGCCTAGATTGTCTCTGGCGCCACTCGACCCATAAAAATTTCATCCACCCCGAAAGCTCCACATTCGGATGCATCTGCCCGTCCCACATATTTACATAATGCAACAATCATACGAAATGGAAGGTCGTCATTTTTATATCAACATAAAAAACGAAAAGAGGGAAAAACAAAGACATAAAACATAACAATCGCGAAGGTGAAGTCGTCGCTCCGATTTATCCTCGCATAAAACTACCATTCATCTTTATCAGTCACCGCTTATATCAACAAAAATGCGTTTTCGCGGAAGCGCTATAGTAAAAATTTCTCTGACACAGTGGCACAAACATCGTTATCGCACGGACTCACCGCACTTTTTTCACTACAACGTAAAAAAGTGCCTTACGCTCAAATAGTAACAAAACAACGACCCTTCCAATTAAATTAAACGAACTCACCCCTGATTATCCGCGAAAGCTCACACAAGCTTTTCCCAAACTAGACACAAAGAAACACAATCACTAACGCGACGAAAGCGGTGCACCGTACTGCAACGAATCTAACGAACTGTTCCACTCCACTCGTTTGTTGTTGTGTGTATGAAGCAACTACCGCCAGCGACCAGCAGGAAAGCTCTTGGGTGGGAAATACCCTCTCAGCTCATCAGCTTACAACTGAACTTGTGGGCAACGAAATCAACAAGCGCAAGCGTACGCTGATAATTTTTTTATCGATCACTCACGTACTGCATGCGCGTCTCTGTCTTACGAACGCCCGGAGGCAGGCCGTCTCCGTCCCGCCGACCGCTGGGGGTGGTTTTCGGTTTTGGCGGGTTTGTGCAGCCTCGTGCCCGGAGTGAGTTTTATTGCGGAGATGGGGTTTATGGCGACGCTGTTTCCGTCAGGGGTTTTTTTAGTGGATGAGAGGTCGTCAAACTGGAGCGTTTTTAAATTATTATATTGTTTTAATTATTTTTGTATTTCGTGAACTTTCCGAAATAAACCCTTTTTTTTTTGGTTCGTTTCTTGCTTAATGTTATAAAAGGAAAAGGAAAAACATAAACACAAGCCAGTCTTCAGTTTGTATCAATTTATTTATGTTATTTTTGTTTTAATACATAAAAGCACAATTGTGTGCATAGGCAACCCAACATACATCAATCCGTCAACTTGCCTATTGCGAAAACGCACTTATTAACTATGATTATTATTAATTACTGCATCAAATTGCAGTAATAATACAGAGGTACTATTTAAAAATAATATACCAGTTATATTTCGTATTTATATCACCCAATGTGTAGCTTATCAATTTTTAAATTTTTCACTTTGCAGTTTTTGGATTTCCAGTCTTCCGATTTTTAAAATTTCTTTAATTTTAAATATTTCTATTTCATAATCCATATTTTTTTTTGATTTTTCACTTTTTCGATTCTTTAGATTTTTCGTTTTTTATTTTTGATTTCTCAATTTTACAATTTCTCGACTTCCAAAATTTTCAGTTTTTCGTTCCTTCAATTTTTCGGTTTGCATCAGTTTTTCAATTTGGCAATTTTTCACTATTACAGATTTTCATTTTTTTCTAAATTTTTCAAGATTTTCCAAAATTTAAATACTTCAAGAATCTCTGAGATTTTTGAAATCTCTAGAATCTCTACAATCCCTAAGATTTGTAAGACAATAATTAGGGTGTTCAAGACCTCTAGCGTTTTTAAGATTTATAAAATTTAAAAAAAGATTTTTAGATTTTTATGATTTTTGTTTTCTTTAGAGTTTTTGGAATCTTTAAAATCTTTGGCATTTTAAGAGTTTACGTGATTTTGACAAGTTTAAAATCTTTGGATTTTTAGAATTTGCTAAACCTTTTAGAATCTTTGAAATATTTGAAAAGAAACATTTACACACTTTTTACCATTTGAGTCCTTAGAGCTCTTGGAGTCTTTAGAATTTTTAAGGTCCTTTAGAGTCTTTAAAATCTTTAGAATCTTAGAGTCTTTAGAGTATTTAGAGTTTTTAGTCTTTAGAGATTTTCCAATCTTTGAAAATTTAAGATAGTTTGGAATTACTAGAAATTTTATAAAGTTTAGAATTTTTACAATTTCTAGAATCATTACCTCCAGGTTTTTTAAAATTTTTAAGATTTTCTCAGATCTTTCTTGTATTTAAAACTTTAGAACCATAGTTTATTTAGTATCTTTAGTGTCTTTACAATTCGCAATTTCTAGTGTATGGAATCTTTAAGGTCTTATGATAAGCTGGAATCTTTAGAATCTTTGGAAGTTTTTAAACCTATGGAATCTTTCAAGTCAGTAAAAATACTAAAATCGTTAGAATCTTTGGCCTTTTAAGAATTCTCCCGATTTTTACAAGTTTTAGAATCCAAAGATCTTTGGAATTTCTCTAGAACCTTTAGAACTTTTGAAATATTTGAAACACATTTTTAAAAATCTAACTTTTGAGTCCTTAGAGTCTTTAAATTCTTTCTGAATCTTTCGAATCATTGGAGACTTTGGAATCTTTAGAACCTGTACTAGAATCTTAAGAATCACTTCAGCGTCTCTAGAATTTTAAACATTTTTAGATCTTTAGGATTTTTAGCATCTTTTCAATTTTAAATATCTAGACTTTGTGGAATCTTCGGAATTTTTTAATCAGAATTTTTAAATGGTCCGCTTCTATAGCAGTCCTTAGAGGTTTTGGCGTCCTCGAAACTCTTAAAACGTTTGAATAGATTAGAATATTTAGGACTTTCACAATATTTGGATTTTTTTTTAATATTGTTCATATTTTAGATATATTCATCATTTTTGAAAGAGGATAAACTTTCCCATAACTTTAAAACGTTTGTTAACAGGAAAGTACGGATTTATAAATAACACAATTTAGTATAATCAAGTTGGCTGAGTGGTCTAAGGCGCCAGATTAAGCTGCTTTTCTCGAAAGAGAGCGTGGGTTCGAATCCCACACCTGACAGTTTTTTTACGTCTGCATTTTGCCTAGACTGTATTTTGCGTTTAAATAGAACATATTTTAGTGTTAAGTTATTTATTGAGGACAGTTGTAAATATCTTTAGCATTATTTAATGAACAGAAACATTTTTTGTTGATAGATATATGATTATGACAATTTCACACAGTTTTCTACTGCTTCCAGATTCACAATTTTGGGACCGAGCTAGCTTGAAATTCGAAAATTTCGACCGAAAAGAGCACCGGAAATATTGTTCAAAAAATAAACATGTCTCAATCTGTTTCCGTCAGGGCTTTATTTAGTGGATGAGAGGTCGTCAAACTGGAGCGTTTTTAAATTATTATATTGTTTTAATTATTTTTGTATTTCGTGAACTTTCCGAAATAAACCCTTTTTTTTGGTTCGTTTCTTGCTTAATGTTATAAAAGGAAAAGGAAAGACATAAACACAAGCCAGTCTTCAGTTTGTATCAATTTATTTATGTTATTTTTGTTTTAATACATAAAAGCACAATTGTGTGCATAGGCAACCCAACATACATCAATCCGTCAACTTGCCTATTGCGAAAACGCACTTATTAACTATGATTATTATTAATTACTGCATCAAATTGCAGTAATAATACAGAGGTACTATTTAAAAATAATATACCAGTTATATTTCGTATTTGTATAACCCAATGTGTAGCTTATATTTCCGATATGTTGCTACAAAGTTCGACCGGGAGCGTGGCGCACTCCTGTAATCCAGCTTCTTGGAGGTCGGGTTCAGTGGATGGTTTGAGGTTGGGAGTTCTGTTGCAAAGCGTCTTACGTTGACTGGATGTCCACACTAAGATCGGCATCGATATGGGTACCCTGGGGGAGCTCGGGGTGTCCAGGTCGGCTAAGGAGGGGCGAACCGGGTCAGGGGGGAAACCCAACAGCCAAAAGTCCCCGTGTCGTTCAGTAGTGGGATCGCGTCTGGGAGTGGGAACTTTGTGACAGCCCAATCAATACAGCTAGACCTGGATCTTTTTGCACTTTTTTTCCAAAAATCAAAATTACTGTATATCTTTTTGACAATTAATAAGTCCACCGTGTATAATTAACGAAATTAAAATATTAATTTAACATAGTAGTCCCAGTGCAAACGTCACATCAGTTGCGGACGCAGAGGGCGCCACTAGTACTTGAATTTGTTGAATTTTCTACAAAAAAATTAACTAATTGTTTAAATTTTTATTGTGTATGTATAAGATACATATCTGAAATAGTTATTATTGATTAAATACATCTATATACAAATGTTTATATTTAATCAATAATCAATATCTGCAATGTCGTAGTTGTCAATTTATCCGCAAGAGGGCACCACACTGTCTGTCATTGCAAAAACCTAACCTCAATCATCGAAAGTTCGAGATTGTTCCCGAAACGCGACTCAGTATATAAATTCGTCAGTGTTAGTCATTCCATTCTGTGTAGTACGATGTCCGCTCCTGAGAATAAGCCCGAAATCGCGGGGATGCTGTGCGCGCCCCCCGAAGCCCCAGTCGCCGACGCGGCCGAAGTTCCGCAGCCGCGCCAACCCACCAGTCTGCAGGGCCTCCTGAAATTCGCTATGGACGCCACGAAAGCCGAGGACGCCCCCCACGAGCCCCACGTCCAGCCCATGGACGAAGCCCGGCGCAAGTTCCTGGAGCAGGCTTTGCACTCGCTTACCATCGACGTCATCGAGATTCTCCTGAAACAGATAAAAATCCTCGAGAACGTGGATGCTTTGGAAGAAGGGGGCGACGATTGTCAGTATAGGGTGGCTTTGGATACAATTTCGGACCACGTTTGCGACGTAGACACGGCCAACGATTTTCACAAAATCGGGGGTTTTGTGATCGTGGGGCCGTGTTTGAGGTGTAAGAGCCCCAAAGTGAGGGCTGAAGTGTGTAATTTGTTGGCGGAGTTGTGTCAGAATAATCCGTATTGCCAGAGGGTGGTTTTGGAGAATGGGATTATGCCGGTGTTGGTGGATCTTGTGGAGAACGATGGTGAGGTTGCGGTTGTCGTGAAGGCGCTGTATGCAATTAGTTGTATCGTGAGACAGAATTCCAGTGGGTGCGCGCAGTTGATTCAGTACAAAGGAGTGCAAATATTTTTCAAGGCGCTGCAGAGGAACGAGGAGAAAATTAATATTAAAATTTGCTTCTTGTTGCAAGCTTTGTGCAGCTCGCAACCGAATTTTAAGAGTAGGTTAATTTTTGTCGGGTACATTCCGGTGTTGTTTTCTTTAATCAAAGTTGAACCTAGAGGTAGTGATGAACACGTTCTGGGATTACTCTTGAAATTGATTGAAGACAACCCAAGTGCGATTTACGAGTGCAGGCAGAACAAACTCAACGCAAAAGAAATACTAGAAAACTATTTATCTACAATTAAAGGCAAAGAGGAGTACTCAAACGAAGAAGAATCTTGTAATTCAATTTACAACATTTTATTTGCACAGAATTAATGTATTATTTCCAATATATTTCTTGTATATATTTTTTCTAATACTAATAAACTTTGTTTAATCATAAAATGGCGCATCCTTTGTAACATAAACCTGTGTGCTAATATCAATTTAACATATTTAAAATTTCATCAAACTTAATTGATCTGATAACCAACTAAAAATCGTGCTTTTGCAAAAAGTGTCTGCAAATATCAAAACTGTTAATATCATAAAAACAACACGTGTACAGCAAGCACCAAACAAACAATTATTGCTGCGAAAAATTATTTTCCCATAAAAATATCCATTCTAACGAATTATTGCATATCCGTGAGGCGATTGAGGAGCATCTCAAACGCCTCACTCCCGAAACGTGAATGCCACATCTGGCTAATCAAAAAATTAGGCACTTGGTCGTAACCAAAAAACTGCGCTTCCTCGCACACGTTTAGAGCCAACTTCCAAATTACCTCTAAATTCGGAAAAATATTTTGATTCTCGGAGTTGTGCCTTTCCAGACCTTCCACACTAACTACAGTTGGGTACAAGTGTCTTAGAGATTGAAAATCAAAGTAGGAACAAAAGGTGGAGTCCTGTCGCGTCACTAAAATTGAACCTGGAAGAACAACATCTTTGATTACTTTCAGTACGTGATCTTTGATTGCTTGGATTTGGTCCTGGTTGTTTCTGTTGTGGCGATTTAAAGCTTCAAACCAGTAGGTTGGAGGAATATTCTAAAATTATACTTTAATACCGATTTTTTTTTAATAAAACGTGCTTACTTTAACTTCAGCTATACATAATATGGGTCTGTTGGCTTGAATTGGTCGTGCGCTATTGGTACACCCTTCTGGGTATGTATCTATGATGACTATAACCCCTGGTCCTCCTATTTTCTTATTGGTTTGATTGGATTTGAGGTGTTTTCGCGCCGTTGCGGCAACCACACTGTACATCACCTTCACGGTTTGTTTCTTAACACCTAAATAAATCGACAAGTCAAAAAACAAAAATCTAAATATTTTCAGTTAGAACACGCATTTTACCTCACTTATCCATAATCTGTTAAGTTAGCAATAAACAGGAGTTTTTTTAGTAACACAATACTTCAACTGAGTCATTTTTTTACCTAGAATGTTGGCCATGGTGTCCACATCATACCCCTTGCACCACCCCAGCAATATCCGAATCGAGTTCTTAAAATTACACCTCACATCCTGAAAAACCGAGTTCTCTCTAATGCTCTTCTTCTCGCAGCAGTTCTTGCATTTCCACTGGTAATAGTCAATGGTTTTCACTGGAATCCACTCCATCACTTTATTACAATCTTCATTAACTTTCGCGTTATTGCAAATCTGAGTGTTGGGAATCAAACCGAAGCTCTTCAGCCAGTAGATAAGCTCAGTTTCGTGTCCCGGAGTAAGCATCGAACGAATTACTTGATAATAGTAGCCCGGTTCGCTGAAACCCAATTAAATCATTACTTTCTGTATCAAATAATCAATGGGAGCACGCATATGCGGGCACTATTTTCACGTGCGAGCCCGCATGGGACGAAGAATGCATTGATTTTTTGTTGTTTAGGGAGATAAGTAGGGCGTAAAATGGGTTAAAAATCACAAAAAGAGCGTTTTCGCCTGGGATAATAAGCGCAACAAGTGACTTCGTGCTTACCTGTCGAACGAGTCAATTAACGACTTGTGAATGTTGTTGTTTTCGTCAGTCAATTTAATAACTTCGTTCATATTCAACAACTAACAACGTTTTATTAAACAGTAACAATTTTCAACGGAAATCACATCTTTTTATTGATTAAATAAACAAGAAAAGTTTATAAATGGCGGACGACAGATTTGTCACTAGACGGTACCACTACGGGTCGTAAAACACACTAAGTGGTACCCGCCGAGTCCGACAATGTAACAAATCACACACAAAATGACCAGTCGTCACAATTTCGTGCTCTTGTATAATAATTAGTCGTCGCAATTTTCGGATAATTGGACGATTTGAATTGATTTGAGCGCAGGCTTGGGGGAAAAGCGCTCGTTGGCGCCCCTGCGCTGGTGCCTAAAGTCCAAGGTCGCGGACCGAGTGACAAACGTCAATTTCGGAACTTGTTTTGACAAAATGTTTTCCGTTTAGAAACCCTCCCAAATTCTCAGAAAATGGCATTCAACCCCTTGACAGAAGCCGAGTGCGGGCAGAAAAACCCCCTCGCCCGTTTGACGTCGCACATCACCCACGATCACGCTTTCGCGGAGGCCCACGGCCATGCCTTCCCCAGCAGTTCGGACCAATTGGTTGAGCAGTTCCTGCAGGAGACCAAGACGATGCCCCAGAGCTTCCGCATGGACGGTACGCGCCCCCCGACCTTTCCATCCCCCATTAACCGAGTTCTTGTAGATTTGATGCGAGAGATGCACGAAATCGAGTCGCAACGATCGGCCGTGCCCCCCATCCCGGCCTCCACCATCAAGGACCAGATTCACGACGATGCCTGGGCCTTGCAGTACATAGAAGATGGGAAAGTCTTTCACGTAACTGTGAGTAGATTTTTGCTTTGTCATGACTTGAAGGTTATTTTGAAGGATAACGTAAACAACGAGGCGATTTGGGCAGAGATTTCGTCGCAGGAGCAGAGTAATACGTTCCAGGACGAGTGGGGTGGTGAGTGTTTTCAGGATGGGGTACCAGGCCCGAGTAGGATGAACGAGGCGCAGCAGAGCGCCCAAGAACTAGTGGATGATGTGGAAGATCCAAAGTTTGTTTATTCGAAGGTTTGTTAAAGAGTTTTGTTGTGTGCGCTCAGTACAAGTTTTTTTAGTTTATGAGGTTCATGCGACAAGTTGGCGATGGCGACGTTAATTTGGAAGATGGGAGGTTGACTGAAGCAGAGGCCGAATCTTGGAGTAAAGAGTTTCTTCAAAATAATAACGAAGCAGAGGTCGAGAATATAAGTAAAAAATGGGGGAAGGATTACGGTGAGAATTGATTTTTGTGTTTATTTGGGGATTAGTTTTATTGCTGAATAATGAAAATGGGATTATTTACTACTGTTTTGATTTTGCAAGTCTAGTAGCGTGGTGATAAGGAGTATTTGATTGATAAGAAAATTCGCTTTTTGTTTTGAACTTTGACGTTTGACGTTTCTGGAGTGAAAATTTATGATTTTGTCGTAAGAGGCGCTGACGTGCTTGATCACTAGATCAAACAAAAACGTGGTAGTAGTAACTTTTGTATTTTCAGTGTGGTATACGTGGTGCGCGCTCAAAGCAATTTGAAGCGACAAGACAAATCCCTATCTGTTTGTGCCTAAAATGTATCAATCGCGTCGTTTCTACTTTGTAAGATATTTTCAGTTTAATAAATTTTTTCGTGCGCTTGGATTTAGTCAAGCCACGGCCAACTGTATTAATACATATGGCCATCCCAATTCGTATAAAAAGTTGATTCTTTGACGTTTCCAAAATCGTTAATCAGGCAACGACATTTGTTGAGTACAATTATGAACTTGGTTGGCAAATAACTGTCAAAATGACGTTTTAAAATATCACGTTTTTCTGAAAGTGTAGATAATGGCACAAGAACATTAATGATATTACTCCTACTATTTCGTTTTGAAATAAGATAGATATATTTTTACAAAACGAAAATTATTTAACAAAAAGGAAGGTACATATTCATAATTTTAAAACTTTTCTGCTGGTAGGTTTGTTACAGATCGTTATTTTCTTCAACCAGTCTGTTTGTTCCAAACAAATATTATCAATAACTGGTTTCACTGTTGCTCGAATAATTATATCACAAACTCTTGATTTATGTTCCAAGCAACAAAATAATGGATTTTGGTCCAAAGAAGGATGGAGCAGATTACACATTTGTTGACATGTCTTTTTAGAGTTTAAAAACGGTGGTTTTAGAAAGTTTTTTAAAAAGGGTAACATTTAGATTCAGTTATTTGAAGACAAATCGTGAAAAATATTTTAGATTCGTAATCTGCGAAAAATTATCTATAAGCCAACTATTTTCCGTTGGATCAAATACTAGCCCCGCCCGCCCACCCTCTATTTTCTTGGAAGGTATGTGATTTGCCAAAATCTGTATTATCTTAGCAAGTAGTATTTAATTATTGTTTAATCATTTATTTTGCCATTTCAATATACAATATAGTACTTGCTAAGATAATACTGATTTTGGCAAATCACATACCTTCCAATAAACTAGAGGGCGGGTGGGCGGGGCTAGTACTTGCTAAGGTAAGACTAACGGTGGCAAATGACATATCCTACAAGGTAAGAGAGGGCGGGTGGGCGGGGCTAATATTTGCTAAGAAAAAAACTGATTTCAGTAAAAAACATCCCTAAGAAAATACAGGGTGGCTGGGTGGGGCTAGTACTTGCTTAAATAAGGCAATTTTTGGCAAACGACATACTCTTTAAGAGAATGGAGGGTGAGTGGGTGGGCGGGGCTAGTATTTCATAAGGTAAATTTGCGATTAGTATTCTATAAAACTAGAAAGTCAATATTTTCCTCTCAAATAAAGCCATTTGGAACGGTTTTAGAATTTTTTGGAAATGTTGTGAATTTTTGGACTCCTTTTCTCGCATTTCTCAGTTATTTGAAGAGAAATCGTGAAAAATATTTTAGATTCGTAATCTGCGAAAAATTATCTATAAGCCAACTATTTTCCGTTGGATCAGATCGTCTTTTAACTGTTACAGACAAAAAATTTTTGGAAATTACAAAAAAATGTCTTCAACTAATTATCTGAAATAGTTGAAAAATAGTTGAAAATGTCAAAAGTGCGAAAATCAGTTTTATCTTAGCAAATACTAGCCCCGCCCGCCCACCCTCTATTTTCTTGGAAGGTATGTGATTTGCCAAAATCAGTATTATCTTAGCAAGTACTATTTAATTATTGTTTAATCATTTATTTTGCCATTTCAATATACAATATAGTACTTGCTAAGATAATACTGATTTTGGCAAATCACATACCTTCCAAGAAACTAGAGGGCGGGTGGGCGGGGCTAGTACTTGCCAAGGTAAGACTAACGGTGGCAAATCACATATCCTACAAGGTAAGAGAGGGCGGGTGGGCGGGGCTAATATTTGCTAAGAAAAAAACTGATTTCAGTAAAAAACATCCCTAAGAAAATACAGGGTGGCTGGGTGGGGCTAGTACTTGCTTAAATAAGGCAATTTTTGGCAAACGACATACTCTTTAAGAGAATGGAGGGTGAGTGGGTGGGCGGGGCTAGTATTTCATAAGGTAAATTTGCGATTAGTATTCTATAAAACTAGAAACTCAATGTTTTTCTCTGAAATAAAGCCATTTGGAACGGTTTCGTCAACTACATATTTTCCGGTGGGTCAGATCGTCTTTTAACTGTTACAGACAAAAAATTTTTGGAAATTACAAAAAATGTCTTCAACTAATTTTCTGAAATAGTTGAAAAATAGTTGAAAATGTCAAAAGTGCGAAAATCAGTTTTATCTTAGCAAATACTAGCCCCGCCCACCCACCCTCTATTTTCTTGGAAGGTATGTGATTTGCCAAAATCAGTATTATCTTAGCAAGTACTATTTAATTATTGTTTAATCATTTATTTTGCCATTTCAATATACAATATAGTACTTGCTAAGATAATACTGATTTTGGCAAATCACATACCTTCCAAGAAACTAGAGGGCGGGTGGGCGGGGCTAGACTTGCTAAGGTAAGACTAACGGTGGCAAATGACATATCCTACAAGGTAAGAGAGGGCGGGTGGGCGGGGCTAGTATTTGCTAAGAAAAAAACTGATTTCAGTAAAAAACATCCCTAAGAAAGTACAGGGTGGCTGGGTGGGGCTAGTACTTGCTTAAATAAGGCAATTTTTGGCAAACGACATACTCTTTAAGAGAATGGAGGGTGAGTGGGTGGGCGGGGCTAGTATTTCATAAGGTAAATTTGCGATTAGTATTCTATAAAACTAGAAAGTCAATGTTTTCCTCTCAAATAAAGCCATTTGGAACGGTTTAAAATTTTTTGGAAATGTTGGGAATTTTTGGACTCCTTTTCTCGCATTTCTCAGTTATTTGAAGACAAATCGTGAAAAATATTTTAGATTCGTAATCTGCGAAAAATTATCTATAAGCCAACTATTTCCCGTTGGATCAGATCGTCTTTTAACTGTTTCGGATAAAAAATTTTTGGAAATTACAAAAAAATGTCTTCAACTAATTTTCTGAAATAGTTGAAAAATAGTTGAAAATGTCAAAAGTACGAAAATCAGTTTTATCTTAGCAGATACTAGCCCCGCCCACCCACCCTCTATTTTCTTGGAAGGTATATGATTTGCCAAAATCAGTATTATCTTAGCAAGTAGTATTTAATTATTGTTTAATAATTTATTTTGCCACTTCAATATACAATATAGTACTTGCTAAGATAATACTGATTTTGGCAAATCACATACCTTCCAAGAAACTAGAGGGCGGGTGGGCGGGGCTAGGACTTGCTAAGGTAAGACTCACGGTGGCAAATGACATATCCTACAAGGTAAGAGAGGGCGGGTGGGCGGGGCTAGTGTTTGCTAACAAAAAAACTGATTTTAGTAAATAACATATTCCTAAGAAAATAGAGGGTGGGTGGGTGTGATTCGAGCAACGGTGAAACCAGTTATTGATAATATTTGTTTGGAACAAACAGACTGGTTGAAGAAAATAACGATCTGTAACTAACCCACCAGCAGAAAAGTTTTAAAATTATGAATATGTACCTTCCTTTTTGTTAAATAATTTTCGTTTTGTAAAAATATATCTATCTTATTTCAAAACTAAATAATATGAGTAATATCATTAATGTTCTTGTGCCATTATCTACACTTTCAGAAAAACGTGATATTTTAAAACGTCATTTTGACAATTATTTGCCAACCAAGTTCATAATTGCACTCAACAGATGTCGTTGCCTGATTAACGATTCTGGAAACGTCAAAGAATCAACTGTTTATACGAATTGGGATGGCCATATGTATTAATACAGTTGGCCGTGGTCAAGCTGTCATTTGGTTACTAACGTGTTACCAACCTAATTCAGCTGCATGCTTCGACAATTTAGACAATTTAAAAATGAAACGGATTTTTAGAAGACGAATTCAATTCAAAATTCTGGGACAACCTACAAGAGGAGCTCAAGCAAACCCTCGACGGCGGAGAAACGAGCGACAGTCCTTGGTTATCCGAATTTGAATCATATTACTCAGGTCCCAAAAAAGATTACACATTTTCTGAAGATAACCCCATGTTCGACGTTCCCGACCCGCTCCAACGAGGCAAAAAGTTACTAGAAGACGGAGACTTGCCTTCGGCTGTCCTGTGTTTCGAGGCAGCCGTCAAACAAGATCCGGAAAATAGCGAAGCGTGGCTATTGCTAGGGAAAACGCAAGCTGAAAATGAACAGGTTCGTTTTTC
This sequence comes from Zophobas morio, assembly GCF_036711695.1. NCBI lineage: Eukaryota > Metazoa > Arthropoda > Insecta > Coleoptera > Tenebrionidae > Zophobas > Zophobas morio. Next base: position 15,508,811 of record NW_026972131.1, read on the forward strand.
GCGTTGTTCGAAATCACAGTCGTTATTCTTACGAATGTTTCCAGGACAATAACGCCATCCCAGCATTAAAAAAATGCCTCGAGTTGGAGCCCAACAATCTGACAGCTATCATGGCTTTAGCTGTTTGTTACACAAACGAGAGCTATTACAGCAAAGCGGGATATATGTTGCTGAAATGGTTAGCCAATAATCCTAAATATAGCGATCTGGTCCCATCTGATTTTCAAATGACTGGGCAAGTTACAAGCTTTTTACAGCCGTAAGTGATGGTGTGCGCATGTCGCTTAATTACTAAAAAAATCAGTTACAATTACTAACGTTTGTTCTATGGTTGTCACGATGTTTCGATAGCCGATTACCCACGCAAGCACGAAAGTGCGTGCGTTAGTTTTTGGCTTTCACACGTTTCATTACGAAATCACACACATTTGCACTAAAAAACTAACCTAGTTGAGTTAATGAAGCTTAGCTTTTCTGTTAACACACGTAACACACCTGTGCGAGTCTCGACTGTTGTGACTTAAACTTTGTTCAATGACAGAAATCAGCAACAAATGATCCAAGATCTGTACATAAAAGCTGCTTTACGGCAACCTGTGGACATTGATTACGAAGTACAGTGTGGCCTAGGTGTTCTATTTAATTTATCAGGGGAATACGAGAAAGCAGCGGATTGTTTCCGGTCGGCGTTGTCGGTAAAATATGACGTGAGTTTTGGTATTTGGGTTGAATGTTGTGGTACAAAGTTCGTTTAAGGATGCCAAACTATGGAATAGATTAGGAGCGACTTTGGCCAACGGTTCGAAGTCGGAAGAAGCGGTAGATGCATATCACCATGCCTTAAATCTAGAACCGGGCTTCATAAGAGCGCGGTACAACGTGGGGATTATTTGTATTAATTTAAGAGCCTACAGGTGACGTTTTGCGTTAAATTTCCGAACAGTGCGATTTTATTATCAATGTGTTATTGTAGAGAGGCAGCAGAACACTTCCTCACAGCCCTGAATCAACAAGCGAGAGGGCGCGACGTAAAGAATTCACCAGCCATGTCACAGATGTCGGACACAATATGGTCCACGCTGAGGATGTGCATTTCGCTTCTAAATAGAACGGATTTGCGAACGGCCGTGGATAATCGGGATTTGGATACTCTGAATAAAGCGTTCGATATTTCTTGAAAGAAGAAACTAAATTTTGTAATTGTTCAAAATTGGTTATTTTTGTATCATTCAAAAAGAGTAATTATATTGTTGATTTTTTTTGGGTTTTATTGCTTGCGCTCACGAAATTGTGAACGTGTTGTACGAAACGTGCGCTCTTTTTCCGTTTGAGGGATACAAATTTAGCAGTGGGATTGTTTTGAAGAATTGACAAAATTTGCAATGGATATGCAGGACGCCAGAAAAAATGGCAGAACGAAAACTCGCTTAGATTTTTTTAGAGAATTAATCTGCTACAAGGGAATGAAAAACCATCGAACTAAAATGTAAATTTTTTAAATTCGTGTTTCCATCACACTTAACTTGTAATTAAAATTGTAATAAATATTTTATTAATTTGCTTACATTTTTAATATTTTTTACAATGCGACCAATGAACGATTTTGTATTGTCGTTTAGCAAACAATTATAAATTATGCTAAAAAGATTAACCAAATTAAACACCTAATCTATGCACAGTTATTTCATTAGGCAACTAGTGAGATAAAATCCTCTAGAAGATAATTTAAAAAATGAAAATGAGGTAAATCAACGCGCAACATTGACGGAAAACTCGCGTCCGTTCAAGCCGAATTTTGAGCGATGGCGTAACCGTTTTTTTTGAAGAAGTGACTATGTTGATTTTTTTCCTTGCTTTTATTGCTTATCTTTACAAAATATTCAACACATTCAATGAAATATGCTCTATTTTTTAAATATTAATTACAACTCGTCTTACGCCTGGTGAAAAGAAATGTTTAACGAATTAAAACTTAATTTACATCACATTTGTAGATATCAAAATGAACTTTTTCCTGTGGTATGAAGAAGATATTTTCGCGACTAAAATTAATTACCCCCTGAGTCTGCTTCCACTGAAAGTTTTTTATGTTTTTGGGCTGCAATTTCTTTTTGCACTCTAACTTGAATTGACGAAAATAGTTGTTTGCTATCTTCGATACTAGCCTAAAACGTATGCGTTATTAAGGAAACCGAGACACATCCATCTTACCATAACAAGAAACACTTTTATCACTCCCTGCGGATCCATGGCGGTAAATCGCACGCTTTTTTCACTAGCCTGTTCTACAGTCATTTCCGCCCATATCTGGAAACAACAATTTCTATTTTATAGCCGCCGAGACCTTGAAACCAACAACTGTGCTTTTGACTTTTAATTAAAAAACAACCGCTTAAACTACAAGTAGTGCGAGCTCAGATTTTACATGAAAAAAAAACCCGAATCGGTTATCTTATCAGTTTCCTCTTGACCACAAACAACGTCTTTAATATCTCATCTAACAACACAGCTATCAGCTCTCACAATTGACTCAATGACGTCACAGCTAATCAACGAAATACTCACTTTGGTGTTCAGTATGACTCTCCAGATCCCCGTCGTCCTAAACAACAGCCGACTTTGCGTGTGTCCTTCTACGCAGAAGTCGTTCAGCCTCAGCACCCCTCGTCCCCTCTCCTGCCAACTGCCCGACGCCTTATCGAACGCAAACAACTTACAATTAATATTCAAAATGTTCAACTCGTCCTCCTCCCCCGTGATGACCTCCACCTCCTCGTACTTCCTCTTGACCGCCCGCGACTCCTCGTACTCCCTCGCCGACTCGCTCAGCGACTTGGTCTCCTTGCTCCCCGCGTCCACTTTCACCTCGTTCTTGATGGCGCTGCTGAAAAGCATCTCTGTCGTGCCGTTGGAGTTGACGCTCGTCGACGGTTTGGGCTCGTCGCCTTTGTCGCTGTTGACCACCCGTTCCTGCAGGTTCTGGCCGAACACGAACGAGTTGGACGCCAGCGTCGTGCCCGCCGTCGTCACCGCCACGCTCGTCTTGGGCTCGCTCTGGATGAGCGGCACGAATTTTGGTGTCTCGCCGTTGATTTGGTTGCTCTTCACATCTTTAGAATTTTCTTTTGGCGGCGCGGCGACGGGGTTCAGTCGACTGGGGTTCAGGACGAACGCGGGCTTCGAGTTGTTGGTGTTGTTGAGGCTGAGCTGCGGCGGCTTGAGGATGCCGCGCGTGGCGAATTTGTTTTGGGAACTAGCGAAGGGGTTCGTGGGGGGGTCCGAAGAGAAGCAGCTCGCGGGGCACATTCGCAACGATTCGGCTGCTTTCCCGGACTCGCTGGTCTCGTTATCGCTGCTTTCTGGAAGATGGGGGGTTGAGGCGGGTTGGCCATCGGGGAGTTGGGGGATGTTACCTGTTTTGGAGTCTTCTGGAGGTCCCTCTACTCGCATTGTTATTTGCGGGCTACTACTGTTTTCTAGGCCTGGTAAAAACAAAGAAATGGTAAGCAAAGACGCTGGGAGGGCGCGAGAAGGCGATTCTACGTTTGAAATGTGCTAATGCGAAGAGAAAAAACTAGAATGTTGTCAAACAAACTCACTTTTATGCTTATCCGCCATTTTTCTTTACGATAACTGTTGCCACACCATAACCTCGAATTTGGTGATAAAACGAAAATTACCAAAGTTTTCGGATTAAAAAACACTCGGTTGTGGGGATTAGCGGCTCGGAATTTTTTTATCGTTACGAGAATTTTATTTCGCAGGAAAGAAAACCGAAATTTAACGCAAGCTATTTTTCATCGACGCGACATATGACTTTTGACAGCATTGACAGTCGTTTGACAGTTATTGACGTCTTGATGTCAGTTCATAAAATGTAGCAACAGCGAACACAAATCCGAGATTTCATTGCCGTTTAAAAATAAGAGTTGTTTTCGAATAGGAACAAACATGGAATATACAACGGAAAATTTAGAAAAAGCCGTAACTTTATTTTATAGGACCGAAGCTGGACAGCAGGCCGAAGCCCACCATTGGTTAACAGAAGCCCAAAATTCGCCACAAGCTTGGAGTTTTGTGTGGGAATTGTTGAGTCCCCATCGGGTAAGTCTCTCCTGCACTAGTTTCCCTACTGAGATGACCCTTCTAGAATTCAGAAGTGCAGTTCTTTGCGGCTACCACTCTACACACTAAGTTGATGAAGCACTGGAATGAAGTGCCCGAAGATCACTATGAACTCTTGAAAAAGCGGATTTTGGAGGCTATTATTAATTACGCGATGGGGCCTAAGATCGTTTTGAACCGACTTTGTATTACAGTAAGGGAATCGTGGAAACGTCAAGCGCGTAATAATTTGACCTGGGTTTCAGTTATCTGCTTATATTATTCATACTGTTCCTGCACACTGGCCCAACGCTTTTGAGGAGCTGGTGTCGAGTTTTCAGCCTCACCATCTGCCAAGTGTTGAGCCTGAGAGAGTGATATGGATACTTCTAGAGATACTTACTGTGATACCTGAAGAGGTACGTGGTTTTTAGTGCTATAAAATCAATAAAAAAAAATATTTGGAACTCTTTTAATTATTAAAACACGAGTACGCATTTATAAAACGAAATTCATGCAATTTCCATTTAGTCACTAGAGTCGAAATAATGTGAGAAGAACAGTAGTTTCCTCCCCCTAAATTCGTCAGTGGACCCGTCTGAACGTTTTTACATTCACTGTCGTTTCTTATAGTTTCAAAGTACCTTATTAGCCATAAGCCAAAGAATGAGGGTACGAACGGTCCTCCAAGACGTCTCAAAAGACATCCTCAAAGTCGTAGAAATGTGTCTGACGCCCCTTCCGACCACTGGGTAACCACCCCCCATTATTTTGCGCACTTAATGCACGCAACATTTTCAGTTTTGAAATGACAAACTTGACAACGTATTTAAACGCAGCTAGATGTGCTTCAGCGTGGATTCAACTAGGGGGCTTAAACATCGACGATTGCACTTCAGTGATGAACCTACTAATCAATTTGACGTGTTTTGCTTACTGGTAAGTCGCTATTTCGGGAAAACTTCAAACCTAGTGTGACCATTTAAGGAACAAAATGGACCCTGAATGCATGTCTTCGGAAGAAATGGAGCTCATGGAGGTCACAGTGGAGGCGTTGACGGCGATAATCCAGCACCCGCACACCAACAGGTACCAAGGTCTGGTGATGAAGTGTAGCGCGGACATGCTATACAAGTTCGAAAAAATTTTAGAGTGTGAAAGAAATAGTCCTGAGTGTAATAAAGTAAGTGAATTGTTGTTTTGGCACGGTTTGTTCATAAACCCGTTTTAGGACATCGTTGCTATATTGTACGGGCTTTTGGTGACTATAGCTGACGTCCATTCGAAGATATTCATCAACAATTTAAAATCCGCGGATCCTGAGGAGCAGCGGATTAGTTTTGACCTTTTTAACTCGATTCTGAAGTGTACTAATCTGCCGGGGTTGTACCCGGTGGACGAGTCCAGCAGCACTCTCACTTTCGGTTTTTGGTATACCTTACAAGACGACATTTTGTCGCTCGAGACGGCCGAGTGTGCACAACTTCTCCTCATGATCAAACCCTACTACCGCGATTTGGTTTGTATTATGTTGCGAAAATCGATGTACCCTCTTAACGAAGACGGTGATTGGTCCCTCGACGACAAAGAAGTCTTCAGGTGCTACCGCCAAGACATCGCCGACACATTTATCTACTGCTACAACGTTCTAAACCTGGAAATGCTCGACATTCTAAACACGAAACTCGTGGAAGCGCTACATAAAAATAACGCCACTGGATTGTCGTCGCACATCCAGTGGAACGAAGTCGAGACGTGTCTTCACGCTTTCGGCGCCATCGCCGAATCCATAGAACTAGAAAATTTGTATTTGCCGAAATTGATGATCACGATCAAGGAAATACCCTTCAGGGAGTTACACAGGAAGGTGATGGCGTCAGCGCTAGAAACCGTGGGTTCGTACTCGGACTGGATCACCGAACATCCAGAAATGCTGGAAAACGTGCTGCCGTTGGTTATTTCGGCTTTGGATAAGCCGGAAGTCGCCACTAGTGCGACGATGGCCTTGAAGGATTTGACCCACAGCTGTCAAAAGTATTTGTTGCCGTATGCAGACCACATTTTGATTGCTGCGCAGGTTTGTGAGTTTATTGGTGGGCGGGGCTAAATAAACGTGGGCGTGTTTTAGGCGGCGCTTCAAGGAGGCACGTTAAAACTAGCAGAATGTAGTCGACTTATGTACAGTATAGGAAAAGTTTTAAGTATTTTACCGATTCCACGCATAATGGAGTATTTGAATATTATATTAGCGCCGTCTTTTAAAGAAATTCAAGAACTGCTAAACGTAGACCCCGTATGTATACTTTTCGAGTACGATTGTGTGTTTCAAATGATTTTGTAGTCACCCGCTGTTAAAACTTCGCTCATAACCCGACTGAAAGTCCTGTCGTCTCTATTTAATTCCCTGTGTGTGAAAAAGCCGCAAACTCAAATCATAGAACAACCGACGGTGCTTGTGATGCAGAACACGATGCCTTTGTACAAAGTGATTGGCGAAAAGTATGGTACAAGTAATGACGTGATGGAAGAACTGAGTGTTCTTTTTAAATACGTGGTGACGACGTTGTTGGATGATTGCACGCCGCTTATTAACGATATTCTTCAGTTAGTCGTAACGGTATACCGCGAATGTCCGCAATCAAATATACTGATGGTTGCCAAAACAGTGAGTCACACTACTAGTAGTACACGCAAATGTTTTGAGCCTATGGGCGGATCGTTTTTGCCTGCCCTCACCGAAGAAGGCGGTCCAAATCCTTCAAGGGCAGAATTTGTAGGTAGGCTCAAACTACAACGAAATTCACATTTTACCCTATAAAATTTTATTGACAATAACGGGACGGACAGTAGTTATATTATATAACTGATATTTTTTTCATAAATGTCGCAAAATTATTAAATTTGTCTAATCATCCACACCAATAATGTGATAACGTCACTTCAAATTTATGCATAGTAAATGGGTTTTAAATTGTATACAGTAACACAGTTCTACACATGTAGTTTATGACTCCGTGTTGAGTTTTTATCCGAAACGTCCAGATTTTTGGAAAAAAAATCAAAATTATAAAAGAATATTTTGCAATTTAAATTTGAATTTGCAAAATCGAATACTTTGAAATCTTGCAGATGTTTTAAAATCATGATAAACATGATACATTTTTAATTAAATGCTGGTGACCTTGAGATTTATCAATTAAATTAAAATCATTATGGAATGACTGGAAGCTTTTGAATTTTTACGTCTTCAGAATATTTGGAATCTTCCAAGTCTTCAGAATTTTGGGAATCTTCAATCTTTGAAACATTGAGAATATTCATAATCTTTAGAATCTCAGGAGTTTCTAGCGTTTCAGACTATGCGGAATCTTTGGAATTTATATTTGAAGCCTTTCGAATATTTATAATCTTCGAAATGTTCAAAGTCAGAATTTTTTGAATTTCCGAAATCTCAAGGGTCTAGAATATTCAGAATCTTTGAAATCTTTATAATCTTCGGCATCTTCAATGTTTTCAAAATTTTTGGAATTTTCAATCTTGCAAATATTCAGAATCGTCAGAATCTTTAGTGTTTCTGGAATCCCAAAAGTCTTAGAATATCCGGAAATTTGAAATTTCGGTAATATCTGGAATCTTTGAAATCTTTGGATTGTTTATAATCTTTAAAATCTTTGGAATCTTCGGAATCTTCACTGTCTGCAGAATTTTTAGTATCTTGAGTCTTCCAATTATTCTTAATTTCCAGAATCTTTAGAATTTCTCGAATCTCAAGTCTTATGTCTGAAATTTAAACTTTTGCAATCTTTGGTATCTTCAATTGTTGAAATATTCAGAATCGTCAAAATCGCCATCATTTTTAGAATCTCTGGAATTTCTAGAGTCTCAGACTATCCGGCCGGAATCTTTGGAATCTATATTTTAAGCCTTTAGAATATTTTTGGCATTTCTGAAATCTCAAGGGCTTAGAAATATTCAGAATCTTTGAAGTATTTATAATCTTCGGAATCTTCAATGTGTTCAAAATTTTTGGAATCATCATTGTTCGAAATATTCAGACTTTAGAATCTTTGAAGTCTTCGAAATCTTTATAATCTTTAGAACCTTCTAAATCTCCAGACTTCAAAATTTTTAAATTCTTCAGGCTTGGAAATGCTCAGAATCTATAGAAGTTTCGAAATCTCAAGAGTGTAGGAATATCCGGAATCTTTGAAATTTCTAGAATTTCTGGAACATTTGGAATCTTTGGAATCTTTATAATCTTCGAAATCTTCAATGTCTTCAGAATTTTTGCACTCTTCCAAATATTCAAAATCTGCAGAATATTTAGGATTTTTAGAATCCCAAGAGTCTCGGAATATCCGGAAATTTGAAATTTCTCAAATATCTAATCTTGAAGTTTTTGGGTTCTTTATGATCTTTAAAATTTTTGAAATCTCCAAAATCTTTGGAATCTTCGGAATCGTCACCATCTACAGAATTTTTAGAATCTACAGAATCTTCAGACTCTTTAGAATTTCTAGAATTTCAAGTCTTATGTCTGAAATCTGTAGAACTTTAGCAATCTTTTAAATCTTAGGAATCTTTAAAATCTTCAGAATATTCAGAAACTTTAATAGCTTCAGACTTTTTGGAATCTTCAGTTGTCGAAATATTCAGAATCTTCACAATCGTCATCACTTTTAGAATTCCTGGAATTTCTAGAGCACCTCAAAATTTTGCAAAATAAATCCTATCTTAAATGTATAAAATATGATGAGTTTTATACTTGTGATTTATCACTGCATTAATATTTTTTAGATTTGGTTATACAGGGTGTCTCAAAAAAGTTAATGACTGATTCAATTTATTTTATTGAAGAAATCAAGAATAGCAAAACTGAATACTTTGAAATATTGTAGATGTTTTGAAGTTTTTGTAAGCATGGTAACTTTTTCGAAAATTTGATTAATCAAATATGCGACAAATCGAAAATCGGAAAAACTGAAATTCACTAATGCAAAAAACAGAAAATCGAAAAATACAAATCGTAAAAATCGAAAATCTAAAAATGGCTAACCAAAAAATCGAAAATTCAATGAATCAAATACTTAGGTCGATCGAAAAGTGGAAATTCACAAACCTCAAAAATCGAAAAATCGAAAATTGAAAAACGGGAAAACCAAAAAATCGAAAAGTCAAAAATTTGTAATATTGAAAATTAAAAAAATCAAAAATAAAAATAAAAAAATCGGAAATTAAAATAATCAGAATATATAAAGTAAAACAAAATTGCAAAGCCTAAAAACTGAAACGAACAGAAAAATCGAAAAAGCAAAAAATTGGAAAAACAAAAATTCGAAAAATCTAAAATCGAAAAAGTGGAAAATCGAAAATCTGAATAAAGAAACTTGGAAATTCTGAAAATTGGAAAATCGAAAACCAAAAAATCGGAAAGTAACAAAATTGAAGTCTTACAGTTGAGAATGGAAAAATTGAAAAACCGAAAATTCTAAAAATCGGCCATGGACAAATTGAAAATCGCAAAATTTAAATAGAAAAATTGAACATAGAAAAATCGACTACTCAAATTTTCTAAAAATGGAAAAATCATAAAACTGAAAAATCCAAAATTCTAATCATCGAAAGTCTGAAAACTGAAAATCGAAAAAATTTAAAAGAAAGAAAATTGAAGTCTAAAAACCGAAGAATGGAAAAATTAAAAATCAAAAATTCGAAAAATCAAAACCGAAAAATTCAAAGATTTAAAAAGAAAATCGAAAAATCAAAAATCTGAAAATTGAAACTCGAAAATTTGGAAAATCGAAAAGTAAAAAAATTGAAGTCTAAAAGCTGAAAAATGGAAAACTGAACAATCGAAAATTCGAAAATCAAATATCGAAAAGCCGAAAAATCGAAAATTTGATAAATCAGATATGCGAAAAACAGAAAATCTGAAAATACAAAACTGGAAAATCAAAAATCTAAAAATGGAAAAACCGAAAGTCGAAAATTCAATGAATCTCATACGTAGGTCGATCGAAAAACTGGAAATTCACAAATCTGAAAAATCGAAAATTTGCAAGATTGAAAAACCGAGAATTGAAAAATCAAAAAACCGAAAAGTGGAAAAATCAAAAATCGAAAAATAGGAAAACCGAAAATTCGAAAATTCATAATATTGAAAACTCTAAAAGTCGACAATTCAAAAATCAAAAAACTGGAAAAAATTATCGAAAAATCGAAAAGTAAACAAATTGCAAAGCCTAAAAACCGACGAACAGAAAAATCGAAAAATCGTAAAATCAAAAAGTGGAAAATCGAAAACTGGAAATTGGAAAATCGAAAAATCGAAAATCGGAATATCGAGAATCGGCAAATTAAAAAACCGAAAAATCGAAAAATTAAAAAATCGGAAAACGAAAAATTAAAAAAAAACGAAAATTCAAAAATCGAATAATCCGAAACTAAAATAAGAGAAAAGTGGAAAAGTAAAAACTGCAAAGTCTCAAAACTGACGAACAGAACAATCGAAAAATAAAAAAAAAATCGAAAAATATCTAAACATGGAAAATCGAAAATCGGAAAATGGAAAAATCGAAAATCGAAAATTCGATGAAACAAATACTCGAAAAAGCGAAAAATAAAAAAATTGCAAGGCCTAAAAATTGAAAAATCAAAAAATCGAAAAAATGAAAATCGAAAAAACGACGATCGAAAAAAAAGTGGAAAATCGGAAAGTAACAAAATTGAAATCTAAAAGCTGCAAATTACAGAACCATAAAAACTGAAACAAACAGAAAAATCGAAAAACCACAAAAGCGGAAAAACGAAAATCGAAAAATCGCAAATCGAAAAATCGTAAAATCAGAAAATGGAAAATCGAATAATCGAAAGTTGAAAAATCGAAGGTCGAAAAATAAACCAACCGAAAATCGAAAAATCGAGAATAGAATAATTAAAAAACCGGAAAATTGAAAAATGGGAAATCGAAGAATTAAAAACGTAAAATCGAGAATTCAAAAATCAAAAAAATCGGAAAGTAAAATATAATCGAAAAATGCAAAAAATCCGAAACTAAAATAAGAGAAAAGTGGAAAAGTAAAAACTGCAAAGTCTAAAAACTGACGAACAGAAAAATCGAAAAGTGGAAAATCGAAAACTGGAAATTGAAAAATCGAAAAATCGAAAATCGGAATATCGAGAATCGACAAATTAAAAAACCGAAAAATCGAAAAATTAAAAAATCGGAAAACGAAAAATTAAAAAAAAAAACGAAAATTCAAAAATCGAATAATCCGAAACTAAAATAAGAGAAAAGTGGAAAAGTAAAAATTGCAAAGTCTCAAAACTGACGAACAGAATAATCGAAAAATAAAAAAAAATCGAAAATATCTAAACATGGAAAATCGAAAAATCGAAAATCGGAAAATGGAAAAATCGAAAATCGAAAATTCGATGAAACAAATACTCGAAAAAGCGAAAAGTAAAAAAAATTGCAAGGCCTAAAAATTGAAAAATCAAAAAATCGAAAAAACGACAATCGAAAAAAAATCAAAAAATCGAAAAGTGGAAAATCGGAAATTAACAAAATTGAAATCTAAAAGCTGCAAATTGCAGAACCATAAAAACTGAAACAAACAGAAAAATCGAAAAACCACAAAAGCGGAAAAACGAAAATCGAAAAATCGCAAATCGAAAAATCGTAAAATCAGAAAATGGAAAATCGAATAATCGAAAGTTGAAAAATCGAAGGTCGAAAAATAAAACAACCGAAAATCGAAAAATCGAGAATAGAATAATTAAAAAACCGGAAAATTGAAAAATCGGAAATCGAAGAATTAAAAACGTAAAATCGAGAATTCAAAAATCAAAAAAATCGGAAAGTAAAATATAATCGAAAAATGCAAAAAATCCGAAACTAAAATAAGAGAAAAGTGGAAAAGTAAAAACTGCAAAGTCTAAAAACTGACGAACAGAAAAATCGAAAAGTGGAAAATCGAAAACTGGAAATTGAAAAATCGAAAAATCGAAAATCGGAATATCGAGAATCGACAAATTAAAAAACCGAAAAATCGAAAAATTAAAAAATCGGAAAACGAAAAATTAAAAAAAAAAACAAAATTCAAAAATCGAATAATCCGAAACTAAAATAAGAGAAAAGTGGAAAAGTAAAAACTGCAAAGTCTCAAAACTGACGAACAGAACAATCGAAAAATAAAAAAAAAATCGAAAAATATCTAAACATGGAAAATCGAAAAATCGAAAATCGGAAAATGGAAAAATCGAAAATCGAAAATTCGATGAAACAAATACTCGAAAAAGCGAAAAGTAAAAAAATTGCAAGGCCTAAAAATTGAAAAATCAAAAAATCGAAAAGTGGAAAATCGGAAAGTAACAAAATTGAAATCTAAAAGCTGCAAATTGCAGAACCATAAAAACTGAAACAAACAGAAAAATCGTAAAATCAGAAAATTGAAAATCGAATAATCGAAAGTTGAAAAATCGAAGGTCGAAAAATAAAACAACCGAAAAATCGAAAAATTTTATGATTAATGGAAAATCGAAAAATCGAGAATAGAAGAATTAAAAAACCGGAAAATTGAAAAATCGGAAATCGAAGAATTAAAAACGTAAAATCGAGAATTCAAAAATCAAAAAAATCGGAAAGTAAAATATAGTCGAAAAATGCAAAAAAATTGCAAAGTCTAAAAACTTACGAACAGAAAAATCAAAAAATCTAAAAATGGAAAGACGAAAAATCGAAAATTGAAAGAATGGCAAATTAAAAAATCGAAACATCGAAAAATCAAAAAAACGAAAAATTAAAAAATCGAAAAATGAACAAACTGAAAACTCGAAAAATCAAAATACCGCAAATTTGAAAAATCAAAAAATTAGAAAGTAATAAAATCGAAAAGTTGATAGAAAAATGGAAACTGAAAAATCTAATTCGATGAAACTGTTGGTCGAAAAAACGAAAAATCGAAAATCGAAGTGACCTTTTTTTGAGACAGGCTGTATAAGTAAATCTAAAAATTATTACTGCAATGATAAATCACAGGTACTGGACTCATCATATCAAATTTTGCCATGACGTCATGCATTTTTTGGAGAAGATAAGCAAATACATTTTGATCGTGGCTTTGAAACAACGAGTTCACTAACTATGCTGAAGTATGCAAAGATTAAATTTGTCACCGAAAAGATGTCGGAAGTAATAAATTATCCTATCGGTCGACCCAAGAGAGATCGCAGTAAAGGATAACAAATGGAACGGATAAAATAAAGCGTCAAATATGATTGATAAACTTTAAACCAAAATTAAGAAGTTTATAAACTGAACATTTTTTTTGCTTTTTGAAATGTAGTACACTTCAAAAAATGTCCGTGACTTACTTTAATGTGAATTTTATAACTATGGTTGGCACAATTAGACCTAATATTAGTGTGATTTTGAGCATATTCTCGATGTTATTAGAGTAGGACAGGTTTTTTTTTCTAACTAATTGACAAGATTTCAAAGTATTCAGTTTTGCAATTCTTGATTTCTTCAATAAAATAAATTTGCTCAGTCATTATTTTTTTTTTGAGTCACCCTGTATGTATAAACAAATCGAAAAAATATAAATGGAATGGTAAATCACAAGTATAGACTCATCATATTCTGAACATTTTAGATAGGGTATTTATAAAACTAAAACTAATTCAGGGTAAAAATTTGGTCAACACGTAAATTTCGTTGTAGTTTGAGCCTACCTACAAATTCTGCTCTTGGACGATTTGGACCGCCTCCTTCGGTGACGACCGGCAAAAATGATCCGCCCATAGGCTCAAAACATTTGCGTGCGATTGTACGACACACCACTGATCATATTCTTCCAGGTAGTGATAATGTTCGGAAACGAAGATCAATTCAGAGCTATAATGCACCAACTGCTGCACGAAATCGTGACCACGACCCTTCAGATGTGCGCTCAATTGAACAGTGCCAACCAGTTGGCAGAAAAGACAGACGTTTTGGAAGGGTTTTTCGCGATGATGGCGCAACTGTATAAAAAGATTCCGCAGGTAGTGTTCGCTAGTGGGTTAGATACAGCTGCGCTTTTCCAGTGTGGTAAGATTGTTTTTGGGTTTTTGGGGTTTGTTGTCACTTTGGGTTGTTTCAGCCGTTTTGTGTTTGTCTCTGCCGGAAGCGCAGACGCTGAAGTTGTGCGCCAGTTTTTTAGTGAATTTCATATCGCAGAGTCGCGATACGGCTCAAGCTAGTGTTGTTCAAAATTATGGCGAGAGTTTGGTTTTGCGAATACTTTTGAACTTAGGTAGTACAGCGCCGAGGTCGTCCGTCGATATATTCAGTGATCTATTACTTGCTTTAAATAAGAAATACTGTGATAATCTTAGTAGGTGGTTGAATACGCTGTTGGCGCAGGAAGATTTTCCGTCGCCGAGGATTTCCAGGCAACAAAAAGAGCACTTTATCAGACAAGTTTTAAGGTAGGTGGTGGTGGTATTATACCGAGTGTCTGAAAAATAGCGGATTAATTGGTGAGTCTGGGGAAAAAAAATCCTTTTCACATTTTGGTAGAGTTATAATGATTTTAAAATTGGTTCTTTTTGTCAAGGCTTTCAAAACCCTACGTTTAAAGTGTTCGCAGTTAATTTTTTCGGATAAATTTAAAGAAATCTAGTGTTTTGTTGCTGGATGAAATTGAAGAGAATTTGAGTTTTTAGTGTTTTATTTTTTAAGAATTTGAAAAAGTCTTGAGTGCCTCAGTGTTTTTTTTTTTTTTTATTCGGGAGACTCTTGTGTACCCATGGTGTATTATTTTGGAAGAATTTTATGTAAATTATTAAAAACAATTTTGGGGATTTTGGTGTTCTATTTGGAAACTTCTGACCTGACTTTATTTTTGAGTTAATTTTGGCACTCGTTTTTTTTTTTTTTTGGAAATTTAAAACAGTCTTGAGGTTCTAGGTATTCCTGTTTGGAAAGAATTTGAAAGTGTTTTGGAGCCTCTAGTGTCTTTTCTTTTAATAATTTAATTATGTAATTTTTTTAAAGGATACGTCATTTGCTAAAATTACTCTTATCTTAGCAGGTACTAGCCCCGCCCACCCACCCTCTCTTTTCTTACAGGGTATCTCATTTGCGAAAATTAGTCTTATCTTAACAGATACTAACCCCGCCCACCCACCCTCTCTTTTCTTAGTGGGTATCTCATTTGCCAAAATTAGTTTTATCTCGACTTTTCAATTACTCGATTCTCGGTTTCCCGATTTTTTCAGTTTTTCTAATTTTCGATTTTAAGATTTTTTTTAATTTTTGAATTCTCGAGATATCGTTTTCTATCGACTTTTCGGTTTTTCGATTTCTCAATACAAATTTTGATTTAAATTTTTCAGTTTTTCGATTTTTGAATGTATCAGTTTCCCGATTCTTCGATTTTTTATTTCTAGATTTTTCAGTTTTTTGAATTTTTGACTTTTCGATTTCTCAATTTTTCTGTTTTGCGATTTTTCGATTTTTGAATTTTCAAATTTTCGATTAGAATTTCTTCACTTTTTTATTTCTCGATTTAACGACTTCTGGGTTTTCCATTTTCCAATTTTCAATTTTTAGATTGTTCCATTTCGACGTTTCAATTTTTTGATTCCTCGGTTTTCCATTTTTCAATTTTCAATTTTAGATATTTTGAATTTTTGACTACTCGATTTTTAAATTTTTCAGTCTTGCGATTTTTCGTATTCTCGTTTCTTTCATTTATTTCGCGATTTTTCGGTTTCTTGAATTTTAAAAATTTTGGATTAGGATTTTTTGAATTTTTGAGTTCTCGAGACATCGATTCATCGAGTTTTCGGTTTCTCCGTTTTCAAATATCAATGTTACGATTTCTGCATTTTTCTATATTTCGAATTTTCAATTTGTTAATTTTTTGAAATTTTCGACTTTTCGAATTCTCAATTTTTTAGTTCTGTAGTTTTTTGGATTTCTCGATTCTTCCATTTTTTATTTCTCGGTTTTTTGATTTTTCGATTCCTGGAGTTCCCGATTTCTCGATTTTTTTTCAGTTTTTCGACTTTTAGTCTTTTGGATTTTCGATTTTTCGACTTTCATTTTTTCGATTTTTCAATACACATTTCGACTTAAGTTTTTCAGTTTTTCGATTGTTTGAATTTTAAAATTTTTGATTTTTCCATTGTCCGATTTCGTAGTATTTCGAATTTTCGAATTTAAATTTTCTTGACTTTTTGATTTCTCGAGAGACCGATTTATCGACTTCTTGGATTTCCATTTTTCAATTTTCAGTTTTACGATTTCTCGAATTTTCAATTTTTAAATTGTTCGATTTCGACTTTTGAATTTTCTGATTTTTCGATTTCCCGATTTTCTCAGTTTTTCGACTTTTCGATGTTAGGATTTTTTTGAATTTGTGATTTCTCGAGATATCGCCTTATCTACTTTTCGGTTTCCCATTTTTCAATTTTCAATTTTAGATTTTTTTTTAATTTTTGACTTCTCGATTTTTCAATTTTTCAGTTTTGCGATTTTTTGTTTTATCGTTTCTTTCATTTATTTCGCGATTTTTCGATTTCTTGAATTTTAAAAATTTTGGATTTGGATTTTTGAATTTTTGATTTCTCGAGACATCAGTTCATCGAGAAATATCAATTTTATGATTTCTGGATTTTTCTATACATATTTCGAACTTTCAATTTGTTAATTTTTCGAAATTTTCGACTTTTCGAATTCTCAATTTTTTAGTTTTGTAGTTTTTTGGATTTCTCGATTCTTCCATTTTTTATTTCTCGGTTTTTTTATTTTAATTTTTTGGGTTTTAAAATTTTCGATATTTCGATTTCTCTACTTTTGATTTTTCGATTCCTGGAGTTCCCGATTTCTTGATTTTTTTTCAGTTTTTCGACTTTCATTTTTTTAGATTTTTCAATACATATCTCAATTTAAGTTTTTCAGTTTTTCAGTCGTTCAATTTTTGGATTTCCTCATTCTTTGATTTTCTATTTCTCGGTTTTTCGATTGTTTGAATTTTAAAATTTTTGATTTTTCGATTGCCCGATTTGGTAGTACATATTCCGAATTTTCGAATTTAAATTTTCTTGACTTTATGATCTTTCGAGTTACCAATTTATGGACTTCTCGGTCTTCCACTTTTCAATTTCACAATTTCTCGATTTTTCAATTTTTAAATTGTTCGATTTTTCGGTTCCTCGACTTCTCCATTTTCCTATTTTTTCAGGTTTTCGAATTTTAGATTTCAGGATTTTTTGAATTTTTGATTTCTCCAGATATCGATTTATCGACTTTTCGGTTTTCTATTTTTCAATTTTCAATTTTTAGATTTTGTGAATTTTTCAGTTTTGCGATTTATAGTTTTCTCATTTCTTTCATTTATTTCGCGATTTTTCGATTTCTTGGATTTTAAAAATTTTGGATTAGGATTTTTTGAATTTTTGATTTCTTGAGACATCCATTCATTGAGTTTTCGGTTTCTCCGTTTTTCAAATATCAATTTTACGATTTCTGGATTTTCTATATTTCAAATTTTCAATTTGTTAATTTTTCGAAATTTTCGACTTTTCGAATTCTCAATTTTTTAGTTTTGTAGTTTTTTGGATTTCTCGATTCTTCTATTTTTTATTTCCCGGTTTTTCCATACCTGGAGTTCCCGATTTCTCGATTTTTTTCAGTTTTTCGACTTTTCGATTTTAGGATTTTTTAAATTTTCGATTCCTCGATTTTTCAATTTTTAGATCATTTTATTTTTGAGATTATTGAATTTTTCGATTTTTCAGTTTTTCGATTTTTTTTTCAATTTTTCAATTTTTCGTTTTCTAGATTTTCAATTTTCTGATTTCTCAGCTGTTCGTTGATTCAGTTTTGGGATTCATCAATTTTTCGGTTTTTCAATTTTTGGAGTCTCCAATAGTTGGATATTTTAATTTTTCAATTTTATTAATTTATAAATTTTAGATTTTTCACATTTTTCCTCATTCTTTGATTTTTTATTTCTCGGTTTTTCGATTGTTTAAATTTTAAAATTTTTGATTTTTCGATTGTCCGATTTCGTAGTATTTTGAATTTTAGAATTTAAATATTCTTGACTTTTTGATTTCTCGAGATACCGATTTATCGACTTCTCGGTTTTCCACTTTTCAATTTTCAATTTCACAATTTCTCGATTTTTCAATTTTTAAATTGTTCGATTTCTCGACTTTTCGATTCCTCGAATTCTCGATTTTACGATTTTTTCAGGTTTTCGAATTTTAGATTTTAGGATTTTTTGAATTTTTGATTTCTCGAGGTATCGTTTTTTATCGACTTTTCGGTTTATCGTTTTCTCGATTTTTCAATACATATTTCGATTTAAATTTTTCAGTTTTTTGAATTTAGGATTTCTTGACGTTTTGATCTCTCAAAATATCGATTTATCGACTTTTCGGTTTTCCATTTTCATTCAATTTTCAATTTTTAGATTTTTGAACTTTTGACTTTTCGATTTCTCGATTTTTGAGTTTTGCGATTTTTCGTTTCTTCGATTCTTAATTTCATATTGATCCGAAGAAAACGAGAGGGTGGGTGGGCGGGCCTAGTACCTGTTAAGATAAGACTGATTTTGGCAAATGAAATATCTTCGAAGAAAAGAGAGGGCGGGTGGGCGGGGTTAGTACCTGCTAAGATAAGACTGATTTTGGCAAATGAAATATCTTCGAAGAAAAGAGAGGGCGGGTGGGCGGGGTTAGTACCTGCTAAGATAAGAGTGATTTTGGCTAGTGAGACACCTTCTAAGAAAACAGAGGGTGGGTGGGCGGGGCTAGTATCTGCTAAGATAAGACTGATTTTGGCAAATGAAATACCTTCGAAGAAAAGAGAGGGCGGGCGGATGGGGTTAGTATCTGCTAAGATAAGACTGATTTTGGCTAATGAGATACCCTCTAAGAAAAGAGAGGGAGGGTGGGCGGGGCTAGTATCTGCTAAAAAAAGACTGATTTGAGCAAATGACGTATCCTCTAAGAAATTTAATTAAATTATTCAAAAAAAGACACTAGAGGCTCCAAAGCACTTTCAAATTCTTTCCAAACAGGAATACCTAGAACCTCAAGATTGTTTTAAATTTAAAAATAAAACACCAGGGGACCTAAAATTAACTGTCATTTGCCAAAATCAACCTTATCTTAGCAAGTACTAGCTCCGCCCACCCACCCTCTTTTCTTAGGAAGTATGTCATTTGCCAAAATCAGTCTTATCTTAGCAGGTACTAGCCCCGCCCACCCACCCTCTCTTTTCTTACAGGATCTGTTATTTGCCAAAATGTGTTTTATCTTAGCAAGATGACAAATTTTTAAAGTTTTACAAAAAATTTGGAAACATTACGTTTTTTTCGTAATCAAACTTACAAAACCCGCGTACATAACGTACTACGGAGTTAATCCGCCATTTTCCAGACACCCGGCGGAATTCAACATACCATTAAATTTGGCGTTTACGTCTCTCCATATTAATTTTTTGTATTTTGTTTTATAGAGAAAAAGCAAATAAGCGGAAACTATGTGATTCGGTTCTAGAGTTCACTTTAATTTGCAGAGGGATTTTGAGGGAGGATCCAAACATGCCATAAAAAAGTAAGTATTTATTCGTGTTTACTACAGCGATTGGTTCTGTTCTTGCACACCGTATTTCTCCAACAGTTCTTGCTTCCGCCGCCTTAATAACGCTTGTTCCACTTCTTGTTGACTCGGTACAGGTACGTGGGCTATAAACTTCTGCTCCCCTTCAGATTTTTTCTTTTCGACGTCATCGTCGTCCGACTAAAACACACAGTCATCATTTTATCAAAAAAAAAAAAAAAATTGTTATATTTACGTCTTCTACGGCATATATGTGTTCTTCTTCGGGCATTTCCTCATCCTCGTCGTGTGTCAGCTGACGTTCTTTTTTTTCCTTCCAATCGACGATCGCCTTTTGTATGGCTGCAACAACACGCGTTTTGTTTATTTTTTTATTCACGAACTTCGATAAGTGTCGCTCGCCGCTACTTATCGAGCTTCGTGACCACCTCGCCACAACTTACACGCTTTTTCAGCTACCATCTCCAAAGGTATGAGTATACCGTCATCGTCGTCCATATACCCGTAGTAGTCCGCATCGATATCCTTCATCATCTCCGCCCGCGTTTTCCTGGGAGGAGGCGGTGGCTCTTGCTCAAACAACTCCCGGACTCCTGCAGCGTAAAGACAATACTCCACTATACTAAACACAATCATTTTTCGAAGGAGAGCTACGATTCAAATGTGATGTTTTCTCGTTACCAACCAACTTGAAATTCCATAGACCGTTTTTTAATTGTTTGAAGTTTCTTTCGTGTAGATGAATTAACATTTGAATAAAACATGAAAATCACCTGGCAGTTCTTTCGCCGCCCCGAAATACTTGTAGCCTCTGTTTCCCGGCACCTCCTTTCCTTCGTGGTCCAGCATGCGCGGGCCCGTCCTCTGGTAGTCCGGCCCCCCCAGCTCCTTGATCTGATCCTCCCAGTGGCGCTTCTCGCGCAGCAGCTTGTTGATTTCGTCGTTGAGGTCGCGGATCCGGAACTCGCCGAGACCGGCGTTCTGGATCTGGGCCACCTTTTTCGCGATCTCGCGAATAATCTGGGTGCGCCATTTCTCGCAAGCGTAGAGGCTCTTGCACTCGGAAGCCACGGGCGGCCGCCGACGCTTGTGCTTGTCGTTCTCGCCGAGCTGGGCGGCGCGCCAGCGGGCCAGGGTTGTCCTAGAAAATTAACGAAAATTCAGCCAACAACTCTACCTGGTCTCCTCGGCCTATATTTAATTACTTACATCGCTTTCTCTGCGTTTCGTGCCTAAAATACAAAAAAGCTGGTTTAGATAGTGTTACTTTATACAAGTATGGAACTCACCATTTTTGTTAATTTTTTCTATTTAATCAAAAATAACTGTTATGGAATGAACTGAACTTGTTTTTAATCGTTAATTTACAAATGCTGCAATGCTTAAAAAGGAAAATCAAATTTGAATACACAACGTATTTGTGAGGTTATACTCGGCGATACTACGAAATGACAGATATGTCGAATTTGCCACCTAGCGGAGAAGTTTGGCAAGTTTCGGCTGCAAACTTCTTTTTCGGGTTTGGTTGTCTACTAGATGTCGCTAGCGTACACAACGTATCACGGCCAACTGTATTAATACATATGGCCACCCCAATTCGTATAAAAAGTTGATTTTTTGACGTTTCCAAAATCGTTAATCAGGCAACGACATCTGTAGAGTACAATTATGAACTTGGTTGGCAAATAATTGTCAAAATGACGTTTTAAAATATCACGTTTTTCTGAAAGTGTAGATAATGGCACAAGAACATTAATGATATTACTCCTACTATTTAGTTTTGAAATAAGATAGATATATTTTTACAAAACGAAAATTATTTAACAAAAAGGAAGGTACATATTCATAATTTTAAAACTTTTCTGCTGGTAGGTTTGTTACAGATCGTTATTTTCTTCAACCAGTCTGTTTGTTCCAAACAAATATTATCAATAACTGGTTTCACCGTTGCTCGAATAATTATATCACAAACTCTTGATTTATGTTCCAAGCAACAAAATAATGGATTTTGGTCCAAAGAAGGATGGAGCAGATTACATATTTGTTGACATGTCTTTTTAGGTTTAAAAACGGTGGTATTAGAAAGTTTTTTAAAAAGGGTAACATTTAGATTCAGTTATTTGAAGACAAATCGTGAAAAATATTTTAGATTCGTAATCTGCGAAAAATTATCTATAAGCCAACTATGTTCCGTTGGATCAGATCGTCTTTTAACTGTTACAGACAAAAAATTTTTGGAAATTACAAAAAAATGTCTTCAACTAATTTTCTGAAATAGTTGAAAAATAGTTGAAAATGTCAAAAGTGCGAAAATCAGTTTTATCTTATCAAATACTAGCCCCGCCCGCCCACCCTCTATTTTCTTGGAAGGTATGTGATTTGCCAAAATCAGTATTATCTTAGCAAGTACTATTTAATTATTGTTTAATCATTTATTTTGCCATTTCAATATAACTACAATATAGTACTTGCTAAGATAATACTGATTTTGGCAAATCACATACCTTCCAAGAAACTAGAGGGCGGGTGGGCGGGGCTAGTACTTCCTAAAATAAGACTAATGGTGGCAAATGACATATCCTACAAGGTAAGAAAGGGCGGGTGGGCGGGGCTAGTGTTTGCTAACAAAAAAACTGATTTTAGTAAATAACATATTCCTAAGAAAATAGAGGGTGGGTGGGTGGGGCTAGTACTTGCTAAGATGAGACAATATTTGGCAAACGACATACTCTTTAAGAAAATGGAGGGTGAGTGGGTGGGCGGGGCTAGTATTTCATAAGGTAAATTTGCGATTAGTATTCTATAAAACTAGAAAGTCAATGTTTTCCTCTCAAATAAAGCCATTTGGAACGGTTTTAGAATTTTTTGGAAATGTTGGGAATTTTTGGACTCCTTTTCTCGCATTTCTCAGTTATTTGAAGAGAAATCGTGAAAAATATTTTAGATTCGTAATCTGCGAAAAATTATCTATAAGCCAACTATTTTCCGCTGGATCAGATCGTCTTTTAACTGTTACAGACAAAAAATTTTTGGAAATTACAAAAAATGTCTTCAACTAATTTTCTGAAATAGTTGAAAATGTCAAAAGTGCGAAAATCAGTTTTATCTTATCAAATACTAGCCCCGCCCGCCCACCCTCTATTTTCTTGGAAGGTATGTGATTTGCCAAAATCAGTATTATCTTAGCAAGTAGTATTTAATTAGTGTTTAATCATTTATTTTGCCATTTCAATATACAATATAGTACTTGCTAAGATAATACTGATTTTGGCAAATCACATACCTTCCAAGAAACTAGAGGGCGGGTGGGCGGGGCTAGTACTTGCTAAGGTAAGACTAACGGTGGCAAATGACATATCCTACAAGGTAAGAGAGGGCGGGTGGGCGGGGCTAGTATTTGCTAACAAAAAAACTGATTTTAGTAAATAACATATCCCTAAGAAAATACAGGGTGGCTGGGTGGGGCTAGTACTTGCTTAAATAAGGCAATTTTTGGCAAACGACATACTCTTTAAGAGAATGGAGGGTAAGTGGGTGGGCGGGGCTAGTATTTCATAAGCTGAAAATGATAGCCAAGATGGATGCCAATAGTAGTAGTCAGTCCGGTACGTCTGCACAAATCTGCAGAAAGTGTAAATCAAAAGTTGTCAGTGCATTAAAATGTATATCGTGTGATAATGTGTACCACCTTAGTTGTGCCAAGGGTGTATCTTATGTAAAAATTTTGGACAGTAAGTCTTTAGTTTGCTGTGATAAAGTGAAAATGCCTCCTGTTGTGTGCGAAGATTCTGAGTTTTTTGAAGCAATGGAACAAATGAGTGGACCTGAGAAAAAGGTTGATATTGCTGTTTTCAATTATATTATTAAACAAAAAGACGAAATTATAAAGGAGCTAAGGGATCGTGTAAAAACGCAAAGTGAGATGATAGACATTTTGATAAAAAGTTCGAACAACTTGGGAGGCTCCACTGATTGTAGTTTATCATCAATGGACGCTTTTTCGAGTAAGATTATGAATAAAAACGTGAGTGGTGTGGAAGCAAGAAAAGTGGTAAACAAAAGTGAACCTGAAATACGGAACACTATTATTTATCCTAATACGAATTCATGTAATGAAGTTGATCTAAATAATTCTTCAGACAATGGTAAAAATCCTTCTGAGAAGGAGGTAACAGGTGATACTTTAAAACGTCGGCCGAAAGTAAGTAAGTTAATTATTGGCTCAGCAGATATAGCTTCTAGTTCAGGTTCGTCAGATTTGTCATCGAGTGATCATGATTTCGTAGCTGTCACCAGAAAAAAAAGCAGTCATATACATATTACAAGAGTAAACCCTAATGTTGATGTGAACAAGATTACTGATTATATCAAATTTAAGTTAAAATCCCATGAAGAAGTGCTGAAAAATAAACGTCTTCCTGACTTTAAGCTTATTAAATTGGACTCTAAATTTCCTGAGTTATATAGTTCTTTCAAACTTACTATCGATTTTGTATATCAAAATGATATTCTGGCTGCATCTTTTTGGCCCAAGGGTGTAGCGGTAAGGAAGTTTTTTCAATCGAAATCCATACATTTACAGCATAACACATAATTACAGAGCGTCAGAATTTTGTTCTACTCTTTTTTATAATGAGCTATCCTTACTGTTCTATTTTTTTTTTTCTTGATGTTTAGATATATTTTGCAGGCATACGTTGTATTTAATTATTTATTTGTAAGATAGACTACGATTTACTTTTGTTTTGTATTCTGTAATTGGAGATTAATCTCTGTTGAGTACAATAAATTATTATTATTATTATTATTATAAGGTAAATTTGCGATTAGTATTCTATAAAACTAGAAACTCAATGTTTTTCTCTGAAATAAAGCCATTTGGAACGGTTTCAAATTTTTTGGAAATTTTGGAGATTTTTGGAGTCCTTTCCTCGCATTTCTCAGTTATTTGAAGACAAATCGTCAAAAAATATTTTATCTATAAGTCAACTACATATTTTCCGGTGGGTCAGATCGTCTTTTAACTGTTTCAGACAAAAATTTTCTGGAAATTACGAAAAATTGTTGTCACTTTTTTCGCTAATTTTCGAAAATAAATGAAAAATAGTTGAAAATGTCAAAAGTGCGAAAATCAGTTTTATCTTATCAAATACTGCTAGCACCGGTTTTCGTGGTTTCACTCAAGAGACTGCACATGCTTTAAAATTTATTGCCAGAAGTACATATTTGTGTGTTAAGTTTTTATTAGAACAAGCAGGCTTTTACTATGTTCTTACGCGTTCCTTTAGCGCCGATGCGGTGGAAGCAACGTTCTCACACGTGAGATTAAAAGGAGGCTCCAATGATGCAACGGATGCCGCTGCGGAATTGTTAAGTGATGTCACTCAAAAAATGTTGGCGTTTTTAAACTCCAAAAAGACATGTCAACAAATATGTAATCTGCTCCATCCTTCTTTGGACCAAAATCCATTATTTTGTTGCTTGGAACATAAATCAAGAGTTTGTGATATAATTATTCGAGCAACAGTGAAACCAGTTATTGATAATATTTGTTTGGAACAAACAGACTGGTTGAAGAAAATAACGATCTGTACCAAACCTAGCAGCAGAAAAGTTTTAAAATTATGAATATGTACCTTCCTTTTTGTTAAATAATTTTCGTTTTGTAAAAATATATCTATCTTATTTCAAAACTAAATAATATGAGTAATATCATTAATGTTCTTGTGCCATTATCTACACTTTCAGAAAAACGTGATATTTTAAAACGTCATTTTGACAATTATTTGCCAACCAAGTTCATAATTGTACTCAACAGATGTCGTTGCCTGATTAACGATTTTGGAAACGTCAAAAAATCAACTTTTTATACGAATTGGGATGGCCATATGTATTAATACAGTTGGCCGTGCAACGTATTCCAAAACAGATGTGTTTTTTTTTACGATTGTGAGTGAAGTTCAATCGAAATAACTTTAGCCCAATTTTTTATTTACTTAGTTTCGGAATAATGCGGATAAATAGGACGAAAAATAATCTCAAAGTCAACTTCAAACACATTTATTTTTTATTAATAAATACAGAAATGCCCGTAATAAAACGTAAATTATTGGAGTATCTTCTTCGCAGTTTCTTTCTTCAGCTGCTATGGTAGGCTTTGGTTAAAACACCCTCAAGTCACACTTAATTCCATACAATATACAGGGTGACCAAACTGTGACGATACTAGATTTTTTCGGATTTTTATAAGACCACCCCCAGATTTTTTGTAAAATTTTCTACGATTCTTGGAACTAAGTCAAGCTTAAAAATGATAAACTTACTAGTACCGTCACAGCCGATTTTTTTTCAGACAATTATAGATACGAAACGAATCAACAGCAACGTCTTTGGTTTATGATGTACAAAAGATAAATCACTCACAAAAAGAACACATATTGTCGTCGGTGGGTACTCAGTAAAGAACCGCCCCTCTAGCTAAACCGCCCTCGAGTACCCTGTCCTAAATTACGTAGCTACCTTTAACCGTATCAGTTCTTTTGTTCGAATAAGTGATTGTACCAAAATATATGATTTCTGGAGTCTTTTGCGTCGTATTGTACGTGCTTAAATCCCTTAAACGTAAATTTCCCCATTCGAGAACTTGTGCCCCAGCGGCGCCCTCACGTAGACCTCCCTCCCCTTATCCTCCCTGGAAACATTCGCCGCCCCCTCGGGCCCGTCCCCCGCCTCTTTAATCTCCCTGAGACTGGAACATTTTTTCTCCGAGTGTCTTTTGCTACTATGAAGAAATGAGTCGGAAGTCTGCTGGGAAGAAGTATGCGTCGAAGAATTCGTGCTTTTCCTGGTGATCTCCCTCTTGTCTTTCCGCCGCCGCTTCACCACCTTGACGCCGCACAGCCGCAGGAACCCGCCCCGAAATTTCGAGCTAATTATATTGTACAGGATGGGATTCACCGCCGAGTTTATATGGAACATGATCCTGGCAAAGTACAGAATGTTGTAGTAGTTCTCGAACCCGATCTCGAAGTTGGAGCCCGGCGGGGCCACGATTATCCAGAACGTGAGGGCGCGGAAAGGTAAGAGACAGAGGAAGAACGCCAAGACGACGGCGCCCAGCATGAGGATGACTTGTTTGCGGTACTTTATGGCGCTCTGCGAGGGCAACACGCTCTTGGTGCCCGTCATGGCCACGGGGTGGCGCATGAGGGTCTTGGCGATGAGGATGTACACGATTATGAGGATGGCGAGGGGGAAAATGAAGAAGACGAGGATGGAACTGAGGAAGAAGACACAAGGGAGGGTGTCTTCGACGAGGCTGAAGCACACGAAGACGATGGAGCCGTCGACGTACTCCTCGGGGCCGTACTGGGTTATGGCCAGGATGGGGCTGCAAAAGCCGGAATAGAATTAGTGGCGATAAAAGTTTCAACGCTTAAACGGTTCGAGGTCTGTTCACTATTTTTCGCTTGGCGGAACGATTCAAAGGAAAAATGTGAACCGCCTCTGAACGACGCCAGTGGCGGCGCTACCATGAGGAGATTTTTTAATGTAGTCAATTTTAGAAAAAAATAAATAACAAATTCGGATCGGTTCCCCTCGTAGCGTCGCCACTGCGACCAGTTGCTTCGAGCTGTCAGTTTTGTAAATCAGTTAATAGAAGCAACTGTCGGCGGTAGCAAAAGTAGACATAATTTACACAGCGCGAAGATGGATAGCCATCGATCTCGACGAATAGTTTATGGCTACCTTTGCCGTCGGATTAAAACCAGTCGTGTTAAAATGTTTGATTACTCAATTATGAAAGAACGTAAATTAAAATGAACTGAAATATACTTACTCGTGGAAAAAATAAGGTGTTCGTACTTGACGTGGAATATTTGGAAGGTTCTACTTTTTCTAGGGGTTAGTGTACAGCAACTTTTTTATTCGACTCGAGAAAAATGTGGATAGCTGACATAATGAATCATCTCGCCTTGAATCGTAAAATAGGTTATTTACAAGTTTTCCTGTTTACATGCCAGGAGTAATGTTGTCTGAAATTTATTCCCGCATTCTCAAACGAAAGGATCCATTCTGCCGTCTATTCTTCCAGGAATTAATAAATATACTATTTATTAAACACGTACTCTTTGGTTTGATAAATGTACTCATAATGTGGATAAATGCTCTTGGCCGACGAAAACTAACGCCACCTTAATTTAACGGTTACAACAGACTGTAAATTTGCTAGAAATAAATGCACATTTTTGTAGCGAAACGTCCGAGCCCGCTTATACCGGGTGGTGCTTCAGCTCGCTCCGGTTGGACTCCGGGCTGTCGCTGAAGTTCTTGATCAAGACCGAGTTGTTCCTCGGCCTGAAGCACACGTTGTACTCGTCGCGGTTGTTCCTCAGCGTGCTGCTCCGGCACGAGTTCGCCGTGGTACTGAAGGTACCGTTCCGCGCCCGCTTGAAGTAGAACTTCCGGTTGCTCTCCGAGCAAATGATGAAGCCCGTCCGGAATTTCGAGCTCATCAGGTTGTACAGGATCGGGTTAATCGCGGAGTTTAGGTACACCATGATTCTGCAAAAGTACAGTATGTTGTAGTACTTCTCGATCTCCAGGTGGTAGACTTGCTCTTCCGGGACCAGGATGATCCACAAGATGAAGACGCGGAACGGGATCAAACACACGAAGAAGCTCAGAACCACGGTGCCTAGCATCAGCACTACTTGCTTCCTCGCGCGGAGGGAAATGTTGTCGATGTGTTTGTTTAAGACGAGAGTTGCTGCGTTCGACATGAGATTTTTGGCGATTATGCAGTAGAGGACGAGGAGGATGATGAGGGGGATGATGAAGAAGAGGAAGATGATGGTGAGGAAGTACAGGGCGGACCAAAACGTATTGGCCAACGTGTGACAAGCTGGTACCTTGGAACCGTCGAAGTAATCTAGGTGCTTGTATTCGGCTATGACAAGCATTGGGCTGCAAATTCAAAACAATGTAACTAATTTGACAGAGTCGGGAGCAACCAAAACCATCTCAAACCTCTAAGCCCGCTGTATACAGCGGGGACGTCGCAACTACTTATTCCGGTCGGAATTTGACTAACTCGCCACTACTATTGTGGTCAAGTAGTTGCGAGTGCCCAGATCCGTCCTGTATACAGCTAAGATGTACCAGTCATCTAAGGGTTTATACAGAGGTGCTCAACATCACATGGGTTAAAACACAACACAAGGCCACACAAAACAGGTTAAGGACGTGTCGGAGGTGCTGATTCGGGTCGGTTTTAATAAAAAATCTAGTGCTTTTATAAATGGAAACCCACCACCATTTGTTTAGAGTATTTTTAAATGAAAGTCGTGCGAAGTGCAGAAATCATAAAACTCGCGGTTTTATGGTTTCTTTTATAGTTTTCTAAAGGCCCACACAGCTTTGCCGGTGCCGTTTCCCACCATATTCCTTACCTAGTGAATAAGGCAGCTATGAACCAGGCTAGCAAGCATATAAGAGACGCTCTAGTTTTCGTACAAATGTAGCCCGCCTTCAGGGGCTTACAAATGGCGTAGTAGCGCTCGAAACTGATGGCCAAGATGGTGAGCACCGAGGCGTGGGCCACGGTCAGCTCGACGAACGGCACTGCCTTACCTGAAACAAAAAAATAAAACGTGAATACTGCATGCCTATTATTTTTTTTTTTTCGCATATACATCGGAAGAATGTCACGTAGAAATTAGTAATTATTATTAAATAAAGACGTTCGCGTTTTCACATTTTCGAGAAAATGGGATGACTCGTTCTTAATTTGATCAATAAAAATATGAATGCTATGATGAATCACAAGTAAAACTCATATTTTGCACATTTTTGGTAGAATTTATTCCGCAAAATTTTGACATAACGTCATCAATTTTTTGGGGGAAATAAACAGATTTATTTGGATTAACAGTTTACCGTGCTTACAATGACTTTAAAACGTCTGCAAGATTTCAAAGTATTCAATTTTGCAATTCTTGATTTAATCAATAAATTAATTGACTCAGTAATTAATTTTTTTCAGACATCCCGTATAAGCAAGTCTAAAAAATATTAATGCAGTTGATAAATCACAACTATAGACTGATCATTCTTTACCCATTTAAGATTTTTGGTCAAAAATTTACCATGCTTATGATAAATTTAAAATATCTCCAAGATTTCAAATCATTCGGTTTTGTAGTTTCTGATTTAATCAATAAAATAAATTGACGCATTCATTAATATTTTTGAGTCATCTGTATATGCAAATCCAAAAAATATGAATGGAATAATAAATTACAAATACAGACATAATTTCTTGCTGTTTCAACTTTAGAATTCTCAGTTTTTCAAAATTTAGATTGGGGATTTTTCAGTTTTTTTTGTTTATTCAATTTTTGGACTTTACAATTTTTCAGTTTTTCAATTTCTTAGTTTTCAGTTTTTCTCTTCAATTTTAGGATTTTTAAATATTTCGATTTTTCAATTTTTGACTTTTATATACTCTTTATTTGTCGATTTTTCAATTAATTGGTTTTTCAGGTTTTTTGGTTTTTCAATTTTTCTATTTTTTCAGGTTTTGATTTTTCAACTTCACTTTTTTGATTCGTCGATTTCTCAATTTTTCAATTTTTTAATTTCTCAGTTTTTGGACATTTTAGTTTTGGGATTTTTCAGTTTACTTGTTATTCAATTTTTCGATCTTACGATTTTGCAGGTTTTGGATTGTTCAATTTTTCGATTTGTTTAAGGTTTCGATATTTCGATTTCACTTTTTTGATTTTTCGATTTCTCAATTTTTCGATTCTTTGGATTCCCGGTTTTTGGATATTTCAGTTTTTCTTTCATTTTTCCGTTTTTCGATATTTCAGTTTTGGGATTTTTCAATATCTCTGTTTCGACTTTTCCATTTTTGACTGGGACTTTCGACGTGTCGCCTTTTTACTTTTTCCATTTTTAAATTTTAGATTTCTCAATTTTTTGGTATTTTAATTTTTCAATATTTAAAATTTTTGATTTTTCGATTTCTCGATTTTTCATTTCAGCTCTTCCATATTTCAATTTTTCAAATGTTACATTTTGCCTTTTTGTTTTAATCTGTGTACACTTCTTTTCACAATGGGAAATTTAAAACATGTGTAAAAAGGAAAATTTATATAAGGAAATATCGATTTTGTAATTAGGCTCCACCTCATAATTGCAAAATTCATATTTCCTTGCAAAAACGTATCATTTCACCCATGTTTTAAGTTTCTTGTAGTGAAAAGATGGTTATGTATATTTAGCAAAAAGGGAAAATATAAGCCCCGCCCACCCGCCCTATCTAAATTGTGATGATTTTTTTTTATTCGTCGTGAGCCAATGGGGCGGAGCTTAATGTTTTCAATTCCTCAATTTTTCAATTATTCAATTTTCACGTTTTTATTTTTCAATTTTTCGATTTTTAAAATTTTGGTTTTTTCCACTTTTGCACTTTTCTATTTCTAGATTTTACAATTTTTCGATATCTCAGTTTCTCGAAGTGTCCGTTCTGGGTTTTTTCAGTTTTTTTTTCGATTTTTCAATTTTTAAGTAATTAAGGTTCTCCAAGTTTTCAATTTTTCGATTTCTCGATTTTTTACTTTTTCCAAGTTTCAATTTTTCGATTTTTTAAATTTTGGATTTTTCGTTTTTTCAAAAATTCGATGTTTTAAATGTTCGGTTTTCAATTTTATGGCGTTTAGATCTCTGTATTTTTTACTTTTCGATTTTTAAGTTTTTGGATTTTTTAAATTTTAGATTTATGATTTTTCGATATTTCGATTTATCAAATTTGCGCTATTTTGGTTTCTCTATTTTTAAATTTTTTGACTTCTCGCATTTTATTTTACACTTCGAGATTTTTGAAAAAAATAAAAAATAAAAATTGTATCACAGTTCTTGGATTTTTCAATTTTTAAGAATTTTCAACTGTTCGATTGTTCGCTTTTTCAACTTTCGGTTTCTCAATTTTTCGATATTTAAGTTTTGGAATTTACATATTCAGTTTTATTATTGTTCAATTTTCCCATTTTTAAATTTCTCGATTTTTCAATTTGTCAATTTTTCAATTTTTTGGGTTTTTGATTGTCAATTTTTCGATTCTTCAATGTCTTAATATTTCGAATTTTCATGAGCTTAACTGCAAAATCCGTATTTCCTTAAAAAAATTGCCATTTTAAAGGTGTTTTACGATTCTAAGAATAAAAGAGTTCATCACAATTGAGATGGGGTGGGTGGGCGGGGTTAATATTTTGTCCCTTTCTCTTACTATACATAGTATAGTTTGAAGACACTACTCAAAAACATGTTCTTAATTTCTTGTAAAGAAATAAGTATTTTGCAGTTAAGCTTCGCCCTCTTGGTTCTCGGCGAATAAAAAAAAAATCATCACAATCGAGATAGGGTGGGTGGGCGGGCTTACATTTTGCCTTTTTGTTTTATTATGTGTAGACTTCTTTTCACGACAAGAAACTTAAAACATGTTTAAAAAGGAAAATTTGTACAAGGAAATATCAATTTTGTAATTAGGCTCAACCCCATAATAATAATCAATATCTCCTTGCAAAATCGTACCATTTCACCCATGTTTTAAGTTTCTTGTAGTGAAAAGATGGCTACGTATATTTAAGAAAAGGGGAAAATATAAGCCCCGCCCACCCGCCCTATCTCTATTGCAATGATTTTTTTTTATTCGTCGTGAGCCAATGGGACTGAGCTTAACTGCAAAATCCTTATTTCTCTAGAAGACATTAAAAACATGTTTTTGAGTTTCGTGGTATTCAAAAAATACCATGCATATTTAGAAAAAAGTTAAAGCTAAAGATTAAGCCCCACCCATACCAGCCCTGATCTACATAGTGATGAAGTTTTCATTGGTTGACAGGCGTAGGGGCGGAGCCTAATTGAAAAATCCATGTTTTTTACAATTTTTTAATTTTTCGGTTTCCAAATTCTCCGATATTTCATCAGTTCTACGATTTCTCAATTATTCGATTTTCCGACTTTTCAATTTTTGGCCTTTTTAAATTTTCGATTTTTCGAGTTCTCGATTTTCTCAATTAATTGGTTACTCGACTTTTCGATTTCTCAATTTGTCAATTTAAGTTCTCGATTTTTCAAATTTTCGATTTTTCAGTTTTTGATTTTTTGGTTTTTCAATTTTCTAATATTTCAGTTTTACGATTTTTGATTTTTTTAGTTCCTCAATTTTTCAATTATTCAATTTTCACGTTTTTGTTTTTCAATTTTTCGATTTTTAAAATTTTAGTTTTTTCCACTTCTGCACTTTTCTATTTCTAGATTTTACAATTTTTCGATTTCTCAGTTGCTCGAAGTGTCCGTTCTGGGACTTTTCAGTTTTTTTTTCGATTTTTCAATTTTTAAGTAATTAAGGTTTTCCAAGTTTTCAATTTTTCGGTTTCTCGATTTTTTACTTTCGCCAAGTTTCAATTTTTCGATTTTTTAAATTTTGGATTTTTCGTTTTTTCAAGTTTTCGATGTTCTAAATGTTCGGTTTTTAAATTTTTTGGCGTTTAGATCTCTGTATTTTTAACTTTTCGATTTTTAAATTTTTGGATTTTTTAAATTTTAGATTTTTGATTTTTCGATTTTTCAATTGTTCAATTTTTCGATGCTGTAATTTTTGAATTTTGCGACTTCCCGGTTTTAGATTTTCTGTTTTTCAATTGTCATTCTGTCAAATTTTCGATTTTTTAATTTTTCAATTTTGACTTTCATAAACTCTCAATTTTAAGATTTTTCAATAAATCGATGTTTTGATTTTCCCATTTCTTGACCTTCGAGTGTTTCGATTGTCCTCTTCTTCAGTTCTTTAATTTTTTGATTTTTCAAGTTTTGATTTTTCAATTTTTCGATTTTTTAAGGTTTCTATTTTTCGACAATTTTTGGATTTTTCCATTTTTCAGTTTTAGGATTTTTCAATAATTCAATTCTTCGGCTTTTCTATTTTTGACTTCTGGATTTTTCGATTTTTCAATTTTTGGATTTTTAAGTTTTAGATTTTTCAATCTTTTGATATTTTAATTTTTCAATACTTCTTAATCTTTCGATTTTTCGACTTCCTGGATTTAGATGTTCTGTTTTTCAATTTTTCGATTTGTTAATTTTTCACTCCTGATTTATCGAGATTTGATTGTTCAGGTTTTCGATTTATCAGTTTTTCAATTTTTTATTTTGGTCTATAATTTTCTGATGTTTCATTTTTCGATTTTCAATTCTTCGGTATTTCGATTTTTCAATGTTTTACGATTTTTTAAGGTATCGAATTTTCTATTATTAGATGTCTCGATTTTTCGAACTTTCGATTATTTTTCATTTTTTTTCTCACTGTTAAAATCATACAAAAATTGTCACTAAAAACATTTAAAAATTCATACAAAATAGAACACAGTGTTTCCAAAACATTTTCCCGAAAAAAATCCATTGGGTTACTACGATTTCAACAATATTCTTAGTTTAAGACGTTTTGCTAGTATAAAACACAAATAAAGAATTAATTATCTATGTAAATACAAAATTTGAAAACAATCGACCCAGTACTTTCGGAGATTATCTGTCTAATAAAAATCCGGGACGGCAGACAGACGGACAGACGGACAGACAGACGGACGGACGGAGTCGGACGTAAAAATCAACATATACCGTCCATCTTGCTGCGATGTGCTGAATTAAAAATTAAAAACGACGATATTTACAATTGTTTGAGTTCATTCGATCCGCCTCATTGCTCGGCATTTTCGCCGAGCATAACATTTGTATCAATTAGCAAAATCTGCAATTAAATAAGATCTAACAGAAAGTGGGCGTAATTAAACGTGAATCGTTACTAGAGTCGAGCTTTCTTAAGGAAGATCATTACGGCAAAGCCTGCCGACTTTTATTTCGAATTTAAAATAACCGGAAAAACCGTTTTCATCAATTGGGCGGTTGCCATGGCGAATATCTCTTTCGCTGGGCCGGTCTGGGCCCTCGCGTCTGTTTCTTTAATTGGAAATTATCGCGAAAAGATCGATCCCGTGGCGTATTTTATTATCTCGAGCTGAACTTTCATATTTAATTATCATCCGCGACTCAAACATCAGGTTGAGAGGGCCATAAATCGCGAGCGGGGCCCGAAAAGGAAGCAACTTATAAATTACGGTTTAATAAAGAGCTTGATAAGGTCTAGGGAGTTATGGATTCAGTTTATGCGGGGTCGAATTTTTCGAAGGCGGGATTAAATTTTGCGCCAAAATCCGGGCGATATGGGATCGATTGTAAAACTGTCGAATGGTAAACGACAAGAATTACACGGTCTTACAATAGCTTCTCTGGTGGAGGTAATCGCGTTTTGATGACTACGAATTCTCGTAAAGTCGGTATAAAATAGGTATTTAATATCGGTTCTGCAAATTTAACCGCAACTTCCAAATTGCGACAGCTGACCCATAAAAAGCGCTTTATATGACACGACAGCCGAATTCTGATGTTACTGAGATAACAACTTCAACAAATGCCAGAATTTATTGAATTAAGGGGACTCGCTAGACGAGGTATAACATTTTTTTGGTTTTTTGTATGAAAAAATTATATTAATTTCGATGTATCGTACATCAAAGTGCAGTTTTTTTCATGTTCTAGAGCGCAGAGACCTGTTCAATCAACTAAAAAAATATTGCTGAGAAATATCGTAAAAAAAGCACCATTGTATGTTTTCTTTTCAAGTTTTTTGAGTCATAACCATCAAGAATCGCTTGAAAATTCGCACATGAATAAAACATCACTTTTTGTTGTTCAATTCTTGGATTTTTAAAATTTTTGTTTTTTAAATTTTCCTATTTATCAACTTACTGGGATTTCAATGTTTTGATTTTTTGATTGTTCAAGTTCTCGATTTTTCGAATTTTTAGTTTTTGATACGATTTTTTTTTTCAAAAATTTTAAGTTTTTCAATTTATTAACTTTACGATATTTCAGTTTTACGATTTTTATTTTTTTTATTTTCCAGTTTTCAATTTTCGACGTTTCTAAATTTTCCGATTTTTCGATTTTTCGATTAACTGATTTTTTGATTTTCCAATTTCTCTGTTTCTTGATTTTTCAATTCTTTCTTCAATTCTTTAATTTTTCGATTTTTCCTTTTTTGGTTTTTTAAGGTTTCGATTTTTCGACTTCACTTTTTGGATTTTTCGATTGCTCAATTTTTCGACTTTTTAGGTTCTCAGTTTTTGGATATTTCCGTTTTTGGAGTTTTCAGGTTTACATTTTTCAGTTTTTCTTTCATTTTTCAGTTTTTCGATATCTTAGTTTTGGGATTTGTCAATATTCGATTCTTCGACTTTTCGATTTTTGAATCCTGGATTTTCCGATGTGTCGATTAACTATTTTACTGTTTCGAAGTACTGTCTAAACTCTTTAGACCAATTTTTTTGATTTTCCCATTTTTCCATTTCTCAATTTTTCAATGTTTCAGTTTGGGACTTTTTCACTGTTTCGATTCTTTAATTTTCCTTCCATTTTTAGGTTTTTCAATATTTCAGCTTTGGAATTTTGCAATATTTCGTTTCTTCAATTTTTCAAATTTTTGATATTATGTTTTCTCGGTTTTTAAATTTTTCGATATTTTAATTTTTCAGTTTTTAAAGTTTTAGGTTTTTACATTTCTCACTATCTCGACTTTTCGATTTTTCAGTTCCATGATTTTTCAATTTGTCGAATTTTTAAATTTTAGATTTTTTGTTCTCGATCATTCAATTTTCTGAGTTTTCAGGCTTCGATTTTTTTTGTTGTTCAATTCTTGGATTTTTAAAATTTTTGTTTTTTAAATTTTCCTATTTATCAACTTACTGGGATTTCAATGTTTTGATTTTTTGATTGTTCAATTTCTCGATTTTTCGAATTTTTAGTTTTTGATACGATTTTTTTTTCAAAAATTTTCAGTTTTTCAATTTATTAACTTTACGATATTTCAGTTTTACGATTTTTAAATTTTTGTATTTTCCAGTTTTTAATTTTCGACGTTTCTAAATTTTTCGATTTTTCAATTTTTCGACTAACTGATTTTTTGATTTTCCCATTTCTCTGTTTCTTGATTTTTCAATTCTTTCTTCAATTCTTTAATTTTTCGATTTTTTCTTGTTTGGTTTTTTAAGGTTTCGATTTTTCGACTTCACTTTTTGGATTTTTCGATTGCTCAATTTTTCGACTTTTTAGGTTCTCAATTTTTGGATATTTCCGTTTTTGGAGTTTTCAGGTTTTCCATTTTTCTTTCATTTTTCAGTTTTTCGATATCTTAGTTTTAGGATTTGTCAATATTCGATTCTTCGACTTTTCGATTTTTGACTCCTGGATTTTCCGATGTGTCGATTAACTATTTTACTGTTTCGAAGTACTGTCTAAACTCTTTAGACCAATTTTTTTGATTTTCCCATTTTTCCATTTCCCAATTTTTCAATGTTTCAGTTTGGGATTTTTTCACTGTTTCGATTCTTTAATTTTCCTTCCATTTTTAGGTTTTTCAATATTTCAGCTTTGGAATTTTGCAATATTTCGTTTCTTCAATTTTTCAAATTTTTGATATTGTGTTTTCTCGGTTTTTAAATTTTTCGATA
Source organism: Zophobas morio (assembly GCF_036711695.1). Classification (NCBI taxonomy): domain Eukaryota; kingdom Metazoa; phylum Arthropoda; class Insecta; order Coleoptera; family Tenebrionidae; genus Zophobas; species Zophobas morio. Next base: position 15,546,172 of record NW_026972131.1, read on the forward strand.
TTTTAATTTTTCAGTTTTTAAAGTTTTAGGTTTTTACATTTCTCAAATTCTCACTATCTCGACTTTTCGATTTTTCAGTTCCATGATTTTTCAGTTTGTCGAATTTTTAAATTTTAGATTTTTTGTTCTCGATCATTCAATTTTCTGAGTTTTCAGGCTTCGATTTTTTTTTGTTGTTCATTTCTTAGATTTTTAAAATTTTTGTTTTTTAAATTTTCCTATTTATCAACTTACTGGGATTTCAATGTTTTGATTTTTTGATTGTTCAATTTCTCGATTTTTCGAATTTTTAGTTTTTGATACGATTTTTTTTCAAAAATTTTCAGTTTTTCAATTTATTAACTTTACGATATTTCAGTTTTACGATTTTTAAATTTTTTTATTTTCCAGTTTTTAATTTTCGACGTTTCTAAATTTTTCGATTTTTCAATTTTTCGATTAACTGATTTTTTGATTTTCCCATTTCTCTGTTTCTTGATTTTTCAATTCTTTCTTCAATTCTTTAATTTTTCGATTTTTCCTTTTTTGGTTTTTTAAGGTTTCGATTTTTCGACTTCACTTTTTGGATTTTGCGATTGGTCAATTTTTCGACTTTTTAGGTTCTCAGTTTTTGGATATTTTCGTTTTTGGAGTTTTCAGGTTTTCCATTTTTCAGTTTTTCTTTCATTTTTCAGTTTTTCGATATCTTAGTTTTGGGATTTGTCAATATTCGATTCTTCGACTTTTCGATTTTTGAATCCTGGATTTTCCGTTGTGGCGATTAACTATTTTAGTGTTTCGAAGTACTGTCTAAACTCTTTAGACCAATTTTTTTGATTTTCCCATTTCTCAATTTTTCAATTTTTCAATGTTTCAGTTTGGGATTTTTTCACTGTTTCGATTCTTTAATTTTCCTTCCATTTTTAGGTTTTTCAATATTTCAGCTTTGGAATTTTGCAGTATGTATTTCGTTTCTTCAATTTTTCAAATTTTTGATATTGTGTTTTCTCGGTTTTTAAATTTTTCGACATTTTAATTTTTCAGTTTTTAAAGATTCAGGTTTTTACATTTCTCACTATCTCGACTTTTCGATTTTTCAGTTCCATGATTTTTCAATTTGTCGAATTTTTAAATTTTAGATTTTTTGTTCTCGATCATTCAATTTTCTGAGTTTTCAGGCTTAGATTTTTTTTGTTGTTCAATTTTTGGATTTTTAAAATTTTTGTTTTTTAAATTTTCCTATTTATCAACTTACTGGGATTTCAATGTTTTGATTTTTTGATTGTTCAATTTCTCGATTTTTCGAATTTTTAGTTTTTGATACGATTTTTTTTTTCAAAAATTTTCAGTTTTTCAATTTATTAACTTTACGATATTTCAGTTTTACGATTTTTAAATTTTTGTATTTTCCAGTTTTTAATTTTCGACGTTTCTAAATTTTTCGATTTTTCAATTTTTCGATTAACTGATTTTTTGATTTTCCCATTTCTCTGTTTCTTGATTTTTCAATTCTTTCTTCATTTCTTTAATTTTTCGATTTTTCCTTTTTTGGTTTTTTAAGGTTTCGATTTTTCGACTTCACTTTTTGGATTTTTCGATTGGTTAATTTTTCGACTTTTTAGGTTCTCAGTTTTTGGATATTTTCGTTTTTGGAGTTTTCAGGTTTTCCATTTTTCAGTTTTCCTTTCATTTTTCAGTTTTTCGATATCTTAGTTTAGGGATTTGTCAATATTCGATTCTTCGACTTTTCGATTTTTGAATCCTGGATTTTCCGATGTGTCGATTAACTATTTTACTGTTTCGAAGTACTGTCTAAACTCTTTAGACCAATTTTTTTGATTTTCCCATTTTTCCATTTCTCAATTTTTCAATGTTTCAGTTTGGGATTTTTTCACTGTTTCGACTCTTTAATTTTCCTCCTATTTTTAGGTTTTTCAATATTTCAGCTTTGAAATTTTGCAATATTTCGTTTCTTCAATTTTTCAAATTTTTGATATTGTATTTTCGATATTTTAATTTTTCGGTTTTTAAAGTTTTAGGTTTTTACATTTCTCAAATTCTCACTATCTCGACTTTTCGATTTTTCAGTTCCATGATTTTTCAATTTGTCGAATTTTTAAATTTTAGATTTTTTTTTCTCGATCATTCAATCTTCTGAGTTTTCAGGCTTCGATTTTTTTTGTTGTTCAATTCTTGGATTTTAAAAATTTTTGTTTTTTAAATTTTCCTATTTATCAACTTACTGGGATTTCAATGTTTTGATTTTTTGATTGTTCAATTTCTTTCTTTGATAAGTTTTTTTTTTTCAAAAATTTTCAGTTTTTCAATTTATTAACTTAACGATATTTCAGTTTTACGATTTTTAAATTTTTTTATTTTCCAGTTTTCAATTTTTGACGTTTCTAATTTTTCGATTTTTCAATTTTTCGATTAACTGATTTTTTGAGTTTCCCATTTCTCTGTTTCTTGAATTTTCAATTCTTTCTTCAATTGTGATTTTTCAATTTTTCGATTTCTGGATTTTTCAATGTTTCAGTTTTGGATTTTTTCACTTTTTCAATTTTCCTTCCATGTTTCAGTTTTTCAGTATTTCAGTAGTTCAATTTTTCCATTTTTTGATGTTTCGATTTCTCGGTTTTTCAATTTTTCGATAGGTATTTTAATTTTTCAATTTTTAAATTCTAGATTTTCCGTTAATTTTTTTGTTTTCCTTGATGTTTTGATTTCTCGATTATTTGATTTTTCAAGTTCTCGGTTTAGATTTTTTGGCTATGTATATTAGGAAAACAAAAGGCACAATATATGCCCCGCCCATCCACCCTATCTCAATTCTGATGATTTTTTTATTCGTCATGAGCCAAGAAGGTGGAGCTTAACTGCAAAATCCTTATTTCTTTACGAGAAATAAAAAACGTGTTTTTGAGTTTCGTGTTGTTCAAAGAATACTATGTATGTATATAAAGAAAAAAATAAATAAAATAATTATATTTATTATAAAAATCCGGACAGACGGCAGATAGACAGACAGACAAAAAGACAAACAGAGAGACAGACAGAAGCCGGAGACGATTTTCGGAAATAGTTGAAAAATGGTGGAAAATGTCAAAAGTGCCAAAATCAGTCTTATCGTATCAAAACTAGCCCCGCCCACCCACCCTCTGTTTTCTTAGAGGATATGTCATTTGCCGAAATCACTCTTATCTTAGCAAGTACTAGCCCCGCCCATCTTCTCTCTTCTCATTCTAACGACTAGTTTTATTTCTGTTCAGTATAAGATCTGTCATTTCATTCAGAACAGATGAAATCAATCAGTGAAAAAGGACCAGGGTGGGTGGGCGGGGCTAATTATTTTTTCTGCCGAGTGGGAGTGGAAACTAATAATAGAATCTAGGATGTGAAAAAGTAAAAAAAAGCGCTAATCTTTAAAATATCTGTATTTCAATTGGAGATTTTTGAAAAACCGTAGGAATTTTCGAAGAGGTGAAAACAAAAATAACTTCTGGATATCGAAATGTAAAAGAAAATGTGTTCAACTAATTTTCTGAAATAGTTGAAAAATGGTGGAAAATGTCAAAAGTGCTGAAATCAGTGTTATCGTATCAATGAATTTCAAATGATAATTTTGTGTAGAGGAATGAGAATTTTGCAACTAAACTCCGCCTTTCAGCTCACGATGAATAAAAAATTCATCACAATTGAGAAAGGGTGGGTAGGCGGGGCCTATATTTTGTCCATTTTTCTTAATATACAAAGCCTTCTTTTCCCAAGAAGAAACTGAAACCATGCTTAATTATCCTGTTATTGAGAGAAAACTCTATACATTAAAACAAAAAAAAAGATTAAGCCCCACCCACCCACCCCTATCTCAATTGTGATGAATTTCATATCATAATTTCGTGTAGAGGAATGAGAATTTTGCAACTAAACTCCGCTCTTCAGCTCACGATGAATAAAAAATTCATCACAATTGAGAAGGGGTGGGTGGGGTCTATATTTTGTCCCTTTTTCTTAATATACAAAGTCTTCTTTTTCCAAGAAGAAACTGAAAACATGTTTAATTATCCCGTTGTTGAGAGAAAACTCTATACATTAAAACAAAAAAAAAAAGATTAAGCCCCACCCACCCACCCCTATCTCAATTGTGATGAATTTCATATCATAATTTCGTGTAGAGGAATGAGAATTTTGCAACTAAACTCCGCCCTTCAGCTCACATTCATCACAATTGAGAAGGGGTGGGTGGGCGGGGTCTATATTTTGTCCATTTTTCTTAATATACAAAGTCTTCTTTTTCCAAGAAGAAACTGAAAACATCTTTAATTATCCCGTTGTTGAGAGAAAACTCTATACATTAAAACAAAAAAAAAAGATTAAGCCCCACCCACCCACCCCTATCTCAATTGTGATGAATTTCATATCATAATTTCGTGTAGAGGAATGAGAATTTTGCAACTAAACTCCGCCCTTCAGCTCACATTCATCACAATTGAGAAGGGGTGGGTGGGCGGGGTCTATATTTTGTCCATTTTTCTTAATATACAAAGTCTTCTTTTTCCAAGAAGAAACTGAAAACATGTTTAATTATCCCGTTATTGAGAGAAAACTCTATACATTAAAAAAAAAGCAAAGATTAAGCCCCACCCACCCACCCCTATCTCAATTGTGATGAATTTCATATCATAATTTCGTGTAGAGGAATGAGAATTTTGCAACTAAACTCCGCCCTTCAGCTCACATTCATCACAATTGCGAAGGGGTGGGTGGGCGGGGCCTATATTTTGTCCATTTTTCTTAATATACAAAGCCTTCTTTTCCCAAGAAGAAACTGAAACCATGTTTAATTATCCTGTTATTGAGAGAAAACTCTATACATTAAAACAAAATAAAAATTAAGCCCCACCCACCCACCCACCCCTATCTCAATTGTGATGAATTTCATATCATAATTTCGTGTAGAGGAATGAGAATTTTGCAACTAAACTCCGCCCTTCAGCTCACATTCATCACAATTGAGAAGGGGTGGGTGGGCGGGGCCTATATTTTGTCCATTTTTCTTAATATACAAAGCCTTCTTTTCCCAAGAAGAAACTGAAACCATGTTTAATTATCCTGTTATTGAGAGAAAACTCTATACATTTAAACAAAAAAAAAAGATTAAGCCCCACCCACCCACCCCTATCTCAATTGTGATGAATTTCATATCATAATTTCGTGTAGAGGAATGAGAATTTTGCAACTAAACTCCGCCCTTCAGCTCACATTCATCACAATTGAGAAGGGGTGGGTGGGCGGGGCTTATATTTTGTCCATATTTTCTTAATATTCGAAATCTTTTTTTTCCAACGAGAAACTAACAATATATTTAATTATCCTGTTGTTGAAAAAAAACTTTGTACATAAAAAAAAACGAAGATTAAGCCCCACCCACCCACCCCGATCTCAATTGTCACGAGTTTTTGACATTCCAAATCAGAAGAGAAATCTACAAGAAAATGTATTTAGTGAAATTTCGAAAATTTTGTTGAAAATTGGTCGAAAATTGGGTGAATTTTGCATATTTTTATTTACTTCAAAGGACGATTCTGGAAGAACCTTTGGCGTTATCGAAGAAATGAAAGCGGATATGAGTTCTGCGGCCCGAAATCTACAAGAAAATGTGTTTAGTGAAATTTCTAAAATTTTGTTGAAAATTGGTCGAAAATTGGGGGTAGTTTGCATATTTTCATGTATTTCAAAGGACGATTCTGGAAAAAACCAATGGAGTTATCGAAGAAATGAAAGCGGATATGACTTCTGGGGCCTGAAATCTACAAGAAAAAGTATTTAGTGAAATTTCGAAAATTTTGTTGAAAATGTGTCGAAAATTGAGTGGATTTTGCATATTTTTATATGCTTCAAAAGACGATTCTGGAAGAATTATTGGAGTTATCGAAGAAATGAAAGCGGATATGACTTCTGCGGCCCAAAATCTACAAGAAAATGTATTTAGTGAAATTTCGAAAATTTTGTTGACAATTGGTCGAAAATTGGGTGGATTTTGCATATTTTTATATGCTTCAAAGGACGATTCTGGAAGAACCATTTGAGTTATCGAAGAAATGAAAGCCAATATGACTTTTGCGGCCCGAAATCTACAAGAAAATATATTTAGTGAAATTTCGAAAATTTTGTTGAAAATTGGCCGAAAATTGGGTGGATTTTGCATATTTTTATATATTTCAGAGAACGATTCTGGAAGAACCATTGTACTTATCGAAGAAATGAAAGCGGATGTGACTTCTGCGGCCCGAAATCTACAAGAAAATGTATTTAGTGAAATTTCGAAAATTTTGTTGAAAATTGGTCGAAAATTGGGTGGATTTTGCATATTTTTAAATACTTCAAAGGACGATTCTGGAAGAACCATTGGACTTACTGAAGAAATGAAAGCGAATATGACTTCTGCGGCCCAAAATCTACAAGAAAATGTATTTAGTGAAATTTCGAAAATTTTGTTGAAAATTGGTCGAAAATTGGGTGGATTTTGCATATTTTTATATGCTTCAAAGGACGATTCTGGGAAAACCATTGGAGTTATCGAAGAAGTGAAAGCGGATATGATTTCTGTGGCCCAAAATCTACAAGAAAATGTATTTAGTGAAATTTCGAAAATTTTGTTGAAAATTGGTCGAAAATTGGGCGGATTTTGCATATTTTTCAATGTTTCAAAGGACGATTCTGAAAAAACCATTCGAGTTATCGAAGAAGTGAAAGCGGATATGACTTCTGCGGCCCGAAATCTACAAGAAAATGTATTTAGTAAAATTTCGAAAATTTTGTTGAAAATTGGCCGAAAATTGGGTGGATTTTGCATATTTTTTATATATTTCAGAGGACGATTCTGGAAGAACCATTGGACTTATCGAAGAAATGAAAGCGGATGTGTCTTCTGCGGCCCGAAATCTACAAGAAAATGTATTTATTGAAATTTTGAAAATTTTGTTGAAAATTGGTCGAAAATTGGGTGGATTTTGCATATTTTTATATATTTCAGAGGACGATTCTGGAAGAACCATTGGACTTATCGAAGAACTGAAAGCGGATATGACTTCTGTGACCCGAAATCTACAAGAAAATGTAATTATTGAAATTTCGAAAATTTTGTTGAAAATTGGCCGAAAATTGCATATTTTTGTATATTTCAAAGGACGATTCTGGAAGAATCATTGGATTTATCGAAGAAATGAAAGCTGATATGAGTTCTGCGGCCTAAATTCTTCAAGAAAATGTATTTAGTGAAATTTCGAAAATTTTGTTGATGGGCGGGGCCTATATTTTGTCCATTTTTCTTAATATACAAAGCCTTCTTTTCCCAAGAAGAAACTGAAACCATGTTTAATTATCCTGTTATTGAGAGAAAACTCTATACATTAAAACAAAAAAAAAAAAAAAGATAAAGCCCCACCCACCCACCCCTATCTCAATTGTGATGAATTTCATATCATAATTTCGTGTAGAGGAATGAGAATTTTGCAACTAAACTCCGCCCTTCAGCTCACATTCATCACAATTGAGAAGGGGTGGGTGGGCGGGGTCTATATTGTGCCTTTTGTTTTCCTAATATACATAGCCATATTAAATTTTATACAATTTTTTAAGGCAATTCAAACTTGTCTGTCGTCTAGCGTTCCCCCTTAAGATGGGGCGTACAGTAAGAGGAGTCCCGGATTTATGTATTGTTTTGAGTAAAATAGTCACCCGCTCACCGCATAATTCTCGTGATATATGTTGCGTTTTGGGCAGTGACCCCACGTGCACACGTGTGAATAAATAATAAATCACACGTGTATGCGTTTGGGTGCATGTACGGGACACGGAACCGCTTCCTGTATACAATAAAGCGTTTATCGGGTTATTGTAAATGTTGTGGTAATTTATATGCTTGAAACGTCGTCGTGCATTATCTAATCTCCCCGAAATGTACATTTTGGAAAACATGCATGGCGTAGGTGTTCTCATGTCAATAGCACTCGAGTGAAAAATGGCTGCTACGAGCGAATGTCGCTCGCACCAGCTAATTTAACCCAGATCGGTGTAACAATCCAGAAACTGGCGTTTGCCCAAAAATTATCACAGCGACAAGCATCACAATTAGTTTTTTAGGTAAATCCGATGAATTATTTATCTGGTCGGGTCGCAAGCGCCGCCAAAAAAAATATTAGATCGTGGCTATCAAAAGAAACGGATGCTAAATCGAACCGTGTTATTTATAGAGGCAAATAACACGAGACTTTATTTGCTTAACTATTACGATCTGTCAATATCCGTCCATCGAAATCAATTACACTCGTAATAAAACAAGAGAGTGATAAAGTAGCGAGCTACCTACTAAAAGACGGGAAGGCCGCGGTATGAAAAAAGGCTTTGTTGTGACAGCGGGATTATTGGGATTTTTCGTATAAATTTATTAATTGGAAAAGGACAACGCTCGTATTAAGTTCGCAAGCGCGAGGATGAAGTCGGATTTTCGACCGAATTAAATAAAAATCAATCGACTTTTCGAATCTTTCGGATTTTTACACGCAACAACTTCAATCCTATTAGGGGTCATGCTTCAAAAAGGCGTGGGCGGCTTATCCTTAAGATTAATTAAAATTCGTGATTTAAGCTTTTAGCACACTTTGTTTACGGCCAGCGTTAAAATTATGTATCGCCCGGCGGGCAGCAACAAAGCACATATATCACCAGATTTATAAAAACGGTGTCCTACATCGAGGACGAATTTTTAGCGTTTTTCCGCCCTTTGCCTTTTTTGATATACGAGCAAGCGTCTAGGGTATCGTCAAGGGAGCACCACTACTTGTCGTTGAATAAACTCCCATAATTAAAATTTCGTTCATATTTCAGTAAATAATCCCCACTAAATCGTTCTTTCAACGAAAATTTGCCTCCCTCGGTCGTGAATCACCTCGACGCCCAAATAATAATCGGCGAAATTAAGAATAACGAAGCCCCGAAAGTGGCGAATCCTTTTAAGCCCTTTTAAGCGAGCCAACGCCTCGCTCCTAATTAAAACATACTCGTAATTTTGACAGCACAAGTGCCCATATAAGTACGAAAATATTGCTCGGAATAGAAAGTCGCGAACGTTGCCAAGAAGCGAGTGAAAGCTTTTACTTGTAGGGCGTTCCTATATAATTCCGATAGAAAAATTTCGTTTTCGTTAAAAGCAAACGAGATTCGAGACAATTTTCCGCCCAATTAATTAGGCTATCTGACGTTAAATAGGCGTAATGATTTAATTATGGAGTGAAACAAGCTTTATTACAGCCCGAATGATATTTTGAGCACGGTCGTCTGCGCTGACAGGAATGTAATTCACGTACTCGTATAGTTAGCCGCGCAGGGACGCATCGAGGGGGAGTCGCCACAGAGACAGTTGCATCAGAGAACATAGAGAAGCGTCATAGTTTAAATTAAATGACGGTTGAACACTCCTCGACTTATGTTGAAAAATGTCATAATATTTTTAACGACGCGTTTTACTTTCGACAAATTGACACTAGATTACTAGAATATTACAAGCTGCTTACTGTTTCCTTCACTTTAATTCAGGTCACACAAATTACAGTTCGTCGTCTGAGAGCTTGTTTGATCTACAGACCAGAGGGCACTCAGGCCAATGTCGACTCTATGCGTTGGGAAACGGTTTGATTTATAAGCCATGATCCGTGATTTCATACACATCCTAACAAGTTTCGACCATAATTTCTTGCTGTTTCAACTTTCGAATTCTCAGTTTTTCGAAATTTTAGTTTGGGGACTTTTCAGTTTACTCCCATTTATTATTCAATTTCTCAATTTTTCAATTTCTCGGTTTTTTAAATATTTCGATTTTTGGTTTTTCAATTTTTCTATTTTTTCAGGTTTCGATTTTTCAACTCCACTTTTTTGATTTTTCGATTTCTCAATTTTTCGATTCTTTAGATTCTCAGTTTTGGGATATTTCAGATTTGGGATTTTTCAGTTTTTCGATTCGTCATTTTTTCTTTCATTTTTCAGTTTTTCGATATTTCAGTTTTGAGATTTTTCCATATTTTTGTTCTTCGACTTCTGGATTTTTGCATGTGTCGACTTTTTACTTTTTCGATTTTTAAATTTTAGATTTCTCAATTTTTTGGTATTTTAATTTTTCAATATTTAAAATTTTAGATTTTTCGATTTCTCGATTTTACATTTCAGCTCTTCCATATTTCAATTTTTTTAATGTTTCGATTTCTTAATCTTTCGATTTTTCGACCTTCCGGTTTTGGATTTTTTGTTTTTCAATTGTCGTTTTTTCAAATTTTCGATTTTTCAATTTTTCGATTTTTCAATTAATCGATGTTTTGATTTTCCCATTTCTTGACTTTCGAGGGTTTCGATACTCCTGTTCTTCAATGCTTTAATTTTTCGATTTTTTATTTTTTAGTTTTTTTTTTCGATTGTTCGACTTCATTTTTTAGATTTTTCGATTGCTCAATTTTTCGACTTTTTAGGGTCTCAGTTTTTGGATATTTCAGTTTTCGGATTATTCAGGTTTTCCATTTTTCAGTTTTTCTTTCGTTTTTCAGTTTTTCAATATCTCAGTTTTGGGATTTGTCAATATTTCGATTCTTCGACTTTTCGATTTTTGACTCCAGGATTTTCCGATGTGTCGATTAACTATTTTACTTTTTCGATTTTTAAATTTTAGATTTTTTAATTTTTAAAATTTTCGATTTTTCGATTTCTCAATTTTTCAGTTCAGTTCTTCGATATTTCAGTTTTTCAAGTTTTCGAATTTTTCAAATGTTTTGATTTCTTAATCTATCGATTTTTCGACTTCCCGGTTTTAGATTTTCTGTTTTTCAATTGTCGTTTTTTCAATTAATCGATGTTTTGATTTTCCCATTTCTTGACTTTCGAGAGATTCGATATTCCTGTTCTTCAATTCTTTAATTTTTCGATTTTTCATTTCTTAGTTTTTTAAGGTTTCGATTTTTCGACTTCACTTTTTAGATTTTTCGATTGCTCAATTTTTCGACTTTTTAGGTTCTGTTTTTGGATATTTCAGTTTTCGGATTTTTCAGGTTTTCCGTTTTTCAGCTTTTCTTTCATTTTTAAGTTTTTCGATATCTCAGTTTCGGGATTTTTCAATATTTCCATTGTTCGACTTTTCGATTTTTGACTCCTGGATTTTTCGATGTGTCGATTATTTACTTTTTCGCTTTTTCAATTTTAGATTTTTTAATTTTTAAAATTTTAGATTTTTCGATTTCTCGATTTTTCAGTTCAGTTTCAAGTTTTCGAATTTTGCAAATGTTTCGATTTCTAAATCTTTTGATTTTTGGACCGGTTTTAAATTTTCTGTTTTTCAATTGTCACTTTGTCAAATTTTCGATTTTTTAATTTTTCACATTTAACTTTCATAAACTCCCACTTTTTCGATTTTTCAATTAATCGATGTTTTGATTTTCCCATTTCTTGACTTCGAGTGTTTCGATTTTCCTGTTCTTCAGTTCTTTAATTTTTTAATTTTTCAGGTTTTTGATTTTTCAAATTTTCAATTTTTTAAGGTTTCTATTTTTCGATTTCACTTTTTTGATTTTTCGATTTTTCAGTTTTTAGATATTTCAGTTTTAGGATTTTTCAATCAATTCTTCGGCTTTTCTGTTTTTGAATTCTTTAGTTATCGATGTGTGTTCCTTTTTACTTTTTCAATTTTTCAATTTTTGGATTTTTAAATTTTAGATTTTTCAATCTTTTGATATTTTAATTTTTCAATATTTCTTAATCTTTCGATTTTTCGACTTCCTGGTTTTAGATGTTCTGTTTTTCGATTTATCGATTTGTTAATTTGTCATTCCCGATTTCTCGAGATTTGATTGTTCAGGTTTTCGATTTATCAGTTTTTCAATTTTTTATTTCGGTTTCTCAGTTTTTCCATTTTTCCATTTTTTCGTTTTTTGATTTTTTCGCTTCACCAATTTTTCAACTTTTAACTTTTTGTTTGTCGATTTCTCTATTTTTCGATTTTTCGATTTCATCACTTTTCGATTTCTCGTTCTTTTGATCTTTCAATCTCTCAGTTTTTTAATTTTTCGAATTTTTAAGTTTTTTGATTTCTCGATTTATCGAGATTTGGATTTTTAGATATTTTGATTGTCAATTTCTCAATTTATAAATTGTTCAATTTTTAACTTTTCGATTTTTCCATTTTGACCTATTTCGGTTTCTCAATTGTTCGACTTTTCGACTCCACCATTTCTTGATCTTTTCATTTTTCGATTTCTCGGTTTTTCGATTTTCCAGTTTTTCGATGTTTCGATTTTTCAGTTACCCGATTTTTTAAATTTGGAAGTTTCGATTTCTCGATTTTTCATTATTCGGTTTTTAAATTTTAGATTTTTGAATCTTACATTTTTTTAGATTTTCTGATGTTTCATTTTTCGATTTTCAGTTCTTCGATATTTCGATTTTTCAATGTTTCGGTTTTACGATTTTTTACGGTTTCAATTTTTCGATTATTACATTTCTCGATTTTTCGAATTTTTAGGTTCTCAGTTTTTGGATATTTCAGTTTTCGGATTTTTCAGGTTTTCCATTTTTCAGTTTTTCTTTCATTTTTCAGTTTTTCGATCTCAGTTTTAGGATTTTTCAATATTTCGATTCTTCGATTTTTCGATTTTTGATTCCTGGAGTTTTCGATGTGTCGATTATTTTACTTTTTCGATTTTCCAATTTTTCGATTTTTTAATTTTTAAAATTTTAGATTTTTCGATTTTTCGATTTTTCAGTTCAGTTCTTCGATATTTGAATTTTTCAAGTTTTAGAATTTTGCAAATGTTTCGATTTCTTAATCTTTTGATTTTTCGACTTCCCGGTTTTAGATTTTCTGTTTTCAATTGTCATTTTCTCAAATTTTCGATTTTTTAATTTTTCAAATTTGACTTTTAAAGCTCCCAATTTTTCGATTTTTCAATTAATCGATATTTTGATTTTCCCATTTCCTTGACCTTCGACTGTTTCGATTTTCCTGTTCTTCAGTTCTTTAATTTTTTGATTTTTCAGGTTTTTGTTTCTTCAATTTTTCGATTTTTGAAGGTTTCTATTTTTCGACTTCACTTTTTCGATTTTTCGATTTTTCAGTTTTTAGATATTTCAGTTTTAGGAGTTTTCAATATTTCAATTCTTCGGCTTTTCTATTTTTGACTTCTGGAATTTTCGATGGGTCTACCTTTTTACTTTTTCGATTTTTCAATTTTTGGATCTTTAAATTTTAGATTTTTCAATCTTCTGATATTTTAATTTTTCAACATTTCTTAATCTTTCTATTTTTCGACTTCCTGGTTTTAGATATTTCAATTTTTCGATTTGTTAATTTTTCATTCCCGATTTATCGAGATTTGATCGTTCAGGTTTTTCATTTATCAGTTTTTCAATTTTTTATTTTGGCCTATTTCGGTTTCTCACTTTTTCCAATTTTCCATTTTTTCGTTTTTTGATTTTTCCGCTTTTAACTTTTTGTTTGTCGATTTCTCTATTTTTCGATTTTTCGACTTCATCACTTTTCGATTTCTTTTTTTTTGGTCTTTCAATCTCTCAATTTTTCAATTTTTCGAATTTTTTAAGTTTTTTGATTTCTCGATTTATCGAGATTTGGATTTTTCGATATTTTGATTGTCAATTTCTCAATTTATAAATCGTTCAATTTTTGACTTTTATAAACGCTTTATTTGTCGATTTTTCAATTAATTGATTTTTCAGGTTTTTTGGTTTTTCAATTTTTTCTATTTTTTCAGGTTTTGATTTTTCAACTTCACTTTTGTGATTCTCCGATTTCTCAATTTTTCAATTTTTTAATTTCTCAGTTTTTGGTAATTTCAGTTTTGGGATTTTTCAGTTTACTTGTTATTAAATTTTTCGATGTTACGATTTTGAAGGTTTTGGATTGTTCAATTTTTCGATTTTTTTAAGGTTTCGATATTTCGACTTCACTTTTTTGATTTTTTGATTTCTCAATTTTTCGATTCTTTAGATTCCCAGTTTTTGGATATTTCAGTTTTGGGATTTTTCAGTTTTTCGATTCGTCAGTTTTTCTTTCATTTTACAGTTTTTCGACATTTCAGTTTTGGGATTTTTCAATATTTTTGTTCTTCGACTTTTCCGTTTTTGACTTCTGGATTTATCGATGTGTCGACTTTTTACTTTTTCGATTTTTAAATTTTAGATTTCTCAATTTTTTGGTATTTTAATTTTTCAATATTTAAAATTTTTGATTTTTCGATTTCTCGATTTTTCATTTCAGCTCTTCCATATTTCAATTTTTCAAATGTTCCGATTTCTTAATCTTTCGATTTTTCGACTTCCCGGTGTTAGATTTTCTGTTTTTCAATTGTCGTTTTTTCAATTCTTTGATTTTTAAATTTTAGATTTTTCAGTTTTTTGATATTTGAATTTTCGATATTTAAAATTTTAGATTTTTCGATTTCTGGATTTTTCATTTCAGTTCATCGATATTTCAATTTTTCAAGTTTTCGAATTTTTCAAGTGTTTCGATGTCTTAATCTTTTGATTTTTCGACTTCCTGGTTTTAGATTTTGTTTTTCAATTGTCATTTTGTCAAATTTTCGATTTCTTAATTTTTCAAATTTGACTTTTATAAACTCCCAATTTTTCGATTTTTCAATGAATCGATGTTGATTTTCCCATTTCTTGACCTTCGAGTGTTTCGATTTTCGAATTCTTCAGTTCTTTTCTTTTTTGATTTTTCAGGTTTTTGATTTTTCAGTTTTTCGATTTTTTAAGGTTTGTAATTTTCGACTTCACTTTTTTGATTTTTCGATTTTCCAGTTTTTAGATACATGTTTCAGTTTTAGGATTTTTCAATATTTCAATTCTTCGGCTTTTCTATTTTTAACTTCTGGATTTTTCAATATGTCTACCTTATTACTTTTTCGATTTTTCAATTTTTTGATATTTTAATTTTCAATATTTCTTAATCTTTAGATTTTTCGGCTTCCTGGTTTTAGATGTTCTGTTTTTCAATTTTACGATTTGTTAATTCTTCATTCCCGATTTATCGAGATTTGATTGTTCAGGTTTTCGATTTATCAGTTTTTCAATTTTTTATTTTGGCCTATTTCGGTTTCTCAGTTTTTCCAGTTTTCCATTTTTTCGTTTTTTGATTTTTCCACTTTTCCAATTTTTCAACTATTAACTTTTTGTTTGTCGATTTCTCTATTTTTAGATTTTTCAACTTCATCACTTTTCGATTTCTCGTTCTTTTGAACTTCCAATCTCTCAATTTTTCAATTTTTTCGAATTTTTAAGGTTTTTTAACTTTTCGATTTCTCGTTCTTAACTATTTCGGTTTCTCAATTGTTCGACTTTTCGAGTCCACGATTTCTTGATCTTTTGATTTTTCGATTTTTCGGTTTTTCGATGTTTCAATTTTTCAGTTATCCGATTTTTTAAATTTGGGAATTTCGATTTCTCGATTTTTCATTATTCGGTTTTTAAATTTTAGATTTTTGAATCTTACATTTTTTTCGATTTTCTGATGTTTCATTTTTCGATTTTCCGTTCTTCGATATTTCGATTTTTCAATGTTTCGGTTTTACGATTTTTCAATTATTAGACTTCTCGAATTTTCGATTATTTTAATTTTTCATTTTTTTTCTCACTGTTAATATCATACAGTGTATCGAAAACAACCACAAAAATTGTCACTAAAAACATTTAAAAATTCATACAAAATAGAACACAATCTATGGTTGCATTCTGAGGCGAGATATCGGGTTTTATTTTACGGAGCGTCTGGAAAACCGAGGCGGAGTCGCGGTCTCTCGCTTTCCGAGATTACACAAAAAATCCCTTTTTTTCGTCCAGACAATAATTTATACGTTGAATTCGCGACTCCGGCCCTGTCTCCCAGACGCAGGTACCTCTTCAATATTGCACGCGGCACGTGACGTGGAAAGTGTAGGACGTGACGAATTCCAACCATAACCATCTTTCCTAATTTGTACACGAGTGCGAGATTTCGATGACGGCGAGAGATTTTTATTTTCAATCCTGATACAATTAAAATGAGAGTCATCGTCTGAAAGAGTAATTATCCGGAACGCGCCGAAGAGGGTGCGAATTACTCGGCAACTTTTCTTATTAATCCCGGCTTCGGCTCGGCCGCCAAATTCCGAAAACATCGGCGCCCATAAAACCGAATAAAAATTATTCCGAGTGGATTTAGCTATGACGTTACGTCTTTATGTGGCACGTAATTGGGGTGAATGCCCATAGAGCAAATCGAAGTGACCTTGTCGAACACATCAAGTGCATTAGGGAAGAGAAAACTTCCAATAGGGGTCATTATGGGGATTTTTTCTCGATATATGGCGATACGAAGTTATCCCGGAGCCGACTTTCGCGCAACAAATTTAACTCAAGAAAATTCCACTTATAATTTCGTTCACACTCGATTTAACTAAATTAATTATGGCCATTTGCAGATGTTTTAATTAAAACCTGTTGTAAATAGGTACGCGGAATTGCTCCTACTGGAAATTCGGTTGTTGTACAAGAAATTTATTTCGATGCGGCCAACGTAAATTCCGTTTTTTTTGCGTGCGACATTTTTTCCAGGCCCGGAATTATTCCGGCTTTGTAGCTGTAAATCAATTTGTTCGTAAGTCGACGACGTATTATTTTGTTATCGACGCCGGTGGCAGTGCCCGCGTGACATAATAATATAGTTGGCAGCTTTTTCTCATAAACATTATAATACCTTAACTCCATCGCTATAAACACGTCTACTAAATTTCCGTCGTGGCGCCTAACTTAGACTACGGACTAGAAAGTCCGCTTGCCCTCCAGGAGCGTCACGCAATTTTTTCACCAACGCCATCCGACGCAACAGCGCGGATCTTCTCGACTAATTGATTTCGCGGTTGGGCTAAAAGCAGAAAATAATTCTCGCTCTGACAGCTCAAACCCACGTCAAAAATCACGATATGTGGGTTTCCGATTTAATAACTGTAATTTAGTCGATAGTGACGTCGGGGAGTCAAAACACAGTCACTGCCTTTCCTCGGTTCGATAAATCAGGACGAAATGTGCGTAACGTTATCCTGCGGTAACAATTATGGCTGATTTGTTGCCGAGGTGTATAAATGTTAAGCTTGCGTAAAGCTTGTGGCAATATCTTCTCTTGACTGCTGAATAGGAGGACGCTGCTTTATTTGAATTTCTTATAGAAAATAGCGACTTCGGGTTGCAATTTGTTGTGGTTTGCACGACGAAGAGGCGAAGAAAAACGCGCCGGAGATTGAAAATAGAATTATTATTACCCTGACATAACAAGACGTTTATTATGTTTAGTTTATTTAATTATGGGGCATATAGCTCAAATTTATTACTGGCAGTTGCTGTGGAAAGTCAAATGTAATTGCTGACAGTTGTCGTTAAAAGCGAAAGATTTTATTGCTTATGATTTCAATAATATCGCGATCGTTCATAAAAGTTTTAGGGCGAGTTTAGAATTTCATTGGCGTGAAATTATTATTGCTGCTGCAAATTTGTAAAGAGATAATACTTGCACACGCAGAGTTGAAGCATAAAAGTTTCATGTGGATGTAGAAACCGTTGAGATATAACAGCGTAATCGTTGTCGTTACTCATCCCCTGTGAAAAAGTTATGACGTCACTGTAAATATGTTTAAAGGACATCTCACAATTCTCGTGTCGAATAATCACGATTTATAAATTTTTCTAATTTTTCAATTATGTATTCCATTTTTCGATTTTCGAATTAAAATTTTTACGTTTTCCCGGCCTTTCATGATCCCTAGAGTACGAAGAAATAGGTCTCCTTTTTCCGTCTGTCTGTCCGTCCGTCCGTCTGTCTGTCTGTCTGTCCGTCTGTCTGTTTTTCTAATTTTATGAGCAAGTAGTAGCCCCGCCCACCCACCCCTTTTTCGTTCCATTGACTACTCTTAATATTGTTCAGTCCTAGCTAAGCAAATTTTAGCCCCGCCCACCCACCCTTTCTTTTCTTAGAAGATATGTCATTTACCAAAATCAGTCTTATCTTAACAAGGACTAGCCCCGCCCACCCGCCCTCTATTTGTTTAGAGGATATTAGGTTTGCCACAATCAGTGTTATCTTAGCAAATATAGTGCGAGGAAAGTTCTGTCGAAACAACTTTCGGTCAATTTTTAGATTCTGTAATTATTTGATTTTTCAATTTTTAGATACCTCAATGAAAAATAGATTAATTAAACAATCGGGAAATTTGAAAAACTGAAAAATCAAAAATCGGTGCCAATTAAAAAAAATTGGTCGAAGGTTATTTCGACAGAACTTCCCTCACCTCTCCAGTCCAGCCCAACAAATCCTGCTTTGAAAAATTATAACAAAATTTTTCGATTTTTGTTCTCTGATAACTTCTACAAAGTTAAAACCAGGGGCGTAATTGACAGAGCTTTTTTGACTTGAATTGTTCAATTCTTCAGTTTTTCTTTTTTTTTGGTTTTTCAGTTTTTCAATTTGCAATTTTCAAAATTTTCAATTTTTAGGTTTTGCAATTTTTCGATATATTTCTCGAGTTTTGGATTTTTAATTTTTCAATTTTTCGGTTCATTAATTTTTCCTTTCTTCAAATCTTCGATTTGTAATTTTTCGTTCCGGTTTTTTACTTTCTTTTTCGATTTTTCAATGTTCGGATTTTGTTTTTTTTTTCAATTTTTCATTTATTCAATTTTTTTATTTCGGTTTTTTATTTTCTTTATTTTTCCATTTTTCGGTTTTTCCTGTCCTGATTTTCAACATTTTTTTTAATACGAAATTTTAGATTTTTCAGTTTCTCGATTTTTTATTTTTACTATTTTAGAATTTTTCCGTTTTTCAATTATTGTATTTTAAAACTTTTTCATTTATTCGATTTCTCAATTTTTCGATCTTCTAATGTTCCAGTTTTTCGACTTGGCAATTTTGACGATACTCTGATTTTTCGGTTTTACAATTTTTGAATTTTCCAATTTTTCGATTCGATTCTTTTTTTCTTTTTCCAATTTTTTATTCATTAATTTTTTTTCGATTTTTACTTTTTCATTGCTTCGATTTTTCGTTTCTTCAGTTTTTGATACACAATTTTTCGATTTTCCATTTTTTCGATTTTACAATTTTGAAAAATTAAAAAATTGGAAAATCGAGGAATTGAAAAATCAAAATGAAAATTTGAAAAATTGAGTAAACGAAAAATTATAAAATCAAAAGAAACATTGAAAAATAAAGGAAAAATTGTGATCTAAAATCGATTAAAGAAAAATTTAAAAATTGAGGAAACGAAAAATAGATAAATCAAAAAATGAAAAAATTTAATATCGGAAAATTACAATTCGAAAATTTGAGGAAACGAAAAATTGAAAATTTGGAAGTCGAGAATTGAAAATCTGAAAAAATTGAAGTATAAAAAACGAAAAATTATGACATTAAAAAATTCTGACCTTTTTTTTAAATATTAGAGGTTCTTAACATTTTCAATTTTACGATTTAAAAGTTTTTCATTTAATTTTTCCGATTTTTCAATTATTCCATTTTCTGATTTTTAAATTAAAATGTTTGAATTTTTAGATACTCTAATTTTTCGGTTTTACAATTTTTGAGTTTTCCAGTTTTTCGATTCGATTCTTTCTTTCTTTTTCCAATTTTTTATTCATTAATTTTTTTCGATTTTTACTTTTTCAATGCTTCAATTTTTTGTTTCTTCAGTTCTCCGATATGCAATTTTTCGATTTTCCATTTTTTCAATTTTGCAATTTTGGAAAATTAAAAAAATGGAAAATCGAGGAATTGAAAATTTGAACAATTGAATAAACGAAAAATTATAAAATCAAAAGAAACATTGAAAAATCAAGGAAAAATTGTGATCTAAAATAGAGAAGAGAAAAATAAAAAAATCGGGCAAAATGAAAAATAAAAATCAAGAACTTAAAAAATTGAGGAAACGAAAAGTGGATAAATCAAAAAATGAAAAAATTTAATATCGGAAAATTACAATTCGAAGATTTGAGGAAAGGAAAAATTGAAAATTTGGAAGTCGAGAATTGAAAATCTGAAAAAATTGAAGCTGAAAAAACGAAAAATTATGACATCAAAAATTCTGAGTTTTTTTTAAATGGCAGTGATTTGTGAATATTAGAGGTTCTTAAGATTTTCAATTTTACGATTTAGAAGTTTTTCATTCAATTTTTCCGATTTTTCAATTATTCCATTTTTTGATTTTTAAATTAAAATTTTTCAATTTTTAGATACTCTTATTTTTCGGTTTTACAATTTTTGAGTTTTCCAATTTTTTTCTTTCTTTTTCCAATTTTTTATTCATTAATTTTTTCGATTTTTACTTTTTCAATGCTTCAATTTTTCGTTTCTTCAATTCTCCGATACACAATTTTTCGATCTTCCATTTTTTCAATTTTGCAATTTTGAAAAATTAAAAAATTGGAAAATCGAGGAATTGAAAATTTGAACAATTGAATAAACGAAAAATTATGAAATCAAAAGAAACATTGAAAAAATCAAGGAAAAATTGTAATCTAAAATAGAGGAAAGAAAAATTAAAAAATCGGGAAAATGAAAAATAAAAATCAAGAACTTAAAAAATTGAGGAAACCAAAAATGGATAAATCAAAAAATGAAAAAATGTAATATCGGAAAATTACAATTCGAAAATTTGAGGAAACGAAAAATTGAAAATTTGGAAGTCGAGAATTGAAAATCTGAAAAAATTGAAGTTGAAAAAACGAAAAATTATGACATCAAAAAATTCTGAGCTTTTTTTTAAATGGCAGTGATTTGTGAAAATTAGAGGTTCTTTAGCTTTTCAATTTTACGATTTAGAAGTTTTTCATTCAATTTTTCCGATTTTTCAATTATTCCATTTTTCGATTTTTAAATTAAAATTTTTCAATTTTTAGATACTTTAATTATTCGGTTTTCCGATTTCGAAAAATCGCACAATAAAAATGAAAAATAGAATAATTAAACAATCGGGAAATATGAAAAATTGAGAAATCAAAAATCGGTACCAATTAAAAAAAATGTAATGTGTAATTTTTCAAGTTTTTAAATTTAAATTTTTCACCTTTTTAATTTTCAAACTTTTAAAATTTTCACTTTTTCAATTTAAAATTTTTCGAATTTTTAATTTTTAATTTTTCAATTTTTTGATTCATTAATTTTTCATTTCTTCTAATTTTCGATTTGTAATTTTTCGTTTCGGTTTTTGTATTTTCTTTATTTTTCTATTTTTCGGTTTTTGAATGTCGTGATTTTCATCATTTTTTTCAATATGAAATTTTAGATTTTTCAGTTTCTCGATTTTTCATTTTTACCATTTTAGACTTTTAGAATTTTTCCGTTTTTCAATTATTGTATTTTAAAACTTTTTCATTTATGTATTCGATTTCTCAATTTTTCGACTTTGCAATTTTGACGATTCTCTAATTTTTCGGTTTTACAATTTTTGGGTTTTCCAATTTTTCGATTCGATTCTATTTTTCTTCTTTCCAATTTTTTGATTCATTAGTTTTTTCGATTTTTACTTTTTCAATGTTCAATTTTTCGTTTCTTCAGTTTTCGATACGCCATTTTGTTAATTTTGTAATTTCACGGTTTTTTCATTTTTTTTCGACTTTTTTCTTCCTAGATTTTTAATTTTTCCATTTTTCGATTTTTCGGTTTTTGAACTTAAAAGTAAAAATGAAAACCTTGAAAATTCTAAAAATTGGAAATCGAGAACTTGAAAAATCAGATTGTGAGTTTGAAAAATTGAATAAACGAAAATTTATAAAATTAAAAAAACCATTGAAAAAATAAAATATAAATTGTAATCTAAAATCGAGAAAAGAAAAATTAAAAAATCGGGAAAATCGGGGAACTAAAAAATCAGATTGAAAGTTTGAAAAATTGAATGAACGAAAATTTATAAAATCAAAAAAAGCATTGAAAAAATAAAATAAAAATTGTTATCTAAAATCGAGAAAAGAATAATTAAAAAATCGGGAAGATGAAAAATAAAAATCAAGAACTTAAAAAATTGGGGAAACGAAAAATGGAAAAATCGAAAAATGAAAAATTGCAATTCGAAAATTTGAAGAAACGACAAATTGAAAATTTGGAAGTCCAGAAATTGAAAATTTGAAAAAATTAAAGTTGAAAAAACGAAAAATTATGATATCAAAAAATTCTGAGCTTTTTTAAATGGCAGTGATTTTTTAGAGGTTCTTAAGTTTTCCGATTTTACGATTATTCCATTTTTCGATTTTTAAATAAAAAATTTTTAGCTACTTTAATTATTCGCTTTTCAGATTTCGAAAAATCGCATAACAAACATAAAAAATAGAATAATTAAATAATCGGGAAATTGGAAAAATTAAGAAATCAAAAATCGGTGCCAATTAAAAAATTGTCCAAGGTTATTTCGACAGAAGTTCCCTCGCCTCCCAAGTCTAACCCAACAAATACTGCTTTGCAAAATTATAAAAAAAAATCATTTTTGTTTTCTGAAAACCTCTACGAAATCAAAACCAGGGGCGTAATTAAGACTCCCGCAGTTTTTTTGACTTGAATTTTTCAATTCTTAAGTTTTTCATTTTTTTGGTTCTTCAGTTTTTCGATTTACAATTTTTCAAGTTTTTAAATTTAAATTTTTCGATTTGTAATTTTTCGTTTCGGTTTTTTATTTTCTTTATTTTTACATTTCGATTTTATAATTTTTTGTTTATTTCAATTTTTCATTTATTCAATTATTTTTATTTCGTTTTTTTATTTTTTTTAGTTTTACAATTATTGTATTTAAAACTTTTTCATTTATTCGATTTCTCGATTTTTCGATTTTTCCAATTTTCGATTCTTTTTGCTTCTTTTTGATTCATTAATTTTTTAGATTTTTACTTTTTCAGTTCTTCGATACGGAATTTGTCAATTTTCCATTTTTTCAATTTTGTAATTTCTCGTTTTTTCCAATTTTTTTCTTCGATTTTTAATTTTTCCATTTTTCAATTTTCGATTTTTCAACTTAAAAGCAAAAATGAGAACCTTGGAAATCAAGAACTTGAAAAATTGAAGAAACGAAAAATTGAAAAACCCAAGGTTTAAATTTAATTGAGAAATTAAAAAGTTGAATTTCATTGGCTTATTTTATTTACTGCGAGATAAAGATTGAATTTTATTTTTTCAAGTGTTAATAAATCCAAAATTGAAAAATTATAAAATTGGAATATCGAGGAAATGAAAAATCAGATTGAAAAATTGAATAAACGAGAAATTATAAAATCAAAAGAAACATTGAACACACAAAGGAAAAACTTTACAATTTTTCAATTTTTAATTTTCCAATTTTACATTTCTTCAATTTTTAGGTTTTCCAATTTTTTGGATTCGAATTGTTTTTTCTTGTTTCCAATTTTTCGATTTATTAATTTTTTCTATTTTTATGTTTATGTTTGGTTTTTTAATATTTAGATTTTGCAATTTTTAATTTTTTAAACTATTCGAATCAAAAAATAGAAAATTGAAAAATTGGAAAATCGAGGAATTGAAAAATAAAAATTGAAAATTTGAAAAATTGAGTAAGCGAAAAAAAAAAGAAAACAAAAGAAACATTGAAAAAATAAAGGAAAAGAAAAACCGGAAAATTATAGAAATATAAAATCCACAGCTTGAAAATGAAAAAATCGGAAAATGAGCAGTAAAAATCACGAACTTGAAAAACTGAGGAAACGAAAACTTGAAGAATTGAAAAATTGAAAATTTGGAAGTCGAGAAATTGAAAATCAAATCTGAAAAAAATTGTGAAATCGAAGAAAAAAGAACAACGGAAAATTGTTATATCAAAAAATTGGTCTATGCTTAATAGATCCAGCGTTTTCGTAAAATTCTAAGATTTTATTTTGTAATTTTTTTTTCTAAATATTAGGAAATTGAAAATTCGAAACATCGAAAACTGGAAAATTGGAAGAAATCGAAAAATCTGGAAAGTGAAATACCTCTAAATCGAAAAATTAATTATTTTAAAAATCAAAAAAGTGAAAAATCTAAAACTGAGGTGTCGAAAACGCGGAAGATCCAAAAATCGAAGTAACAAAAAATTGAAAAATGTAAAATCGCGAAATCGAAAAACCGAAGTCTAAATATAAAAAATTGGTCCAAAGTTGTTTCGGCGATGTCCATCATTACCAAAGGTGACAAGCAATTTTAGGCTGTGGCGTCACACTTCCCCAAAAACAATATACTAATGACTCTCTTCTGAGAACGTCCTGTATTTGCGAGTAGGCCGTACCCCTCATCAATTATGCATCACTAATACCGCGCTTTGGAACCAGATCAAAGAAGTTTCTCGAGGCGTTGAAAAAAGTTCGTTTCCCTGAACATGAGCTTGACCTTCCGGTCCGTCCCTGCGCCGATTTATCTTCCCGCGGTGTATTCGACGCCCATTATCACGTGCGGCCAGGTTGTAGTCAAATTTATTTATGAATCGTAAACAACATCTCGGAATTTTCTCACACTACGAAAAAAATCCTGATCGAGGTTGTGGTTTACGGCCGTCCATATTAGGCATCTCTTGTACCTGCTTATTGACGGGATTTCGTGACTCTCGCCGCTCGCTAAATATGATTTAACGCACAAATTCGGTTATAAATACGCATTGTGCTCTCTATTGAACTGTGACCCATTTTCGCTGATTTGAAGAATTACCCCGTTAAACAAATTCCGTTTAGAAAATATAAATAAATATCTACCTACGTTCGGTTTACTTGTAATTCGAAGCAAAATTAACCTCGCTTGCGAGATTCGAGAAATCTGTTTATAAATGCGTCCGCGTAATGAAGTGCTTAAGCCGTTAATTCGGACGCAGAAATCATCTCGGGGAAGTCTTCGAGTTTTATAGGAATTTTTATTATTAATATCGCTGTTGTTGGCAACGCTTTGCCCTCCCGCAGGCCTAATTCGCTGTGTCCTTTATTATCCCGGGTGCTAAAATTTTATAACTGATACAAAAACGGACAGATATTTGGACCCTCCGAGCCTCATTTTTTCGCAATTTTATGAAGCCGTCCCTGCGACATCTGCTACCGATACAACTAAATCACGGAGGAAAATGCAACAATTCTGACTATTTCTGACTCATTCGGGGATTATTACAAGTTTTTGAATGAATGGAACAGTTGCGCTCGATTTTACTCGAAGTGACGTCATCAGTTTCGTGGAGGAGATGGCCCCCTACAATAGCTCGTTTAGCGTCGAATCTGGAAATAAAAACACTTTTTTCTGGCGTAAGTAGCACAGCCCCGTAGCTAGAAAACTTATTCAGGGGGGGGGGCAAGTTTGTCGACAGAGGGGGCTTCATGTAAATATTTATATTTTAATAATACACTCAGATAACTACTTTATTTTTTCTGAGTTTTTATATTTGAAAGAACATTAAAATAATTGGAAACGTCGATTTTTTACTCTAAATTTTCATACAAACCTGTCGAAGTCCAAAAAATTAGTACGGTACTTGGTTAAAATGCTGGTTAAAACAGAGAATGTAGATTCACAAACAGCTGTACTGCATCCAAAAATTTGTGTAGTGGCCATATAGGTAACATCCAATTTGTTTGAGTTTACTTTTTTGCATGTTTAGTACATATTTTAAAAATCCGACTTCGAAACCAAATATTTCGAAAATTTTGGTACGGAACCATGAACTCGTCATGTTTTTTTTAAACTCGTCGAGATCTGTATTTCAGAATTTTTTGTCAACTTTAACAAAAGCTCAATTTTTGGAAACCCATATAAAATTTTTGACTTTTCCTAAGCATTTTCGAATATTACCAAAAGAATTCCTTTGTTCATCTCGATTTCCAAAAATCGTTTTGGATTCAATTTTTTTGAAAATTCTTACATTTTTTCCAGAATCGACGGAAGAAATATGGCAATTTTTGAGAACCTGTATAAAATTTTTTACTTTTTTCAAGCACGTTCGAGATTACCAAAAGGGATTCCTTTATTGATTTCGATCTCCAGATGTTGTTTTTGGTTGTTTTTTCGAAAATTCGTACAATTTTTCCATAATCGCCAAAAGAAATATGGTAATTTTTGAGAAATTTTGAAAATTCCAGCTCGAAACCGAGTATTTCGAAAATTTTGATCCGGAACCTTGAACCTGTCATGTTTTTTTAAGCTCGTCGAAATCTATATTTCAGAATTTTTTGTCAACTTTTACGAAAGTTCAATTTTTGAAAACCCATATAAAATTTTTGACTTTTCCCAAGCATTTTCAAAAATCATCAAAAGAGATTCCTTTGTTCATCTCGATTTCCAAAAATTGTTTTGGATTCAATTTTTTTGAAAATTCTTACAATTTTTCCAGAATCGACGGAAGAAATATGGCAATTTTTGAGAACCTGTATAAAATTTTTTACTTTTTTCAAGCACGTTCGAGATTACCAAAAGGGATTCCTTTATTGATTTCGATCTCCAGATCTTGTTTTTGGTTGTTTTTTCGAAAATTCGTACAATTTTTCCATAATCGCCAAAAGAAATATGGTAATTTTTGAGAAATTTTGAAAATTCGAGCTCGAAACCGAGTATTTCGAAAATTTTGATCCGGAACCTTGAACCTGTCATGTTTTTTTAAGCTCGTCGAAATCTATATTTCAGAATTTTTTGTCAACTTTTACGAAAGTTCAATTTTTGAAAACCCATATAAAATTTTTGACTTTTCCCAAGCATTTTCAAAAATCATCAAAAGAGATTCCTTTGTTCATCTCGATTTCCAAAAATTGTTTTGGATTCAATTTTTTTGAAAATTCTTACAATTTTTCCAGAATCGACGGAAGAAATATGGCAATTTTTGAGAACCTGTATAAAATTTTTTACTTTTTTCAAGCACGTTCGAGATTACCAAAAGGGATTCCTTTATTGATTTCGATCTCCAGATCTTGTTTTTGGTTGTTTTTTCGAAAATTCGTACAATTTTTCCATAATCGCCAAAAGAAATATGGTAATTTTTGAGAAATTTTGAAAATTCGAGCTCGAAACCGAGTATTTCGAAAATTTTGATCCGGAACCTTGAACCTGTCATGTTTTTTTAAGCTCGTCGAAATCTATATTTCAGAATTTTTTGTCAACTTTTACGAAAGTTCAATTTTTGAAAACCCATATAAAATTTTTGACTTTTCCCAAGCATTTTCAAAAATCATCAAAAGAGATTCCTTTGTTCATCTCGATTTCCAAAAATTGTTTTGGATTCAATTTTTTTGAAAATTCTTACAATTTTTCCAGAATCGACGGAAGAAATATGGCAATTTTTGAGAACCTGTATCAAATTTTTGACTTTTTTAAATCACGTTCGAGATTACCAAAAGGGATTCCTTTATTGGTTTCGATCTCCAGATGTTGTTTTTGGTTGTTTTTTCAAAAATGCGTGCAATTTTTCCACAATCGCCAAAAGAAATATGGTAATTTTTGAGAAATTTTGAAAATTCGAGCTCGAAACCGAGTATTTCGAAAATTTTGATCCGAACCTTGAACCTGTCATGTTTTTTTAAGCTCGTCGAAATCTATATTTCAGGATTTTTTGACAACTTTTACGAAAGTTCAATTTTTGAAAACCTATATAAAATTTTTGACTTTTCCCAGGCATTTTCAAAAATTACCGAAAGGGATTCCTTTATTGATTTCGATCTCCAGATGTTGTTTTTGGTTTTATTTGGTTGAAAAGTCGGAAAATTTTTCAGCAATCGCCAAACGAAATGTAATTTTTGAACTTTGAAACCGAATGTTTCGAAAATCTTGATCTGGGACCATCTAGACCTTGTGTTTTTTGATTGAGCTCGTCGAGATCAACATTTCAGATTTTTTTGTGGATTTTTAGTCAACTTCAACAAAAGCTAAATTTTTGAAAATCCATAAAATGTTTTTGACTTTTCCCAAGCGTTTTCGAAAATTAGCAAAAGGGATCTCTTTATCGATTTCGATCTCCAGATGTTGTTTTTGGTTTTATTTTCTCGAAATTTGTACAATTTTTCCAGAGCCGCCAAAAGAAATGTAATTTTTGAGAAATTTTGAAATGTCGACTTTGAAACCGAATTTTTTGAAAATCTTGGTCTGGGACCATCAAGACCTTATGTTTTTGGATTAAGCTCATCGAGATCTACATCTCGGAATTTTTTGTTGATTTTTTGTTAATTTCAACAAAAGCTCAATTTTTGAAAATCCATATACATTTTTTGACTTTTCCCAAGCATCTTCGAAAATTAGCAAGAGGGATCTCTTTATTGATTTTGATCTCCAGATGTTATTTTTGGTTATATTTTTTTGATATTTCGTCGAATTTTTCCACAATCGCATAAAGAAATAGCTTTTTTTAAAGTAACTTTTGAGATTTTTTAGAAATTTTAGGTAGAAACCCAATATTTCGTAAATTTTGTTCCGGGAGCATGAACATGTTTTTCGATTAAGCTCATCGAGATCTATATTTCAGAATTTTTTGTCAACTCTAACAAAAGCTCAATTTTTGAAAACTAAATAAATTTTGACTTTTCTTGAGCATTTCCAAAAATTACCAAAAGTCATTCATTTATTTATTTCAATCTTCAGATGTTGTTTTTGGTTTTATTTGATCGAAAATTTGTAAAATTTTTCTAGAATCGTCAAAAGAAATAGGAGTATAATTTTTGAGAAATTTTAAAAAGTCGACTTGGAAACCGAATATTTCGGAAAATCTTCGTCTGGGACCAGCAAGACCTTTTTTTTTGACTAAACTCGTCGAGATCTGCATCTCAGAATTTTTTGTAGATTTTTAGCCAATTTCAACAAAAGCTCAATTTTTGAAAATCTATAAAAAAATTTTTACTTTTCCCACGCATTTTCGAAAACTAGCAGAAGGAATCTTTTTATTGATTTCGATCTCCAAATCTTTTTTTTTTGGTTTTATTTTTTCGAAAATTGGTACAATTTTTCCAGAGCCGCCAAAAGAAATGTAATTTTTGAGAAATTTTGAAATGTCGACTTTGAAACCGAATTTTTGAAAAATCTTGGTCTGGGACCATCAAGACCTTATGTTTTTTGATTAAGCTCATCGAGATCTACATCTCAGAATTTTTTGTCGATTTTTTGTCCATTTTAATAAAAGCTCAATTTTTAGAAAATCCATATATTTTTGACTTTTCTCAAGTACATAGTAGGCTATGGAATAAAATGTTCATTTTTTTATACGGTCAACATCAACGGTAGGGTGATATTGCCAAATAATATACCCTGTAAGAAAATAAAGGGGGGGGCGGGTGGGGCCAGTTAATATGTTTCGGCAATCGGCATTATATTGAAATTTTATTGCTAATTTGAAATTTATAATGTATAAGTCTTCCAGGGGGGGCAACCACAAC
This sequence comes from Zophobas morio, assembly GCF_036711695.1. Taxonomy (NCBI): domain Eukaryota; kingdom Metazoa; phylum Arthropoda; class Insecta; order Coleoptera; family Tenebrionidae; genus Zophobas; species Zophobas morio. The sequence goes on from NW_026972131.1 coordinate 15,575,587, forward strand.
TGCTAGGGGGGGCGCAGCCCCCTCTTGCCCCCCCGTAGCTACGGGGCTGAAGTAGCACGTTGATGTTCCCATTTTCAAGAAAAAGCATTTAGGCTCGCTTTTGTATGTATTTATATCCACTCTCATTTCATGTTAAATTGTTATTTTATTTAGATGTCCCGAATCTCGGAAAACAACAAGATTTGCTACCCGTTTTTTCAAAGATTCGACTGAATTCATAAATCTCGAACACTCAAGAGGCAAACGCGATTCTTACGAAACTGAATAAACATAGAGTGGGTCGGATTTAGCCGTCTTCTGGTAACGCTAGAAGCTTCTGTTTTTTTAAGTATCACAAAGGATCGTAAACAGACAACAAAAGTGTTTTGGTTGCGGTCTAATTTTATCGCTCGTTTAACAACTAATAAATATTATCTGTCAATGCTCCGGTTTCCGTGGAGCCAAACACGAAATTTTGCCACTCGAAATAAAACTCGAATTGAGGGAATTATTAACAATGAAATTTCATTTAGTGTGCTGGGCAACGAAACGATAATTTTGACTTGTGTTTGTGACAAAACCGTGTCTTTTCCCGGCGGGTGGTCGCCGTACCACGAGCATCTGGCGTACCCGCAGGTGGTCCCATCTCCTTAACAATCGACGCCACTTCCATCCCACCCATACTGGGCGTAAAAGCCGCCCATATTCGGGCGCCTCTCGAGCTTCTTGGAGCCGCATTACGGCCGCTAATGCAGGGATAAGCGCTAAGGCCACTCCATCGTACATTATTAACTAGCTAAGGCCGCGCGCACTAAATAACAAATTATCTCCGAGCCATTCTAGAGGTCTCTTAATCCACTTAAAATCTGATTCCGAAAGTCATTTGCCTTTGGAACGCGTTACTTTAATTTATTTTAATTCGGCTCGAATTCTCGCGGGATTCAAACACGTATGATGAATTAAGTCGAGATTTATTGGCTCGGTGTAAAGTGCGTTCCGTGTTGGCGGAGAGATGTAAATCTTGCACGGATAAAAATTATTTTTGGAATGCGGAGGGTGATAGTCGGAGGTGACGAAAAACAATTGGAAGTTTAGCGGTTCGACTAGTGCCGGGCGGTCGTAATGATGGGTTTCAATTGCTTTCGACGCCCACTTAAAACGCTTGTTGATGTTGGACGTCTTTATTTGCGGACGAACGGTTTGTCGGTGTTCGGGATCTTTATCTGGGACGATTTCTTACCGATATGGTGATACGGTACTCAATTTTTTTCTTGGAGCTGAAAAAATCGTATAAATGGTTATTATCATTACGTTATATTATTATATACTACATTGTTGTATATTTGGAATTTCTTTCTCAGATTAGATCAGGCCAGATTTAGTCGGGTACAAGTCAGGTCAGATTCACATAAGTCACATCAAGTCAGGTCAAATCAGATACGCTCAGATTAAGTCCAGTCAGATCAGGTCAAGTCGTATTAAGTCAGATCAAATCCCATCATGTCAGATATGGTCAGGTCATATTAGTCAAGTCAGGTCGTATCATATTAGTCACATCAGGTCAAGTCACATCAGATCAAGTCAGATATTAGATCAGGTCAGGTGACATAAAGTTCAGATCATATCTCATTATATCAGATAAGGTCATATTATTCAAGTGAAATTCACGCAAGTCACAACACATCGAAAACAGTCAGGTCATATCAGATTAGGTCAGGTCAGACGAGATCAATCAAGTCAGATTAAGTTATGTCAGATAAAGTTCAGTCAGATCAAGTCTGGTGGCATAAAGTTAGATCACATCAGATCCGGTCAACTGAAATAAGATCAGATGATATCATTCAAGTCAGATTCACTCAGGTTACATCAGGTCAGATTCACATCACGCGAAGCCACATTAAGTCGGGTCACATTCAGATCGGGTCAGGTCAGATTTACTCAGGCCATATTGGGTCAAGTCAGATCAGATTGAATTAAAGCAAGTCAGAAGTCCAGTCAGATAAAGTCCAATCAGATCAAGTTAAGGTAAATTGAGTTAGGTCAGATTCTTTCCTTCATTTCGCGACTTTTCGATTTCTTGAATTTTAAAAATTTTGGATTAGGATTTTCTTGAATTTTTGATTTTTGTTTTTCAAATATCAATTTTACGACTTCTGGATTTTTCTATATTTCGGATTTTTCAATTTCATTATTCGAAATTTTCGACTTTTGGAATTCTCAATTTATTAGTTTTGTAGTTTTTTGGATCTCTCGATTGTTCCATTTTTTATTTCTCGGTTTTTTGATTTTTCCATTCCTAGAGTTCCCGATTTCTCGATTTTTTTTTAGTTTTTCGACTTTTCGATTTTAGGATTTCTTGAATTTTTGATTCCTCGATTTTTCAATTTCTCGATTTTTAGTTTTTTGGATATTCGATTTTTCGACTTTCATTTTTTTTCGATTTTTCAATTTTCAGTTTTACGATTTCTCGAATTTTCAATTTTTAGATTATTTAGTTTCGACTTTTCAATTTTTTTATTCCTCGATTTCCCGATTTTCTCAGTTTTTCTAGTTTTCGATGTTGGCATTTTTTTGAATTTTTGATTTCTCGAGATATTGATTTATCGACTTTTCGGTTTTCCATTTTTCAATTTTCAATTTTAGATTTTTTGAATTTCTGATTTCTCGATTTTTCAATTTTTCATTTTTGCGATTTTTCGTTTTCTAGTTTCTTTCATTTATTTCGCGATTTTTCGATTTCTTGAAATTTAAAATTTTGGATCAGGATTTTTGAATTTTTGATTACTGGAGACATCGATTCATCGAGTTTTCGGTTTTTCCGTTTTTCAAATACCAATTTTACGATTTCTGGATTTTTTATATTTCGAATTTTCAATTTGTTAATTTTTCGAAATTTTCGACTTCTGAATTATCAATTTTTTAGTTTTGTAGTTTTTTGAATTTCTCGTTTCCCCCATTTTTTATGTCTCGGTTTTCGATTTTAATTTTTTGGGTTTTAAAATTTTCGATTTTTCGATTTCTCTACTTTTGATTTTTCGATTCCTGGAGTTCCCGATTTCTTGATTTTTTTCAGTTTTTCGACTTCTCGATTTTAATTTTTTCCTGAATTTTCGATTCCTCGATTTTTCAATTTCTCGATTTTTAGTTTTTTGGATTTTTCGACTTTCATTTTTTTCGATTTTTCAGTACATATTTCGATTTAAGTTTTTCAGTTTTTCGATCGTTCAATTTTTGGATTTCCTCATTCTTTGATTTTTTAGTTCTCGGTTTTTCGATTGGTTGAATTTTAAAATTTTTGATTTTCGATTGTCCGATTTCGTAGTATTTCGAATTTAAATTTTCTTTATTTTGATTTCTCGAGATACCGATTTATCGACTTCTCGGTCTTCCACTTTTCAATTTCACAATTTCTCGACTTTTCCGAGTTCTCGATTTTCCGATTTTTTCAGGTTTTCGAATTTTAGATTTTAGGATTTTTTGAATTTTTGATTTCTCGAGGTATCGTTTTTTATCGACTTTTCGGTTTTTCGGTTTCTCGATTGTTCAATACATATTTCGATTTCAATTTTTTAGTTTTTTGAATTTAGGATTTCTTGACTTTTTGATCTCTCAAAATATCGATTTATCGAATTTCGGTTTTCCATTTTTCAATTTTCAATTTTAAATTTTTTGAATTTTTGACTTTTCTATTTTTCAATTTGTTAATTTTTCGAAATTTTTGACTTCTAATTTCTCAATTTTTTGGATTTCTCGTTTCTTCCATTTTTTATGTCCCGATTTCTCGATTTTTTTCAGTTTTTCGACTTTTCGATTTTAATTTTTTCTTGATTTGTTCGATTCCTCGATTTTTCAATTTCTCGATTTTTAGTTTTTTGGATTTTCGATTTTTCGATTTTCATTTTTTTCGATTTTTTAATACACATTTCGATTTAAGTTTTTCAGTTTTTCGATCGTTCAACTTTTGGATTTCCTCATTCTTTGATTTTTTATTTCTCGGTCTTTCGATTGTTTGAATTTTAAATTTTTTTATTTTCGATTGTCCAACTTCGTAGTATTTCGAATTTAAATTTTCTTTACTTTTTGATTTCTCGAAAGACCGATTTATCGACTTCTTGGTATTCCATTTTTCAATTTTCAGTTTTACGATTTCTCGAATTTTCAATTTTTAGATTGTTCGGTTTCGACTTTTCAATTTTTTGTTTCCTCGATTTCCCGATTTTCTCAGTTTTTCTACTTTTCGATGTTAGGATTTTTTTGAATTTTTGATTTCTCGAGATATCGATTTATCGACTTTTCGGTTTTCATTTTTCAATTTTTAATTTTAGATTTTTTGAATTTTTGATTTCTCGAGACATCGATTCATCCAGTTTTTCCATTTTTCAAATATCAATTTTACGATCTTTGGATTTTTTTTTTAAATTTCGAATTTTCAATTTGTTAATTTTTCGAAATTTTCGACTTCTGAATTATCAATTTTTTAGTTTTGTAGTTTTTTGGATTTCTCGTTTCTACCATTTTTTATGTCTCGGTTTTTCGATTTTAATTTTTTGGGTTTTAAAATTTTCGATTTTTCGATTTCTCTACTTTTGAGTTCCCGATTCCTCGATTTTTCAATTTCTCGATTTTTTGTTTTTTGGATTTTCGATTTTTCGACTTTAATTCGATACATATTTCGATATAAGTTTTTCAGTTTTTCGATTGTTCAAATTTTGGATTTCCTCATTCTTTGATTTTTTATTTCTCGGTCTTTCGTTTGTTTGAACTTTAAAATTTTTGATTTTTGATTGTCCAATTTCGTAGTATTTCGAATTTAAATTTTCTTGACTTTTTGATTTCTCGAGATACCGATTTATCGACGTCTCGGTCTTCCACTTTTCAATTTCACAATTTCTCGACTTTTCCGATTTTTCGATTCCTTGAGTTCTCGATTTTCCGATTTTTTCAGGTTTTCGAATTTTAGATTTTAGGATTTTTTGAATTTTTGATTTCTCAAGGTATCGTTTTTTATCGACTTTTCGGTTTTTCGGTTTCTCGATTTTTCAATACATATTTCGATTTAAATTTATGAGTTTTTTGAATTTAGGATTTCTTGATTTTTTGATCTCTCAAAATATCGATTTATCGACTTTTCGGTTTTCCATTTTTCAATTTTCAATTTTCAGATTTTTTTGTATTTTTGACTTTTCTATTTTTCAGTTTTGCGATTTTTCGATTTCTCGTTTCTTTGATTCATAATTTCAGATCTATCCGAAGAAAAGAGAGGGCGGGTGGGCGGGGCTAGTACCTGCTAAGATAAGACTGATTTTGGCAAATGAAATACCTTCCAAGAAAAGAGAGGGCGGGTGGGCGGGGTTAGTACCTGCTAAGATAAGACTGATTTTGGCAAATGAAATACCTTCGAAGAAAAGAGAGGGAGGGTGGGTGGGGTTAGTAACTGCTAAGATAAGAGTGATTTTGGCAAATGAAATACTTTCTAAGAAAAGAGAGGGGGGTGGGCGGGGCTAGTATCTACTAAAATAAGACCGATTTTGGCAAATCACATACCCTCTAACAAAAGCGAGGGCGGGTGGGTGGAGACCGTACCCACTAAAATCAAACCGAGGCTAGTACTTGCCAAAATACGACTGATTTTGTCAAATGATATACTCTCTACCCTTCATTTTCTTAGAAAGTAGGTCATTTGCCAATATCAGTCTTATTTTAGCAGACAGTAGCCCTGCCCACCCACCCTCTCTTCTCTTAGAAGGTATATCATTTGCCAAAATCACTGTTATCTGAGCAGGTACTAGCCCCACCCACCCGCCCTCTCTTTTCTTAAGGGATATCTCATTTGTCAAAATCACTGTTATCTGCTCAAGTACTAGCCCCGCCCACCCACCCTCTTTTCTCTTAGAAGGTATGTGATTTGCCAAAATCAGCCTTATTTTAGCAGGTACTAGCCCCGCCCACCCACCCTCTCTTTTCTTCGGATAGATATGACTGATTTTGGCAAATAGATCCCTCTAAGAAAATAGAGGGCGGAGCTAGTACCTGCTAAAATAAGACCGATCTTCGGCAAATGAGAAACCTTCTAAGAAAAGAGAGGGTGGGTGGGTGGGGTTAGTACCTGCTAAGATAAAACCGATTTTGGCAAATGACACCTTCTAAGAAAAGAGAGGGTGGGTGGGCGGGGCTAGTACCTGCTAAGATAAGACTGAAAAAAAAAATTTCGAATTCGAGTTTTTTCGTTTTTTGCATTTCCTGTGAAAATTTACCAAAATAATGTATATTTTTTTTTACACCATCAGAAAGTAGAGATTTCAGCGAACATAAAGTACACCGTTCTTTTTAAAAGAGCAGATATTTTGACGTGAGAATTTTCGATTGAAATTAGGGTGCTTTTCGATATTAAATCAAAATAAGGGGAGAAAACAAATATTTTGAATCAAAAAAATTACAGTGCGTTTGGGACATAAAAAGGTTAGTTTTCACAAAATTTCGTGAAAAAAAAATTTTTTTGTTGGAGAAAACAATAAAAATCCAAAAACTCGGTTATTTGTATTTGCATTAAATTGATCCGAAAGTTAAACAGCAGGGGACCTAAAATTAACTACGAACATTTTAAACGTAAGATTTTGAAAACTTTGACAATTTTTGATAATGAAAGTGTTGTTTAGTTGTTAAACGTAGCAAAAGAACCAATTTTAAAATCATTAACTACACCGAAAATGTGAGAAGGAATTTTTTTACTGTTTTTGGGGACGATTAGTCAAATTTTGCTTTGCGTTTTACTATCCACGTGATATTCCTAATAGACATACAAAATTTTACAACAATGGGTCTAGTAGTTTTGGAGATTACCAGATGGTTCGCTTCCGCTCGAGAAGTAAAAATTGCAAGAAGAACAAAACTGAAAATTTATAATCGAACTTGGCCGACAATATTTCAAAAGAAAACATTATGGATGTGCATCGACGCTTTGAAGAAATCAGGTTAACGAGCTCGTTTAATTTATCAGCTTCTGAAAGTATGGCCTGTAAACTTAAAAGCATTTTGAAAACGATCTAGAGGAGATTTTTTCAAATCTCATTAACAACTTCAAGAATTCCTGTTACTTTATCCGTTAGTGTTGCTTGTGTTGAGTGATAATTTTCCAACTAACCAATAAAAAACTTCCTCGGATCGCCCATGGCTCAGGCGCTACTATCTAATTAGGAGTTTTTTTGGTGAATGCGATACTAATTCGATCGATTTTTCCAAAATAATACGAAAGTTGGCAAAACAACAAAATTACTGTTGTTTAATTTATTATGATTAAGATATTGTGATGTAAATACGCTATTAAATATAGAATGTTATAATATATGATCATAATAAACCGAAGGAAGGCCATTTTCCTCTGGCACACGTGCGGTTAAATACATGGGTCGTTCCCGATTTTATCCTGACATCGTCACTTTTTAGACTATCCGTGTAATTTCAAAATAGTTTCACACGCCATTAGTTGCTGACGCACAGTCAGTCGGAAACGTGAAACGTTAAAAACACCAAGTTCGGTAATCCTCAAAATGACCTAATTACAATATTTGCGACAGTTAAACCCTTTCCGGCCTTACTCCCGCCGCTGTCCCTAAACTTCGAAACCGCCATATTAAAAAACCAGCTTCTGAGCCCGAGATTTCCGCGCTGGTGCCTCATAACACAAAAACTCTCCCTCGAACTTATTTAAACAACATCCCTTTATTGTGAGACCGTGATCTGGAAGCACATCAGCGCTCCGGTCCTCCCGAAACCGGGACTCAACTCCCAAAGTAAATAATAACTGCAGAGGTCGCTCTGTCACTTGGAAACCTCCTCGGATATAATTACAAAATTCGGTGTGCACTTTAAACTGCTCCAATATCAGAAAATCTTATCCAGGTCGAAGTTTGAGATTGCTTTTCCCGGCGAGGTCGCGCGTTTTTTCCTTTGATAGCGCCGCGGCGAAAATTGCTTTATTCCTGGCGTTGATAACGAAATTATGGCGATTTGGAAATTTACGTCGATTAAGTGAAAAAGGGCATCCGGCGCAGACAATGCACTTATCGCGTTCTGCTTACATTTAAGATATGTGCGCCGCTTTATCGTTCTGGGTCGCGCTTTGCATAAAAAATAAGGAAGTGGGGCATTTTCACGTTTGGCAATAAATACAATAAAGGGCGGAATGCGGGTCGCATGGGGAGAGAGATCACAGAAGGCGTTTTTACAGAGGGAATTGTGCTTTTGTTCTGCGTCGGGCGGGCGTGAAGGTCCGAAATGGGGAAATTTATTCGACGCGTGCACCGCAAGGATCCCGATTGCCGCCTTGTTATTTACGCGATTCAGCCCCGTAGCTACGGGGGGGCAAGAGGGGGCTGAGCCCCCTGGAAGACTTATACATTATAAATTTCAAATTAGTAATAAAATTTCAATATAATGCCGATTGCCGAAGCATATTAACTGGCCCCACCCGCCCCACCTTTATTTTCGTACAGGGTATATTATTTGGCAATATCACACTACCGTTGATGTTGACCGTATAAAAAAATGAACATGTCACATTTTATTCCATAGCCTACTATGTAGGTACTTGAGAAAAGTCAAAAATATTATATGGATTTTCTAAAAATTGAGCTTTTATTGAAATGGACAAAAAATAGACAAAAAATTCTGAGATGTAGATCTCGATGAGCTTAATCAAAAAACATAAGGTCTTGATGGTCCCAGACCAAGATTTTTCAAAAATTCGGTTCCAAAGTCGACATTTCAAAATTTCTCAAAAATTACATTTCTTTTGGCGGCTCTGGAAAAATTGTACGAATTTTCGAAAAAATAAAACCAAAAAAAAAACATTTGGAGATCGAAATCAATAAAAAGATCCCCTCTGCTAGTTTTCGAAAATGCGTGGGAAAAGTCAATTTTTTTTTATAGATTTTCAAAAATTGAGCTTTTGTTGAAATTGGCTGAAAATCTACAAAAAATTCTGAGATGTAGATCTCGAAGAGTTTAGTCAAAAAACATAAGGTCTTGCTGCTATTCGGTTTCCAAGTCGAATTTTTAAAATTTCTCAAAAATTATACTCCTATTTCTTTTGACGATTCTAGAAAAATTTTACAAATTTTCGATCAAATAAAACCAAAAACATCTGAAGATTGAAATAAATAAAAGAATGACTTTCGGTAATTTTGGGAAATGCTAAGAAAAGTCAAAATTTATTTAGTTTTCAAAAATTGAGCTTTTGTTAGAGTTGACAAAAAATTCTGAAATATAGATCTCGATGAGCTTAATCGAAAAACATGTTCATGCTCCCGGAGCAAAATTTACGAAATATTGGGTTCTACCTAAAATTTCTAAAAAATCTTAAAAGTGACTTAAAAAAAAGTTATTTCTTTATGCGATTGTGGAAAAATTCGACGAAATATCAAAAAAATAAAACCAAAAATAACATCTGTAGATCGAAATCAATAAAGAGATCCCTTTTGCTAATTTTCGAAGATGCTTGGGAAAAGTCAAAAAATGTATATAGATTTTCAAAAATTGAGTTTTTGTTGAAATTAACAAAAAATCAACAAAAAATTCCGAGATGTAGATCTCGATGAGCTTAATCCAAAAACATAAGGTCTTGATGGTCCCAGACCAAGATTTTCGAAAAATTCGGTTTCAAAGTCGACATTTCAAAATTTCTCAAAAATTACATTTCTTTTGGCGGCTTTGGAAAAATTGTACAAATTTTCGAGAAAATAAAACCAAAAACAACATTTGGAGATCGAAATCGATAAAGAGATCCCTTTTGCTAATTTTCGAAAACGGTTGGGAAAAGTCATAAACATTTTATAGATTTTCAAAAATTTAGCTTTTGTTGAAGTTGACTAAAAATCCACAAAAAAATCTGAAATGTTGATCTCGACGAGCTCAATCAGAAAACACAAGGTCTAGATGGTCCCAGATCAAGATTTTCGAAACATTCGGTTTCAAAGTTCAAAAATTACATTTCGTTTGGCGATTGCTGAAAAATTTTACGACTTTTCAACCAAATAAAACCAAAAACAACATCTGGAGATCGAAATCAATAAAGGAATCCCTTTTGGTAATCTCGAACGGGCTTAAAAAAAAGTCAAAAATTTGATACAGGTTCTCAAAAATTGCCATATTTCTTCCGTCGATTCTGGAAAAATTGTAAGAATTTTCAAAAAAATTGAGTCCAAAACGATTTTTGTAAATCGAGATGAACAAAGGAGTCTCTTTTGATAATTTTTGAAAATGCTTGGGAAAAGTCAAAAATTTTATATGGGTTTTCAAAAATTGAACTTTCGTAAAAGTTGACAAAAAATTCTGAAATATAGATTTGGACGAGCTTAAAAAAACATGACAGGTTCATGGTTCCGGATCAAAATTTTCGAAATACTCGGTTTCGAGCTCGAATTTTCAAAATTTCTCAAAAATTACCATATTTCTTTTGGCGATTGTGGAAAAATTGTACGCATTTTCGAAAAAACAACCAAAAACAACATCTGGAGATCGAAATCAATAAAGGAATCCCTTTTGGTAATCTCGAACGTGCTTAAAAAAAAGTCAAAAATTTGATACAGGTTCTCAAAAATTGCCATATTTCTTCCGTCGATTATGGAAAAATTGTAAGAATTTTCAAAAAAATTGAGTCCAAAACGATTTTTGGAAGTCGAGATGAACAAAGGAGTCTCTTTTGATAATTTTTGAAAATGCTTGGGAAAAGTCAAAAATTTTATATGGGTTTTCAAAAATTGAACTTTCTTAAAAGTTGACAAAAAATTCTGAAATATAGATTTGGACGAGCTTAAAAAAACATGACAGGTTCATGGTTCCGGATCAAAATTTTCGAAATATTCGGTTTCGTGCTCGAATTTTCAAAATTTCTCAAAAATTACCATATTTCTTTTGGCGATTGTGGAAAAATTGTACGCATTTTCGAAAAAACAACCAAAAACAACATCTGGAGATCGAAATCAATAAAGGAATCCCTTTTGGTAATCTCGAACGTGCTTGAAAAAAAATCAAAAATTTGACACAGGTTCTCAAAAATTGCCATTTTTCTTCCGTCGATTCTGCAAAAAATGTAAGAATTTTCAAAAAAGTTGAATCCAAAACGATTTTTGGAAGAAATCGAGATGAACAAAGGAATTCTTTTGGTAATTTTCGAAAATGCTTGGGAAAAGTCAAAAATTTTATATGGGTTTCCAAAAATTGAGCTTTTGTTAAAGTTGACAAAAAATTCTGAAATACACATCTCGACGAGTTTAAAAAAACATGACGAGTTCATGGTTCCGTACCAAAATTTTCGAAATATTTGGTTTCGAAGTCGGATTTTTAAAATATGTACTAAACATGCAAAAAAATAAACTCAAACAAATTGGATGTTACCTATACGGTCACTACACAAATTTTTGGATGCAGTACAGCTGTTTGTGAATGTACATTCTCTGTTTTAACCAGCATTTTAACCAAGTACCGTACTAATTTTTTGGACTTCGACAGGTTTTTACGAAAATTTAGCGTAAAAAATCGACGTTTCCAATTATTTTAATGTTCTTTCAAATATAAAAACTCAGAAAAAATAAAGTAGTTATCTGAGTGTATTATTAAAATATAAATATTTACATGAAGCCCCCTCTGTCGGCAAACTTGCCCCCCCTGAATAAGTTTTCTAGCTACGGGGCTGACGCGATTCGACAACGAGCTAATTTTTATCCATACTCACACATCTCCTTCCCGAGGACCCACGTTTCGGGCCGCGAGTTGACTTCGACGAGGACGGTGGGCGTGCAGACCAGAAGCACCATCAAATCGGCAACACTCAAGTTTACTAAAAATATATTCGTGCTGTTCCTCATATCCTTAGTTTTAAAAATAACGATAGGCACCATTATGTTACCGATCACACCCAGACACATGATTATTATGCAAAAAACGACCGAAGTTGTCCGTATGTAGCTGGGGAACACTGAAGAGAACGTGTCGTTGAAGCCCGAAACGTTGGAGGCGTTGTAGAGGTCGATCGTCGACGACGGCGTATAAAGATAGTTCGAGGTGCTTATGTTATACTCTATCAAAGGCGTCGAATTCGGAAAAGTCGATGATGCGGTCGTCGTTAGGGAAAATCTTGTCGAAATCATATCATAGTAGGCTTGGGTGGAAAGTCAATTATCACCGTCGGGATCCATTTCAAGCCGGCCTGGAAAACATTAGCGGGTCAGTCAGCGACCAAGCGGGTTTAAAACATCACTGCGAAACGAATTACCGCACGGGCTGCGGTGCGACAAGCAACTCATTTTCACACTATTAAATATGAAAGTGCGAATCTTCTAGAGTCACGATTTTATAGAGTAAGTCAGCGCGTAACTCCGAACGCCTTCCTTAAAACGTGCGCCATTTATTTAGTTGTCACTTTTACTTTCTATTATTGCATTCCTTAGAATCGCGTTTTAAATTTCGTTCCACGAATTGTGACTCGGGTTCATTCATTGTGTCCCATGCGAGATACTTTATTTCAATTATTGTCACTTCCGGAAGCGCTGTAACGTAATATAGTTTTCGTATGAAGCCGCAGCCACAAATTACTTGTATCGTTGCGTATACGCACTCTCGAGCGCGTTTTCGAACGTTCTATTAGTTTATAAACCGGCAATTTTAATGCAAGATTTTCTCTAAATTTAGCGTTTGAGACAATAAAATTTATTTTAGACCACGACTACGCACAATCGATTTTCAAATAAAACCACTCGCACAGAAACGTTAATAATCCTTTTAAACTTCAAACGTTTCGAAATTGTAAAGATAATGAGTCATAATTGAGAGTGAATTTTTTCCAGTTTTATCTAAAACAAAGAGTGAGGAAAATATTGGCAACCTTCGCGGTGCTTTTCTGTTGTAAAGTTTATCGGTTCAAATGTTTACTGTTATCTGGGACGGATTGTTGTGCGTTATTTAAGGTACACAGATTAATATCGAGGGAGATTACAAACATTTGTAATAGATGTCGATTTAGCGTTTGGGATAATTATCGTTTAATCCCTTTGGTCTCGAGGGACGGGTTCCGCTTTGTATGGATATTTTGTTTTAAACAAATAGGGGTTAAAATAATCGTCAATATAACACATAATGTTTATGTTAAAAATAAAAAATGTGTACTATTGAGTTCTGTGGAAGCACAACGTGAACTATAAATACGAAATTTTTAGAACATGTGGCAACAAATTAGTGCTCAAGTTTGTGTTTTAATAGTGCTCAGAAAAAAATATGTTCAAAGTTTTCTCTATAGAGGAATAATTTTATTTAATTTTTTTTTAATCAAAAATACCTTTCACTTCCCTCTGCGTAAGCTACTTTTATATTTTCTCGACATTTCATGACCCCTAAAGTTTGAAAAAGTAAGTCCCCTGTTTTGTTATATAATGTTAAAAAGTAACTGAACCTGTGGTTTATGATTTTGTGTTGAATTTTTATCGTTGACATCGAGATTTTTGGGAAAAAACCAAAATTAAAAAACAATTTTTCAACTTTTCGGATTTTCGATTTTTCGACTTTCGGATTACTCGATTTTCAATTTTTCGATTTCTCAATTTTTCAATGTTTCAGTTTTCAGTTTTCGATTTTTCGATTTTCAATTTTTTGGTTTCTAGATATTCAATTTTTTGATTTCGCAGGTTTTCGTTGGTTCAGTTTCGGGGTTTTTCATTTTTTCGATTCTTCAATTTTTCGATATTTTAATTTTTCCATTTTTTAAATTAGACAATTCGATTTTTCGGTTGTTTAATTTTTTTGTTTTTCAATTTTCTTTTTGTTGACTTTCGGTTTTTCAGTTTTTCGATTTCCCGATTTTTTAAGTTTTTATTTTTCGATTTCTTGATTTCTCGAATTCTCGACTTTTCAAGTTTAAACTTTTCAATTTTGATTTTTTTATTTTTCGGCTTCTTCCATTTTAACATTTCAATTTCGCTTTCTCAGTTTTTCGATTTTTCAATTTTTAGACATTTTACTTTTGAGATTATTGAATTTTTCGATTTTTATTTTTTTCGATTTTTCAATTTTTCGGATTTTCGACTTTCGGATTACTCGATTTTCAATTTTTCGATTTCTAGATTTTCAATTTTTTTATTTCACAGCTGTTCGTTGATTCAGTTTTGGGATTTTTCAAATTTTCGATTCTTCAACTTTTTGTCTTCAATAGTTCGATTTTCCAGTTTTTCGATTTGATTTTTCGAGATATTGATGTTTCGATTTCTCTCAGTTTTTCAATTTTTTGATCTTTGGAATTTTCAATTTTCGATTCTTCAATTCTTCAATTTTTTGATTTTTCAATATTTCAATTTTTCAACATTTCAGTTTTGAGATTATTGAATTTCTCGATTTTTCAGTTTTTCGATGTTTTAAGTTTTAGATTTTTAGAATTCTCCATTCTTAATTTTTTGATTTTTCAGATTAAAATTTTCGATTTTTTTATTTCTCGATTTTTGAAGTTTTCGATTTGTCAATTTTTCAACATTTCAATTTTGGGATATTTCAATTTTTCAATTTTTTAAATTTTAGATACATCTTTTAATTTTTCAGTTATTTGATTTTTCTATTTTTCAGTTTTACGAATTTTCAAATGTTGGATTTTTCACTTTTTTGATTTTTTCGATTTTTCAATTTTAAAATGTATTCGATTTTTAGATTTTTTTAGTTTAAATTTTTCAGTTTTTAATTTTTTTTTTACTTTTTGATCTCACGAATTTTCGATATTTTGATATTTCGGTTTCTCAATATCTCAACTTTTCAATTTCGATTTCTCAGTTTTTCAATTTTTCGATGTTCCGATTTTTCAATTTTTCGATTTTTTAACTTTTAGATTTTTCGATTTTTCAATTTTTAGTTTTTTGATTTTTTAAATTAAAATTTTCAATTTTTCGATTTCTCGATTTTTCAAGTTTTCAATTTGTCTATTTTTCAACATTTCAATTTTGAGAATTTTTCTTTTCTAGATTTTCAATATTTCTATATTTTCAATTTTCGATTGTTTAAATTTTAGATTTTTTTATTTTTTGACGTTTGAATTAGACGATCTTTCGAGAATTAAAATAATCAGGAAGATATACAACAAAAAAAATTAGTTCACAAGAAATCAATTCTTCAATTTCTTGATTCTTCAATATTTCAAAATTTTACTTTTTCAATTTTTTGAAGTTTAGATATTTCGATTTTCCTCTTTTTCAATTTTACGAATGTTTAAATTTTAGGTTTTTCACTTTTTTGATTTCTATGATTTTTCAGTTTTTCAATTTTAAAATTTTCTCGATTTTTTAAGTTTCAATTTTTCAATTTTGAATTTTTTTAATTTTCTACTTATGGATTTCTCGATTTCTCGATATTTTGATGTTTCGACTTCTCTATGTTTCAACTTTTCAGTTTCGATTTCTCAGTTTTTTGATTTTTCAATCTTTCGATTTTTCAGTTTTTCGATTTTTAATTTTTTCGACTGAATTTCTCAATTTTTCAGATTTTCGATTCTTTACTTTTTCGATTTTTCGATTTTTGAAGTTGTACATTTTTCGATTTCTCGAATTTGTTTTTTGATTTTTTAAATTAAAATTTTCGATTTTTCAACATTTCAATTTTGGGATTTTTCATTTTTTCGGTAATTAATTTTTTAATTTTTTAAATTTTAGATATTTTTCAGTTGTAGGAATTTTTAAATTTTAGGTTTTCCACTTTTTTGATTTTTCGATTTTTCAATTTTAAAATTTATTCGATCTCTCAATTTTCAAAGTTTAAATTTTTCGATTTTGAATTTTTTTATTTTTCGACGATTTCTTGATATTTTGATGTTTCGAATTCTCGATATTTCAACTTTTCAATTTTTTGACGTTTTCTCGATTTTTAATTTTTTGGGTTTTAAATAAAAATTTCCGATTTTTCAAGTTTTCAATTTGTCAATTTTCCAACATTTCAATTTTGGGGCTTTTCAATTTTTGGATATTTTGATTTTTCAATTTTTTTAAATTTTAGTTATTTGGATTTTTCAGTTCTTTGATTTTTTCGATTTTTAAATTTTAAAATTTATTCGATTTCTCGATTTTTCCACTTTTCAATTTTAATTTCTCAGTTTTTGGATTTTTCGATCTTTCGATTTTTTAATTTTTCAAATTTTCGATTTGTCAATTTTTCAACATTTCGATTTTGGGATTTTTCAATTTTTCGATTTTTGATTTCTCATTGATTTAAATTTTAAATATCTCGATTTTTCAGTTCTTTAATTTTACGAATTTTTAAATTTTACATTTTTCACTTTTTTAATTTTTCGACTTTTTAATTTTAAAATTATTCGATTTCTGGATTTTTCAGGTTTAAATTTTTCAATTTTGATTTTTTTAATTTTTCGACGATTTCATGGTATTTTGTTGTTTCGATTTCTTGATTTTTCAATTCTTCGATTTTCCACATTTTAGTTTTGAAATTATCGAATTTCTCGATTTTTCAGTTTTTCAATACTTTGCTTTTTCGATTTTTCAATTTTCCAATTTTTTAAATTTTAGATTTTTCGATGTCTCGTCTTTCAGGTTTTTTGATTTTTTAAATTAAATTTTCCTTTTTTTTTGGATTCCTCGATATTTCAAGTTTTCGATTTGTCAATTTTTCAACATTTCAATTTTGGGATTTTTCAATTTTTCGATATTTTCATTTTTCAATTTTTTAAATTTTAGATATTTCGTTTTTTCAGTTCATTGTTTTTTCCATTTTTCAATTTAACGAATTTTTAAATTTTAGATTTTTCACTTTTTTTTTTATTTTCTCGATATTTCAACTTTTCAATTTCGATTTCTCAGTGTTCCGATTTTTCAATTCTCCGCCAATTTTAGTTTTGAGATCATTAAATTTCTCGACTTTTCAGTTTTTCGATGCTGTACTTTTTTTGATTTTTCAATTTTTCTTTTTTTTGTTGTAGATTTTTCGATTTCTCGACTTTTAGTTTTTTTGATTTTTTAAATTAAAATTTTCAATGTTTCGATTTCTCTTCTTCGACATTTCAATTTTCGGATTTTTTTATTTCTAGTTTTTTCAATTGTTCGATATTTTCAATTTTCGATTGTTTAAATTTGAGATTTTTTGATGTTTCGATCGCACGATGTTTCGACATTGAAAATAATCAAGAAAGGATACAACAATAAAAAAAAATTACAAGAAATCAAACAAAAATTTTGTAAAATTCTAAATTCAAAAATCGCCAATTAAGGAAAGTATATATTTGACATTATACATATAACACAATTCTGATGATAATATAAAAATTTGGAACAAGTTTAGAACTTTGACAAAACAAAGCCAAGTTTTAGAGAATAAACATATTTTTGAGACATAAACCTCAGATTAAAAAAAAAATTGTAACGCTAGTTCAAAAATGTAAAAATTGGTCTAGGATTAATTAAATAGAACTTCCTTCACCTTGAAAGTAAATCTGTAACTTTTTCGAAAAATTATAAAATTTGATTATGCGAATTTCATTTTTATATTGTCCTCGCAATTTTTTTTGGAAAATTGGGTAAGCCGTTCTTGATTTGATTGATAGAAATTTATTATTGCAATAAAACCTGAAGAGCCTTATTGACGGTTGATTGTACATATTTTTACGTGATTAAATTAGTAAAAAAAAAATTAGGAAATTATTAACGAACATTTTTTGTTATTTACTTACAAAAAAAAACGAACTTTAAAAGTCGATGCGTCTGTAAAAACCTGAACGTCACAGTTTTAAACGTTGGTTAATATAAAGAAAAAAATAAAAATCAGAAGATAAAGGAGAATTCTAGGAGAAATATCAGGAGAAAGTCTAGAGCTAACACGCTTTTGAGAGATCAATTAACATTTTAGATAAATCCTGCGACAAATAAAAAGTGAAAACCTTCACTACGAACAACATTTTGATAAAGAAACGGAAAAGAACCGGAGAAAAATGTCTGGCACGTGCCGTTTTGTGGCGTCAATCGTCCTTTATATCCCGATCTCTTCATCCAATGTGTACAATGTAGACCAATTACGAAAACCCAAATAAGACGTCTGCCTCTTTAATTAAGCATCAAATTTAAACACCCAGAAGTCGAAAATACATTAATTATTGCCACTCCAGCCCACGAGACGTCGTCTCCTTCCCCCTCGCTAAATCACCGATTCCCAAAAACCTCATCAGCTCACGCACCCATAACAAATACCCCGCACTGTTGGCAAAAGCTCCGCGCTTCGGCAAGTGCGTGAAAACTGCGAAATTTGTTTGCTTACTAGACCGTACGTTCACAAATTATTTATTTACGTCAACGCCGTCCCTGCTCCATCTTCCCCATAATCATTTGTTAAATTATGGCTGCTTCCTGTCGGCGCGAATCGAAGAATGTTTCCAATTTCGCAATCGATATTTTAAATCGAGACGAGCCCGAACTACCTCCTCTCCAAATATTTTGTTTTCGTTCTTTTACCGGAAGTGTCTCAATTTTTGTTCCGATGCGAAGTTGCAAAAGAAAAATAGATGTGGTCATAATTCGGGTTTATTTGATCTGTGATGATATGTTTGGCGATGAATGAATCTCTTTGATTTATTAGAGGAGCTTTGGAAGCTGGGAAGTGAGCAGGAGTGGCGGTTCTGAGTTAGATAGACGGTCGGGGGTTCTTTGTGTGGATGGCTCATCACTCTGAATAAGGCCATGATTTGTCACTATACGGGACCTGTACTCTTTTTATTCAATGGTTAGGCGGTTTCCATTTCATTGAGTAGAAAATTTAACATTTACAGAAACCTCGTCTCGTATTGGTTGGTCGAAGCCATTTCGAACTTTATATTTATTTACATAATTTCGCCGTTAGCTTCTATGTCGTAAATTCGTGTTTTATTCAAAGAAGTTAATTTGAATGTTCTGAAATACGAGTATCTGTCTTAGATTACCGAAATGTGTATTTTAATCCATTTCCGACAACAAACTAGTTTCCATTTTAAGCACATTATGCACACCGTGTGGGTTTAAAAATTCAAATTAGAAGATAACATATGCCGAGAAAATAAACGTTAAAGCACCTGTTTACATATTCCGGAGTGTTTTTACAAATGCTTACGAGTACAAAGCAACTAATGTAGTTTGCTTTAGAAATATCACGCATGCCACAATACTCTAAATTACCACTTTTTCGCCTGATAAATGCGTCGCCGATCTTGTTTAATCTGGATTTTGGAAAGTAAATAAATCCTCCGTAGTCACAACTCACTCATTTAAACATCGCGATCTCCTCAAAATTAATTACCACCTGCTCTAAAATTAGCGAATTCGCCTTTTCCGCGGCCCGTTTTCAGATATTAAAAAAAATCCAATAACAAGTGCGCGGGACCGTTTCTAAAATTTAATATGGACCGATTTTCGGGAGCTGCGTTATTCCCGGTTATTAACTTTCGGCGGAATCTTTCGGCTGGGTTTATCTGGAAAAACTTATCGGCGGGAATGCGTTAACATGCAACGCCCATGAGAGACGTCCAACATTTATTTTCGAGATACTGTCAAAAGCAGGCGGGTGTAATTTTTTGCTCTCGACAAACTTCTGAGGAGATATTAAGCGATAAATTGAATAGTTGCTCGATTATTTCGCAGAAATGGACAATTAATAAGGACTGCGGAGTTCGGAGGACGCGTGGGAGGCCGGTGCGTAGGGCACGTCGAAAAATATTGCAGAGGGGTTGGTTTCGGGTATATTAAAATGCGGTTGGATTGTTGGAAACTTGTTGGATCGAAACTAGTGGACCGACTGCTTTTGAGTGTGCTCGTTTTTGAAGTTAAAATTTTTCAGTTTTCAATTTAATGTTTTATCATCTACATGATATTCATAATACATATAAAATTTGACAACAATCAGTCCAGTAGTTTCGGAGATTATCTAATAAAATTCGGAGAGTCGGCAGACAGTTAACAGACAGAAAGACAGACAAACGGACAGATGGAAACGGGAGACCTATTTTTTCGTACTCTAGGGGTCATGAGACGTCGAAAAAACATAAAAGTAGCTAATCGTCCAATGGATTCGATTACAATACTTAATTAGCCTACGCTCAGGAAGTAAATTTGTGATTTTTGTCAGGTCGGCAACATATTTAAAATTTTATGGTGGCATACCTGATTGTCAAATTGACATTTATGACACCCAGTTAGTCTCAAGCAAACACGTTCGTGATTACTGTGAACTGACATATTAGCATGACTGCCAATAATTCAGAATTGCCAACACAAAAATTTGGGGGATCATATGATAAAAAAAAAACGTAGTCTGGTCACTCGTGGAATTTTTTTTTTAAATGTGCTGTCAAAATTTGTACTATCACTCGTTTTTGAGGGTATGGTGAATTGCTAACGAAATTCACTGTGTTCTTGCTTGACTCCATTTCGGTGATAAATTTAGACGATAAAAATTAATCTGAAGTTATTCAGTCCGAACTCTGAAGTGAAGTTGATATTTTAATTAGGATCACTTAGCACATTTTTAGATAACGTCATCAAAGTTTTGGTGGGGATAGATAAGATAATTAATTTTTGTAAGAGATCAATCAGGCTGATGATAACCTCAAAACACGCGCTAAATTTCATAGCGATTGGCTTAGTATTTGCTAAAAGAATCTGCGTAAAGTTTTATTGGACAGTTTTGAATTCTTAAAAAAAAAAAAACTCTAGGGATCACAGGGTATTTTTAATTTCTTTGAAAAAAACATCAAATGTCCCAACACTTTTTTAAGTTCTTTAAAAAATAAATCACTAGGGATTTCAAAACCGCAAATAATTAAAATTCTGTGTTTTTCAATTTTTTCAAATTTTCGATTTGCAAATTTTTTGTTTTGGTTTTTTATTTTCTTTATTTTTACAATTTTTCAATTTTTCATTGTTCCGATTCTATAATTTTTTATTTTTTCAATTTCAGTTTTCTTCAGTTTTTCCTTTCTTCATTTTTTCGATTTGCAATTTTTTATTTTTTCATTTTTCGTTTTTTTTTTTCAATTTTTCGGTTTTCCAACTTTTGGAGGTTTTAATTTCTAGCCTTTGCAATTTTACGAGTTTTCGATTTTTAATTTTTCCATTTTTCATTTTTTCATTTTTTTAATTTGCAATGTTTCGCTTCGGTTTTTCATATAATTTTTTTTTTGCAATGTGACATTTTTCAATTTCAGCAATTTTTCGGTTTTTAATTTATCGTTTTACCATCTACACGATATTCCTGATACATATATAAAATTTGACAACAATCGGTCCAGTAGTTTCGGAGATTATCGAAACATTTCAAAAATTTTCAAAATTCGAACAGACGGCAGACGGACAGACAGACAGATAGACGAAAACGGGAGACCTGTTTTTTCGTACTCTAGGGGTCATAAAACGTCGAAAAACATAAAAGTAGTCAGTCGCTCAAAGGATTCGATTGCAATAGTTATGTTCTATTTAAACATTTTTTTTTATAAACAACAATATTGACAACACAGTTAAAAAAAAATAATTCCATGGAAAAATAGACGACGTTTGTGATTTTTTTGTCAAGTTGGCATGTAGTCAGAATTGCCAATATAAAAATTTAATTCAATCATTAATAGCCACATTTTTTCGGTTTTTAACTTTTAATTTTTCAATTTTTTGAATTTAAAATTTGTCATGTTTTTCAAATTTTCCATTTGCAATTTTTGTTTCGTTTTTTTTTTATTCTCTTTACTTTTACAGTTTTCCGATTTTTCAATGTTCCGATTTTATAATTTTTTGTTTTTTCAATTTCAATTTTTCTGTTTTTTATTTATTCGTTTTTTCGATTTCCAATTTTTCAATTTTTAATTTTCCTTTTGTTTTTTCAATTGTAAATTTTTCGGTTTTTCGATTTTCCAACTTTTAAATCGAAAAACCGAAAAATTTCAATTTTTAGCCTTTGCAATTTCATGAGTTTTCACTTTTTAATTTTTCAATTTTTCATTTCTTAAATTTTTCAATTTGAAATTTTTCGTTTCGTTTTTTCTTTTCTTTATTTTTCAATTTTTCGGTTTTTCATATAATTTTTCTTTTCTGCAATCTGAAATTTTTCAATTTTTGGATTTTCCAGCAATTTTTTGGTTTTCAATTTATCGTTTTATAATGTACACGATATTCTTAATACACATATAAAATTGGGACAGACGGCAGACAGACAGACAAATAGACAAAGAGACAAAGAGACGGAACTGGGAGACTTTTTTTTACTTTAGGAGTCATGAAACGTCGAAAAAACATAAAAGTACCCAGTCGTCCAATGAATTCGATTACAATACTTCCTTAGTTTACGCTCAGGAAGTTAAAACGTTGTGTTTTCTTTTAAGTTTTTTTTTTAAAACAACAGAACTCCCAGTTTTTAAAAAAGATAATTCCGTGGCTAAATAGATGATACTTATTTTCCGGGACTAAGAATAGAACCGTTTTCTTTCAAATCTACTCTCCATTTCGCAAAATGTAGATTTGATTTAACGTTGTTCGTTATGAGAATGTTTTTCAAGACTGACGTTCGTGATTTTTTTGTCAGGTTGGCAACATATTTAAAGTTTTATGGTGGCATAACTGATTGTAAAATTGACATTTATGACACCCAGTTTGTCTAATATATATATATAATTTTTCAATTTTTCGAATCCTAAATTTTTCATTTTTTCAAAATACCAATCGGCAATTTTTTGTTTCTGTTTTTATTTTCTTTACTTTTATAATTTTTTGTTTTTTCAATTTCAATTTTTTTCAGTTGTTCGTTTCTCCATTTTTTCGATTTGCAATTTTTTAATTTTGCATTTTTCTTTTCGATTTCTTCAATTTTACGATATGTAACTCGTCGAGTTTTTGATTTTTAAATTTTTCAGTTTTTCGATTTTCCAACTTTTCGATGCCTCCGTTTCGGTTTTTTCTTTTGTTTATTTTTTCAATTTTTCCTTTTATGATCTACACGATATTTCTAATACACATAAAATTTGACAACAATTGGTCCAGTAATTTCGGAGATTATCTAATAACAGACAGAAACGGGTGACCTATTTTTCGTACTCTAGAAGTCATGAAACGTCAAAAAAACATAAAAGTAGCCAGTCCTCCAATGGATTCGATTACAATACTTTCTTAGCTTACACTCAGCAAGTAAAAATATTATGTTCGGCATTTTTTTTTATAAACAACATAACTCCCACCACAGTTTTAAAAAAAATAATTCCATGGATGAATAGATGAAGTTTTCTTATCATATGGTACTTATTTTCAGGAACATTGTAGATTTGATTTAAATTTGTTCGTTATGAGAATGTTTTTCAAGACTTGATGTTTGTGATTTTTATTGTCAGGTTAGCAACATATTTAAAATTTTATCATGTCATACCTGATTGTCAATCTCAACCAATCAACACGTTCGTGAGGCGTACTTATGTCAAAATTGACAATTGTGAATTGGCGTATTAGCATGGCTGCCAATAATTCAAATCTAAAAAAACGGTAGTCTGGTCAGCCATGAAATTTATTTTATTTAAAATTATATTGGCAAAATCTGTAATAAATTAATAAATAGACGATTTTTTTTCGATCACATTATTTTAACGTTCCGATTTTTTTAAAATTCTGACTTCACTTTTCGGAAATATTGTATTTAACTGGTGGATTTTATTTTTTCACAAAGCCACTTTTTTGAAATTTATTGTCAATTTCTTAAGACTTTGATTTGATTTAAGATCCCCGTGTTCTGTTTTTAATCTGTTTTCCTATTTCTAAACTTTGGTTTTTCTTTGAATATTTAGGTTTTTTCTGACTGGAATCTTTTTTCAAAATTTTTATTCATTAATCAGGATTTCAAGAAATCGTGTTATTTTTATGAATTTTCTTTCAAAATCTGTATTTTTCATTTACTTATTCATCATAAAACAATGTAAAATAAAAAATAATAATCACAAAATTGCCACAAATCAAGCCATCATGCCAAATAGTGAACAGATTGAAAAATGCCTCTTTTCTATTTTTTTTATAAAATATTTTTTTGATTCTTGAAAATATAACCAAAAATTCCAGAGAACACTCAGATTTTGAAAGACAATTAGCAAGCGTATTAATATTTATTATTTTAATTTTCATAATCGTCGTCATAATTAAACCTGTTTTGATTTTTTGTAAGTTTGTTATTGTTTGAAAATTCTAATTTGAATAAATTCGGGCGTAGCTTAAAATCTGGATGAAGTCGTCCGAAAACTCAAACAAAAACCCGTCTCCGCCTTTTTCTATTTTCGGCAATTTCGGCCGCTTTTTAACCCGAAAATTAATCAAGCAGTTTTCGCGAAAAATATTTGTCGCTCCGTTCCCCGAATCCACGTTGACAGAAATATCGTCAAAATCCGAATTAAGTTTTGGACGTGGCGAAAGTTCCCGCGATAAATCAAGCTCTACCTGATCATCCTTTTGTGAATGGAGCTAAGTTTTATGTACGCCTCGACTTTATCCCCGTTTCACGATATTTCACCGCGGAAATGAAAATGACACATTCCTCACAAACGCCGCATAAATCCGTCCCGATGAAGAAATATAAGATTTAAATTTGTTTGACAGGTACTTATGTAAAGCTTGTATCTCATCAGCCGAACATCGTTCCACGAGCAATAAAGTTTTGACATGTCGTCGCAATATTTTTAGCGCAGTGATGTTTTAAGAAAGCGATCGACGGTAAAAGGGATTTGCGGAAAACTCACCTAGGGTATTTTCTGGTCGGAAAAGTCGCGCTTCATCCTCGCCGAAATTTTCCCCCCATCGCACCTTCGGTTCTGGTAAACACATCGGTCGCTGCTTGGGCCGTGTCGCGGGTCATGGCGAGAACGCACTGTACCAATGGGTTTTTCAGTTTCGCGCGGTCCGACTTTTCCGCGACATCGGGGGCTCCGGGAAATTTTCAGCAACAAAGTGTTGTTGACGGCTTTTGAAAACAGACTGGCAAAGAGCATGGGTTGCGCGACGAAGCGCCGGTTTCGTTCACCCAAGATACTACCTATATAGATATGTGGTCGTCCAAGCATTTCCTCGATTTCGAAGCGCAGACGCGCCGTGGGAGCTTCGTCTGGGCGGCTGCGAAACGCTCAATTCTCTAGGATTTTCGATGACTTGTATTTTTTAATTCGCGGCCCCGCCGGACAAAGCCGGAATCCCTTATTGAAAAAAAAAGGAAGGGTTGGGGTGCGAAAAATTGCCCAATTATCCGCCGAATTCGTGAAAAACGACCAATAAAAGCGCACGATTTACACCTTTTAACCCCCGCGAAATCGTTCAGTCTAAATATTTACGCAAATATAGACCATTTCGCGCTATTTATAGCGTAATAAAGAGCTCATTGGAAACTTTTAAAAATCTTCGCTGAATTGGCCAATTAAGGACGATAACGTCGCAGGTTTCCATTCTAACTACTTCATTAATAAAACAAAATGTATTCAGACGGCTGTCATCGTTTATAATTGAGTCGGCGAAGACTCCACCTTTTACCATATTTACGTCAACACTGCCACTTTCCAGTCCCACTACAAACAAATTCGCGCTTGTCTGACTTCCAATTTCGCGGTAAATGCGAGAAGACAACATTTTGCGCGAGTCGGAGCTGTCTGCTCGCTTTTCTAGCACAAAAAGCGTCAAAGTTATATTATGCGGAAAAAAAATGAGTCGACCGGAGCGAACGACGCGCGCGACACGTGGCTCCACACGAGTTAGATCAGAGTAGTATAGGATTCTGGGTGCGTTCTTTTTGTTGTGCCACCTGGACCGTGTCGATTCCGCTGACAAACAGTTAATTGTGACGAGAAATATGTTCATCCGCTTCCCTAATCCCGTTACCTCGAGCATACCAAGGCCGCTTAAAAACCTTCCAAGACGGATATCGCCAATTAAAACGGCCATCTCGGGCCCGTGAGTGAAATTATCGGCCATTTCGGTGATAGAAGCAGGTGGAGTTCTTAAACAAACGATAGTATCTCCACTTTTATTGTCGCTCCATCGAAAAGTTTATTTTCAGTTTGTAAATTTCCGAACTGCGTCGCCAAAACCGCTTTATTGAGGTAAAATTGGCGATTCTTCGCTCACTCCGCGTTTTATAACAGCGGATGGCCACGGAATTTTTATACCGGCGAGAACCTGAAAACCAGCCATTAAAAAGTTACTTTTCAGTTTTCAGTTTACAGCGAAGTTTCACTTAACTCGGAGAAGTTCGTACACGGCGTAAGATTGTAATAGTGAATTATCGAAAGAAAGCGCCGGATGCGGGCTGAGCTTAGTGAGTGACGTTTCGATCAATAGGGCGACATCTTCATGTGAAAAATACCGCGGCGACTGGCCGACAGGCCTCGGAGGGTGGAACCATTGTCCTAGTCATCTTTAAGCGATAAATTTCAGTTCCGAGAAGTGAAATGTCGCTTTTATTCAAAAAAGAAAAATTATCGGTGTACTGGAGGCTTTAAGAATGTCGCTGCTTCTAATATCTGTCATTTTCAACATGATTTAGGTGCGGGAGATGGAGCTGGCAACTTTTTCTCCACTCGGTGGCCAGGACGAGTTTCATAATTACCGCGGAATGACAAATAGGGGACGACGGGCAACTTTGAACCACCACTGTACCTATAACGTCTGGGAAAAATAGCAAAAAAATTCCTTCTCACATTTTGCCAAAAATTGAGCAAGTAGTTAAAAATATTTGACGTATCAAAAATTGTCAAAATTTACTATGTTTAAAATGTTCGCAGTTAACTTTTTTTTTATTCGGGAGACTATTGGTGTATTATTCTTTGGAGCCCATGGATTATTTAAAACAATTTTGGGAGACTTTGGTGTTCTATTTTTGAAAAATTCTGACCTAACCTGTTTTTGAATTAATTTTGGGACCCCGTTTTTTTAACAAATTTAAAACAATTTTGAGGTTCTAGGTATTCCCGTTTGGAAAGAATTTGAAAGTGCTTTGGAGCCTGTAGTGTCTTTTTTATAATAATTTAATTAAATTTCTTACAGGATACGTCATTTGCACCCTCTGTTTCTTAGAGGATGTCTCATTTGCCAAAATCACTCTTATCTTACCAGGTACTAGCCCCGCCCACCCGCCCTCTCTTTTTTTCGAGGGTATCACATCTGCCAAATTCAGTTTTATTTTAGCGGGTATTAGGACCGCCCACCCACCCTCTCTTTTCTTAGAGGGCGTCTCATTTGCCAAAATCAATCTTGTCTTAGCAGGTACTATCCCCGCCCACCCGCCCTTTCTTTTCTTCGAATATGACAAATTTTGGCCAATGAGATCCCTTTAAGACAATAGACAGCGGATGGGCGGGGCTAGTAGTTGCTAGAATAAGACCGATTTTGGAAAGTGACGTACCTTCTAAGGAAAGAGAGGGTGGGCGGGCGGGGCTAGTACCTGCTAAGATAAAACGGAATTTGGCAGATGAGATGCACTCGACAAAAAGAGAGGGCGGGTGGGCGGGGCTAGTACTTGCTAAGATAAAACTGATTTTGACAGATGAGATACCCTGGAAAAAAGAGAGGGCGGGTGGGCGGGGCTAGTACCTGCTCAGACAAGACTGATTTTGGCAAATGAGATACTCTCTAAAAAAAGAGAGGGTGGGCGAGTGGGACTAGTACCTGCTAAGATAACAGTGATTTTGGGAAATGACATACTCTCTAAGAGAAAAGAACGGGGCTAGAATCTGCAAAGAAAAAACTGCTTTTAGCAAATGACGTATCCTCTAAGAAATTTAATTAAATTATTATAAAAAAAGACTTACTAGTGGCTTCAAAGCACTTTCAAATTTTTTCCAAACAGCAATACCTAGAACCAAGAATTCGTCTTATTTTATCAGGTAGGTACTCTATATCCTTAGAGGGATCTCATTTGCCAAAATCAGGCTTTCTTAGCACATACGAGCCCCGCCCACCCACCCTTTCTTTTCTTAGAGGGTATGTCATTTGCCAAAATCACTCTTATCTTACCAGGTACTAGCCCCACCCACCCGCCCTCTCTTTTTTTCGAGGGTATCTCATCTGCCAAAATCAGTTTTATCTTAGCAGATACTAGGCCCGCCCACCCGCCCTCTCTTTTTTTCGAGGGTATCTTATCTGCCAAATTCAGTTTTATCTTAGCGGGTATTAGGACCGCCCACCCACCCTCTCTTTTCTTAGAGGGCGTCTCATTTGCCAAAATCAATCTTGTCTTAGCAGGTACTAGCCCCGCCCACCCGCCCTCTCTTTTCTTCGGATATGACAAATTTTGGCCAATGAGATCCCTTTAAGACAATAGACAGCGGGTGGGCGGAGCTAGTAGTTGCTACAATAAGACCGACTTTGGCAAATGACATACCTTCTAAGGAAAGAGAGGGTGGGTGGGCGGGGCTAGTACCTACTAAGATAAAACGGAATTTGGCAGATGCGATACCCTCGACAAAAAGAGAGGGTGGGTGGGCGGGGCTAGTACCTGCTAAGGTAAAACTGATTTTGGCAGATGAGATACCCTGGAAAAAAGAGAGGGCGGGTGGGCGGGGCTAGTACCTGCTAAGGTAAGAGTGATTTTGGCTAAGAAGACATCCTCTAAGAAATAGAGGGTGGATGGGTGGGGCTAGTATTTGCTAAAAAAAGACTGATTTTAGCAAATGACATATATCCTGTAAGAAAAAAGAGGGTGGGCGGGCGGGGCTAGTACCTGCTAAGATAAGATTGATCTTGCCAAATGACATACCCTCCAAAAAAATGAAGGATAGAAGATGATTTGGCAAGATTAGTCTTATTTTGGCAAGCATTGCCCCCCCTCACCCACCCACCCTTTATTTTCTTGGAGGGTATGCCATTTGGCAAGATCAATCTTATCTTAATATGTACTAGCCCCGTCCACCCGCCCTCTCTTTTCTTTGAGGGTATGTCATTTGCCAAAATCAGAATTCTGTAGGTAGGTACTAGCCCTGCCCGCCCACCCGCTCTTAGAGGGTGTCTTATTAGCCAAAATCAGTTTTATCGTAGCAAATACTAGCCCCGCCCACCCACCCTCTCTTCTCTTAGAGGGTATCTCATCTGCCAAAATCTGTTTTATCTTAGCAGGTACTAGCCCCGTCCACCCGCCCTCTCTTTTCTTTGAGGGTATGTCATTTGCCAAAATCAGAATTCTGTAGGTAGGTACTAGCCCTGCCCGCCCACCCGCTCTTAGAGGGTGTCTTATTAGCCAAAATCAGTTTTATCGTAGCAAATACTAGCCCCGCCCACCCACCCTCTCTTCTCTTAGAGGGTATCTCATCTGCCAAAATCAGTTTTATCTTAGCAGGTACTAGCCCCGTCCACCCGCCCTCTCTTTTCTTTGAGGGTATGTCATTTGCCAAAATCAGAATTCTGTAGGTAGGTACTAGCCCTGCCCGCCCACCCGCTCTTAGAGGGTGTCTTATTAGCCAAAATCAGTTTTATCGTAGCAAATACTAGCCCCGCCCACCCACCCTCTCTTCTCTTAGAGGGTATCTCATCTGCCAAAATCAGTTTTATCTTAGCAGGTACTAGCCCCGTCCACCCGCCCTCTCTTTTCTTTGAGGGTATGTCATTTGCCAAAATCAGAATTCTGTAGGTAGGTACTAGCCCTGCCCGCCCACCCGCTCTTAGAGGGTGTCTTATTAGCCAAAATCAGTTTTATCGTAGCAAATACTAGCCCCGCCCACCCACCCTCTCTTCTCTTAGAGGGTATCTCATCTGCCAAAATCAGTTTTATCTTAGCAGGTACTAGCCCCGTCCACCCGCCCTCTCTTTTCTTTGAGGGTATGTCATTTGCCAAAATCAGAATTCTGTAGGTAGGTACTAGCCCTGCCCGCCCACCCGCTCTTAGAGGGTGTCTTATTAGCCAAAATCAGTTTTATCGTAGCAAATACTAGCCCCGCCCACCCACCCTCTCTTCTCTTAGAGGGTATCTCATCTGCCAAAATCAGTTTTATCTTAGCAGGTACTAGCCCCGTCCACCCGCCCTCTCTTTTCTTTGAGGGTATGTCATTTGCCAAAATCAGAATTCTGTAGGTAGGTACTAGCCCTGCCCGCCCACCCGCTCTTAGAGGGTGTCTTATTAGCCAAAATCAGTTTTATCGTAGCAAATACTAGCCCCGCCCACCCACCCTCTCTTCTCTTAGAGGGTATCTCATCTGCCAAAATCAGTTTTATCTTAGCAGGTACTAGCCCCGTCCACCCGCCCTCTCTTTTCTTTGAGGGTATGTCATTTGCCAAAATCAGAATTCTGTAGGTAGGTACTAGCCCTGCCCGCCCACCCGCTCTTAGAGGGTGTCTTATTAGCCAAAATCAGTTTTATCGTAGCAAATACTAGCCCCGCCCACCCACCCTCTCTTCTCTTAGAGGGTATCTCATCTGCCAAAATCAGTTTTATCTTAGCAGGTACTAGCCCCGTCCACCCGCCCTCTCTTTTCTTTGAGGGTATGTCATTTGCCAAAATCAGAATTCTGTAGGTAGGTACTAGCCCTGCCCGCCCACCCGCTCTTAGAGGGTGTCTTATTAGCCAAAATCAGTTTTATCGTAGCAAATACTAGCCCCGCCCACCCACCCTCTCTTCTCTTAGAGGGTATCTCATCTGCCAAAATCAGTTTTATCTTAGCAGGTACTAGCCCCGTCCACCCGCCCTCTCTTTTCTTTGAGGGTATGTCATTTGCCAAAATCAGAATTCTGTAGGTAGGTACTAGCCCTGCCCGCCCACCCGCTCTTAGAGGGTGTCTTATTAGCCAAAATCAGTTTTATCGTAGCAAATACTAGCCCCGCCCACCCACCCTCTCTTCTCTTAGAGGGTATCTCATCTGCCAAAATCAGTTTTATCTTAGCAGGTACTAGCCCCGTCCACCCGCCCTCTCTTTTCTTTGAGGGTATGTCATTTGCCAAAATCAGAATTCTGTAGGTAGGTACTAGCCCTGCCCGCCCACCCGCTCTTAGAGGGTGTCTTATTAGCCAAAATCAGTTTTATCGTAGCAAATACTAGCCCCGCCCACCCACCCTCTCTTCTCTTAGAGGGTATCTCATCTGCCAAAATCAGTTTTATCTTAGCAGGTACTAGCCCCGTCCACCCGCCCTCTCTTTTCTTTGAGGGTATGTCATTTGCCAAAATCAGAATTCTGTAGGTAGGTACTAGCCCTGCCCGCCCACCCGCTCTTAGAGGGTGTCTTATTAGCCAAAATCAGTTTTATCGTAGCAAATACTAGCCCCGCCCACCCACCCTCTCTTCTCTTAGAGGGTATCTCATCTGCCAAAATCAGTTTTATCTTAGCAGGTACTAGGCCCGCCCACCCGCCCTCTCTCTTATTAGGGGGTGTGTCATTTGCCAAATACAGTCTTATCTTAGCAGGCAGTAGCCCCGCCCACCTACCCTCTCTTTTCTTAGAGGGTATATTATTTTCCAAAGTCAGTTTTATCTAGCAAGTACTGAAAACTAACTTTTACACAAAATGATCAAAATTTGGAAATCTTAGAAGCTTAAAAGGCAGGAATTTTGAACATCTTCTCTAGTGTTTAGTTGGTTTATAAATGTTTTTTTAAATGTTTTTTTGGTTTATTTATTAATGAAAAATAACAACTTGTTTTATTAATAATAAAAAGGTGGATTTCAGTCATCATCGTTACTAAAAAATCAGAAAGTAAGCCGGAGGTATTCACGCATTAGGTGCGTGCAGTGTTGCCAATTTTACTTTTGTAAAATTACATTTTTTTCGAAATCTACATCATAAAAAAAAATTAATATTAAAAAAATAATAATAATATTGTTTTTGGGACTCCCGAAACCCCCGTACATAACGTACTGAAGAGTTAATTGGCCATTTTTCAGACACCCGGTATTGTTTTTACTGTACAAAGGTTTTCACAAAAAATGTAAAATTTGGCAAAATAAAATTTTAGAATTTTTCAAAGAGCAAGATTTGTTGGACTGTAGCTACTTAAGGGGCAAGGAAAGTTCTATCGAAATAACTTTCGACCAACTTTTACTAATTATTTTACAACAAAACTAGAATACAGACTTTTTTTAAATAAATCAACTGAACGCAGTTGGTTTTTTCATGATTTTCGGTAATTTAAGTGGATGTGCCCTGATTTAATGTGACCTAACCCGAGACAAACAGACTGAACCAGACCTCATGTAACCTTAGTGAATGTGACTTGAATAACTTGACCTAACTTAATTTAACTTAACTGGATCTGATTCTACTTTATCTGACTTGGTTTAATTTGATCTAATCTGAGTTGACCTAATGTGGCTTGAGTGAATCTGACCTGACTTGATCTCAATATGACCCGACTTAATATGACTTGACTTGATGTGACTTCAGTGAATCTGACCTGATATAACCTGACTGAATCTGACTGGAATGATATCACCTGATCTTATTTCACTTGACCCGATCTGATGTGATCTAACTTTATGCCACCTGACCTGATCTGACTGGATTTTATCGGACATAACTTAATCTGACTTGATTGATCTGATGTGACTTGACTGATATAACCTGACTGTTTCAGATGGTTGTGACTTGAGTGAATTTGACTTGACCTTATCTGACACGATAGGTCTGATCTAACTTTATGTCAACTGGCCTGATCTAATTGGACTTTATCTGACTTGACTTAACCTGACTTAATCGAATCTGATCTGTATGACCTAACTCGAGATAAACAGACTGAACCAGACCTGATGTAACTTTAGTGAATCTGACTTGACTTAATGTGGCCTGAGTGAATCTGACCTGACCTGATCTGAATGTAACCCGACTTAATGTGACTTCACTAGGTGTGGCCTGAGTGTTTCTGACCTGATGTAGCCTGAGTGAATTTTTTGTTCTTTGATATTTGTGACTGCGGCAACAGGCATGACGTCAATCAAAATGCGTGCGCTCGTTTCTGACCTTGAAAAAACAAATCACAGCCCACGTCCGAAGATAAATCAAAATGCAAATTTTTGAGACAGTTCGCTCCACCCAGAAGTGAGTTTTTCCAGTAAGACCCTCGTTAATCCAATTCCGCCAGATGTCCCCTACGCAAATCGCCAGATAAGGTTGAAGGTCTCGGGGTCACTCGACCCGTCCGCGCAAAAAACCATCACGAACAAAATCCCAACGAAATTTACAAATTGCCTTCATTTCGGTGGCTGTTTATAAAATTCCCATAAGGGGTAAGTGCGAAGCAGTTGCAAATTACCCGATTTGAAATTACACCCTGCCGCTGCAGAACCGCAATTTAAATTAACTCTGAACGCGGCCGTGATATCGAGGGAGAGTGAAGGTTACGAGAGATCGACAACAGGTTGTTTTTCCGCCGTGAAAAAGGGGAGTTTGACGTTGATAAGCTTAAATACAAGAAGTAATCATAATTGGGAACGTTAAGTACATATCGTGCGGGCGTAATTTACTGTGTTCACGCAAATGGAACGGAACCGACGTTCGAGAGTCGTTATTGTTAAAAATGACGCACGGAACGCGATTTCGGCGATTTTCTCAAGGCTCGATTGATAAAGCCGCAGGCTTTAATGACCGGGTTTGAACCAACAAAGAAAACACAATGATTTTTTTTTATAAAGACAAACATTTCGCCGTATGCGGAAAATTTTGACAATTTGTGTTCTCCATAAAGAGCAGGAGCGTCCATTATGCGTCCCCGTCCCTTGCTGCACATAATAGGAGTATCATGTCGTAAGCCAGAGCGGACCCATCTTGCATCCTTAATTCCCAGTGAACGTCTTTTCAAATTCAAATTAACCCGATTATGTAACGTCTTTCTATTCGTATGAAAAACCGAAACGATTTACTCCGATACCATGAAACCGTGGCTGCGCTCCCAGCTAACAAAACTCATAACGAATTTCCAGTCCTCGTCTTCTCGCATAAAGCTACTCTGTGGGCCCTCGGAGGGTTTTTAAACCCGACCCTGGCACGAAGAGACACGTTCCCGGAACTTATCCTGAGAGAGATTATTAATAACATTTTGGTTTCGTCACAGATGTCCTAGACGTGATTTGCTTCTTTTAAGGATAATCCAATCTTAGGCTCCCACGCGGTCATTATTCAAAGTCGGCTATTAGCAAGTGTGGGGGTTTAAAACGGCGCTAATTGAAAAAATCGAAACACGGGAGACCTATTTTCTCCTACTGTAGAGGTCACGAAACGTCGAGAAAATATAAAAGAAACCAACCTACACAGTCGGGACGTAAAAAAGCTGTATTTATTCAAGTTCTTACTCGCTGTTTGGTTTGAACGTGAATAAATTTTTTTCGATTGGGATAATTAAAACATCTGCTGCAAAATCATACTAATTAGGGCTGTAAAAACGTTCCATAAAAGTCATCGGGGTATCTTTAAACGAGTACCTGCTGAGAAATGAAAAGTTTCAGGATAATGGAGCCACAAATTGTGTAAGATATCGCAGTAAAATTATACCGTGTGTCTTAAAATATTTGTGTTGGCGTATTGCTAACCACTCAATAACGTTTACTAGATTTTCTGAACGTGTTGCTAAAAGAAACGAAATATAATGTAAAGGAATGTCTGAAATTCCTGACAATTAAGAGCTTAAAAATTTCATCACCTGCTGTATCTGATTAAATGGGAGCTTAAAGCTGGAGCTTTATTAATTCAAGCGGCTCAAATCAATGAGGAACGAAATCTATTATGGGTAGAATGGTTACACATTGTTGCCCCGAAAATTTAAAAATCCAAATTGACTTAATACTAAGGGGGAACGCTAGACGAGAGACAAGTTTGAATTGGGCGCCATTTGTTGCCTTAAACGCAACCAGCAATTCTTCTTTAAATCTACCTGACGCGCAGCACAGAATAATCATTTCTCCTATTCTTTTGACATATTAATTTTAATATTCGAGATAATTATTATATTATTCAAACACAATTTAGACAGTGTAGAGCAAACAAGGCTTATCAAGCCCATCTATTAGTTTATTCGCCTAAATGTATTATTTATACCGTTTTCAAATTACACCAAAATTGAAAAATCGTAAACTTAATAATTGAAAAATTGAAACATTTTAAATGAAAAAAATCGGTAAACCGAAAAATTGAAAAATCTATAAATCGAGAAATTGAACAATCTAAAAATTAAACAATTTAAAAATCCAAGAATTGGAAAACCAAAAAATCTAAACCGAGAACTTGAAAAATCGAATAACCGAGAAATCAAAACATCAAGGAAAACAAAAAAATTAACGGAAAATCTAGAACTTAAAAATGAAAAATTAAAATACCTATCGAAAAATTGAAAAACCGAGAAATCGAAACATCAAAAAATGGAAAAATTGAAGAACCGAAACATTGTAAAATCTCAGAACTGAAATACTGAAAAACTGAAAAATGGAAGGAAAATTGAAGAATCGGAAAAGTGAAAAAATCCAAACTGAAACATCGAAAAATCCAGAAATCGAAAAATTGAAAAATCACAATTGAAGAAAGAATTGAAAAATCAAGAAATGCAGAAATGGGAAAATCAAAAAATCAGTTAATCGAAAAATTTAGAAACGTCAAAAATTGAAAATTGAAAAATAAAAAAAATTAAAAATCGTAAACCTGAAATATCGTAAAGTTAATAAATTGAAAAACTGAAAATTTTTGAAAAAAAAATCGTATCAAAAACTAAAAATTCAAAAAATCGAGAAACTGAACAATCAAAAAATCAAAACATTGAAGTCCCAGTAAGTTGATAAATAGGAAAATTTAAAAAACAAAAATTTTAAGAATCCAAGAATTGAACAACAAAAAAAAATCTAAGCCTGAAAACTCAGAAAATTGAATGATCGAGAACAAAAAATCTAAAATTTAAAAATTCGACAAATTGAAAAATCATGGAACTGAAAAATCGTCGAGATAGTGAGAAATCTAAAAACCTAAAACTTATAATATCAGAAATTTGAAAAATTGAAGAAACGAAATATTGCAAAATTCCAAAGCTGAAATATTGAAAAACCTAAAAATGGAAGGAAAATTAAAGAATCGAAACAGTGAAAAAATCCCAAACTGAAACATTGAAAAATTGAGAAATTGAAAAATGGAAAAATCAAAAAAATTGGTCTAAAGAGTTTAGACAGTACTTCGAAACAGTAAAATAGTTAATCGACACATCGGAAAATCCAGGAGTCAAAAATCGAAAAGTCGAAGAATCGAATATAGACAAATCCCAAAACTAAGATATCGAAAAACTGAAAAATGAAAGAAAAACTGAAAAATGTAAACCTGAAAACTCCAAAAACGGAAATATACAAAAACTGAGAACCTAAAAAGTCGAAAAATTGAGCAATCGAAAAATCCAAAAAGTGAAGTCGAAAAATCGAAACCTTAAAAAACCAAAAAAGGAAAAATCGAAAAATTACAGAATTGAAGAAAGAATTGAAAAATCAAGAAACAGAGAAATGGGAAAATCAAAAAATCAGTTAATCGAAAAATTGAAAAATCGAAAATTTTAGAAACGTCGGAAATTAAAAACTGGAAAATAAAAAAATTTAAAAATCGTAAAACTGAAATATCGTGAAGTTAATAAATTGAAAAACCGAAAATTTTAGAAAAAAAAAAAATCGTATCAAAAACTAAAAATTCAAAAAATCGAGAAATTGAACAATCAAAAAACCAAAACATTGAAATCCCAGTAAGTTGATAAATAGGAAAATTTAAAAAACAAAAATTTTAAAAATCCAAGAACTGAACAACAAAAAAAATCTAAGCCTGAAAACTCAGAAAATTGAATGACCGAGAACAAAAAATCTAAAATTTAAAAATTCAACAAATTGAAAAATCATGGAACTGAAAAATCGAAAAGTCGAGATAGTGAGAAATGTAAAAACCTAAAACTTTAAAAACTGAAAAATTAAAATATGGAAAAATTTAAAAACCGAGACAACACAATATCAAAAATTTGAAAAATTGAAGAAACGAAATATTGCAAAATTCCAAAGCTGAAATATTGAAAAACCTAAAAATGGAAGGAAAATTAAAGAATCGAAACAGTGAAAAAATCCCAAATTGAAACATTGAAAAATTGAGAAATGGAAAAATGGGAAAATCAAAAAAATTGGTCTAAAGAGTTTAGACAGTACTTCGAAACGGTAAAATAGTTAATCGACACATCGGAAAATCCAGGAGTCAAAAATCGAAAAGTCGAAGAATCGAATATTGACAAATCCCAAAACTAAGATATCGAAACACTGAAAAATGGAAAACCTGAAAACTCCAAAAACGGAAATATCCAAAAACTGAGAACCTAAAAAGTCGAAAAATTGAGCAATCGAAAAATCCAAAAAGTGAAGTCGAAAAATCGAAACCTTAAAAAACCAAAAAAGGAAAAATCGAAAAATTAAAGAATTGAAAAATCAAGAAACAGAGAAATGGGAAAATCAAAAAATCAGTTAATCGAAAAATTGAAAAATCGGAAAATTTAGAAACGTCAAAAATTGAAAACTGGAAAATATAAAAATTTAAAAATCGTAAAACTGAAATATCGTAGAGTTAATAAATTGAAAAACTGAAAATTTTTGAAAAAAAATCGTATCAAAAACTAAAAATTCGAAAAATCGAGAAATTGAACAATCAAAAAATCAAAACATTGAAATCCCAGTAAGTTGATAAATAGGAAAATTTAAAAAACAAGAATTTTAAAAATCCAAGAACTGAACAACAAAAAAATCTAAGCCTGAAAACTCAGAAAATTGAATGATCGAGAACAAAAAATCTAAAATTTAAAAATTCGACAAATTGAAAAATCATGGAACTGAAAAATCGAAAAGTCGAGATAGTGAGAAATGTAAAAACCTAAAACTTTAAAAACTGAAAAATTAAAATATCTAAAAATTTAAAAACCGAGAAAACACAATATCGAAAATTTGAAAAATTGAAGAAACGAAATATTGCAAAATTCCAAAGCTGAAATATTGAAAAACCTAAAAATGGAAGGAAAATTAAAGAATCGAAACAGTGAAAAAATCCCAAATTGAAACATTGAAAAATTGAGAAATGGAAAAATGGGAAAATCAAAAAAATTGGTCTAAAGAGTTTAGACAGTACTTCGAAACGGTAAAATAGTTAATCGACACATCGGAAAATCCAGGAGTCAAAAATCGAAAAGTCGAAGAATCGAATATTGACAAATCCCAAAACTAAGATATCGAAAAACTGAAAAATGGAAAACCTGAAAACTCCAAAAACGGAAATATCCAAAAACTGAGAACCTAAAAAGTCGAAAAATTGAGCAATCGAAAAATCCAAAAAGTGAAGTCGAAAAATCGAAACCTTAAAAAACCAAAAAAGGAAAAATCGAAAAATTAAAGAATTGAAAAATCAAGAAACAGAGAAATGGGAAAATCAAAAAATCAGTTAATCGAAAAATTGAAAAATCGAAAATTTTAGAAACGTCGAAAATTAAAAACTGGAAAATAAAAAAATTTAAAAATCGTAAAACTGAAATATCGTAGAGTTAATAAATTGAAAAACTGAAAGTTTTTGAAAAAAAATCGTATCAAAAACTAAAAATTCGAAAAATCGAGAAATTGAACAATCAAAAAACCAAAACATTGAAATCCCAGTAAGTTGATAAATAGGAAAATTTAAAAAACAAAAATTTTAAAAATCCAAGAACTGAACAACAAAAAAAAATCTAAGCCTGAAAACTCAGAAAATTGAATGACCGAGAACAAAAAATCTAAAATTTAAAAATTCGACAAATTGAAAAATCATGGAACTGAAAAATCGAAAAGTCGAGATAGTGAGAAATGTAAAAACCTAAAACTTTAAAAACTGAAAAATGAAAATATCGAAAAATTTAAAAACCGAGAAAACACAATATCAAAAATTTGAAAAATTGAAGAAACGAAATATTGCAAAATTCCAAAGCTGAAATATTGAAAAACCTAAAAATGGAAGGAAAATTAAAGAATCGAAACAGTGAAAAAATCCCAAATTGAAACATTGAAAAATTGAGAAATGGAAAAATGGGAAAATCAAAAAAATTGGTCTAAAGAGTTTAGACAGTACTTCGAAACGGTAAAATAGTTAATCGACACATCGGAAAATCCAGGAGTCACAAATCGAAAAGTCGAAGAATCGAATATTGACAAATCCCAAAATTAAGATATCGAAAAACTGAAAAATGGAAAACCTGAAAACTCCAAAAACGGAAATATCCAAAAACTGAGAACCTAAAAAGTCGAAAAATTGAGCAATCGAAAAATCCAAAAAGTGAAGTCGAAAAATCGAAACCTTAAAAAACCAAAAAAGGAAAAATCGAAAAATTAAAGAATTGAAAAATCAAGAAACAGAGAAATGGGAAAATCAAAAAATCAGTTAATCGAAAAATTGAAAAATCGAAAAATTTAGAAACGTCAAAAATTGAAAACTGGAAAATAAAAAAATTTAAAAATCGTAAAACTGAAATATCGTAGAGTTAATAAATTGAAAAACTGAAAATTTTTGAAAAAAAAAATCGTATCAAAAACTAAAAATTCGAAAAATCGAGAAATTGAACAATTAAAAAATCAAAACATTGAAATCCCAGTAAGTTGATAAATAGGAAAATTTAAAAAACAAGAATTTTAAAAATCCAAGAACTGAACAACAAAAAAATCTAAGCCTGAAAACTCAGAAAATTGAATGATCGAGAACAAAAAATCTAAAATTTAAAAATTCGACAAATTGAAAAATCATGGAACTGAAAAATCGAAAAGTCGAGATAGTGAGAAATGTAAAAACCTAAAACTTTAAAAACTGAAAAATGAAAATATCGAAAAATTTAAAAACGGAGAAAACACAATATCAAAAATTTGACCAAATTGAAATAGACACTAGGCACATTTGGGGAAAAGAAAGAGAAATTAGGGTTACGGCTTCAAATTTTGGACGTATTTACAAACTTAGACCGACTACAACAGCTAAAACTGTGGAGTCTCTGTTGTACAGTACATTTAGAGGTAATAGTCATACATACTATGGACAGCAAAGTGAGGAAAAAGCTGTCAAGTGTTTTGAAATAAATAAAAATATAAAAACTGAACGGTGTGGCTTGTTTATTTCAAAACAATTTCCTTACTTGGCTGCTAGTCCAGACAAGGTTCTAGAGGATAGGAGTGCATTAGTCGAAATTAAATGCCCTTCACAATCGCAAGATTTGTCTCCCGAAAAAGCGGTTAGAAAAAAAAATTATCAAATTTTGTACATTGACAGACAGAGAATTGAAACTAAAAAAAAATCATGATTACTACTTTCAAGTCCAGGGACAAATGCTTGTTAGGGGTATTTCACAAGTTTATTTTGTTGTGTGGACACCCAAAGATATAAATATAGAAAAAATTTACAAAGACGAAAAAAT
Organism: Zophobas morio; assembly: GCF_036711695.1. NCBI lineage: Eukaryota > Metazoa > Arthropoda > Insecta > Coleoptera > Tenebrionidae > Zophobas > Zophobas morio. The sequence goes on from NW_026972131.1 coordinate 15,615,939, forward strand.
ATATGTAAAAAGATGGCAGATAAACTTGGCAGATTTTACTTTGGCGCATTATTGCCCGAAATAATTGATTCAAGAAGAAAGAGGAACCTGCCTTCGCGAGAGATTTTTTTTAAATAAATAAAATTTGTTTCTATTTTTTTATGTACTTTAATAATTTATTAGGAGTACATTTTTCATCACAAAGACTTGCATATTTTTATTATAAATATATTTTGAAAATGATCTCTCGGCAAATGAAAACATATACGAGCACTTTTTTCGAGTAAACAATGAAGGGAGAAGTTACTGGGCGTAGGGCTTTTTTAAAACACCTCCTTTCTGGGATAAGTAGTAGATACACTTAGCTACTTATACGTGTTAAACAAAAGCTGTATTTTATATATTTTTTATTATTATTATAAATATGTTTATTAGTTTTATTAATTAACAAAGCAAAATATATATTAACAATAATATTACAATGCATTTTTAGTAATCATGTGTATTGAATTCAGGACCCTGAGTGGAGTAAAAATATTATAGTTCCCCAGTTTTAATTCGGTTTTATGATAGTACCTTATTGCGTAAAAGTTAATTTCCTTAACAATAGATTACTACGGCCGGTCCTGGCGGCTTGTTATAAAACTGAGTTCCTTGCCATAAATTAGAAAAATCAGTCGAGAACTCTTAACAGTCAGCTTATGGTAGAGCAGGCGATAAGGGTTTTACCTGGAAAGTCGCTTCCGTAAATTTTAGTGGCGCTCCTATCGGCAAAGTACTGAACTAACTGCTCAAATTTTGTCGAATTGATACCCATTTTTTTCAATAATTGTTAGTTTTTGTTAAAAACTCTGCTAACCAATAGATCATTAATTTTCCTCTGATATTCCTGTTAAAATTATTCGACGTATTTTGCATTAATTTGTGGTATATGTTGATTTTAATAAAGACATTATTATTTAAACAAATTGTACCACTAACAAACATTTAATGACTCTGCGCCCTGTAAAAAGTGATGTTTTATCCATGTGCGAATTTTCAAGCGATTCTATGATGGTTATGACTCAAAAAACTTGAAAAGAAAACATACAATGGTGCTTTTTTTACGATATTTCTCAGCCATATTTTTTTAGTTGATTGAACTGGTCTCTGCTCTCCAGAATATGAAAAAAGCTGCAGTTTGATGTACGAAACATCTATATTAATATCATTTTTTCATACAAAAAACCAAAAAAATGCTATACCTCGTCTAGCGAGTCCCCTTAATATCCCCCAAGTCCTTCATTTTTACCTTCACCACCTACACGTAACGAAAACAAGTGTCCCGAAGCGAACGCAAATTTGGTTGCATACATAAACAAAATGAATCACGGACTATTTAATAGTGATCGACCGCCAAATATCGAGAGCGAGCGTCAAATAAACAAAATCCTTCATCCGAGTAAACATCAACTCATTTTTATGACCAAATTTCCACACTCGCACTAAGTGTACGACCATGCGAAAAAATAAATATTTCGCCACAACCCAACTTCCCTCCGTTCCGTCCAATGGTTAAATAGTTTAAGAAAATTTTGCTTTTTTGTTGGGCACTTTGCGGTAATTGCCAGTGTCCTGGGCCTCTTAATCCCGTGTCACTATCTCGGCGAAGCCGCTTAGCGCGGCGTCGGCCAAAAAAGCACTTTTTGGAGGAGAAATTCGGCGGCGGGGTCCCGAGGGAGTCGACGTTTTGATTACGGCCTGACGGTACGTCGAGGAATTTTCATAAGCCGAATAAAAATCGGGTTAATAGCGAACGGTAATCCGCTCGGAAGGAAAAAGGTTTCCACTAGCCCAGCATGTATTTATACATAACAGGATTTGATCAGCGGGATAGGGCTGGAGCACTGCTGGATAAATTTCCTGCATTTCTTTACTTAACAAGTCCACAACAATGCGGTTACTCTGTTAATATTTATCGCGGATTAGGGGTTTTATAATGGCCGGGCCCGGATTTTCGACAAGTTAAATTACAATACATTATTTTTTGTCGACCGATTAAATAATGTGGGAAATACCAAAATTATCTTACTGGAAGTTCGTCGAAATTCGTAATTTTAAACGACATAAAAATGGAAATCTTTCGCCCGAAATATATACACGGGGAGCGCGAATTGGCGCCGCTAATTGTTTTGCTACGATTTAATTAAGGATAAAAATATTTATAGGCGTATTATGTAGTAGTTAGAGCGTGGGTGCTTAAATGGTTGCAGAACAATAAGGGGTGTCATAAAGGGAAAGGTTTATTGTTTGCACAGTCCCGGACTGGGTAATAAAGTTCTGGATTTTTGTTGCCGAGACAGTTTTTTTTTTCAATGCGGTTTGGTCTTTACGGACACTGGAAAACTGGTGAGTACATGAATGTTTATTTTTGTAATTAAACGGTAGTTTCCGTAATCGACGTAACAATACAACTCCATAAATCACTCAGTAATTAATTATTGCCTTGTCTTCGTACGTTATCTTAGATCAGTCAAAAATTAGTATTCATTTATGCACACACTTAAAACTTGGTTTAACGTGACTAGCAAATTTTCTTTGTGGTTTTAATGCAGACGATTCCTTTACTTTAAAGCAATTTCGTTTACGACTTGTAATTGACTTTCAGAGAGTTATTTACTCACTGGATATTTGATCAAGCACCTATAAACCGGTGTGGTGGCGTAATGAAGGAAGTTGTTATAATGCACGACTTTATGTATAAACTTCCAAATAGCACTTAAGTAAATGAAGATTTTCCTACGCAAGTAAAATGAATTTTCCGACGCGGAAAGCAAAAGCGATTAGAAATTTAATTATTGTGCGCCGCACCCAATATTTGTCAACAGTTTCAAAATTTCGTACTTTTTACTTTTAATTAATCCGTTCTTCAAAAGGAACAAGATACTAGCGTAACCCCAAACCTAAAAGCTTGAGTCAACAACTAAAAACAACACACTTGATGAAACAAGACACCCGAACACACAAACGCACATTCGCCTTTAAACTTTCAGTTTTTCCGCTGTTTTCAATTTTAGCTCTCGTCACTCTGGTCTTATTATTCATCAAGTGCTTCCCCGGACGTAAACATATAAACCAAAAACAACGACGACGATTTTGTCCGAATAGTTGTTTGTCCCTTTTATCAACGTCCCACTGGTTAACACGGAATGCCACTTCGATCGTTAACTGCTCCTATTTTTCCCGTATCGAGAACTCCCAAAAAAATATTGTTTTGTTTACAGCGAAAAATACCTGAGGCATTCACTCAATTCGTCCTCGGTTTGAATCGCATTAACGAAAGTTCAAACTTCCGGAAATCCCATTGCAACCTCGCTGCCGCTTGCATCATTCGAAATTTTAATGCAATTGTGGGTGATTTATCGATGTTATTTCCGAGAGACACTCCAGCCCCGTAGCTACGGGGGGGCAAGAGGGGGCTGAGCCCCCCCTAGCAGTTGTGGTTGCCCCCCCTGGAAGACTTATACATTATAAATTTCAAATTAGTAATAAAGTTTCAATATAATGCCGATTGCCGAAGCATATTAACTGGCCCCACCCGCCCCACCTTTATTTTCGTACAGGGTATATTATTTGGCAATATCACACTACCGTTGATGTTGACCGTATAAAAAAATGAACATGTCACATTTTATTCCATAGCCTACTATGTAGGTACTTGAGAAAAGTCAAAAATATTATATGGATTTTCTAAAAATTGAGCTTTTATTGAAATGGACAAAAAATAGACAAAAAATTCTGAGATGTAGATCTCGATGAGCTTAATCAAAAAACATAAGGTCTTGATGGTCCCAGACCAAGATTTTTCAAAAATTCGGTTCCAAAGTCGACATTTCAAAATTTCTCAAAAATTACATTTCTTTTGGCGGCTCTGGAAAAATTGTACGAATTTTCGAAAAAATAAAACCAAAAAAAAAACATTTGGAGATCGAAATCAATAAAAAGATCCCTTCTGCTAGTTTTCGAAAATGCGTGGGAAAAGTCAAATTTTTTTTATAGATTTTCAAAAATTGAGCTTTTGTTGAAATTGGCTGAAAATCTACAAAAAATTCTGAGATGTAGATCTCGATGAGTTTAGTCAAAAAACATAAGGTCTTGCTGCTATTCGGTTTCCAAGTCGAATTTTTAAAATTTCTCAAAAATTATACTCCTATTTCTTTTGACGATTCTAGAAACATTTTACAAATTTTCGATCAAATAAAACCAAAAACATCTGAAGATTGAAATAAATAAAAGAATGACTTTCGGTAATTTTTGGAAATGCTAAAAAAAGTCAAAATTTATTTAGTTTTCAAAAATTGAGCTTTTGTTAGAGTTGACAAAAAATTCTGAAATATATATCTCGATGAGCTTAATCGAAAAACATGTTCATGCTCCCGGAGCAAAATTTACGAAATATTGGGTTCTACCTAAAATTTCTAAAAAATCTTAAAAGTGACTTACAAAAAAGTTATTTCTTTATGCGATTGTGGAAAAATTCGACGAAATATCAAAAAAGTAAAACCAAAAATAACATCTGTAGATCGAAATCAATAAAGAGATCCCTTTTGCTAATTTTCGAAGATGCTTGGGAAAAGTCAAAAAATGTATATGGATTTTCAAAAATTGAGTTTTTGTTGAAATTAACAAAAAATCAACAAAAAATTCCGAGATGTAGATCTCGATGAGCTTAATCCAAAAACATAAGGTCTTGATGGTCCCAGACCAAGATTTTCGAAAAATTCGGTTTCAAAGTCGACATTTCAAAATTTCTCAAAAATTACATTTCTTTTGGCGGCTTTGGAAAAATTGTACAAATTTTCGAGAAAATTAAACCAAAAACAACATTTGGAGATCGAAAGCGATAAAGAGATCCCTTTTGCTAATTTTCGAAAACGGTTGGGAAAAGTCATAAACATTTTATAGATTTTCAAAAATTTAGCTTTTGTTGAAGTTGACTAAAAATCCACAAAAAAATCTGAAATGTTGATCTCGACGAGCTCAATCAAAAAACACAAGGTCTAGATGGTCCCAGATCAAGATTTTCGAAACATTCGGTTTCAAAGTTCAAAAATTACATTTCGTTTGGCGATTGCTGAAAAATTTTCCGACTTTTCAACCAAATAAAACCAAAAACAACATCTGGAGATCGAAATCAATAAAGGAATCCCTTTTGGTAATCTCGAACGGGCTTAAAAAAAAGTCAAAAATTTGATACAGGTTCTCAAAAATTGCCATATTTCTTCCGTCGATTCTGGGAAAATTGTAAGAATTTTCAAAAAAATTGAGTCCAAAACGATTTTTGTAAATCGAGATGAACAAAGGAGTCTCTTTTGATAATTTTTGAAAATGCTTGGGAAAAGTCAAAAATTTTATATGGGTTTTCAAAAATTGAACTTTCGTAAAAGTTGACAAAAAATTCTGAAATATAGATTTGGACGAGCTTAAAAAAACATGACAGGTTCATGGTTCCGGATCAAAATTTTCGAAATACTCGGTTTCGAGCTCGAATTTTCAAAATTTCTCAAAAATTACCATATTTCTTTTGGCGATTGTGGAAAAATTGTACGCATTTTCGAAAAAAGAACCAAAAACAACATCTGGAGATCGAAATCAATAAAGGAATCCCTTTTGGTAATCTCGAACGTGCTTGAAAAAAAGTCAAAAATTTGACACAGGTTCTCAAAAATTGCCATATTTCTCCCGTCGATTCTGGAAAAAAAGTTAGAATTTTCAAAAAAATTGAATCCAAAACGATTTCTGGAAATCGAGATGAACAAAGGAATCTCTTTTGGTAATTTTCGAAAATGCTTGGGAAAAGCCAAAAATTTTATATGGGTTTTCAAAAATTGAACTTTCGTAAAAGTTGACAAAAAATTCTGAAATATTGATTTCGACGAGCTTAAAAAAACATGACAGGTTCAAGGTTCCGGATCAAAATTTTCGAAATACTCGGTTTCGAGCTGGAATTTTCAAAATTTCTCAAAAATTACCATATTTCTTTTGGCGATTGTGGAAAAATTGTACGCATTTTCGAAAAAACAACCAAAAACAACATTTGGAGATCGAAATCAATAAAGGAATCCCTTTTGGTAATCTCGAGTGTGCTTGAAAAAAAGTCAAAAATTTGACACAGGTTCTCAAAAATTGCCATATTTCTCCCGTCGATTCTGGAAAAAAAGTTAGAATTTTCAAAAAAATTGAATCCAAAACGATTTCTGGAAATCGAGATGAACAAAGGAATCTCTTTTGGTAATTTTCGAAAATGCTTGGGAAAAGCCAAAAATTTTATATGGGTTTTCAAAAATTGAACTTTCGTAAAAGTTGACAAAAAATTCTGAAATATTGATTTCGACGAGCTTAAAAAAACATGACAGGTTCATGGTTCCGGATCAAAATTTTCGAAATACTCGGTTTCGAGCTCGAATTTTCAAAATTTCTCAAAAATTACCATATTTCTTTTGGCGATTGTGGAAAAATTGTACGCATTTTCGAAAAAACAACCAAAAACAACATCTGGAGATCGAAATCAATAAAGGAATCCCTTTTGGTAATCTCGAACGTGCTTGAAAAAAAGTCAAAAATTTGACACAGGTTCTCAAAAATTGCCATATTTCTCCCGTCGATTCTGGAAAAAAAGTTAGAATTTTCAAAAAAATTGAATCCAAAACGATTTCTGGAAATCGAGATGAACAAAGGAATCTCTTTTGGTAATTTTCGAAAATGCTTGGGAAAAGCCAAAAATTTTATATGGGTTTTCAAAAATTGAACTTTCGTAAAAGTTGACAAAAAATTCTGAAATATAGATTTCGACGAGCTTAAAAAAACATGACAGGTTCAAGGTTCCGGATCAAAATTTTCGAAATACTCGGTTTCGAGCTGGAATTTTCAAAATTTCTCAAAAATTACCATATTTCTTTTGGCGATTATGGAAAAATTGTACGAATTTTCGAAAAAACAACCAAAAACAACATCTGGAGATCGAAATCAATAAAGGAATCCCTTTTGGTAATTTCGAATGTGCTTGAAAAAAGTCAAAAATTTGATACAGGTTCTCACAAATTGCCATTTTTCTTCCGTCGATTCTGCAAAAAATGTAAGAATTTTCAAAAAAATTGAATCCAAAACGATTTTTGGAAGAAATCGAGATGAACAAAGGAATTCTTTTGGTAATTTTCGAAAATGCTTGGGAAAAGTCAGAAATTTTATATGGGTTTCCAAAAATTGAGCTTTTGTTAAAGTTGACAAAAAATTCTGAAATACACATCTCGACGAGTTTAAAAAAACATGACGAGTTCATGGTTCCGTACCAAAATTTTCGAAATATTTGGTTTCGAAGTCGGATTTTTAAAATATGTACTAAACATGCAAAAAAATAAAGTCAAACAAATTGGATGTTACCTATATGGTCACTACACAAATTTTTGGATGCAGTACAGCTGTTTGTGAATCTACATTCTCTGTTTTAACCAGCATTTTAACCAAGTACCGTACTAATTTTTTGGACTTCGACAGGTTTTTACGAAAATTTAGCGTAAAAAATCGACGTTTCCAATTATTTTAATGTTCTTTCAAATATAAAAACTCAGAAAAAATAAAGTAGTTATCTGAGTGTATTATTAAAATATAAATATTTACATGAAGCCCCCTCTGTCGACAAACTTGCCCCCCCTGAATAAGTTTTCTAGCTACGGGGCTGAGACACTCAAAACATCGTAAAATTCGTGGTGGGGGGAGCTGTAGGTAGAGCGCAATCAGACGACAACACAATAACGCGTTCTTGCTTGCGAGAACACCCCGGAATTTGTAAAAGACAACGCCATTAGGTCCCCTCGCAATTCCTGCACATCTGAAAATTCCGTGCAGTTCTCCGTTCGGCGTATAATAGCTGCAGTGGTAGTAATCTTGGAACGATCTGTAGCTTAGCAACGACATTAGCGATAGGCTTAGCTAATTATGCATGCACGGTAACTCCGGGGATTCACCCGGAAGAAAAGCAGTTGTGCCGGCCCTCTGCAGCAATTCGATGAAGCGCTATAGGGCATACAAAAACACATTTTATCATACATTATAGTCGCAGCTACAATTCTGCATGCAAATGAATTTTTTCGACGAGGGATTTTTGTCTCTCTCGAACGAAGAAGGAATTGGGGATTTTTAATTAAGTGAGATCTGCCGCGGATAAAGAAATGATTTAGAGTGTCGGGAGGACGTTGAGCGAGTGATTCGGAATTGGCGGGGTGTGGAATTAAAACGTTTTGTTGATTTTTTTCACCGGCGCAGATGTGAAGTCCGCGCAAATAATTATTATTAAATTTGGTTTCCTCCGGGTTGTATTTAATCCGGTTTAGCTTCTTTGTAAAGTTGGCGCGTTATTTGTAAAGTTGCAACCGACGGAAGTTTCCCGAGAAAGATAAAATGTAATGGTATTTTTTCCAGTGAAATAGAAGATTGTAGTTTTACAGGAACTCGCCTAATTTCACAACAACGATTTTGGAAAAAAGCGCGCGAACACCGTGTCATTTCTATCAGTTTTACGATTAAGAACGCGAGACTGGGCAAGAGATAATAAGAAACTAACGGAGTGTAAATAAAGATTCTCGCTTTATGATAGGAATTGAAGAAGGGTGGAAATTGGTAAGTGCGTGGGGTCTTTCACCCCAAATACGTCGACAGTGCAGCGGACGTTTGTCTATTATACTTCCTGACCCACATATAAGATTGCATCGATAGAAGAGAAAACAGGGGCGGACTTGGAAAAATAACCCTCAAACTTAGCGATTTCGTACGTTGTGCGACAAGCTACGAGACGTGTCTTCAGACGCACAACAATTACGAGCAGCCACCGCGAAAACGCATACAAACGACGCGAAAAACCGCACGTCAAGCCCGGCCCTGTGCCACCCCTAATCTGTACTTAGCCGCGAACAAATAACTGCGCTCTTTGATTGCATCACGTACGTGGAAGCCATAAATAAGGAAAAACGACGGAAATGCAACGAGCGTCATACCTCACGAAATCTTCGGGTTTTTCGTTTTAATAGGACGCCTCCTCCAGACCATTACACCTCGCGCCCTGAAAAACAGAAGACGCTTTGAAGTGGATGTCGGATATCGCAGTTTACATTTCTATATAAAGTTTCCGGGAGAAAACCCTTTAAGCTCTTGTTACAGTCTCGCGGAGGTGGTCAGCTGTGCACAATCACACACGTACAGTCCCACTAGGTGTTTTGTTGGTTGCATAGTAAAACAAGTGACGTCACGAGTATTTTTAATTTACCCTCCCGCCCACGCAGCTTTTTTTAGTTTAGAAACATTTCAGGAAGCATTCAGTACACCTACGTGTTTCGTCGAAAGTAATTACTTTTTGCCGGCGAAACATGAGCAAAGCTAATGGAATTTAAAATCTCGGGTATGACGCAACCAGTTATACACGTCTGGGGCAACTGGAATCCCAAAACAAGACTTGGCTTTTTGTTTGTCTCGTCCGTGCGGAGACAATTTTGACGTATTTTCTTCCAACGAGCGAAGCGAGTCAAATTTGATCATCGCGTCGTTTCACGAAATAATTAAAAATAATTACGAAATAAATAATAAAAAGCTCGGTTTTATGTTTGCGTAACATAAAAGTTCCGCCGTAGCGAGACTTCATTGCGCATTTTAAAGACGAGCGGAACTTTGATTTAAGCGAGCTTTGAAGTGGATGCCGGCGTATTTTAGCCTAATCAACTTCGTTATAGGATTATTGGGATTATTAAGGGCGCGAGGGATGTTTTCGGGTTCGCTCTTTCCGGCGTTGGAATTTTATTAAAATTCATCGAACTTTTCACTTTTTGTGGACGTCATGGAAACCTACAAATCGCAGGAATGCAATCGTAATTTACGATCTGAATGTATAATTTTTTGATTAATTGAATTTTTAAGTCGGGACACCACGTAATTTGCATGTTTTTCCTGCTAAGATAAAATGCAATTTTGCAAGTTTTTTTACTTTGTGGCACCTGTTGATTTAGGTCTGAGTTGTTGAAGTCGAGTGAGGTGTTGGTGGATCTTCAGTAACACAATATTCTTGAAGCACTGATTCAGGCCGCCTTGAATTTTGTAAAAATTCATTGAACTTTTCACTTTTTGTGGACACCATGGACAATGATAGGTGTAGCAACCGTTAATTTACGGTCTCGATGTATAATTTTCCAATTAAATTCACTTTTAAATCGGCTTACGGACTTAATTAATAATTTGTTTTATCTACTTTTCTCGTTAAAATTGGTGTGATAATTGTTGATTTGTGTACGCGAGGTGTTGGTGGATCTTCACGCATCGTCTTGACAAGTGTGTTATTTTTGCAAACACGATCTTGCGTTGAAGAGACCTAATGTGCGCTACATTTTGTCGGATTATAACCGAAACATAAACGCGAGTATTTCCACCGAGTGTCTAGACACCACACGATGTCGTATCGAGCAATCGAGCAGAAAAGTACTGTTTTTCACGAGCTCAGATTTTATTGCGATTTTTTCTAGACGGTTTCGTAATCCTCAGGTAGTACAAGATAATTAACAAGCATTATATTTTTTCAACTATTAATAGAAACTCGATGTGATGAAATCTTCAATGAGTAGACAAGAAGTTACGATATGATTCTCCTGTGACCTTCTAGGTAATGCATCAAAGGAATGTTTAACAGAGCAATAAAATCGCAAATGATGAGGAATTGCATCGTTATATTTTGTGGTTGCATGTTTATGACTCACATAAACAAAGTATACTGGGTGTCTGGAAAATGGCGGATTAACTCGTCAGTACATATTAAAATTCGTAGATGAAATTTTAGCATTTTCCTAGTTTTATTTGGTTTGTATTTTTTATCAAAACAGATCACTTCACAGTGGCCCCACCCACCCACCCGGTTTTCTTCTTGATCACTCATTTTATTGGACGAAAAGTGCATTTTATATTGAATAATAGTGGAATCTAGACAAACAGCTAAAACGAATCCCACCCACCTCCGTTTTTGAATTCCATTGGCTTATTTGATTAGACAGAAATTGAATTTTATTTTGTCGAATGGCTTGCCTATAAAGACTCTCTAGGAAGAAGTTAAACTTAGCCCCGCCCACCCACCCGTTCTCTCATTTTTTTTTCTTCTGAAATAAGAAATAAATCTCATAACAAATACTACAACAAAAACTTACTTACCACTCCCACTCTGCAGAACAACATAATAAACCCCGCCCACCATCCGCCTCCATTTGGGTGATTAATTTTATATACAAAAAGTAGGTACTACCCCAACTGAAGAAAAGAGAAGAGGAAACTTAAAACATCTTTAAAATAGTGAATTTTTGTAGAAAAATATGGATTTTGCAATTAAACTCCGCCCCTCTATGTGACAACGAATAAAAAACTCATCACATTTGAGATAGAGGAGGGTGGGTGGGGCTTAATTGGCTTCTTTTTCTTAACCTATGTTGTACATATATGTGTGTATCATGGCAAATAAAACATCACTATCACTATAAACGAAAAAAAAAACCTTGGAAAATAAGGTATAGATCGAATAATTTAGAGAAGAAAAATAACAATTTATCTGTTTTCTCACCAACGGTTTAATAGAATTGTCGAAGATTCTAATAAGGCAATAATATTGTCAATAATTAACGGTATTGAGAGTGGTCACCAGAATGAAGAGGGGGTGGGTGGGCGGGCCTACTGCTTGCCTATAAAAGACTCTCTAAGGAAAAATTAAACTTAGCCCCGCCCACCTACCCATTCTGTCATATTTTTTTTCTGAAATAAGAAATAAGTCTTATAACAAATAGTACAACAAAATAGTTACGACTGATGCCTAGTTTCTATCATTTACTTACCACTCCCACTCTGCAACAGAACATATAATAAACCCCGCCCACCCATCCGCCTCCATTTCGGTGATTAATTTTATATAAAAAAAGTACTACCCCAATTAAAGTGAAGAAAAAGAGGAAACTTAAAACATGTTTAAAATAGTAAATTTTTGTAGAAAATATGGATTTTGCAATTAAACTCCGCCCCTCTATGTGACAACGAATAAAAAATTCATCACAATTGAGATAGGGGCGGGTGGGTGGGGCTTAATTATTGGCTTCTTTCTCTTAACCTATGCTGTATATGTAACATGGCGAATAAAACATCATTATCACTATAAACGAGAAAAAAAACCCTTGAAAAATAAGGAGTAGATCGAATAATTAAGAGAAAAAAAATTACAATTTATCTGTTTTCTCACCAACGGTTTAATAGAATTCTCGAAGATTCTATTAAGGCAATAATATTGTCAATAATTAACAGTATTGAGGGTAGTCAACAGAATGAATAGGGGGTGGGTGGGCGGGGCTACCACTTGCCTATAAAAGACCCTCCAAAAAAAAATTAAATTTAGCCCCGCCCACCTACCCATTCTGTCATTTTTTTTTCTGAAATAAATAATAAATCTTATAACAAATAGTACAACAAAATACTTACGACTGGCGCCTAGTTTCTATCATTTACTTACCACACCCACTCTGCAGCAAAACATATAATAAACTCCGCCCACCCATCCGTCTCCATTTCGGTGATTAATTTTATATAAACAAGTACTACCCCAATTGAAGAGAAGAAGAACAAGAGGAAACTTAAAACATGTTTAAAATAGTAAATTTTTGTAGAAAAATATGGATTTTGCAATTAAACTCCGCCCCTCTGTGTGGCAACGAATAAAAAATTTATCACAATTGAGATAGGGACGGGTGGGTGGGGCTTAATTATTGGGTTCTTTTTCTTAACCTATGTTGTATATGTAACATAGCGAATAAAATATCACTATCACTATAAACGGGAAAAAACCCTTGAAAAATAAGGTATAGATCGAATAATTAAGAGAAGAAAAATAACAATTTATCTGTTTTCTCACCAACGGTTTAATAGAATTCTCGAAGATTCTAATAAGGGAATAATATTGTCAATAATTAACAGTATTGAGGGTAGTCACCGGAATAAAGAGGGCGTGGGTGGGCGGGGCTACCACTTTCCTATAAAAGACTCTCCAAGAAAAAGTTAGGTAAACTTAGTTCCGCCCACCTACCCATTCTGTCATTTTTTCTTCTGAAATAAGAAATAAATCTTATAACAAATAGTACAACAAAATAGTTACGACTAACGCCTAGTTTCTATCATTTATTTTCCACACCCACTCTGCAGCAAAACATATAATAAACCCCGCCCACCCATCCGCCTCCGTTTCGCTGATTAATTTTATATAAACAAGTACTACCCCAATTGAAGAGAAGAAGAAGAAGAGGAAACTTAAAACATGTTTAAAATAATAAATTTTTGTAGAAAATATGGATTTTGCAATTAAACTCCGCCCCTCTATGTGACAACGAATACAAAATTCGTAACAATTGAGATAGGGGCGGGTGGGTGGGGCTTAATTATTGGCTTCTTTTTCTTAATGTGTACCGATTTTCAACAACACGATTTTTAAAACATAATCTAACCTAAATTCACCATTTGATTGTTTTAAATATTTTTATTGTTGAAAGAAGTCTATGTATATGTACTAAGAAACTCAAAAGATAAGCCCCACCCACCCGCCCCATCTCAATTGTTACTAATCTTTTTATTCGTCGTGAGGCGGAGGGCGGAGCTTAAATGCAAAATTCATATTTCTCTACAAGAAAATACCAATGTTTTAAGCATCGTGTTGTTGAAAGAAAACTACCCATATTAAGAAAAACACTCAAAAATTAAGCCCCACCCACCCGCCCCAATCTCAATTGTAATGAATTTTTTATTCGTTATGAAATGAGGGGGCGGAGCTTAACTGCAAAGTCCCTATGTTTGAGGCATGATCGTATTGTAGAAAATAGACTATTTTGAGAAATGAATAGGGAGATGGAAAGAAGAAAAGAAACCATACAAAAATAAAAGTTGGACATTCTAACCTCGAATTAATTTTTTATTATTTTAAGTATTTTATTGTTGAAAGAAGACTGTCTATGTTACGAAAGGATTTTTTTCTTTCGTAATTTTTCTGATTTAACATATAATCCTTGAAATTAACAAACTGATGCCTTTGACGCTTATAAAAATTCAAAGTGGCCCCGCCCACCCACCCACTTTTCCCTCTTCCTTTTCTTTTTTGGACAAAAAGTGGATTTTGTATTGATAAACTGTGGAATCTAGATAAAAAGTAATGTCATTGGTTTATTTTACTTCCTTTGAGATGGGATTCTTATTTTCCTTTTTCAAGTGGTCGACGTTTAAAAAAATTCAAAGTGTTTTAGTGTTTTTATTTGTCAAGATTCTGAAAGAAGGCGTTATAAAAATCACGGGGGCCTTTAATGTTTTGTTTTTGGAAGATTTTGAAGAAATCTCTGGGTCCCCAAGCGTTTTATTTCTTAAAATTTTTGAAAGAACTTCGGAAATTCCCTGTGTTCTATTTTTCAAAAATTTTGGAAAAACGTCGAGCACTTCTGCTTTTTTATCTTTGACAGACCCTCAGGAGCTTCTAGTGTTTTATTTTTTGATAGAATTTTGGCTGTTATTTGTTTTTTTTTTTCAGTTTTGAAAGAACATCGGAGAATCTAGCGTTCTATTTTTGTTTAATAAAATTATGATTTATTTCTTGAAGATTGTTTTTAGCAATGTATGAAGTTGTTATTGAATTCTGTTTCAGATTTTTGGCAAATTCGCTGATCCGAACAAATCACTAATCCGAACAATCCCCAATTAATTCAAATTATCGAGGTTATATTCTACTTGCTAAAATAAGATCGATTTTGGCAGATGACATATCCTCTGAAAAAATAGAGGGTGGGTGGGCGGGGTTAGTACCTGCCAAAATAAGACCGAAATTGGCAGATGATATATCCTCTAAGAAAAGAGAGGGTGGGTGGGCGGGGCTAGTATCTGCTAAGATACTAGCTACTAGCTACTAAGTGATTTTTCAGACACCCGGTATAAAAAATAAACAAAACAAAATAATTCATTATACTCCGTCAATTTAAATTACCATAAACACCTGACAATTGTTTTATTTGTCGAGGTTCTAGAAACGCAAATTCTACCTGAGTTCTGCCAACAAACAAAATGCTTTTACACCGGCCGAATTTTTTATGCGTCATAAATGACCACCTCACCAACAACTAAAACACTGTTAAGTGTGTTTACCTGAACTCGTTGACCTTTACCGAATACATAATAAAGTAGGCTGTAGCAAAACACTGGCCAAAAAGTCTTTTGTGCAAGATACACGACGCGGGAATGTTAGTTTACGGTTTTTTATGCATATTTTAAGCCGACGTAAAGAAGACAGATATCACAAAATTAAAAAAAAAAAAACAAGAATGAAATGAAGAAGGTGGGCCCGGTAATTTGATTTTTACACGCACGCCATGCCGAGAGGGACAAGATTTCAGGTTGATGCTGCCAGATTTGACAGATCGAACAGCAGTTGATGTTTCTTTTTGGAATTCCGATGCTCGAGCGCTCCCCCACTCGAGTTTTCTTGTCTGTACCTCTCGCGGCGGTCGATTAAAAAAAAATTAGAGATACTTCCGTTTTTATCTTTTATCTCAAAGTCCGTTTGCTGTGTTTAAAATTTAATAACATATTCTTTTTTTAGCTGAACTCCTCAAGGGTACGACTGAGGTCATTTCCGTTTTTGCCTCGACTGTAGGAAACGATGAATGTCAACAAATCAGCGAATTAGGAACTCGAAAAAATGCTTGCAATGCATCGGGTGATCACCACAAAAACGTGGAAATTTAGCAGAATTTAACGTCGATCGTAAATTCCAAAGTTGATTGATTGCCGATATTACCCATAATTAAAATTCTGATTGTGAGAATAAAATGTAAATTAAATAACAACAGTTCTCCGAAGAAACGAGCGATAAATACAGAGAACTTTTGCAACATGAGTGTCCAGTTTTTTAATACGTGGGGAATTCCGGACGATGTTTACATGAATGAGATTCGTTATCACAATTACGCTATTTTAATAATTATTATAATAAACATGCAGTTGTGTGGCTAGAGATTAATCCGCTTTGAAAAACGGTCATCAATTTCCCGAAAAGTAGGAGCTGACAGAATTTTCATCCACCGCAGTCATTTCCGTATGTTTTTGACAAATTGCACGCAATTAAACGTAGTCGAGTTAGGAACCGCTTATTTGCCAACTTATTTTCGACAAGTCGTCCACAAGTAACATTTTATTTTGTCGAGATAAATCATGTCGGTCACGTTTAACGTATCGACCACCTTTTCCTTTATGATCCGAGAGAAATTTTTAGGACGCGTATTTTCCTCCAGCTGATTCGCGTATTTTTAGAAATCGTCTCCTAAAATAACACGACCGTTTCGGCTACATTTTTCCAAAAATAGCGCCAATTACGGCCGAATTAACGAGTTTTTGATGTTTGATCCTTGCGGCGTCTATTTTCAGGGTGATTGAGATTTATTATTTCGTCTGAGTTTGCCGAGGATGTTTGTCCAAGGGCTCTCTCCCCTTGTTGTTTCTTCGTCGACTGACTGGCAAGCGAAAGCAAAGTATTTTTTTTATAAATACATTCGACTGTTTGCGGTTGGGGGTTTGAAGTGTAAAATTCTAACCGCAAAAAACCCCGACAAATCATTACTGGGTTAAAGGTTCATCGTCACCAAGGAATCGCCTTGCAGGTGATGATTTCAACGCCGCGTCCCTCACATTTCAACCACAACAATTTCGAAACCTTGAACAAACGCGAGATTTACATAGAGAATTAAAGTGCGACAATCGAATCTGTTGTAAATGTAACAGTCGCCGGTAATGTAGGTCGAAATAATTAAAATTTTGTTGTTGAGATTGACTTAATTTTGTTGAAGCCCTGTATTAATGAATTGAATTAATCAGGACGACTTAATTAAAAATGGACTGATTCGATGATTTCCCACTTCCTCATTTAACTAAACAAATTTAAACATAATTAAAATTCATGGCAATAACGAAAACTGCGAATGTATTTCTCTTGGCGTAATCTCACCTTGGATGGCTTGAGTTGGGAAACCATTGTGCAACGACTGGTCGCTTTGGTCTCTTTCATTGCACATTTTTGCCATTCAGACGACGATTTTATCGCCTGACACGAATTTTGAATCAGATACGAATTTTCCACGATCGGCGATTTTTTTTTATAAAATAATTCTATAATGATAAGTTTATCCTGCATGCACAATGCAGTCGTAGTATTATTTGTTGCGGATTTACTAAAAATACATCACAATGCCCAAGCATTTTCGCTAATCTAGATGCAAAGAAAAAATAATCAAGCGATTCCTGGAAATTTTTAAAACCGTTAAGATATTAAGCAGTGTTGTTGTCTCAGGTAGAATTCGAAATACAAGACGACTTTAAAAATAGCCGTAAACAAATAATAATTTTACAGTCATGTCACCTTGGAAACAAACAAAATAAGACTATCACAAAAATTATAAAATATAAATTGGATTAAACATTGAGTCATTTTTTTTTTTGCATCACCTTGTATAAACCAAAAATATGAATGCAATAATTTCAAAATAAGAATGGGAAACTATACTGTATTTTCGTGTCAGTTCTTTATTTTCTTTATTTTTTCAATTTTTAGATTTTCAGTTTTTCATTTCTTCAGTTTTTCGAGAAAAACAACAAAGTACAAGTTATTCTACGTGACTTACATTAGTACAGTACAGTCCAAAATTATTGAATAGTAGATTGATTTTATGTTTTTTATTATATAATCTCCTGTTCTTTGCGGCAAAAAGTTGTTGAAAGAAAACCATGTATATAAAGAAAAAAACAAAGATTAAGCTCACTATGAATAAAATATTCATTACAATTGAGAAGGGGTGGGTGGGCGGGGCTTATATTTGTTCTATTTTATCTTAATATACGAAGTCTTTTTTTCCCAATAAGAAACTGACAACAAGTTTAACTATTATGACAATATATACACCATATATTAAAAAAAAAATAAGCCCCCAATTCTGTGGATCCTAAAGATCCTAAATATATGTATTAACATTCTATGGAATCCGAGAATTTCGAAAGTTCCAACAGTTCCAAGGATTCCAAGGATACCAAGAATACCAAGAATTTCAAGGACTGCAAGATTACAAGGACTCCAAGGTTATAAAAAATTTCACAATTCCAAATATTCTAAAAGTTCCAAAGATTCCAGGGTTTCCAAAAGTTACAAAGTTTCTTTGGATTCGAAGGATTTCAAGCATTTCAAGGGTTCCACGGGCTCTAACGATGCGAAGGTTTCGAAGAATTTAAAGACTTGCAAGGATTACAATGATCCCTAGTACTATTCCAAGCTTCCCGGAGTCCTGAAGGACTCCATAAGTTCTAAAGATTCCGACGATTTTGAAGATTCTGAAGGTTCTTAAGATTCTAAAAGTTCTAAAAATTCTAAGGATTTCGAGAATATCGAGAACTCCGGGAATTCCGAGAAGACCATAGATTCTAGGGTTTCCAAAAAAATTTCAAGAATTCCAAGGACTCACAAGGTTTTCAACGATTCCGAGGATTCCATAGGTCTTTAAAAATTCTAAATATTCTAAAAATTCTGCGAATCTTAAAGGATCGAAATATATACGAATATATTAAGATTCTGTGGAATGCGATAATTCCGAAAGTTTCAAGGATTGCAAGGATACCAAGAATACAAAGAATTCCAAGGGTTGCAAGATTACAAGGATTCGAAGAATTTCAAGCATTCCAAGTGTTTCAAGTGTTCTAACGATGTCAAGGGTTCCAAGGATTCCAAGTACTTCAAGGATTAAAAGAATTACAAAGATTCCAACTACTGTTGCAAGGGTTCCCGGAGTTCGGAGGGTTTCTAGGACACCATAGGTTCTAAAGATTCTAAAGATTCTATGGATCTTAAAAAACCTAAAGATCCCTTGCTCCTGAAGTACAATGAAACATCCCATTGAGTCATTTTTTTTGCATCACCCTGTATAAGACAAAAATATGAATGCAATAATATCAAAATAAGAATGAGAAACTATACTGTTAATAAAACTCAGGCAGCAGCTCTTTGTGCAGGTGGCTGCCTGGCTGCAAGTCATAAATTAGTGGAACGCCCGGAAGTGATTTTTTATCACAATTTATCATGCTTATGATAAGTTTAAAAAATTGGTAGAAGGTTATTTCAACAGAACTTCCCTCGCCCCTGAAGTGCAGCCAAATAAATCCCACTTCTCTGAAAAATTATCATTTTTTTGCGATTTTTGTTTTCTGATATTTGACTTGAACTTTTTCTTCAATTTTTCTTTTTTTTGTTCCTTCATTTCTTCGAGTTTTGAAGTTTAAATTTAATATTTCAATTTTTCAACTTTTCAATTCCATTTCTATATTTGGCAATTTTTCGATTTGAGTTTCTCGAGTTTTCAATTTTTATTTTTTCATTTACAATTTTTCGTGTCAGTTCTTTATTTTCTTTATTTTTTCAATTTTTAGATTTTCAGTTTTTCATTTCTTCAGTTTTTCCAGAAAAACGAGAAAGTACAAGTTATTCTATGTGACTTACATTAGGAGTACCTTACAGTTCAAAATTATTGAATAGTAGATTGATTTTATGTTTTTTACTATATAATCTCCTGTTCTTTGCGGCAAAAAATTGTTGAAAGAAAACCATGTATATAAAGAAAAAAACAAAGATTAAGCTCACGATGAGTAAAATATTCATCACAATTGAGAAGGGGTGGGTGGGCGGGGCTTATATTTGGTCCATTTTATCTTAATATACGAAGTCTTCTTTTCCTAATAAGCAACTGACAACAAGTTTAACTATTATGTTGTTGAAAAAAAAAACACTATATATTAAAAAAAATAATAATAAGCCCCCAATTCTGTGGATCCTAAAGATCCTAAATATATGTATTAACATTCTATGGAATCCGAGAATTTCGAAAGTTCCAACAGTGCCAAGGAATCCAAGGATACCAAGAATTTCAAGGACTGCAAGATTACAAGGACTCCAAGGTTATCAAAAATTTCACAATTTCAAATATTGTAAAAGTTCCAAAGATTCCAGGGTTTCCAAAAGTTACAAAGTTTCTTTGGATTCGAAGGATTTCAAGCATTTCAAGGGTTCCACGGGCTCTAACGATGCGAAGGTTTCGAAGAATTCAAAGACTTGCAATGATTACAATGATCCCAAGTACTATTCCAAGCTTCCCGGAGTTCTGAAGGACTCCATAAGTTCTAAAGATTCTGACGATTTTGAAGATTCTGAAGGTTCTTAAGATTCTAAAAGTTCTAAAAATTCTAAGGATTTCGAGAATACGAGAACTCCGGGAATTCCGAGAAAACCATAGATTCTAGGGTTTCCAAAAAAAATTTCAAGAATTCCAAGGACTCACAAGGTTTTCAACGATTCCGAGGATTCCATAGGTCTTTCAAAATCCTAAATATTCTAAAAATTCTGCGAATCTTAAAGGATCGAAATATATACGAGTATATTAAGATTCTGTGGAATGCGATAATTCCGAAAGTTTCAAGGATTGCAAGGATACCAAGAATACCAAGAATTCCAAGGGTTGCAAGATTACAAGGATTCGAAGAATTTCAAGCATTCCAAGTGTTTCAAGTGTTCTAACGATGTCAAGGGTTCCAAGGATTCCAAGTACTTCAAGGATTAAAAGAATTACAAAGATTCCAACTACTGTTCCAAGGGTTCCCGGAGTTCGGAGGGTTTCTAGGACACCATAGGTTCTAAAGATTCTAAAGATTCTATGAATCTTAAAAAACCTAAAGGTCCCTTGCTCCTGAAGTACAATGAAACATCCCATTGAGTCATTTTTTTTTGCATCACCCTGTATAAGACAAAAATATGAATGCAATAATATCAAAATAAGAATGAGAAACTATACTGTTAATAAAACTCAGGCGGCAGCTCTTTGTGCAGGTGGCTGCCTGGCTGCAAGTCAGAAATTAGTGGAACGCCCGGAAGTGATTTTTTATCACAATTTACCATGCTTATGATAACTTTAAAAAATTGGTAGAAGGTTATTTCAACAGAACTTCCCTCGCCCCTGAAGTGCAACCAAATAAATCCCACTTCTCTGAAAAATTATCATTTTTTTTTGCGATTTTTGCTTTCTAATATTTGACTTGAATTTTTTCTTCAATTTTTCATTTTTTTTGTTCCTTCATTTTTTCGAGTTTTGAAGTTTAAATTTAATATTTCAATTTTTCAACGTTTCAATTCAATTTCTATATTTTGCAATTTTTTGATTTGACTTTCTCGAGTTTTCAATTTTTAATTTTTCCATTTACAATTTTTCGTGTCGTTCTTTATTTTCTTTATTTTTTTAATTTTTAGATTTTCAGTTTTTCATTTCTTCAGTTTTTCGAGAAAAACGAGAAAGTACAAGTTGTTCTACGTGACTAGATTGACTTTGTTTTTTATTATAATATCTCCTGTTTTTTGCGGCAAAAAATTGTTGAAAGAAAACCATGTATATAAAGAAAAAAATAAAGATTAAGCTCACGATGAATAAAATATTCATCACAATTGAGAAGAAAAATATATAAAAATTAAGCCCCACCCACCCGCCCCGACCTCAATTGTGATGAGTTTTTCATTCCTAATTAGACCGAAGGGCGGAGTTTAATTGTAAAATCCTCATTTCTCTACAATAAATTATCATATGAAATATGTTTTTACGTCAATATTTCTCTAAAAAAATTCTATCCTTTTGAAAACATATTCCATATGGCAATTTCTTGTAGAGAAATGAGGATGTTGCAAACTAAACTTCGCCCTCTAGCTCATGACCAATACAACATTTATCACAATTGCGAAGGGGTGGGTGGGCGGGGCTTATATTTTGTCCATTTTATCTTAATATACGTAGTCTTCTTTGTCTATAAGAAATTGCCATATGGAATTTGTTTTTACAAGGGTAGAATTTTTTAGAAAAATATTGTTGTAAAAACATATACCATATGATAATTTCGGTCTGATTAGGAATGAAAAACTCATCACAATTGAAATCCGGGTGGGTGGGTGGGGCTTAAATTTTGCTTTTTTTTTAATATATACAGTTTTCTTTCAACAACAGGACAGTTAAACATGTTGTGAGTTTCTTGTTGGGAAAATAAGACTTCGTATATTAAGATAAAATGGACAAAATATAAGCCCCGCCCACCCACCCCTACTCAATTGTGACGAATGCTTTATTGGTCATGAGCTGAAGAGCGAAATTTAGTTTGCAACAGTTTCATTCTCTACAAGAAATTGCCATATGAAATATGTTTTTAAAAAGGTAGAATTTTTTTAGAGAATTAATGATGTAAAAGAATATTTGATATGATAATTTCTTGTAGAGAAAAGAGGATTTTTCAATTAAACTCCGCTCTTCAGTCTGATTTGCAATGAAAAACTCGTCACAATTGAGATGGGGCGGGTGGGTGGGGTTTATTATTATTTTTTTAATATATAAAGTTTTTTTCAACAACATGATAGTTAAACTTGTTGTCAGTTTCTTATTGGGAAAAGAAGACTTCGTATATTAAGATAAAATGGACCAAATATAAGCCCCGCCCACCCACCCCTTCTCAATTGTGACGAATGCTTTATTCATTGTGAGTTGAAGGGTGGAGTTTAATTGTAAAATTCTCTTTTCTCTACAAAAAAATATCATATGAAATATGTTTTTACGTCAATATTTCTCTAAAAAAATTCTATCCTTAAAAACATATTCCATATGGCAATTTCTTGTAGAGAAATGAGGATGTTGCAAACTAAACTTCGCTCTCTAGCTCATGACCAATACAACATTCATCACAATTGCGAAGGGGTGGGTGGGCGGAGCTTATATTTTGTTCATTTTATTATTAATATACGTAGTCTTCTTTGTCTACAAGAAATTGCCATATGAAATATGTTTTTACAACGGTAGAATTTTTTAGAAAAATATTGTTGTAAAAACATATATCATATGATAATTTCTTGTAGAGAAATGAGGATTCTGCAATTAAACTCCGCCCTCCGGTCTGATTAGGAATGAAAAACTCATCACAATTGAGATCGGGGCGGGTGAGCGGGGCTTAATTTTTGTTTTTTTAAGTATATAGAGTTTTCTTTTAACAACAGGATAGTTAAACATGTTGTCAGTTTCTTGTTGGGAAAATAAGACCTCGTATATTAAGATAAAATGGACAAAATATAAGCCCCGCCCACCCACCCCTACTCAATTGTGACGAATGCTTTATTGGTCATGAGCTGAAGAGCGAAATTTAGTTTGCAACAGCCTCATTCTCTACAAGAAATTGCCATATGAAATATGTTTTTAAAAAGGTAGAATTTTTTTAGAGAAATATTGATGTAAAAAATATTTGATATGATAATTTCTTGTAGAGAAAAGAGGATTTTGCAATTAAACTCCGCTCTTCGGTCAGATTTGCAATGAAAAACTGGTCACAATTGAGATGGGACGGGTGGGTGGGGCTTATTTTTTTTTATATATAGAGTTTTTTTCAACAACATGATAGTTAAACTTGTTGTCAGTTTCTTATTGGGAAAAGAAAACTTCGTATATTAAGATAAAATGGACCAAATATAAGCCCCGCCCACCCACCCCTTCTCAATTGTGACGAATGCTTTATTCATTGTGAGTTGAAGGGCGGAGTTTAATTGTAAAATTCTCTTTTCTCTACAAAAAATTATCATATGAAATATGTTTTTACGTCAATATTTCTCTAAAAAAATTCTATCTTTTTAAAAACCTATTCCATATGGGAATTTCTTGTAGAGAAGTGAGGATGTTGCAAACTAAACTTCGCCCTCTAGCTCATGACCAATACAACATTCATCAGAATTGCGAAGGGGTGGGTGGGCGGGGCTTATATTTTGTCCATTTTATTATTAGTATACGTAGTCTTCTATGTCTACAAGCAATTGCCATATGAAATATGTTTTTAAAAGGGTAGAATTTTTTAGAAAAATATTGTTGTAAAAACATATATCATATGATAATTTCTTGTAGAAAAATGAGGGTTTTGCAATTAAACTCCGCCCTTCGGTCTGATTAGGAATGAAAAACTCATCACAACTGAGATCGGGGCGGGTGAGCGGGGCTTAATTTTTGTTTTTTTTTAAGTATATAGAGTTTTCTTTCAACAACAGGACAGTTAAACATGTTGTGAGTTTCTTATTGGGAAAAGAAGACTTCGTATATTAAGATAAAATGGACCAAATATAAGCCCCGCCCACCCACCCCTTCTCAATTGTGACGAATGCTTTATTCATTGTGAGTTAAAGGGCGGAGTTTAATTGTAAAATTCTCTTTTGTCTACAAAAAATTATCATATCAAATATGTTTTTACGTCAATATTTCTCTAAAAAAATTGTATCCTTTTAAAAACATATTCCATATGGCAATTTCTTGTAGAGAAATGAGGATGTTGCAAACTAAACTTCGCCCTCTAGCTCATGCTGAATAACACATTCATCACAATTGCGAAGGGGTGGGTGGGCGGGGCTTATATTTTGTCCATTTTATCTTAATATACGTAGTCTTCTTTTCCCAACAAGAAACTGACAACATGTTTAACTATCCTGTTGTTGAAAGAAAATTGTATATATTAAAAAAAAAATAAGATTAAGCCCCACCCACCCGCCCCGATCTCAATGGATTTTTCATTCGTTGTTAGACCGAGGGGCGGAGCGTAATTGCAAAATACATATTTCTCTATTGATTTGAATGATTTTGTCTTGTCAAAACAGAGAACTAAAACTACTGATTAAACCACAGTCGAACAAAATGTTATGAACATTAGAATTCTTATTTTATCATTATTATGTAAAGACGTGCGTTTTCTCTCACTCTCGAGACAATGGGGTAACGGAAACGAGAGACCCATTTCTTCGTACCGTAGATGTCACGAAAGGTCGAGAAAACGTAAAAAATATAAAAATATAGATATAAAATTAATCCCCGCCCACCCACCCTATCTCAATTGTAATGATTTTTATTTGTCGTGAGGCAAGAGGGCGGAGCTTAATTGCAAAATCCTTATTTCTCTACAAGAAATTACCATGTAATGTTGTTCAAAAAATGCAATGTATATTAAGTAAAAATTAAAACCAGGCTTATCTTTTAGCTTTCTTTTTTACTTAAGATGTACGGTTTGCTTTAAACAATATGATTACTCAAGAATATGTTTTATAGCAATTTCTCGTAGAAAAACAAGGATTTTGCAATTAAGCTCCGCCCCACGACTTACGACGCATAAAAAAAAATCATCACGATTGCGATAGGGCGGGTGGGCGGGGCTTCTCTTGTGCCTTTTTTTCTAAATATACGTAGTCATCTGTTTTAAGTTTTTGTTGTGAAAAGATCACTAGGTATATTAAGACGAAAAAGACAAAATATAAGTCCCACCCACCAGCCCTATCTCAATTGTGATGATTTTTTTATTCGTCTTGAGCCAAGAGGGCGGAGCTTAATTGCAAAAATCTTATTTCTCTGGAAGAAATTAAGACATGTTTTTGAATATCGTGATTTTTTCATGAAAAACCCTATATATTAATACAAAAAAATGGGTATAAAGATTTTGTTTTGATACGCCGCCACCAAAAATGAACCTGTTCTCAGATAAGCGCGCCGCCGCCACCCTGTCCAATTTACCCCCTTTCGCCAGCAACAAAAGACTTTACAACATATGATAATTGCGGTGTCTCCTAATCTAAATTTAAAGGCACCTCGAATCAGTGTTCTTGCAGCGGCGGGATTGGATTCGGGCGAATAATACAAGGATATTATGTGAGCGAGGTTTTACGAGCTCACTTTGCCGGAATTAAATTCGGAATAAAGTCGTTTTATTCAATTGAAAGGAAAAATTTATGGAGTATGCGACGAGCAAGCACGAACGCCTTGCTGAAGGATGACGCGCTAACCTGCGAATTGGCGTTGTTTAGGGTCTAGAGAAGTAGAATTTTTGCTCCGGTGAAGGTCCCAGCCTCGTCCCAGCTACCTATTCAGCGCGAAAGGAAAAAAAGCTCCTTGAAGCTGCTGGGTTTTGCAGTGAATACAGCGGTTCATTTCCATTCGAGTTTTCATACAAGACCGCCAATGTTTAACTTGGCTGGTAATAACTATCTCGAAGTTGCCGCACACAAAAGCTTTTAGGGCGAGTTGTGCACGTCCGAAAAAGTTTCCGATCGATTGTCGGAAGACGTTTCCTTGTGTCGTGCAACAGAAAGCTCTTGAAGAGAAGGTTTTCAATTAAAAAAACGCCAAGTGGAATAATTGAATAATTTTGAAACTAACGCGTTCTGGACTTTTTTCGTCTGAGAAATTAAATGAAGTGCAAATATTTAACCCAAGAAGTCGGTTTCAATTGTGCGCTAATCCGATAACGCACGCAATCAACTACAGCGGGTTTTCCATCTTATCGTGAGTTGGGTCAAAAAACCGGAAGGTTGTACTCAAGAGAGACTTCCCAGTACTGAATGAGTACAAACGTAAACAGAAGTCGCCATAACATTGGTGTGGGTTTTTACTAAGAGGGGGACCACCACACTATTTATTCAAAATTAAATTGCCTCTCCCCTCTTAGGTGCTTACTCTGTAACCATCTCTTTCAAACACTTTATATATTTTGCACATGACCACCGGCTCTTTTAGTTGCTTTTGAACCATCAATCATCGGTTTCGTGGCGAGTCAAGTGCAGGATACCGAACAGTGAATTATAGTCGGAGGTGAGAGGGTGCACTTTTCTATATTTATCTAAGTATTTGATTTCGCTGATTTATGGAATGCAAACGGTAGCGCGGTCTCTAATTAAATGATTTATTGCTTATTGCGAGGTCTTCAATGAAGTAAAGGTCAAGCGATTGCAACATGCATCGATTTCAACGTTTTTTGCTTTAATTTAACGCCGAGTTAATTTTAATGCGAAAATTGTGTTTGTTGCGCCACCACAAACCCTTTGAAATTTAACTCGAATTAATTAATTTTAAAATAATTTAGTTGTGCGGACTTTTAGCCTTTACGTGAAGGCAAATAGCTGCGGGGGATCTTACACAACTACTTAATTAAAAAAAACTGAGCTTTATGGAATATGAAATGGAATTTTTTACAGGTGTTCATTGAAGGATAAATTTTATTAAACGCAGGTGTACGTAATTATTTATGGAAGATGCCGCAAATCTCACAAAAAAACTAGTAACCACTCTTAAAAACAACAATAACTTCTGTGTTCGCGCCACTTTTCAAACTCTCAGTTCGTCTCCGAATAACACAATAACGTCTTAATGAAAACCTTGTCAGAGCGCGTTATTTTTGTAGCTTTTTGGGAATTACACAACTCGAGATAAAAAGCTTGCGCTTCTCCGATTTCCTCCCAAAACTGGGAAACGTCTGCCAATAAAGCCATGTGTTGCCGCCTTTTACTGTAACTTTACGTTTACGAAATAAACCATAATGCCCCAGTGTCACTCCACTTTACGAGCTATTAAATCGAAATCGATGGAAATGCGCGTTTTATTGGCGCGACGTCGCGAAATGAATTATAATGTGAGTTTGATACACGTAATTTAAGATTATCATCAGCGAATTTCACCGTCAACAATATCGAACTGCGAGCTGAACGAGTGACGAGCTTTAATTAATACCTGTTTGAAAGAAGAGTAATGATTTGAGAACGCGTTATTAATGTTATAACGTCGCCGAGGAATTTGACAAAAATTTAATTAGTCGGATAGGCCGGGACGTGTTTCGACAAACCACAATTAGGGGCGACAATGAGGCAGATTTCGAAGAATTCGGGCATTTGTAGTAATTTATTTGCGTAATTAAAATTGGGCGAAATGGGGTGGAGCGGGAAAAATTTCACGGTTTTCGAAGGAGAAGACATGTTGATGCGATGTGCTAAACGTCAACAATGTGTACAATTACGCGATAAAAATATAACGGTGAAACGTACTTTTCTTTCTAACTATTTTTACATTCACATTTATTTTTTCCCCGTCGTGTAGATCTTGTAAAGGTAATTCATTGCTGGTGGCACCTTAAGGTTATTATAATAAATATGGAGCGTAAAAAGTTGAAAAATATACAAGTAATCGCATTATGAGCAATAAATGATAATCGGAGGAATGCGAAGGTCAATATTTTCCACTCAAAAAAAAAGAGCAAAATTTTAATGTACTAAAAAGAATTTTAATCTCTTCAAAATCCGAGAGTGATTTTTTTGGTCAAAAATATCAAGACGAAGTAGGAGAATGATTATTTACATAAATTTACATGTTTTAGGTGTTTTGTGATTAAAAAAAAGTGACCTATTTGTGGAATAAAGTCGTCGAACTTACAACGTCAAGATCACCTGACGGTAATTATGCTAAGTATTTGTTTATAAGGTGGCATTTAGAAGACTGACGTAAAAAGATAATTTCTTAATGAGACGTCTCCCACAAAAACGTCGTTGGAGATTCCAGATAACTGGTTATTAAAAAAGCCGGCAGCAATTTGACTCTTAAATTATAGTGACGTACGCTTGAATAATTTTCCTATATCTTAGTTACCATTTTTTGACGTTACATAGTATAGTAGGTTTTTGCTGGAAGCGGCACAGTTATAGCACGGCCCGCTTTTGAGCCAAGCGGCACACCACGAGCTAAAAAATCAAACAAAATAAACTTACATTATAACTAGGAAAAATCTCACGTTCTAAAATTAACAGCAATTAATTGAATGCACAACCAAGGTTTTTATCTCAACCTTCTGCATTCTGAAAAATGAAATACACAATTGATAGTCGCCTTGAATTAAACCATAATAAATTAACCGATTTCTTTTCACCTGCAGTTGGCGTATATCGAGAACAAAAAATTCACTAATTAACATTATAATTGCAGATCGACACAATGGGTTCCCTTCCCCAGTTATCCGTGCTAAAGGGGCCACCCCGAAGCCTCAGTCACACTCAAATCGACACCCTCTTCGAAAAAGTGGCCACGGGGCCATCATCCGACAATACAGCCCTTATTTTCGAAGAAAATGGCGAAGTGCGCAAGCTCTCGTACCTCCAGGTGGACCGCATCACCACGCGCTTCGCCCGAACTATTATCGACCTGGTGAAAACCCAAAGCTTGTCCCCCAACTCCGACGGTGACTATATTGTCGCCGTCAACATGCACCCGTCCGACCACCTGGTGCTCGTTCTCTTGTCAATTTGGAAAGCCGGGTGTGCGTACTTGCCTCTAGACCACTCATTTCCAGCCTCGCGAATCGAGCACATCCTCCAGGAAGCCCAACCCGTCGTGGTCATCTACGACGAAGGTAAATCCCGAAAATTTGTAACGACGTTTACTTAAATCCGTCCATAGATACCAAGGACTTTGCTCAAACCCCAAAACTGTCGCACCAGGAGTTAGTCGCAGCGAGCGCGGGTCAGTCAGAGAAAGGTCTGGAGGAGCGGCTGCGACACCACAAGGACGACTTAGCGATTGTGTTGTACACGTCAGGGAGCACGGGAATACCGAAAGGTTGGAACGACTCAAACAACAATCAGAGGGTTAATTCGTGTTTTATAGGGGTGAGAATTCCTCACAAAGTCATCTTGAATAGATTGCAGTGGCAGTTCAAAGCGTTCCCGTACGGCGACAGTGAGAAGGTTTGCGTTTTCAAGACGGCGCTCACATTTGTGGACAGCGTTTCCGAGATCTGGGGGCCTTTGGTGAACGGGTTGTCCGTGCTAGTGGTACCCAAGAGGGTCACGCTAGACCCGGAGAAGCTAATCCAAACTTTGGATGGGTACGGAATCCAGAGACTAGTCCTAGTGCCGTCGTTGTTAAGGTCCATTCTCATGTGTCTTGAGTTAAAGAAAAACACGTCGTTGCTGAAATGTCTGCGCTTGTGGGTTTGTTCCGGGGAGACCCTCACCACGTCCCTTGCTGCCGACTTCTTCAAGTATTTCCCCCAGGAGGACTATCGCTTGTGTAATTTTTATGGCAGCACTGAAATCATGGGTGACGTTACCTTCTATGTAATTTCGAACACCCAGCAGCTGAACAACCGTCTTACCGCCCCCATTGGTTGGTTTATCTACACCTAGAGTTTCATTGTTTGATTTTTCCAATTGTAGGCATCCCCGTCGACAACACAATAGTGTACCTTTTGGATTCCGAGCTGCGTCCGGTGAAAGACGGCGAAATCGGTGAGCTCTTCGTCAGCGGGTCTAACTTAGCCGCTGGTTACGTCAACGGTCGCGACAAAGACAAATTCGTCGATAACCAACTCGCCATCGACCCCATTTTCTCCAAGTTATACCGAACGGGTGACTTTGCACGTCTCGAAACCGGGATTTTACTATACGAAGGACGCACCGACTCTCAGGTGAAGATTCGCGGACATAGGGTGGACCTGTCGGAGGTGGAAAAGGCAGTCAGTGGGGTCAACGGAGTCGAGAAGGCCGTGGTTTTGTGCTACCAACCCGGCGAGATGAACCAGGCACTCTTAGCATTCGTGAAAAGTGCAGCTTTGATGAACGAAAACCAAATCGAAAATATGTTAAGACAAAAACTCACAGAGTACATGGTCCCCCAAGTAGTACTAGTGGAAAGCATCCCCTTGTTGGTCAACGGGAAAATCGACAGACAAGCTTTGTTAAAGAGTTACGAAAGTACAAATAATAATGATGACGCTTGCGTGGAGATTGATATTGACTACTCTGGAGTGGAAAGCGAGAAGATGGAAGCCGCCAAGGTGCTCTTCGACACCGTGGCCTCCGTGCTTAACAGAACCGCCCGAGCTGCGATTTCTCTCAAAGCCAACTTTTACGAAATCGGCGGCAACTCGCTCAACTCGATCTACACGATAACGCGACTCAACGAGGAAGGTTACCACATAAGTAATTAGCGCGAAATTAATGAATCGCACTTGTTAGTCTTGGCTTTTCGTAGGCATCGGAGATTTCTTATCGGCGGCCGATTTGGGTGAAGTTTTACAACGGATGACTTCGTCAGCGAACCCCGAAAGATCGAGCCCGATTTTCACAGCCGAGTTGCTGAAAAACGAGCACAAATCGGCGGTTATTGAGTAAGTGAACGTGCTAGTTTTATTTTTATTTTACTGAGGGTTCGTTGCAGCATTATCACGACGAGTTTCTACCAGAAAGCCGACCTGGAGCAGTGGCTCATGCCGGATATATTCGAATCCGACTACACGGAACTCATCGACGCTCTGTGGGAGCCCCTTCTCGACAAAGCTTTGAGTTTCGTTACTAAATCCGACTCGGGGAAGATAGTCGGAGTGGGGCTCAACTTCGACGCGAGGGACGAGCCCGACGTGGAAATTACCTCAAAACTGACTGTGATATTCGAGTTCCTGGAATGCGTGGAAGGACCCGTAAGGTTGGTATCTGTCGGGAATTAGAGACGCCCGCTACGGTTTGTGATTTTTCAGGGACGAGCAGCTGCCCACCGGCAAAGGCAAGATCCTGCACTCGTTCATGATGGGCACCCATTCGACTTTATCGCCCAAAGAAAACGTAGCCGTTATGCAATTTATGGAGGATGAAGTGCTCAGGTTGGCGACGCGCAGACACTTCGAGGGGATATTTACGACCAACACCAGCCCCTTGACACAGGTAAAAAATATTTTTCTCGAGATGACGACGATTAGACGGAGAACTTTTAGCAACTCGGAACTGACGTTTATCATTATCAAACTCTGCTTGATTATCAAGTGAATCGATATGTCGCTTCGGATGGGACGAGGCCTTTTGGCAAGGCGCCCGACTCGCAGAGAGCGATCGCGCAATGGAAACCTATTTAAGATTGTTAATGGGTGGTTCGTATTCCTGTGGACGTATTTATTGTGATTATGGTACCTATTATTGTCATTAGTGTGCTGTTGTTGTAAATAAAGATAATTAGGATAGTTTAAGCGTGTTTTTTATTTTGGATAGGAGTGTCGTAATGGGTTTAGTAATTGAGATAGTTTGGTTAAGAAATGCGTTCGGAGGTGGTTCACCTTACTGTCTAGTTTCAAGGAGAGTAATTAGTTGCTATTAATCTCGAAGTCGTTTATTTATTAAGAAAGAATTTTATCGGGAAGGATATGACATTAAGTTAATTACGAGAATACGGAAATGTGGCGTTTGTTATTTTCGAACGGAGTGGACTTTACTTACGTTAAAAAATATATATTTTAGTACTTCGGTGCTAATGATGCTTGAACTTGGTTGACGATGTTTTTGTTTGTTTGTTTTGATGCTTCTTTAATATTTACTTGTTTATAGTTAATCGTTCGCTGACTAAACATTATAACTTGTTTTTATGAAGAAAAGTTTTTGTCATATAAAATACACCGGTTCCTCAACAGGATAATTAACTAAAAGTCAATATTCAAATAAATCGAAGCTTGTTTTATTGTTTACCACGTGTTATGTTCTCTCTTCGACGACAAATAAAAAATAGGATTTTCCAGCGCCAATTAAGATCTGTGGATATTCGAACCAACGACTTGTTATTAATAAAGGCTTTTTGAAACTCAGCAAAAAAAGTTGGTCGAAAGTTATGAATAATAGATTGACTTTATGTTTTTTTTATTATAATATCTCTTGTTCTTTGCGCCAAAAAATGTTTGAAAGATTAAGCCCCAAAGTTGTCTAAAAATTGTGAAAAAATTCAAGGAGGTAGATCTCGACATGCTGATTCCAAAAATATAGCGTGTTGATGGTCACGGAGCAACATTTTCGAAAGAATCGGCACGAAACGTGAATTTTTGGAAATTTCTAAAAATGTCGATATTTCAACGGCCGATTCTGGGAAAACGATTGCAGTCATCAAAGAAACGAGACCAGAAGTGTACTCTAGAGGTCGAAATCTACAAGAAAATGTGTTTAGTTAAGTTTCGAAAATGTGAAAATTTGGTCGAAATTTGAAGAAGGGGGGACCATTGGAAAAATTTCACTTTTAAAAAAGTTGTCTAAAAATTGTGAAAAAATTCAGGCACGTAGATCTAGACATGCTGATTCCAAAAATATAGCATGTTAGTGGCCAAGGAGCAACATTTTCGAAAGAATCGGCACGAAACGTGAATTTTTGGAAATTTCTAAAAATGTCGATATTTCAACGGCCGATTCTGGGAAAACGATTGCAGTCATCAAAGAAACGAGACCAGAAGTGTACTCTAGAGGTCGAAATCTACAAGAAAATGTGTTTAGTTAAGTTTCGAAAATGTGAAAATTTGGTCGAAATTTGAAGAAGGGGGGACCATTGGAAAAATTTCACTTTTAAAAAAGTTGTCTAAAAATTGTGAAAAAATTCAGGCACGTAGATCTAGACATGCTGATTCCAAAAATATAGCATGTTAGTGGCCAAGGAGCAACATTTTCGAAAGAATCGGCACGAAACGTGAATTTTTGGAAATTTCTAAAAATTTCGATATTTCAACGGCCGATTCTGGGAAAAAGGTTGCAGTCGTCAAAGAAACGAGACCGGAAGTGTACTCTAGAGGTCGAAATCTACAAGAAAATGTATTTAGTTAAGTTTCGAAAATGTGAAAATTTGATCGAAATTTGAAGAAGGGGGGACCATTGGAAAAATTTCACTTTTAAAAAAGTTGTCTAAAAATTGTGAAAAAATTCAGGGATGTAGATCTCGACATGCTGATTCCAAAGATATACATGTTGGTGGCCAAGGAGCAACATTTTCGAAAGAATCGGCACGAAACGTGAATTTTTGGAAATTTCTAAAAATTTCGATATTTCAACGGAAAATTCTGGGAAAACGGTTGCAGTCATCAAAGAATCGAGACCGGAAGTGTACTCTAGAGGTCGAAATCTACAAGAAAATGTATTTAGTTAAGTTTCGAAAATGTGAAATTTTGGCCGAAAATTGAAGAAGGGGGGACCATTGGAAAAATTTCACTTTTAAAAAAGTTGTCTAAAAATTGTGAAAAAATTCAGGGACGTAGATCTCGACATGCTGGTTCCAAAAATATAGCATGTTGGTGGATTATGAGCAACATTTTCGAAAGAATCGGCACGAAAAGTGAATTTTTGGAATTTTCCAAAAATTTCGATATTTCAACGGCCGATTCTGAAAAAACGATTGCAGTCATCAAAGAAGCCAGACCGGAAGTGTACTCTAGAGGTCGAAATCTACAAGAAAATGTATTTAGTTAAGTTTCCAAAAAGTGAAAATTTGGTCGAAATTTGAAGAAGGGGGGACCATTGGAAAAATGTCACTTTTAAAAAAGTTGTCTAAAAAATTGTGAAAAAATTCAAGCACGTAAATCTCGACATGCTAATTCCAAAAATATAGCATGTTAGTGGATACGGAGCAACATTTTCGAAAGAATCGGCAAGAAACGTGAATTTTTGGAAATTTCTAAAAATTTCGAAATTTCAACGGCCGATTCTGGGAAAACGGTTGCAGTCATCAAAGAAGCGAGAACGGACGTGTACTCTAGAGGTCGAAATCTACAAGAAAATGTATTTAGTTAAGTTTCGAAAATGTGAAAATTTGGTCGAAATTTGAAGAAGGGGGGACCATTGGAAAAATTTCACTTTTACAAAAGTTGTTTAAAAATTCTGAAAAAATTCAGGGATGTAGATCTCGACATGCTGATTCCAAAAATATAGCATATTGATGGCCAAGGAGCAACATTTTCGAAAGAATCGGCACGAAACGTGAATTTTTGGAAATTTCTAAAAATTTCGATATTTCAACGGCCGATTCTGGGAAAACAGTTGCAGTCATCAAAGAAGCGAGACCGGAAGTGTACTCTAGAGGTCGAAATCTACAAGAAAATGTATTTAGTTAAGTTTCCAAAAAGTGAAAATTTGGTCGAAATTTGAAGAAGGGGGGACCATTGGAAAAATGTCACTTTTAAAAAAGTTGTCTAAAAAATTGTGAAAAAATTCAAGCACGTAAATCTCGACATGCTAATTCCAAAAATATAGCATGTTAGTGGATACGGAGCAACATTTTCGAAAGAATCGGCAAGAAACGTGAATTTTTGGAAATTTCTAAAAATTTCGATATTTCAACGGCCGATTCTGGGAAAACAGTTGCAGTCATCAAAGAAACGAGACCGGAAGTGTACTCTAAAGGTCGAGATCTACAAGAAAATGTATTTAGTTAAGTTTCGAAAATGTGAAAATTTGGCCGAAATTTGAAGAAGGGGGGACGATTGGAAAAATTTCACTTTTAAAAAAGTTGTCTAAAAATTGTGAAAAAATTCAAGCACGTAAATCTCGACATGCTGATTCCAAAAATATAGCATGTTGGTGGATACGGAGCAACATTTTCGAAAGAATCGGCAAGAAACGTGAATTTTTGGAAATTTCTAAAAATTTCGAAATTTCAACGGCCGATTCTGGGAAAACGGTTGCAGTCATCAAAGAAGCGAGACCGGAAGTGTACTCTAGAGGTCGAAATCTACAAGAAAATGTATTTAGTTAAGTTTCGAAAATGTGAAAATTTGGTCGAAATTTGAAGAAGGTGGGACCATTGGAAAAATTTCACTTTTACAAAAGTTGTCTAAAAATTCTGAAAAAATTCAGGGATGTAGATCTCGACATGCTGATTCCAAAAATATAGCATATTGATGGCCAAGGAGCAACATTTTCGAAAGAATCGGCACGAAACGTGAATTTTTGGAAATTTCTAAAAATTTCGATATTTCAACGGCCGATTCTGGGAAAACAGTTGCAGTCATCAAAGAAACGAGACCGGAAGTGTACTCTAGAGGTCGAAATCTACAAGAAAATGTATTTAGTTAAGTTTCCAAAAATTGAAAATTTGGTCGAAATTTGAAGAAGGGGGGACCATTGGAAAAATTTCACTTTTAAAAAAGTTGTCTAAAAATTGTGGAAAAATTCAAGCACGTAAATCTCGACATGCTGATTCCAAAAATATAGCATGTTGGTGGATTAGGAGCAACATTTTCGAAAGAATCGGCACGAAAAGTGAATTTTTGGAATTTTCTAAAAATTTCGATATTTCAACGGCCGATTCTGGGAAAACGGTTGCAGTCATCAAAGAAGCGAGACCGGAAGTGTACTCTAGAGGTCGAAATCTACAAGAAAATGTATTTAGTTAAGTTTCGAAAATGTGAAAATTTGGCCGAAATTTGAAGAAGGGGGGACCATTGGAAAAATTTCACTTTTAAAAAAGTTGTCTAAAAATTGTGAAAAAATTCAAGCACGTAAATCTCGACATGCTGATTCCAAAAATATAGCATGTTGGTGGATACGGAGCAACATTTTCGAAAAAATCGGCAAGAAACGTGAATTTTTGGAAATTTCTAAAAATTTCGATATTTCAACGGCCAATTCTGGGAAAACGGTTGCAGTCATCAAAGGAACTAGACCGGAAGTGTACTCTAGAGGTCGAAATCTACAAGAAAATGTATTTGGTTAAGTTTCCAAAAAGTGAAAATTTGGTCGAAATTTGAAGAAGGGGTGGGTGGGCGGAACTTATATTTTGTGCATTTTATCTTAATATACGAGGTCTTATTTTCCCAACAAGAAACTGACAACATGTTTAATTATCCTGTTGTTGAAAGAAAACTCTCTATATTAAAAAAAATATATAAAAATTAAGCCCCGTCCACCCGCCGCGAAATACTAAAAAATGCCAAAACTCAAATATCGAAAAATTGAAAAATCGAGAAACTGAAAAGTCACAAAATTGGAGGAAATATCCAAAAATTGGGAAATAAAAAAATTGAAAAATTGAAGCATCAAAAAGTCAAAACAGCAAAATCGAAAAAGCGCAAACTTAAAATATCAAAAAATTGAAAAATCAAAAACCTGAAAAGTCGAAGAATTAAGGACTGAAACATCGAAACTTTGGGAATTTGAGAAATGGGAAAATCAAAAAATTGATTAATTGAGAAAATTCAGAAACGTCAAAATTTGGAAAAATCAAAAATATTGAAGAATTGAAAAATCTAAAAATCTAAAAATCCAAAATTTAAAACATTGAAAAATTAAAATATCGTAAAATAGATAAATAGAGAAATCTAAATATCAAAAAACAAACACAAAAAAAAATAAAAATTCGAAAATCTAAAATTTAAAAATCGAAAATGTGAAAAATCAACAAATCGAGATATCGAAACTCGAAAATGAAACGAATTGGAAAATTGAAAAATCGTAAAGCCGCAGAGTAAAAGTTGAAAAATTGAGAAATCGAAATATAAAACAGTCCAAAAATTGGAAAATTTAAATTTTAACATTTATGAAAAACTGAAAACCCAAAAAATAAAAGTTGAAAAATGCAGAAGTCGAAAAAACGAAAACTCTAAGCAAAGATTGAAAAATCCCAAAACTGAAAGAAATATCCAAAAATTGAGAAATAAAAAAAATTGGAAATCGAGAAATCGAAAAACGAAAAAGGCAAAGTCGAAAATTCGAAAGAATTTGGAGAAGTAGAGAAGTGCGCAAATAAAAAGAAAATTAATTGAGAAATCGGAAAACTGAAAATTTAGCAACGTTAAAATTTGAAAAATTGAAAAATAAGAATACTGATGAACTCAAAAATCAAAAAAGCGAACAAAAAAAAACGGAATTCAAAAAATTTGAAAAAAATTGATCTAAGATTATGTGGACAGAACTTTCCTCACTCCTGAAGCACGGTTGCACAAATCCCGCGTATTTAAAAATTAAATGTTTTTTTTTGTGATTTATACCGGGTGTCTGCTCTTAACAATCTGGTGAGTCGGGGAAAAATTAGTTTATTAGACAAATTGTAAAATTCAAAATTGGAAATTTTAATTTTTCATAAGCAAATTTTGTGATGACGTCATAAACTTTTCAGTAAAGATAAGAAAAACGACAAAAACAACGATAACAAGAACGACATAAAATGAAGCAAGAAAGTGGACAAAAAACGTGACAAAAAAGACCGCTAATCAAAGTGCTGAAAATGTACAAGTATAAAAAATAACACACAGACACCAAAAGGCGATAAAAGAAGTAAAAAAAAGGCCACAAAAAATGGAATAAAAAAACTCAGCAAAAAGGAATTAATAAAGGCGGCTAAAAAATTTAAACACAGAATATTGCGCACCGAGTCGTGGTAAAAGTTATGTCCACACTAAGGTAAAAAGTGCGTGATTCCTCACAGCACTTAGACTATCGATCACCTTCCCTCAGAACAACCCTCGTAAGTTTCATATTTCCTCTGCCGCAATTTCAGGAAATTTAGATTCCTTTGGATTTCCGTGACCGTCGTCTATTCCGAGAGAATGAAACGTCAAAGCAACAACTCGATCAGCTAGAAAGTATCCTCAATTTCGTTACTTTTAACCTTTCAGCAAGATATCCCATGTACCCACATATCGAATGATTGACAAAAAATGTTATGTGTGAGCATTACGGAAAGCTCAAAAAATATCCCTCGTAACTCATTCGAAGCCGCGATGAAACATTTATGCTTCAGTTTGGAAATTCCGGCCGAAACTTCCACAAAACGACCCGTTTAATTAAAAACCGAGACTCTGTTTCAGCAGTCCTTAAATAATTTAAAACCTACTTATACATCAGCAAGAAAATAAACGAGGAGTTGGTTTAATGGAAGCAAATGTGACGTGCGTTAAAGCGACTGCATCATGTGCATCCACGACGTTCCCGACCCACAATCCAATTCAGCACAAACAACTCATCCAAATAATCGTGTGTACACTCCATATTCTTTGATTGCCCAACCCTCCATCAGTCCTAACAATTTCCTCGACTCCGAGCGGAAATAGGGCAAATCCTCGTGCAACAATGGGCCATAAACCGTTCGCTTTGAGCTTACATGATTCACAATCCGTGCATCACGACTGTTATTTCCACACATACATAATATTTGCAGATGCGACGGGGTTGAAGTTGAAATCTGAGAGCAAAGTGGTTACGTGACGCTGTTCGCCGCGAAAGCATCAGTGTTTTCAGACGAAATAAACGTCAGAAAGCAAGACGCTGGGACGTGGATGCGTGCTCTGGAAATTTTCAACTTTCAGTGCAACAAATGTTCAACTGACAAAAACAACCCCATTCGCCCGGCAATTCCAGAAAATGCACCATAAACCGGCACAGCTCCATTCCCAGCGCTGATCGCGATCAGATTTGTAAATAATTTTAAATTTACTTCCAACTCCTAAGTGTATTTACTTTATATCTTCCTGGAAGTTTATGAAAACGTTCGTGCGTCTAGACTGCAGCCCATATCTTGAACCTAAATTCGTGAACGCCGGCGAATCTGCGAAATATTGCGCAAAACCGCTGTAGACTTTTTACGCGGGATCGTAACATGCACTTAAATTAGATGGCAGTGTATGCGATAACTCGGGTTGAGGGTTTTTCACCGCAAAAATCCGCTATCAACTTGCTTGCTAAAAATGGGTGGAAAATTCGTAACCCGGGAGTATTGGGACATTTTTCTTTTGAAAAAAATGTCTAAAAATCCACAAAAATTCTGAGATCTCGAAAATATAGCGTCAGGCAGCAATTTGAAATTTTAAGCTGTGATTTATGCGACCAGTACAACGCGCCCCTGCAATAAAGTGCACTTTGGGGCGTTTTACGACCTAGTGGAAAGAGTGGCCCAAACTTTCCAACCTGTACTTGTTCTTACCACCGCACTTTAAAATGACATCATAAAATTTTTGTTCTAGACGCATCCGCAGCCCCGTAGCTACGGGGGGGCAAGAGGGGGCTGAGCCCCCCCTGGAAGACGTATACATTATAAATTTCAAATTAGTAATAAAATTTCAATATAATGCCGATTGCCGAAGCATATTAACTGGCCCCACCCGCCCCACCTTTATTTTCGTACAGGGTATATTATTTGGCAATATCACCTTACCGTTGATGTTGACCGTATAAAAAAATGAACATGTCACATTTTATTCCATAGCCTACTATGTAGGTACTTGAGAAAAGTCAAAAATATTATATGGATTTTCTAAAAATTGAGCTTTTATTGAAATGGACAAAAAATAGACAAAAAATTCTGAGATGTAGATCTCGATGAGCTTAATCAAAAAACATAAGGTCTTGATGGTCCCAGACCAAGATTTTTCAAAAATTCGGTTCCAAAGTCGACATTTCAAAATTTCTGAAAAATTACATTTCTTTTGGCGGCTCTGGAAAAATTGTACGAATTTTCGAAAAAATAAAACCAAAAAAAAAAACATTTGGAGATCGAAATCAATAAAAAGATCCCTTCTGCTAGTTTTCGAAAAT
This sequence comes from Zophobas morio, assembly GCF_036711695.1. NCBI lineage: Eukaryota > Metazoa > Arthropoda > Insecta > Coleoptera > Tenebrionidae > Zophobas > Zophobas morio. The sequence goes on from NW_026972131.1 coordinate 15,656,191, forward strand.
GCGTGGGAAAAGTCAAATTTTTTTTATAGGTTTTCAAAAATTGAGCTTTTGTTGAAATTGGCTGAAAATCTACAAAAAATTCTGAGATGTAGATCTCGACGAGTTTAGTCAAAAAACATAAGGTCTTGCTGCTATTCGGTTTCCAAGTCGAATTTTTAAAATTTCTCAAAAATTATACTCCTATTTCTTTTGAGGATTCTAGAAAAATTTTACAAATTTTCCATCAAATAAAACCAAAAACATCTGAAGATTGAAATAAATAAAAGAATGACTTTCGGTAATTTTTGGAAATGCTAAGAAAAGTCAAAATTTATTTAGTTTTCAAAAATTGAGCTTTTGTTAGAGTTGACAAAAAATTCTGAAATATTGATTTCGACGAGCTTAAAAAAACGTGACAGGTTCATGGTTCCGGATCAAAATTTTCGAAATACTCGGTTTCGAGCTCGAATTTTCAAAATTTCACAAAAATTACCATATTTCTTTTGGCGATTGTGGAAAAATTGTACGCATTTTCGAAAAAACAACCAAAAACAACATCTGGAGATCGAAATCAATAAAGGAATCCCTTTTGGTAATCTCGAACGTGCTTAAAAAAAAGTCAAAAATTTCATACAGGTTCTCAAAAATTGCCATATTTCTTCCGTCGATTCTGGAAAAATTGTAAGAATTTTCAAAAAAATTGAGTCCAAAACGATTTTTGGAAATCGAGATGAACAAAGGAGTCTCTTTTGATAATTTTTGAAAATGCTTGGGAAAAGTCAAAAATTTTATATGGGTTTTCAAAAATTGAACTTTCGTAAAAGTTGACAAAAAATTCTGAAATATAGATTTGGACGAGCTTAAAAAAACATGACAGGTTCATGGTTCCGGATCAAAATTTTCGAAATACTCGGTTTCGAGCTGGAATTTTCAAAATTTCTCAAAAATTACCATATTTCTTTTGGCGATTGTGGAAAAATTGTACGCATTTTCGAAAAAACAACCAGAAACAACATCTGGAGATCGAAATCAATAAAGGAATCCCTTTTGGTAATCTCGAACGTGCTTAAAAAAAAGTCAAAAATTTGATACAGGTTCTCAAAAATTGCCATATTTCTTCCGTCGATTATGGAAAAATTGTAAGAATTTTCAAAAAAATTGAGTCCAAAACGATTTTTGGAAATCGAGATGAACAAAGGAGTCTCTTTTGATAATTTTTGAAAATGCTTGGGAAAAGTCAAAAATTTTATATGGGTTTTCAAAAATTGAACTTTCGTAAAAGTTGACAAAAAATTCTGAAATATAGATTTGGACGAGCTTAAAAAAACATGACAGGTTCATGGTTCCGGATCAAAATTTTCGAAATACTCGGTTTCGAGCTCGAATTTTCAAAATTTCTCAAAAATTACCATATTTCTTTTGGCGATTGTGGAAAAATTGTACGCATTTTCGAAAAAACAACCAAAAACAACATCTGGAGATCGAAATCAATAAAGGAATCCCTTTTGGTAATCTCGAACGTGCTTAAAAAAAAGTCAAAAATTTGATACAGGTTCTCAAAAATTGCCATTTTTCTTCCGTCGATTCTGCAAAAAATGTAAGAATTTTCAAAAAAATTGAATCCGAAACGATTTTTGGAAGAAATCGAGATGAACAAAGGAATTCTTTTGGTAATTTTCGAAAATGCTTGGGAAAAGTCAAAAATTTTATATGGGTTTCCAAAAATTGAGCTTTTGTTAAAGTTGACAAAAAATTCTGAAATACACATCTCGACGAGTTTAAAAAAACATGACGAGTTCATGGTTCCGTACCAAAATTTTCGAATTATTTGGTTTCGAAGTCGGATTTTTAAAATATGTACTAAACATGCAAAAAAATAAACTCAAACAAATTGGATGTTACCTATATGGTCACTACACAAATTTTTGGATGCAGTAGAGCTGTTTGTGAATGTACATTCTCTGTTTTAACCAGCATTTTAACCAAGTATCCGTTTTTAAGCTTAATAAATCTGGAGCGAAATAACGCCGTTATAAATTAGCTGAATTTGGGGGAGGCAGTTCTGGCCGTCTGGTCAGCGATTTAGAAAACGACTTTCGATGTATTATTTTCGACTCGTTGGCTCTATGGTTCATGGTGCAGATAAAATTCTTACTTGGAATCTAAAAGTTTAGATAAAGCGAACGTAATGGAGTTCGTTGGTGGTGATACTTTTTAAATCCCGGGAGTTGGGGTCGGTCGTAAATTTGCTAGGTGCTGAAAGTTCTCGGTTCTGCGGTCTCGTGGTAAAAACAAAACTATTCGATGAATGGGGCGAAGCGTACGAAGTTCGTTAGGTGTAAAACGATCCGCGTCTTGTTTTCGCGTCGGATTATTAAAGTGGAGTCATAAAAACGAACTTTAAAAATTGCGAATGAAATGCATTTGGTAACACAGTGATGAAATGACGTCGTAGTTCTTTATTTTAGCACGCACTTAACGTGATTAACACATTGTTTGGAGATGAAAGAGTTGTTCGCAACAAGTTTTTGTCCCCCGGAAGAACTCTCAACCGTTCAACTCCTGGGGTTGATAAAACTTCCCGCGACTTGAACTTATAACTCCTGTCAGACGTACCGTCATAATTCACTCACACCTGACAAGCCATTCTCTTTTAACCACCAGGGAAAGTGCGCTTTAACACATTTATGTTTCTCATTTCCGTAAATTACTAAAAACGTACGTATACGTGGCACATACGCCTCGAGTTCCAAATCCTCTCATTTACACACTAATGGACAGCAACGTAATTATTCGTTTACTCCGCGACAACCACATGGGACCTACTTACGGGTCCAAAGCACCAATAGTTATCTCGTGCTGTAAGCGTTCCGTCTTATTTATGCATAGTTCTTGTAACGAGAATCCAGACGGATTGCTCTCCCCGCGTACGTAAAGTTTATTTTTGTCTGGCGCTGTCACCCGTACACAAAACGATGACTTTTTGTCTGGGTAAAAATCAAGCGAAACGTTAGCACTTTATTATATATTACAATATATACAAAAAAATTTGTACATCAAACGTAACATTCGTCCAGTTGACTCAACTGGTAAACTCAGATTTCGATTCGACTTATCCTAAATAAACTGTAAATAAATATGAACTTCGCCATTAATAATAAAAATGAAGATATATGCTTAACAACAAAAATCTCATAGAATCACCTCAGTTTCCGATAACCGTCGGCGTTGGCGTATTCTGCGGCAATTGATCAACCACGTTCTCAATATGTTTGTACTTTTTGATTCGCTTCCACTCGCCGTTGTTGTAATTCATCTGGAAGTGCGTCTCCGCCAACATCGTCAGATAAGTGTCGTCCGGCTGCAACACGTTCTCCTGATCTTCAGACAACTTTATAGTGACAATGTTCCCTAAATGAGGACACGGATTATCCCTTGATCCGGCCATAAATCCCAAAATCAACGCCTTCTCCGGCCTCGTCACTTTGTTCGCCGTACGGAACATATCCTGCGCTTCCAACATCTGCTCCCTCTGTGAAACAAACTTTGTAAAATTGCACAAAAACCACAGTGTTGCTAACCGTCAGAGCTAAACCTCTTCGTTGCAAGGCGTTGGACGTCGTCTGCGGCTGGATCCTTATATGGGTCACCGTCTGAGTAGGCTGCGTCGTTCGCTGGGCTATAGCTATGTTTGACACTTGACCAATGGTCTTCACCGATTGGTCCGTCAGAATAGTACGTTGACCAGTGGGTGTGGTAGCCAGGAGAGGCGGTACAGGACGCATCGTAGGGGTCGCGGCGATCTGAGTAACCGGAGTCGTCGCCAATTTTACAGTCGTAGGCGTGGTTATCTGGGTGGTAGTCACGGTAGTAACGGGGGCAGTCTGTGCAACGGTCGTAAGAATGGAAGACGCAGCTAAAATCCACCAATTTAGTAAATTTAGTTAATATAAATTGGCGAACTCACTCGTCGCTGTGAGTATTGGTTGTGGAGTGGGCGGGGCGTACGCAGGCGTCGCGCTCAACCCAGCCGCGTAATCGGGCGTGGCTCCGGCCGCCGGAGGCGGGCTTTGCAACGCCGCATTCTCCACGTTCTTCTTGGCATCCTCCATTTCTACAATTACTTAAGTCAGACACGAAAATGGATAAGTCGTGAGCGTACATACCTTGCATCTTTTTTCGTTTTTTAGCGGCGGCATAGCCCAGAGGCTGATCAGCAATATCAAGTAACTTAACTCCTCCCTCTTTCCGTCCTGCCGGTAAACGAGCCAATGGAGGTCTGTTGCTCATGTTGTTATTCAAAGCACCTGATCTAAACCCAGACGTGGGTACCCTACTGGGAATTCCCTTCAGCGGCGCTACAAACCAACAATTACCTCACACCCAACCACCAATAAAAATCACCTACTTGTGTCTGTCATTTTTCGCGGCATGCCTCTCGACCGCACCGGAATCACAGGAGCCGACGATTTTTTAAGGTTAGAAGCGGCGTCCGAAGACTTTTGAAGCAAGTCAGCGCGGAGAACTGCAGATTTTTGTTTCTTTTTTATCGTGAAGTGCTTGGTAGGCTCCTGCTTGTGGCCAACCTGATGAAAAATAAATTAATAACACTAGTAAATGTCACCAATAATAGTGACTACTTACCACTGAAATGAGTGCGGATTTGTTCAAGTAGTGGCACTCCATCGGCAGCATGACGTTCTCGGCTTGTTTGCGTACCAGTTTCCGTAAATCCGTGACTAGATCTGTAAAGATCGGTCTCACTTCGTCCAAGTCTGATATTTCCGTGTTCAGCGAACCCGTGGCGGGGTAGGTCTTTAGAGCCTCCGCTAACATGGACACCCATAACTCCGAATCTGCGACCGCGACGTCTAGGATTTGTTCTAGTTCCAGTTTCCACTGAAAGATTGGGAGTGAGTGTCATAACCTCAAACAACTTTGAGGCGCAATTTGTTAGGAGACAGTAACGGTAAGTGCTATGTTAGTAATGGGAGTCTCGTGGGAGTAGCGTTTATTGTGTAAACATACTTCTTCGAGGTTCCTGCGCGGGATGTGGAAGAAACTCAGCAAGAGTTTGAGTTTGACCTGGGTTTGGAGATCCGGAAAACAGTCTTTGATATTCCTCAGCACTTCTGCGTTCAACTGCGAGCAAATTGAGCCCCCTGTCCAAGAATCATTCGAAATACCGAGTTTATTGTGTAACCATAAAGATGTATCACTGTCACGTACGTTCGCCATTTTGCGTTTGGTTTACATTAGGGCTGCCAACGGAAAGAGACTGGAGTGGAAAAGCACTAAACAGAATGGCGCAGTTGATGGTTTTGGAGTTGCAAAGTTGGCATGTCTGACAGAACTTCACAATGTATTGAGTGTTCTGTGGATAATTATAAGATTAGTGACCGTTTCGATGAAATATAATGTTGACTAGTAATTTATCTGCCCTGGATTGATAATTATCTTATTTTTTTCTGTATGACTTAATTTCTCCCTGAGATGAGTTTGACTGGTTGCCTAACAACTTAACAATAATTGAGATATAAACAATGCAAAACGACATTCGTTGTCAATACAGCATTATTATATGTATTTAAAATACGTGTCCATAAACAATTCTAGTGATTTTAATCACAAAACACAACACAAGGTTATGATATGAGCGTTTTGTGATTCTAGTTATCTCACCAAAATTTGATTTGCCACTTGGTTGGTATTACGGAATGACGTAAAACATAACCTCGTTCTGTTGTTTGGCGATTTCCACATTTTAAATGCAGCACGTGTGTTTGTTACCGTAAATACTCGCGACTAATAAAAATGGGTAGAAAAGCGAAATTTAACGAAGGCGTGGTTGTAAAAAGGGGTCCCGGCAAGAAAGCCAAGAAACAAAAAGATCCTTCTTTTCCGAAAGCATTGCAAGATAAAAAATCACGATGATCGCTTCTTCTTTTACAAAGATAATTTCAGATGAGCCAGTGGCGAAAAAATTGGGCCACCGCCAAAAACAACGTTGATAGTGATAGATCACCCCCCATAAAATTCAATAGAAATCTTAAAGACTCCCGTTTTTTAAGGTATTTTTTAAAATTAACATTTTTTAAATGGCCCCGTCAGAACACAACACATTTTAATGATTTCAGCCGTTTTCAAGATAACTTTTGAAAAGTTAAAATTTTTAAAGAATTTACTCGGTTTTTCAAAATCACCCTTTTCAAAAAAGTCAACATTTCAAGGAAAATACATCGTTTTTTCAAACAAGAATACAGCTTGGTCCAAACAAATTTCTTTTTCAAAAACACTTAAAATTCGTCTTTTTTACCCTGTTTTTCTGTTGGGCCATTTCACCACACATGAATACGGTTTTGTCCAAACAAATTCGGACAAAGTCCTCATGAGCGAAGCGAATTGCCCTTTCAAAAACACTCAAAATTAGGAATTTTGCCCTGTGTTAAAGACATTTTTCCTAGTAAACTAGAACACTTCAATTGTTTAGCAAATATACCCTGTAAGATAACTTTTTTAAAAATTTACATTTTTCGAAGATTTTACCGTTTTGAAGTTTGTACAGCCCTGTTTTTAAAGGTACATCTAAAAAGCAACATTTTAAGGATTTTGTCCTATGCAAAAACTTATTTATTAATGATAATATTTTCTCTGTTAATTGTACAATATACATATTTTCAGTTAATTTATATTTGTAAAATATTATTACTTTATTTATTTGTCCTATAATTGGTTATTCCGTTGGACAATAAAGACTATTATTATTATTATTATTATAACCAAATTACAAAGTTTATAATTCGTGGAAATCATCGGAAGTTTGTGGGTTATACAAGTTATCTTGGGAAAATAGGTGTTACTTACTGATAATCGTACTCCATGTTGCTCAAGTTACAGAAAGCTATTGTGGATAAAAAAATAAAGAACGTTAAGGCCAGTCCCCACGTTTTCTCAGCGGAATTTTCGCTCTATTTTCAAAATGTAATATCTCCGTTATTAACAGATCTATAGTTTTCAAATTTTAAATATATGTTGTCCATAACTTTCTTTATATAACGCAAGGGCAATTTTGTTAAAAACAGCTTGTGATCATATTATTTTTTTAATTTTAGTGAAATTTTTGCATAACGTATTTTTAAAAATCAATATTTCAGTTATTTATGGAAATTTTGGAACGGGGTTGTCACCACTGTTTTCAGCTTGCAAAACTTGAGAAATTCTACGAGGTCGATTTTTGACTTTATTTGTTGGGACTGAGATATAGTAAAAATAAAAGTTAGCAACTTCCATGATATACGCTTTTTTTAACTGTGTATCGTTTCTAAAAAATAAAATCGACGATATGTCTCGTATGATTTCTGGAGTTTTGTAAGCTGAAAACAGTGTTGAAAACCGTGTTCTGAAATTTTATTTAATAATTGAGATATTGATTTTTAAAAATACGTTATGCAAAAATTTCACTAAAATTAAAAAAATAATATGATCACAAGCTGTTTTTAACAAAATTGCCCTTGCGTTATATAAAGAAAGTTATGGACAACATATATTTAAAATTTGAAAACTATAGATCTGTTAATAACGGAGATATTGCATTTTGAAAATAGAGCGAAAATTCCGCTGAGAAAACGTGGGGACTGGCCTTAAGACCTAACAATTTATCATGTTCGTTATTATGTGTCAACAATCACAGAGTGTCAACCACAGAACACTCACTGTCAACTGTCAGTTTTTAGTGATTTTACTTTTACTCACCACTCACCAGTGTTTTCTAGGGATTTTTACCTGGTTGGAACTATGAGTAGAATAATTTAAAATTTCAACATCTTAGCTCTGATCTTAGTTTGGTTGTGCAATTGAACAAATTCAAAGGCACCAACGAAAAGGATTAAAATCCAAACGGTATTGTATCAAAGTTTTCTAGAATAACTCTCTTGTCATAAACAAAACCAAATTCCTTTGTTTCTATTATTTTATTTAAAAGTTCTTTAGTTTTAGTATCTCTGGTAATTCGATTATATTGTGTACTGATTTTTCTCTCTTTGTTCGTTTTTGACTGGACCAGCTCTGCTGGACTTTTCTAAAATATTATTTATCCTATCGGAATTAATCTTTTTGGACGTTTCATAGTTTAATGTAAATCCATTTATTCTACAAACAACTTTACTTGTATTAGTCTTATAACAATAACTCTTTGGACCTGTTGATACCCAATCAACAATCCATACGTCCTTACCTAATTCATCGGTCCAATCTCCCAATAGACATCCTGTTTTTACAGTGTTTTTACCATTATTTATATATACAATGCTATCTGTATCATAATATATTATACTTTCTCCTAATATGTCTAACATTTCGTACAATCTTAGTCTAGCATTTGCGGTTGTAAAAGCCGCTATGAATATATTGGTATTGAAATCATTTTCTACATGCAACCTTTATACTTGTGATCAATTTGTAACATATTTTCGTTTAATTCCTTGATATGTATATTATCAAGTCTGTCGTCTAATAAAATCTCTTAATATCTGTAACATACTCTGTTGCCCCCATATTTTGTCTTTGACCAAATTTACCCCATAAGGAATTTAAACAGATTTTTGCAACAGTCTCTCTTTCCAGGATTATTTTCTATTTTACCCAATTCAATACCTAGATTTTGACTGATTTCCACTAAAATAATCTTTTATTTTGTTTGAATATTTCTGGTTTGACATGACCTGGCATTATATCCATCGAGAATTTGGGTTAGATGGATTATTTTAAATTTTAAACAGTTTTCAATAATGTTTATAGCATCACAGCATATCATATGATATGCTGTGATAGCATTATTAAAAATATTTAGCAAAACTCCCTAGATATATATCTAGGGACTTTACTTTTTTTGATTTAACAACGCCACTTGCGCGAAATTGAAAATTCGAAAAACTGCAATGAAAAAATTCATGTTTTAATAATATTATTAAAATTTATAATACAGAAAAACTAAAATTACTGTTCATTTGCTTCGCCAACGACAGTAGGCAAACAAAGTAGTTCCTATTTTGCGGATTCACGTAACAATTAATTTGCTCAGTGCTGTCTTCGTGCAAATGTGAATTAATTTCGGAATGTTCACGAACAGTTTCACCCGGTAACTGCAACAAGCTCGCAGTGCTCCTCACGTAGTCGGCCACGCGCGCTCTACAAGCCGGATCCATCTCCACCACACTCTCCTCTTCGCTCTTCTTCATGATCTTGAAACACAAATGGGTCGGGTCGTGTTCGTTCACAACCACTTGTATTTGCGCCAAACTGATTATCCTCTTAACCACGTCATCGTCAATGTTGACCACAATTAAAGCATTCGACGTCAAAATTAAAGCAACTCCTTTGAAATCCATGTCGCTGAACGTCGTCGCTTCGATCGCAAACAACACGTTCTTGTACGAAATCGAATTCAACAGTTTCCACTCGTACTTCACGGCCGAGTTGGAATCGATCAAGTTCAAGCTTTGGATAACGTCGACCCTGGGTTGGGGCAGCGGGTTCCAGCCCGCTCCTTGAAGTAAACCTTGTCCGGTTAAAGCTACAAGTTCTGCAGCTCCACTCAGCGGTTTGGTGATGACTCCCACGAGGCCTAGACCCACTCCGGCGGCGAGAGAGCGAGGGGAAGCCCCGTCGGCCATGATGGACTGGAGGGGGTGGTGGGCGATGCCGCCCACAGCGCCCAACAAACTAATACCCAGACCTGTTAAACCCTAGAAGACGATTTTAAAACCACTGCAATCCAGAAATTATAACTGTACCAGCATAAACCCTTGAGCTACCCCTTGAGGCTTCAGTCTTCTTTGTTCTTCAGTTCGTTTCAAATGTTCTTCATCTAACGTCAGTCGGTCTAAGTTTCTGGCGACGCTTGACGCTAACTTCGTTACTGATTGCAAAGTACCAGCGGTTACGTGCTTCATGAGGGAGGCAGAACCATGGGTCACTCCCGTCAGGAAAGCCCACGGACCTTGAATTAAACCCCGGTATGGTAGATTGATGAAGTCGCGCAGACCGGTTCCCATGGCGCGCGCTAAACCACTGGGACTTCCTAAGAGTTCTAAGGAACTCACGACCCATCCGGCGCCAAATATAGCGCCTGATAAGTAATGCATGGTCATGGCGTGTCCCAGTCTACGACAAAGTAATAATAATGATGATACTAATTATGATGTGGTTACCTATAAGGCGTGGTCATAAGTCTTCGTCTCTCGAAACGTCCAAACTGTAAAGGCGATTGATCTAGGGCTATGTACAACTTAAGGGATGAGTGGACGGATAAAAGCAAAGATAGGGGTTCGACTGTGATGTTTTTTAGGCTTATGGGTTTAGCAAGTACTAAGGAGTCCCAGAAAACCACCTCTGGAACTCTCACAGAGACGGTTTTCGACGCGGTGGTTTTAGGGTTGTGTTGTGGCAACAGTGCTAACTTCAACGGAATCAAATGGGTGAAATACTCAATTAGTTTGTTTATGTAGAGGTCTTCCACGTAAATCGAGAGAGGGTTTAATTTGATTTTCACGTCTTTAACACCTACAAAAAATTTAATGAACTTAGAAACCAACGTTGAGACGAACTTAACCAACCCGTGACTCTCTTTTTTCGTAAATCATCCAACCACGTTTCAGCCACCAGATCCATCATCAGTAACGTGTCGTCTTTGACGTTTCGTATTAATTCTTTCGCCGATCTCTCGAGCAAGTTCGTCGTACTCCGAGGTTTCGTCTCTTGACTTATTAGTACCACCGGAAAATCGAACGACTCTTTAGAATACAGTTCGTTGTCAAATTGCAAATCTAGTATACACAATGATAATTTAAAGTCCTGAAATTCGGATTTAGTATATAAAAAAAAAACAAAGCGAAAAACACGATCACCTCCTCTTGTTGAATTTCCACCCCTATGTCATCAAACGTGAAACTCGCGACCCCACTCTTCTCCAAATCGTCGTTATAATCGGCTAAAAATATCACACTGAAGGACTTCACGTACGAGAAAATTTCAATCAACTCCCAGCCTTTTTGCATCGGGATTGTCGGAATGAACATGGACTTATATAACAACGATTTCGATCCATCGCGCACCTTCACGGCAGAGTTTGAAAAATTATCCAAATTGATATCCTACAACACGAAATTAGAGACTGTTCGGTCTCAAAACAATGCCGAATTACTATAGAGTGTCGATTCTCAGTCTGCGAATTCTTGCCCAAAACCGTCTCGAGTTCGTGCCTCGATAAGCGCCCTCTGATGTCGATGGCGTTAATTTCAACCTCACTCACCGACTCTATCGTTAACAGAGTAGTGTACGTTGTGACTTTAACCACCACTCGGACGTCCCCGAACTTCGGTACTTTAACAAACTGTTCGGAGTCGTTCAAAATGCTGACGGCGCTCGACCATTCAAAGTGGTCCTCATCTACAAACTGAGTTAGTACTCGAAGAAAAGTAGACGAGTTTGTCACCTTTGGGTTCCACGGCGAATACGATTCTCTCGCTGAAACAAGTTTGCGGCAATTCCGGAAACTTCTCGGACACGAACGGCATAGTGTAGTAGATGCTGGTACCGTGTTCCACTTCAGCCACCCATTTAAAATGTTTCGATTCGGGAGCCCAGCCTCCATTCTCTCTAAGCGACTGCGCGCAGCGCAAATTCACCGAACTCTTGTTCTCGATAAGGATCTGGGGACAGTCGTCGTGGAACAACGACAAGAAAACTTGACCTTTGCGTTCTTGAGACGTGAGCACCAGAGGAACCTACGCACGAGTGGAGTTAGCAATCAACCAAACGACTCCGTGGTACCCACCGATTTTTTCCCAGAAGAGCGCACCGTCAAGCTTCTCCTCGCAACCCCGTCATCCACCCTCACGGGACACGACCAGCCGAACTCGTGTTGAAAGCAGAACGACATATACAGGACGTAGTTGGTGTTGGCGTCACAATTATCCGCATCCAGAACGAACCACCGGATTATGGAGATGCCCGAGTTGGTTTTGTCGAGCTGCGGCGCCACCGAAAACGACAACCTGTCCAAGCTCGGCGGCAAGTCAAAGATTTTGTCGCTTTCGGGGACCGCTAGACAAACTACTTGGATCTGGTTCGTCATGTAGTTGCTGAAGACGTGGGACGACGTGAGTTTGAGGAGGCGGATTTGGTCTTGTTGGACGCTGGTGATGGAGACCATGGCGACCTTGAACGGAAACATGAAGGGGTGCGAGGACTTCGACGAGACTTACGTTAGAGCCGGATTTGATGACGGTCTTGATGGTGCCTTCCAGGGGGAGAGTTCCGGAGATTTTAGGCATGTAGAAGGTCTGGCTCCAGTCGGAGGTGGAGAGCTGGAGAGGCGGCGAGTAGGACCAGCCACCGCCGGTGTCGATACCCAGGTGGAAATTGTCCTGAGGGAAATTGATCAAGTATGCAACCAACCTTATTCACTTTCTCTCAACAGAGGGAGTGATAATAATAATAGCATTGTTTAAGTATATTATAGTTGGACAACCTAATACAAATTTTACTTCGCCTAAATAGTGAGCTTTAGGACAAGGAATCCAGGGGGCGTGGGACAAATTTTTCGTCAACGCGCATTTTCACTACAGTGAGCCAACGTATTAAACAGTAATGTGTACAAAATATGAAAATATACTTAACATAAAAAATATGAAGCAACGCGTTGTAACGTGATACGAAAGAATTGAATTTAAATGAATTTGACGCCTATTTTTATTTGACTATATCTGAAGACTGACAGAAACTTTCCAAGGGTTTTTAAACTGGTATAATTGTTTAGTTTTACAAGATTAAAGTAAAACAAGATTTTAAGTAAAATTTAGATTCGTGGTGTTACAAAAATATTAACACAAAATAAAAAAAATATGTTCAAAGTAAATAACAGAATGACATAAACTTTCGGCGTTAATATTACAAATAATTACAAGAGAGAAAACAACGCATAAAGAACTTAAGAGGCATGTTTGTAATATCGAGTTGTTGAAGGCTGCTTTGAAGACTGTTTGTTTCTATGAAAAACAATTTTGATTTTGTTCCAAAAATACGAGATAACTAATTGTTTCTTGAACTAGTTTCCGTAACTTCTAAAATTTAAAAAGGATACACCGTTCTGCTGTAATAAAATCTAGAATAAGGTCAAAATCACACTAATATTACATCTGATTTTGTTAACCCCATGAATATAATTTACATTAAAATAAGTTACAGACATTGTTTGAAATGTTTATTATAGTTCGAAAACAAGATAAAATAAATAAATAAATAAATAAATAAAATGTGCAGTTTATAAACTTCGGAATTTTAGTATAAAAATAATCATGTTTGAAGCTTTATTTTGTCTGTTCGATTTTATTGGGTGTATTGGGCCCCTCTCGGGATATAACACCGACATCAGTGCACCGACCCAACGTTCTTCAACCGATGGGATGATTTATTACTTCCGTTATGCTGGCCCTACACACAGCGATTTGGTTTTCAGATTTTCGGCTAGATCTGCACAGTGACATAGAGTATTTTGTTCACGCGAGCATCAAAAATATTACGCCGAAAGCACTTCTTCAAGTGTTATTTTTTTTAACATGTCATATTTGTCAGCGTTTGCAAAATTTTCTTCTTTGCACAGGTCAACTAATTTTTCGTAAACCGCATTTTAAAATTTTTGTTATTGTATTTTTTACTTTTTAATTTGCTAAGGTATGAAAAAATCCCATATAGGTTTCTATGAATTTATTAACGAAATCAACTGATAACTTGCGCGCCATTTTGTGTTAATTAACACCAATAGTGATTATGATAATTTTATAATTATCATTTTAATGAAATTGTGTTCTTCACATCGCGAACGACAGCAAACAATTTAAAATTACCGCTAGTCAAGCACCTGAAAATCCATCTCTCCCAAATATGTCTTTCTTGGCACGATTTGTAATCCGAAGTCTCCCTCCACAAGCAATTTTTCGTCGCCTGAGAACTTGTTTGATCTACAGGCCAATATCGGCTTTAAGCCATTTATCTATAAACCGATATTCGTTAGAGTTGATCTGATACACATCCACTACGAAGAACTAACCCATTTCGACCATTGGACTTTACAACGAATAAGTGAACAAAGTTCTTGAACATCTTAACGATTTAATACATAATGTTCCCGAATGACAAAATTTACATTTCAAATTGTATTATCAAATTACACTCACCAAAATTTGTCACGAACAATGAAATGACGCAATCTCCAAATTTTACAATAGTAAAATTGTAAATTCTCCCCGTTTACGGTTTATGCATCCGTGTCGAGTTTTCACCTTAGACGTCAAGATTTTTGGAAAAAAAATCAACATTTTCCAATTTATAATGTTATTTAAATTTTAAAAAGTAGAATAGTCCTGATCTTGTGATTTATACCTAAATACGCCATTGGGATTTTTCGGCTTGTCGATTTCTCGATTTTTCAACTTTAAATGTCTAAATTTTTCAATATTTCAATTTTGGGCTTTTCCGATTCCTCCATTCTTTAAATTTTCTATTTCTTGATTTTTTTATTTTTCGATTTCTCAATCTTTCGATGTTTCAATGATACGATTTCTCAATTTTTGTCCTCTTCAATTTTACGGTTTTTAAATATTTCGATTTTTCAATTTTTCAAATTTTCACGTTTCTAAATTTTCAGTTTGCCGATTTCTAAAATATTTTTTTTATTTGTCCATTTCTGGACTTCCTAAAGTTTCGTTTTTTCACATCTTCAATTCTTCAATTTTTCGATTTTTTGAGATTACGATTTTTCAATTTTGCTTTTTTAGATTTTCGATTTCTCAATTTTCCAATTTTTTGAATATTTCTTTCAGTTATGAGATTTTTCAATATTTCAATTTTTCGACTTTTCGATTTTTGAATTGATGGATTTTTTTTTGATTTCTCGATTTTTTACTTTTTGGATTTTCAATTTATTGTAAACTTTAGATTTTTCAATTCTGCGACTCTTTAATGCTTTGATTTCTCAACTTTTAAACTTTTCGATGTTTTAATATTTCATTTTTTAAAATTCTAGGTTTTTCGATATCTCGAGTTTTCAGTTCTTCTATATTCCAATTTTTCAATTTTTCGATTTTTTGAATTTTAATTTTCGATTTTCCAGTTTTTCTTTTTTAAAATTTTTCGATTATTCAATTTTTTAATTTCTCAATTTATCGAATTCAGATGTTTCGTTGTTTTGATTGTTCAATTTCTCAATTTTTCAATTTTTAACTTTCCTTTTCGGCTTCCGACTCCTCAATTTCTCGATCCTTCGATTTTTCGATTTCTCGAAGTCTCAGTTTTTGAATTTTTCGATGTTTTGATTTTTGGATTTCTCGGTTTTTCGATTTTTTTTCTTTTGAGCTTTTCAATTTCTGGATTTTCCAATTTTTCAATGCCTCGATTTTTCAATTTTTCAAATTGAATTAGATTTGTCGATTCTTCAATTTTGCGAAATTTTAATTATTCATTGTTTTAAATTTTAGTTTTTTCGATTTCTCGATTTTTTGATTTTTTCAGTTCTTCAGTATTTAAATTTTTCAATTTTTCAAATTTTTACGTTAAATTTTCAGTTTTCTGATTTCTCAATTAATCTATTTTTGATTTTCCCACTTCTCGAAGTTTCGATTTTTCAGTTCTTCAATTCTTCGATTTTTCGACTTCGCTTTATTGGTTTGTCGATTTCTCAATTTTTGGATATTTCTTTCAGTTTTGATATTTTTCAATACTTCGATTCTTTCATTTTTCGACTTCTAGATTTTTCTATTTTTTATTTTTGGATTTTCAGTTTTTTGTTTTTTATTTCAATTTCTCAATTTTTCAACTTTTCCATATTTTAATTTTTAAATTTCTAGATTTTTCGGTTTCTCGAGTTTCCAGTTCTATATTTTAATTTTTTAAATTTCCATATTTTTAAATTTTTTGAGATCTCAATTTATTGAGATTCGGATGTTTCGATGTTTTGATTATTCAATCTCTCGTTTTATCAATTTTTCCATATTTTTAGATTTCTCGATGTCTCATTTTTTGAATTTTACAATGTTTCGATTTTTCGATTTGTTGGTTTTTCGATTTTTTGCTTTTCGGTTTCTCGATTTTTCGATGTTTCGATTTTTGATTTATCCGATTTTTCAATTTTCCAATTTTTTTAATTCTCGACTTCTCGATTCGTTGATTTTTCAGTTTTTCGATTTTTAAATTTTAGAATTTTATTTTTTTATTTTTTGATGGATATTTTAACTTTTCAATGTTTTAAATTTTAGACTTTTCGATTTTTCAGTTCTTCAATATTTTTTTATTTTTCAAATTTTGACGTTTCTGAATTTTTAGTTTTCGGATTTCTCAATTAATCAATTTTTTTATATTCCCATTTCTCCACTTCCTAAAGTTTCGATTTTTCAGTTCTTCACTTCTTCAATTTTTCGATTATTCAGGGTTTTGATTTTTCAATTTTTCGATTTTTTAAGTTTGCGATTTTTACACTCTGCGTTTTTGACTTTTCTGTTTCTCAATTTTTTAATTTCCTAATTTTTTGATATTTCGTTCAATTTTGTGATTTTTCAGTTTTTCGATTTCTCAATTTTAACTTTTCAATTTTTAAATTATTAATTTTTTTCGATTTTTTGAGTTTTCAGTTCTTCTATATTTCAATTTTTCAATTTTCGGAATTTTTAAATTTTCGATTGTCCAATTTTTTTTTTATTTTTCGATTTTCCAATTTTTCGATGTTTCGATTTTTGAATTAACCGATTATTCAATTTCTCGATTTTTAAATTTTAGATTTTCCAATTTTTATTTTTTTGATTTTTTTGTTTCGATCTCGATTTTACAATTTTCCCATATTTGAATTTTTCAGTCTTTTAAATTTTCGATTTCGAGGATTTACTGTGTTATGGATAATAGGTATACCGCGATAATATTAACTTTGTTTTACCTTAACCTTGAAACAGGTATGCACTACATATACATATATGTAAAGTCTTCAACACGTACGTTTGCTTATTTTGTGACTGCTTCCCGTACACCGTACTGATTAATACGTCCGTTTACTATCTTATCGACATCACGTGTTTACGGACTATTTTACCCCCTTTCGTAAAGTACCCCCACTTCATACTGAAGCGGGTGAGATGTAAAATATATATTCATTCTTTTCTACATGGGAAAGTGATTGTCCGTATAGGTTGTCCAACTATAATATACTTAAACAATGATAATAGTAACAATACTTACATCTAGCTTAGGTGGGGCCACCACCCCGTACTGCGGGATCTTGCACAGCTCCGCCCCATTCATGAACACCGACATCGAGCACCCAAAAGTGTTCACCATCAAACACCACGGCACCAACTCCACCGACAACGCGCTCGAATACGGGCACGCATTCTGGTACCTGACTTGAATAGTGGTCTGCGGTTGCTCGTCCACGATCCACTCCACGTTCTCCAAGTCCTCCCCGAAGTACGGCCACTGCGAAACATCGCAACTCCTCAAACTCTCCAGAATCTCATCAACATTTTCCTTCTCCGCTTTTTTAAAAAACTTCTGCTGATCCACCAGACTATAATTCAACGGGATGTAAGGGTCGGAAATCGACGTCCCGTCGCTGAAACACACATTCACTTGTGGTTTCCAATCAAGTCAGACTTACTGTAGTTTGAAAGTCAACTGGTGTGAGTGGTCGATCGTGCCTGGACAGTACAGCTGCTGCAACTCCCCCTTTCCTTTGACGGTCGACTCAAGATGGACGTTCAACGTGGGGGTTTCAATGTGGATGTTGGACGTGATTGGAAGGTTCGACTTTACCATGAAGAGCGGCCACAACATGGCTAGAATGCGCTTACCCTTTTGGCAGTCTTGAACCACGATGCGGCACCAGATGCTCAAGAATTGGCCGCGCTCCTGCAACGGAACTACACACAGGATTAAATTAACAACCCCAGTTCAGCGCACCTTTCACCAGCCACGGCTGCGCTCCTTTCGTGTGTTCCCTGAGCGGTATATCGCCAGTCCACGCCGACTCCAAGCCGAAGAACCTCAACCGAAAGTAGTAGTTCGTGCGGTGGTCAATGAACATGGAAGGCGTGATCGTCTTGCCCCCAAGTACGTGCACCGGCGCCTTCTTCATCTCCTTGTCGTCTTTGGATTCCGGGACGATTTTAAACTCGAAGTGCTCCAGAAGCATGTTGGCGATGACGAATTGTCCAGCGATGACGATTTGTTTTTGGCTTGTCGATAGCGCTTTCACTGTTACGATCACGTTGAGGCTGTTCTCCACGCTGATGGGGATCAAACGGGTGCCTTCTTCGTCGATGCGGAAGGGTTTGGACCATAACCAACCCCGTTCTTCGAACGCCACTTTCAATTTACGTTTGCACTTAGGGGAGCGCCAACAGTACAAGTTGAAGCAGCGACTCGGCAACAGGATGTCTTCGTCGGTGTTGATTTGGCCGAAGCGGAGGTTGATGTTGGTGTCGTTGCACACGACGTAGCGGGTGAACACCACGAAGTCGACTTCTTCATTATCCAGAGATTTGACGTTTTGGTGCCACAGTTGCGCGTTTAGGGTTAAAGTGTGGGCTACTGTAGGCCCGAAGATTACTCTAATGGGGGTGGAAACGAAACTACACGACAATTTCTTAGCTAAATTAGCTTCTAGTTTGAAAGAGAACTGGTCCAGGAGGGTTTGCTCGCTTAAGTAGGTGTAATCGAGGACGGTGCACTTCGTCACGCAAGATAAATCAGCGAAGAGCATCTTCAAGTCCCAACTGGCAGCGTGCACTTTTAAGTTGCTTAGGGTTAGTTTGAAAAAGCAGTGGGTGTCGGGGATGGACTGATCCGAAGAGAATTGTTGTAAACACCCAGGGAGTACCACGGATGCTTTTTTATTGAAGGTGTTAATCAAAGACATTTCCAGTTTGGACACATACACGACTACGGTCAAATTCGGAACTATGGATTTATTAAAATACGAATCAATTCTCATGCAGGCGGCTAAAGCTCGTGGAGAAATTAAATTCCGGTTGATTTTTTTGCCTTTGTTGTCCAAAGTGGTCAAAACTACGCGCCAGATGTAAGCCACCGCACGCTGAGGCTCCGTTTTCGGAAGATTAAGATAGCAAACCTCGGTTTCCGACAGGTTGAAACTGGCGTACGAAATATACGCACAGTGATAGTCCGACCAATACTGCAAATTGCAAGTGACTTGACAAGGTTCCAAATCCATGGACATTTCCAACGGCACCGGAAATATCCTAACTTTAGTCAAAGCCCGTGGTTGCGGGTACCTCCAAGCCATCGCCGCCATCTCTTTATAGTTCCAAAACATCACCTGATACGGCAGCGGCAACTCTTCACTATTCGCATTACTGGCTTCAATAAACTGAAAAGCCCCAGCTCTCAAATCATCCTTGTAGTGTTGATCCTTCTCGGGGACGATCACCTTGACGTAGTCTTCCTCCTCGAGACTCCCCGACGCAAAATACGACGCGAGATCCACCATCTCCTTGACGATTTTATCCACACAAACAATCTGTTCCGGACTCACGTCCATCATCAAACAATCGCTATCCACCGCTACGTGAACCTGGGGCTCACTCTCATTGCTCTGCCACGACTCCAAAAACGCACTAAACTCCACCGTCACCGTCCACGGATTCAACAACAACCTCTTCACACTATCATTCGTCACGGAAACCGTGAGACACTCGAACGTCAAAAAACTGTGAATCTTCTCCGGCCGATCCGAAAAAAACACCCTATTCTTAGTGCGGTTGATCACCAAACTCGCGCTCAAATTATGCTCGGTCTCTACAACGACCACCAGCTGGTCGGTCTTGAACTGGATCATGTCCACACCCCGCAGCGATTCTTTCACGCTTCGGAACAACGACGTCTTCTCCACTTCCTTTTCCACGCTGACGCTGTCTTTCCACACGATCGGGAAATTCTCGACGAGCTTGTTTTTGAGGGTGAGCAAAGCCGTGATTTTGGCGAGCGAAAAAACGATTTTGGTGGGTCGCGACAACTCCACGTAGAAGGTAGTGTTCTTGCTGTGCTCTTTGGTGCACTTCATGGTGAGGAAGGCGGGTGGGATTCCGGTCACGTGGTCTGGGTTGCCGGAGCGGGTGTTTATTAAGTCGACGGAGAAGTCTTGGACTGTGGGTATGGACGAGATGGGGCTGCATTTGGGGTCGCTTAGTTTTATCCCGAAATCGAAACAAGAGAGGTGGGTGGAACTGGCGAATTGTTGCGTGGAGGAGTAGACGTTGGGTTGCGAAACGAAGAAGTAAATTAAAGGGATGTATTTCTTGTGGCTTTTGATTGCCTCGTCTACACTCTCTTCCTCGGAGGCTTCGTAGTTTCGGTCTTCTTCCTATGAAAATACATTTTTCTGGTACGTTACAAAATGGTGGAGGCGCCGGTATAAAAATTAAGTTAATCAAAGATTCGCCTATTTTACGGAAAGTATGTATTTCTTTCCATATTTCGACTACTATAGTATTTCCAGTGATAGATTCAACTATTTTAAATATCCATAGATCACAAAAGTCCCCAGAATTAAGCGCGCGAATTGTAGTTTGGTGAATTGCAGCCTTGAATTTTTTGACAAATGTCATTGAGGTTAGACGCGCATGCGTTGGTTTCAATCGTTTAAATTAAAAATTACATTTTTTCGGGTTTTTAGAATTTATGTTGTGCTTTAGATTTTTGCATTGGGTTACATTAATCGTATAGTGATGTGTTTATTATAATATTTGTAAGTTAAGTTAAAATTGTGTTATCTGTTAACTAGTGTTGTGGGTAAATACAAACCTACCTAGACAAAAATATAAACTCCATAAACAATAACGATCTAATAATGAGTAATATTGCCCAGGTAAGTGTATGATGGCTTATTTAAAAGGCTTCATGTGTATATTTTTTAGGAAAACCAAATGAAGCGAAATTACTTAACAGTAATAGACTATACTGTGGCGCAAAAGATGATTGCGCTTACGCTTTCTTCAAAAATAAAAATCTATGCTTGGGATCGCCAGCTGAGGTCAACAAATTGTGCAGTTGTATGCATGGTTTCTTATGGGTATTTGAATGTTTATAGATCACAGCTAAATGTCTCGGAATTAGTAGGAACCAAGTAATAAAGTATAAAAATTTTACTGATGCAACTGCAAGAAAAATAAAACGAAAACGTCCAAAAAAAGCAACATCTGACCTGGATCCAAACATCAAACGAGAAGTTCGTCTTGTATTGTACGATATGGTGCAAAACAGTAAGACTTACATCAAATTTAACTTTTCTGACGCAATTTTCTTCCAACTAGAATTTGAACTTAACTATTCTATAGATTCCCAGAGATTCAATTCAAATAGATACAATAAATTTTAATTACATTAAATTTGTTCTAGGAATTCATGTAAATTTGGATACCTTGGGAGCAGAATTCTCAGCTAAATTTATCTACACATATAAAAGATCTAGTTTAGCACTTCTGTTAAAGAATTTGGGATTTTCATACAAAAAAGATGATAACAGACGTGCTTTAATGGAAAAACCACATGTTGTAGCGCTGAGGAAAGTATTTCTATCAAAATATATGGAGAAGGTTAATTCTGCAGAGAAAAAACCTTTCATATATTTGGATGAAACTTGGGTATTTTCAAATGGAACCGTTAGGCGATCATGGCAGGATGAGGATCTACGTTCTGTCAAAAGAACTTCTGGAGACGGCGGTAGAGTATCTACTACACTGAGTTTAATTTAGGCTAATACAGGATCAATGCATTTTTGTCTAATACTGAAGTTACCTCAAAACAATTTTAGGTAGATACATTATAGTCAATGCTGGTAACGAAGAAGGATTTGTAGAAAATGCTTCTCTTATATTTAAAAGTAAAAACAACACTCTGGATTATCATCACGAAATGAACGCTGAAAATTTTGAAAAGTGGCTGCAAAACGATTTGTTACCAAAACTGGAAGAATCTAGTATAATAGTCTTAGACAACGCCAGTTACCATAGTCGACTTGAAGAAAAGCGACCTACAACGGCGTGGAAAAAAGTTGATCTTCAATTGTGGCTGCAAAAGAACTGTATCGCATTTTCAGAGTTGCATAAAAAAGATACACTGTTAAAGCTATGTAAAGCTCATTATAAAAAGCCAGTGTATGTAGTAGACAATATTATTACTGCAGCTGGTCATGATGTTTTACGTTTGCCTCCATACCATTGTATATTTAATCCCATAGAGATGGTATGGAGTCAAACAAAACGTTTCTACGACAAAGACGTTTTAAAATCTAAAAACCCACTTGATGCCTGGAACCGAGCCCTACAAAATGTAACACCGGAACAATGGAAAAGCTATGTTAAACATACAGAAAATATCATTAAAACCTATTGGGACAAAGAAAAGTTTGTAAAAGTAAATAATATTATAATAAATTTAAACGTAGAAACAGATGAGAGTGATAGCGATTTTAATTTTGCTGAAAATGATATATGAAGAAATAAAGTTCTATTAGCCAAATACACTGACGTCATCCAAGGTCATCAAGATGGCAGCGTTTGACAACTAGCCTGTTTTCTCATAAGAGTCAATGCTAATATTTTCGGAATTTATTTAAATTTGAGAGCGTGTCATCTGTGTTTTTATAGTTTGATAAGTTTGTTACAGTTTCTAGACTGTGTAGATATCTGTAAAACGCACCATAACGTTTGAGTATGCTTAAAAAATAATGTTTTCCAATGTGATGTACAGGTTAACTTCGCTGCATCTTATATTATTTGTTTTGCAAATTAATTCTTTGTTAATGTACATCAATGTTTTTTAAATACACTAGCATCTTAATGTTATAATATTTTGTATTTTAGGAGAAAATGCCTAAATTTTGTGCTGTTGTAGGTTGCGCGAATCGAAGCACCAGAAATGCGGACAAATTTTATTTTCCTTTCCCAGCAATTACCAACAATAAAGGTAAATATATACAGGATGGGGAAAAAAGGCGGAAGCTTTGATTAAAAGCCTTGAAACGAGTGGATTTAACGAAGCCAAAGTAAAGTATTCCTATGTTTGTTCAGATCATTTTATTTTGGTACAGTAACTACCTATTAGATTTACAGTTTTTAATAAATTACTACATTGGTGCTCTTTTAGGTAAACCTGCAGATTTGTCGGATGTGGACCATCCTGATTATGTTCCATCACAAAATTTAGGATATCAAAATAAATCCACTAATAATACTTGTAATGTTGAAAGACAAAAATAGAGAAAACTGAATAAATGCCTCTAGACTTTTGAATGCACATATTTCATTGTGGGTTATTTTACTTATTCCAAAAATAAAAAAGTTTAGAATGGTATTCATTGTTATGGTAGGGACATCGTCTAAACACAAATTAAAATCACTTGCACTCATTATAGATATAAGGATCTACGCCGTTTAAATTGTTTAACTTTTGTACATATCTGCTTTTCTCTTTGACGGAAAGACATCGTGCATAATCACTTAAATTTTCCATACTTTAAAAACAAATTACACACCTTCACTTAAACCCGTCACATTAACCTCAAACGAAAATATTAATTTCCGATTTACCGCTTAAAACACACGAATGTATTTTGGGTGACGAGGAATTCAGACCAAAACAGCGTTCTGTATTTTTATTTTTATTATGTATTTTTAAACTCAAATCGCCAAAAAAGCACCCTGATACACAGAAAAGATATGAAAGAAGCTATTCACGTGTTTATTTTCTAGATAAATACCCACACTTTTAAATAAAATACGAAAATGTTAACATTGTCACTTATGGAGTTTCACGGCGCTTGTCAAACGCTGAGTTCCCGCCACAGCGTGACGTCAAGTGTTATTGGCTAATTAACAAAGTTCTTGTATAGCAATTTAAATTAAAAATTAAGACCTTAATAATAAGATATCTCGAATTATAAGAGATTAAACATACTTTATTTAGAATGCTGTAAAGTTTCTTCAAAATTCATTGCTTTATTAAAATTTAGTAGTGCGCAAAATTTTAAAGGAAAAAATTAAATTTTTAAATTTTCGCGCTCTACTTAATTTCTAGTAACTTTTCTGTCAGTCAATCTATCACAAAGACTTCAGATATATATTTGAAGTCTTTGATCTATCAGCATACAGACTATACACGAAAAAACAAGCCTAAATTTGAACCAACATGATTAAAAATCACGTGAGGCAAGGTTAGTTAATAGAGAACAGGTTACCACATAAACGAGTATGTGGGCAAAATCGCTTACGGGGGAGGAGAGGTGTCAGCCCCATGTGACGTCAAAATGAGGTTGGTATTACTTGGGAATTTTTAGTAACTTGTAATTTTGAGTTGGTGTGACCGATCAGCTGATGCCTTTAATCTGTACGATCTGTACCGCTAATTCTGACGTTTGGTGTTAGTACTGCGACTCGTGTAACCCTATTTTGCCTCGTGTTTTATGTACCACTAAGTATTTGCTCTGCGTAGTTTGTAGTTAGCTAGTATACTACAATCAAAAGATTTGTCGATTTATAATCATGCCAGGACATTATCGTTTTAAGAAAAAAATTGTTACTCGGATGACCAATTTGTTAAAAAATATTTTGGAGCTCCCAGAAGAAATCACAAGGGCTTTTTTAAAACAGAGAACTTTAATTAGAATTAAATATTTAAATAATAAATCTGAAAATAAACAAAAGTATAAAGAAATTAAAAAATTAGCTAAAACTGTTTGATGTATATGTAAATAAAAATTATTATAAAATTTTATGTATTTTTACTTACCAGTAGTGTTAATGTTTAGTTGTAATATTTTCACAAGTTTAATATTACAGATTACAGTGAATTAAAGTGGTGTTTGCCTAACAAAAAAAAAAAATTAATTTATTTGTGTTTAAGCTAAAATGAAATGTTTTGATATATTACTAGAAAGGAAAAAGTAAACCAGTAAATGCAAATTTTCAGATTTTTTTGCATAAAAAAAAATCAGTTAATAGTGTCGCATTTGTTATTTTCAAGTTCTACTGGCGGCAAAACATTTTTCTTGAGGTTTATTAAATTGTTCTTTACACAGGATTGAAATTTGCGAAGTAGAAGCGGTCACTTGATTAAAAGTTTCCGTTTTTAGTGCGTTACTCGAGTATTTAAAACGGGCAATTTTCGCGCCATTTGAGAGCCCCTTGTGACGTATCAATATGGCATCCCAATGTGGCAACCTTATCTATTAAATGACTTTGCACGTGAGGTATTTAGAATGAAATGTTTGGTATGCCTGTTTTTGACAAGCGTAACTAAATAACGTCAACAATGTCATTAGAATGTTAATCCAATTTCGGGATATTTTGTGTTCGAAATGAATAAAAGGGGCCCCATTTCCACTTACCTCCGCCACCTGCGCCCCCCTCTTGCTCCTACGAACCCCCTGAATCGTCGGCGTCACGCAGAACTGGTACAAACAACACGAGATCTTCCCCGCCGTGAACAAAATCTCCAGAGGCACTTCGCAGAAGGACTGCGACGGAGAAGGCGACTTCTGCACCTCTTTCGTTGGTTGAACTTGAGACTTGGAGGACAACACGCTCCTGATCTCTGAAGTATCGATCCCCGAATCTTTATAAAATTCGGTCAGCTCAGTCTCGAGGTCGTCTTTGAAAATATCGAAACGAGTGTACGGGTAGGTGATTTCCAAACGATTACAAGTAAGTTCGCTACTCAAGGGTACAGACATTTCGTTTAGTAGCGCTGAAGCTAGTTTGAGCTGGTCGAGCGAGAGGAAAATCGCGATGTCTGAGACGAAGTTGATTTCGAAGGAACTGCTGCAGATGATTATGTCGCTTTTGTAGACCATGACGGGGGCGGCCACCACGCTGATGTCAAGTCTTGAGAAAATAATTAAGCTTGATAATTATAACTAAAAAAAGTACTTACTTTTCTACTACTTGTTTTAGGTTTAGTATGGGCACGATGCTCAATTTACCCTGCTTGAGGTTGTTCCATTCCAGAGCGGGGTTCTCGCTAATCCCCCTCACCAAGTTTCCTCGCATATTAAGAACTTGGTCTAGGTCCCTCCACGTCGTGGTACTCACCGCCATGCCACAAACGTCCAACTGGTATTGTCTATCTTCCAACTCACTCCCTGGTATCGTCAAAACTCTAGCTTGAGCTGCTTGTCTGTATATATCGGGTCTAACCGGAGTGCGACAAATCGGGTTTACCACACTAGGACTCAAACTGATCTTCTCCACTTGGATCACGAACACGTCGTGATTATTTCCGCTCCCTGACAGTTCCGCCGCCGGCAAAATAACCCGGATTTCGTGACACTCCAAGTACGCCAGTGGTAACGCTTGATTGGTAAACGCCGACTTTTTCCTCGTCGCGACGTCAGCCTGGTTATCCGAAACCCCATCGACGAAAGGCGCCACGATCGAGTAAAACCCTAGAAGGGTTTTAAAAGAAATCACCACGTCAATCGGTTGTACGCTGACCACAATCTCCGTGATGAACCGCGACGTGGAGATCTGATGCGTGGTTCGTTTTTCTTGTTTCGAGGACTTCTGCAAAGCCCCCCATAAGTTATGAGTGTGTTGGCTGCTCGCCCTCGTTATCGTAATTCCAATAAAACCACTCTCTTCTGGTCGTTTTTCCAAAGGGACGTCTTCTCGGAGCCTCATCACCACGCCCGAGAAAGGTCCCCGTTGCCACTTGTGTTTCTCGGATGACCTTTTGTAATGTTGGATTGAAATCGAGCCGATTTTGCTCCTCATCTTCAAGTAGACGCTCTGGTAATCAAGCGAGCTGACGATATCTTCGATGTCGATCACCAGCTTCAAGTTGGAGTTGGCGTCGTGCGACAGTAACTCGATTGAGAATTTCGTTATAGTCCACTGGATCCACGACGTTAGTTTGACGTTTTCGGTGTTCATGGAGGCGTCTGCGGGGTCAGCGGGTATGGTTCCGCTGGTGTTGTCGAGGGTGTTGTCTTTGGCGGTGGGGGAAAGCGAGGGACTCGCCACGGTGACTAGCGTCGGCACGGAATCGACAAATTTGGGTATTTCTGACTTCTTGGGGGTCAAACTATTGAAGAATTCGCTTAAACCGTAGATGAGACTCGCGAGTAAGCACATTTGGGTTTCCGAGACCGATATTATAATGGGGGTGACGTCGATGTGGACGTACACTCCAAGACTCCCGATGGGGTTGCTGTCGACGGGTGGTTGGAAATCGGCGCTGGTTTTGCTATCGTTGGACTTGGTGGAGAGACCGACAGTCGCACTGATTCCGACGGTTTTTAAAAACGCGATTTCTTTACCGTGTTCCATCGAGTAGCAAGTTAAGTCGGAGACGGACATAGTCCAGGGGAAACTAGACCTGTCTGTGTTTACAAAAATTATGTCTGTGACGTTGTCGCGACTGGACTTACCGAGATTCCACATGGTTTCGGGAAGCTTGACTGGGAGAGTTTTTAAATATTTCACGACGTTTTGCTTCTGGGCGCTGTGGATGTTGGCGAACGGGAGCGTGATGACCATCACGTTAGGCACCAGTTGTTTGTTCAAAGCTTCCTTGATGGCTTCTTCAACACCTAGATTTTTTTCATGAAATGTTGACACAATTCACGTGATTTATAAAAATACCTTGAGAACCCACAGCGGAGATCGACGCCATCGGAAAATAGATTATGCATTGAGAAATGTGGCCGCTCAGTAACATACTTTTCCAAACCGGGTGCCACGTTTTTAAAAAATCGTAGATTTTTTCTTGTAGCTGAAAAAATATAGTAACATTTCCAATTTGCCGTTGCACAAACTTACATCCACTTGTTGTTCTTCTTCTTCGATTTTTGGTAATTTTTGATGTGACGTGTATACTATATCTCGGTCGGAACTACTATGCACGGATTCGATTTGAAAGCTACTCCGTCTGGGGGTTTCAGAAACGCTACCGTAAATTTCCGTGTAACTAAGACTTTTGAAATGGTGACGCTCTACGAGACTTCCATTATTAACTGTACTACTAAAACAATGTGTACCTTCTGATCGATGTAGCCCGATTTTGAGAGGGTGGTAAAGCAACCATTTACAGACCAGTGGGTCCACGCAAACGTTAATCTCTTGTAGATTAAAAATGACCAAAGACGGGTGAGCTTGTAAGTCGGGTTTTAAAGGATATTGAATCGTTGCCATAAAAAGGGGGAGATCTTCGGAAAAACTACAAATAATTGTAACGTTATTTTGGAAACTAGAAATCAAATAAGACGCACCTGGAGGTCGCTTTTTTACCACTTTTGGGTTCAGGGCCCGAGAAAAACAAAACTTGTTGTATGTTACTGGGTACAGACGTCTGTTTACTACTTATGCTTTCGTTTGATTCAAAAATAAACGCTTTGATAGATTCTAAAGCGACATCTATTGAAACCGTGGAGTTCGTGCAAACTTTTTTAAACCTTACACCTTCCACGTACAGTTCCAAGTAAGGCATCGCTGCAAGTGTGTGTCAGAATGGACGAAAAATAACAACAAAAAATTATACCGTAGTCTTTACAGGCGTCATACAGTAGAGATGTGTATCGAAGCGACTTAAGTCCGTTCATATCTTGCTTAAGTATGTTACTGATCAAATGTGACACGACTATGAGTTTCGCCTTAGTACAATTAAAAGTCAAACTTTCTGTAAAACGATCATCAGTGTTTAAACTTTAGCGGTCACCACCTACCAGAATGAAAATTCACTTCGCTGTGCATGACGTCATGATTAACCCAATACTGCGGACTCAGTATACTCTTGCTCTGATAAACCAAATTAAAGGGAACAACAAGCGTCGTCTGATTATTCGGTTTCAAAAACAAACGACTGCACAAACCAACCACGTTCACGTCAACTTTCGAAAAACAAGCGTCAAACATTTTTTTCGGGGGGTCCGGTAACTGACACGTGGTGTGTACAAGTCTGTTCAGGTACATCGGGTTAAACATGGTAATTTCGATCAGTTTGCACTCAATAGTGACTTTCGGGAGCTTCTGCAACTGTATATTGGGCAAACTCGTGGAGGTATGTTTCTTAAAAAAAAAAATACAGTTGCAATTGGTATAAATCGTCCCACTTACTTTGTTTTTTTTAAACAAGCCCGCTTTAGTCGGTTCGAAAAATGGATGATCCATAAATTGTAACTCCACGACGGGTTCAAAAATCATAAACTGGATGGTTTTAGTGGGGATGAATTCATTCAAAGCGTCGAAATCTTCCTCGGATGGTGGTAGCAACTCGTGGAGGAGGGGTTCGGATTTCGGGATGTAGTAAGGGGGGTAGTCGTAGTTGGACGCCGCTACTTGAAGGGTACTCGTGCGGTGGCAAAAGCCCGAACAAACTCGGAACTTCAAAGGGCCTACGTAGAACCGCACGGACCCTTTTTCCGCCATGTTACTATCAACAAGTAAGTGAAAAAGTCGGTGACCTAAACGAGTCTTACCTATACTCCAGGTTGCTCCCCAACTCCGACAAAATATCGCTACTGGTGTCCTCTGGCAGCTCCATCTGGTATACGTAGTCGCAAGCGAAAGCTGGAGTGCGCTCCAGGAGCACCGCGTCGGTATTAGTAAACATATGAAAGTCCCAATTCGTGTTATAATTCCTGTATTGTCCCTGTCCATTATTCTCCACAGCCTCCGCATCAAAAAGCGAGTTGCTTTTATGACTTGACGTCTGCGAACCTTGAAACGAAGCTACCAACTACAGAAAAAAAAAACCGGAGACGATCGATACCTATCGCTAGATACGGGTACGACGAATCCAAAGACTCGGGATAGGCGCAACTGCACGACCCTTCCGGCTGCAACAATATCTCGCTTATCCCGAAAGTCAAGTTCGACCATTTCCTCCCGATGGAAATCATCTCCGAGTAGATACCTTGCAGTTGGAGCGAGAGAAGAGGATAGTAACGGATTTTTTTCTGGGTGTAGTAACCCTTGTCGGGACTTGTTTCAGACACCTTGAAGGTGAGAGAAGCACTATCGACGTAAAACCCGATCTGAATTATGTGTCCAGACTGGTTTAAGAATTGTCTGTTGTCTAGATTTTCGTCCCATTGCGTTGGTAGGACCGACGAGACGTACGACCACGCCCACCCAGTCCACGTTTCCGTACTATTACCATTTTCTACCAAAACTGTTAATAAATTGTGACGTTACAATAAATAAATCGAACCTTTGTTTTCTTGGGACGCGGACGAATTATCCTGGATGTCGATACTCGATTTTAGTTGTTTTTGTTGCAGGGCTGATAGTAAGACTAGTAGGCGTAGGAACATAGGGACTTGTTGTTCAGTCATGCTGAATTCCATGCTACAATAACACAGTAGGTGAATAATGAAGATGACGTCACGCGTTTTCGCGCCACTTTTTCAAATACGACCAATCCCGATTCGTATTTTCATTAAATTCTTACCTGTTACAGTAAATATCCAAGCGAGTCAGTGACGTTTTATTTGACGTTGACGAGTTGTAAGTTCTTAATAAATGCATGGTCATGGAACAACGATACAACATGGGTTCTTGGTAGAAATCGATTTTTCCCGACGCGTTTCTTTTGTCTAAACATACCGTCAAATCGTTGACGCCTATCACTTTTCTCATGATAACGTGCGTTGGGGAGATGTCTATAAATAAATTCGTAAAACACAAAATTTGCTTGTTTATGTAATAGACCTGAGTAGGCGGATTCCCATTTCTCGTTGCACGACT
This sequence comes from Zophobas morio, assembly GCF_036711695.1. Classification (NCBI taxonomy): domain Eukaryota; kingdom Metazoa; phylum Arthropoda; class Insecta; order Coleoptera; family Tenebrionidae; genus Zophobas; species Zophobas morio. The sequence goes on from NW_026972131.1 coordinate 15,686,970, forward strand.
CAACTTTTAAGTGTTTCACGTTCATGGATAAAACTATGTCTTCTTCCACATACTTGAGAATTAAATTGTTACAAATTATTTTTATGTTGCTTACTATTTTATTAATGAGTAATTGAACATAATTTGGAGGTGCTTCAACTTCATGTCTAAAAAAACACAGTTTTTTTTTTAAAGTAACTCATTCAGCATAGTTAAATTGTAATACCTGCTACTAGTATTTTTTTTGTGTTTATCTTTGCTAGGTGACGCGTCTGAGGCGACCCCATCATTTCCATCTTTTAACTTTAAAACACACTCTGAAGCATCAAAAATCACAAAAAATTCTCAAAATATATTCTTGTTTACCGATAGTGTTGATGGTGATTGTAATGGGTTCAGAGGTGAGTTTGGTCCACGGCACGTGAATCAAAAGTTCCCTGATATGCCCAGAAATAAAACTAAACGGCGACTGTAGCTCCTGCTCGAGCACTTCTAATCTTAAATCTAGATTGTGAAAAGATGCGTCACCGCCCCATAACGAAACCTAAAACACGTTGTCAGTGTTTTCCCCGCACTTACATAACTTTACTCGCTTGTGAATCTTCCAAACGAAAATTTTTAATGTACTTATCCACGTAACTTAGCAAAATTGGTGCTATATACGATTCTAACTTGAACATTATCAGCCAATACTTGTCACCTACAATAAAAAAGCGACATGAATAAATACGTGCACGCGTAAGTCTGGAAGTTCACCCACCGTCACTCTTCTTTTTTCGGGTACATCATGCAACGCAAAGTCTGAATAAAATGATTAGATTTTATTTAAAAAGAATAGAAAAAAGGCGAAACGTCAGACGAAACAAAATTCTGACGTTTGCGTGTTTTCCCACGTCATGTTGGTAGTGGCAATCGTCACACTTCACGCAACCAATCACGACGCAGGTTTTGTCGTTCGTCACGCCAAAACACCAGTAGCGCCAACCACGCCAAAAGAAACAAAATACAAATCGCTTGATGTTTGAGGTTAGGTGTTAGACTTCACGTGTGCTGTAGATTAACAATGAAGAAAAATAATAAGCGTCGTCATGCCGAGATCGCGTCTGAAGAGAATAAAGCACCAGGACCGCTACCCGCCGTGCGACATTCAGACGAACCCGTCGCTAAAAAGGTGACTATAATATTTTCTCGTGTTCCTTCTGCACCACGTTTTTAGACGAAATGGACCAACAAACAACGCGTTCTGGTGTTCTGTTCCCGCGGAATCAACTATCGAGACCGGCACTTAATGGAAGATTTGAAAAAACTGATGCCGCACCACAAACCTGAGTCAAAAGTGGAACGCAGTAAAAGTTTAACTGTCGTGAACGAGATGTGTGAAATGAAGAATTGTAACAAAGCTGTGATGTTCGAGGGGCGCAAGAAAATGGATCTGTATTTGTGGCTGGCGAACGTCCCAAACGGACCTAGTGTAAAGTTCCTTGTAGAAAACGGTTTGTTGTTGATTTTTGGGTGTCCCAGTTTTACTGTGTGTTAATTTCAGTGTACACAATGAGTGAGCTCAAACTCACTGGTAACTGCTTGAGGGGCTCCCGGCCGCTTCTCAGCTTTGACCCCACATTCAAAGAAAAACCCCATTTCTTGCTCCTCAAAGAACTGCTAACCCAAATCTTCGGTGTCCCTAACCACCACCCAAAAAGCCAACCCTTTTTTGACCACGTTTACACTTTCACGATCTTGGACAACAGGATATGGTTCAGGAATTTCCAGATTTTGTCAGAAGACGGCGCTTTAGCTGAAGTGGGGCCCAGATTTGTCTTGAATCCTGTATGTATTGTAATTGCAAAGTGTGCAAAAATTGAGTGTTTTCGTAGGTTAAGATTTTTTCGGGGAGCTTTGGTGGCGCCGCGCTGTGGGAAAATCCGTTTTATGTGAGCCCCGCCAAATACAGGCAGCAGATTCGCCTGGCGGCGAAAAACAAGTATCTGAATCGCGTGCAGCAAAAAGCCCACGCTAGCACCGCCAATTCCGGGGACGGGTACAAGATGACGCCACTGGATGACATTTTCCAGGGCGACCCGCTGAAAAAGGCGCAGGAAATCGAAAGTAAGGAAAAGGAGGAAAAGCAGACAAATGGTGTGAAAGCAAAAGCGACGAGGAAGAGGTTGCCTAGAAAGAAAAAGTAATTTTGTAAAAAATTTATAAATATTTTATCAAAACCGAGTCTTGTAACCACGCCCACTCCGCCCATTTTCGTGTTGATCACGGGTTTTCAGCCAATCAATCTCGAGTATACGCGATAATGGTAAACACCCAACAAATTCCATTAAAAAAAGACAAGGCAAGTTCTAACAGTTATATTTCTATTAAAATGTAAACATTACAGTGTTATCCTTTTCCGGTATATAAAAATATCTGCGTCGAGGAATAGACCAATAAATACCATTAAATACTGCTACTCAAAAAATCACAACCTTGTTCCCAATGTTAAAACTGTAAAACAACTGAGTCGCATTCTTAAAAACAACAGCAATCTTTGTGTTATTGTCGTTAATAAGTGCCTAATACTACGTTGTGGAAGTGCGCTTAAAGTACGGTTTGTTTTTAATAGACGGACATCGACGTGTACATTCTTACGATTGTAAACAGGTATATAATATCAATATAAACGTTAAAGCTCACAGTTAAAATTACAACAACCACTTAAACCTCGTATATCTACTTAATCGGTTCTAGTTCAGTAGGCTGCGGATTAGCATTATTAACGCTCCTTTGAACTCCCAAATTCTCCATCTGGATACCCTCAACGCTTTCGCCGTTTTGACAAATGCACAAGTATACAGTATCCAACACCATCTAGACACGAAAACAATTAAAATCGTTACAACTTTCCAAAAATACTAACCTCGTATAGCGAAAGTATACAGTGTGCGACAAAGAAAGCGAATATGCAAACGATTAAAGTTGGGGCTGCATAAAACTCCAGTTCCGGGTTTCTTCTAAAGATGTAGAGTCCCACACACCCCGTGAGCACAGTTATTAAACATTTACCCAAAAATAGGATAAAATCGCCTAAGCTGTTGATAGTTGCCACTTGTAGCGCATGCTCTGTTAAGACTTGGAAGGCCTGCAGACACGCCTTGAAACAAAAAACGTGACTTAAGTCTCACTTACCGTTCCCGCTGCTTTACAAAAATTAACGCCATCTATCGCTATAACAGTGTAAGCGTTGTGGTTTAAGTACCGTATGAACTTTTCTAAGCAATAAAAACAACAAATGCAACATTTGAGACAACAGGAGGCGCATTCGCTACCCTTGTCGGAGTTGTACTTAAGCCTGAAACGACCAATGATTACACGATCTCACTTTAAGTACAGTTTTACTTTTCGTGTAAATACATCAAGATCAGTCTTGGTATTTTGAAAATGGTGATGAGCAGAGACCCGATAGCGACCGAACCCAGATGGTACTTGATTAGTTTGCAAATGGAGTACGAAACGTGGGAGTTATCTTTGTATTTGTGGCGGTAGAACCAATGGGCTACGGCTCCCGCGATTACCATTTGCTGGCAACCCATGATAAACTCGCATGTCCAGATTAACCCAATGAAATAAACCCACCACATGTATTTCACCCAAGTCGGATCTGTGAATTCGAAGACCGTCATTTCTGCAACGATGTTACTTTTTTTTGGTAATTTCAAAAACGTGATAGTTACTTTGTACCACTTTTTCTGACAGGGAGATGTCGCGCAGTTTGGGTACAGGTTCGGTGTTACTGACGGGTGTGGTAAACGACGATTCGTTGTAAATACGCAGGTTGATGGGGGAAGTGCTGGGGTAGTAGGCGGTGGCTAAGCACAGCTACAAAAATGTGTAATTTTTTGGGGGTTGTTTTTAAGTTACGTACCACAACGAAAATCCAGAACATGAGAAATGCAAGCAGAAATAGAAACGTTAAAATCGGCTGAAAAAAGAGACCGGGGAGGTGTAGCAGACACTTGGAAGTTTCCTTAAATAAGTCGGCGAGAAAACTGACTTGTTTTCTCATTACTATGACGAGTAATAAAATTATGACCTAGAAGAAATAAATGAGGACACAATTGTGCGACGTTTTTTTCTTACTGTAATAACGGTGGCTACGATTGAATACCATAAAAACGCCCTCTCGTTGCGCACGGACTCCAAAAGCATCAAATTCTGATTGGTTTTGTCTAAATTATTCTTAATGTCGAAATACGTATACCAGAGAAACGCAGTCCCCAAAATACTAGCAACGGTGAATAAAATCATAATTATGTAAGAAACTAGATGCGCCAACAAATGTAAAATCGAAATTGTCACTAATGATAATACTGAAACAAAAATTGTGATTGTTGTTGAATATTTAGGCCGCTTATTACATCTGGCAACACCGAAAATTATTAAGTTAGTAGAAACATAATTGTGCTGACGTCACGTCTTTCGCGCCAATTTTAACCTCTGTTTAAGCACGTTTTCAGTGTTGCCAATAATGCAAACTCCACACTTACACAAAGCTAAGAACGTCAAATACAAAATCTCCCTCCACGTGATATAAATATCGCTAAGAATCTGTTCCAAAGTGTCCCAACTATTAAGCAAATCATAAAAGTTGTTCAAAACGCCCTCTGCCAAATCTTGGAAGGATTGTGGAACACAGCGATTCAAAACAGGTTTGCTTAAAACACTCCCTTGATAAAAAAAAACCCAAATTTGTTAACTTACCTCTCATAAATTGGAAGTGCCGGACACGGTCCTATGTAACTACTGAAAATATTTTTCGGAATGCTCCTATTATTAAAATCATTGTAATTAAAATCATATCTGCACAAATTCACCCCTGTTTTTTGATAATACTTCCTGATATCATCCACCTCTCTCAGCGTCTCTCTAGGACACTCTTTCACGCATATCTTCAGCGACTGTTTCAGCTCTTTAATATCATAAAACAATAAGTACGGTTTATCAGAAGTGTCAATCCCTGACAGCTCCAAGTTGCTCCTGTTTTTATTGTGCTTCGTCCCGCAAGTGTTCCCGAATGAGTCATATCCATTTATAATTCTAATCGGGTTCCCGTACACGAAAGAGAACGCAGCAATTAAAATCTACAAAGCCTACAATTACACAATTATCCAGCATCAAGGTTACTCACCATCAACAACCAAAAGGCGACGTACACGCACAACCAGAATACGTCAGTGCAGCCCCTTTGCTTGTTCTCCTCGCCCTCTTCTTCTTTCCTCGACTCACAACACCCCATTTTGAAACCTCCACTTCTTCGTCGTTATACTTTCAACATGTTATCTTTGTAATCACGATTGTTTTGGGGGCGGCGGCTTTGACGCGGTATCTTAGCAACAACAACATTGACATTTATGCAACCGGACGTACGCGCGTTGGCATATCGCCAGGTCGAGCAACGCAAAGTCGACGAAGCCACTAGGTGGATAACCGTGGGACTGTGGTGGGGTGGTGATCTTGACTTGTCGCTAAGTTGGTAGGTCGCGGAGTGTTGACACATGACATTTGGGTGTCTATTTTGTCCATCGTTGTTACAAAACGATGAAGTTGTAAGATGATGGGCGATCAGTTTCGTAAAGTGGAACAATATTCGCCGAAATCGTCTCCTAGAGGGGCTCGCTCCCCTGTCGTCTCACGTCAAGATTCATCCGGAACATTAAAAACGACGATTCTGTTAGGAAAAAACCCTTCCATAGTCCCTAGCGGGCCTTTCTATTTGATGAAAGAGCCACCAGGTATGTGGTGTGTTTTTTGCTTAAAAGTAACACAGTTGTGGTCGGAAATGGATGCATTCGCCACAGTTTGTGGCTGTCTTGGTACTAGAGGGGTCTAAACTGTTTCTGCTTTTGTAGCTGAGTCGGAATTAACGGGCGCCACAAATTTAATGGCCTATTATGGTCTCGAACACTCATACAGTAAATTCAGCGGGAAGAAGCTAAAAGAACAGTTGTCTTCGTTTTTGCCAACCCTACCTGGCGTCATCGACTCTCCTGGTCAACAGGACAACAGCTCATTACGATCAGTCATAGAAAAACCTCCCATCGGAGGAAAGGAGTTGCTGCCACTTACCAGTATCCAGTTGGATGGTTTCAGACTCCATCCAGGAGCGGTACGTCTCCAGTTGTGGTCAAGACGTCTACTAACGTTTTTGTTTTCAGTTACCCGAGCAGTATAGATACGCGAATGCCACCCCCATCAAGAAACACAAAAACAAACACAAGAAACACAAACATAAAGAAGGAGGACTCCCAAATCAAGAAACAACGGTGACAGACGCCGGGAGTGACACCCACGAGAAGAAACACAAGAAGCAGAAGAGACACGACGAAGATAAGGAAAGAAAGAAACGGAAAAAAGAAAAGAAGAGGAAAAAGCAGAAGCACAGTCCAGAACACAGTGGGGGCCTAACACCAAGCCAACATTCGAACTCCTGAGTACCTTACATAGATTCTATTCGAGTGGATTGAATAATTCCAACATAACCTAATTTTAAGATCTATTATTTATTATTATTTGCGAATAAATACTTATTTTTATGAATACAAACGCAACATATTCACAAATCCTGAGGACAAAAGCAAACTCCCCGCTTTTATCGCAGAGGGCGCTGGCGCTTTTCCAGGAACAACCCTGGTAACAAATGCGGCATAATGTTGGTGCGCCTGCGCGTTGGTGGCAACCCGGCAGCCATCTTGCGGCTTGTGCGTCCTTTCATTGCGTTGTTGGCATCATAAGATAAACGTTATCGGCGTTATGGGTGACAGTAAGTTTAATTTTTTTCTCAAACATCCTTCACTTCTTTTATTCGTAGTCCCTTTAGATTAGTACAGCGTGGCGAAATTTTACCGGCGCGGTTAAAATTTTTTTGCTCTGTTGGTTATTTACTAATATTTCAGGATCAAACTTCAGCGATTATTCGCAGCCGCCCCCAAGCACGGCGTACCCTAACACGTACGGGGCACCAGCGTCGGCCGGCTATGGTTCTCAAGGTGGCGGCGGCGGCGGTGGCGGCACCGGAAGCGGAGGTGGCTCGTGGAACCAAAACCGCAATTCGGGGGGCGGCTATGGCGGCAATCAAGGTACGCAATTTAGATTTTAAGAATTGGCGTGTTTTATGCAAGCGAGGGGGAGCGGTATCTCGTGAAAGTGGACCGCCCCAAAATCAGAAAATAAGATTTGGCGGGCCGGTTTTTAACAATTTTATTGGACTTCACGCTAAATGGTTTGTGTTTTGTGGGACAGTAAAAGCGTTTGTTTGTACTCTTGGGATATAAAAACTCTGAAAAATTATGTTATGTAACTGGGTGTTTATTTTGCATCTATAATTTGTGTCGCATAATTCACATTTTGAAACGACATAGGCATGGTTCAAGCCCCCTATGAGCTTGTTAACCTCCTACTATGTCGCATATTAGCGGGGATTGATAGTCCCTTCTTTTTCTAAATATTGGAAGGGGTAGAAATTCGCCTGCACATTTTTTAATGACCATGATTTTGGAAGCCAAAGTAACGCGATTGTTTGAGTCACGTTACCAGTTCTCTGATTGGTTACAGGCGGCGGCGGCGGCGGTGGCTACAACCAAGGGGGTGGTTATAGTTCGGGTGGTAGCGGCGGCGGTTATGGAAACAGTGGCGGTTACAGTAGCGGCGGCGGTGGAGGATACGGAGGTAATTATAATTTTCTTCTAAAAATACAATTGCTGAATGTTCGTGTGTTGAATTAGGTGGCCGAGATCGCAGTGATTATGATAAAAGAGGTGGTTTAGATCGGCGTGATTCATATGGGTAAGTTACCATTTTTTGGTTTTTGTTACGTTTCAAAAAGGATGGGAGGTTTCAATAGTAAAAAAAAAGAATGAATGGTAGTCATTGTGGTCAAAAATGTGAACCTATTAATATTGGTGTTACCAAAAAAAAAAAAAAAGAGCGAATGGTATATTGTGTCCAAAACTGTATTAATATCAGTTTGCTTGCAGAGTTTATATTGTGTAAGTATATTGTATTATACACGTCTGTGTTTGTTGTTGTGGCCCAAAAACGGGCGTAAATTCATTTTTTCTTTTCAAAGAGTAAAGATTGGTTTTTGAAAAATGTAGTATGGTATAACTTGTGGTTTGTACTGTTCAAAAGGTGTTCTGGTTAATGCCAAAGGTTTAACGTTGAAACAGTGGTTAACTGGTATTGGTTGTAATAATTGCTGGTATTTTTGTTTGTTCTGTTGTAACAAAGGTATAATGAAGTGTTTGAGAGTTTAAAAGTAAGGTAAACATCGTACATAGACGTGACAGCAACTAGAAATAGGTGATCTTCGTGGATGAAGAAACTTAAGACAATGTGTATGTGATGCCAACTATGGTTGGTGAAGTGTGTATATCACCCCTCCTCCATTCACTCGACAACTACTGATGTTTTACTTCTGTTTTAGAGGCGGCAACAGGGGTGGTTATAACAAAGGTAACGGCACTGAGTCAGTACGACCAGTGCATTTTTGTACACTTTTTAATTGGTATTTTTATTGGTTGTTGAAGAGCTGTTCCTTTCATTACACGTTTAAATTGCAATTTGAATTTCTCTCTTTCGATCATTTAGTTTTCATTATACTTAGATGATTTTTTGCATTAGTCCGCGTCAATAGTGAATACTAAATAATCGAAAATGTAACAGCTCTTCTAGTTTTCACCTGCGATTGTTAGGATTGCGCTCTTACTAATTTATTGTCGCGTTTGAAATTAGTTGTAGCGTTAACACCGTAAAACATAATTTTTTATTAGCATATTTTAAATTCGTCCGCACAGTTTTTTTTTAATATTTAAACGACGTGGGATATTTTTAGATTTTGTTTTCCTGCGACATGTAAATTCTCGCCCCGTGATTTTTTTTTGTCTTGTTTTTAATGCATGTTTTTTAATGATTCCATTGGTGAAATACTTGCGAAGATGTTTATATACTTCAGAAACACTGGATAAGTACATAGGTTTCTTGTTACAATAAAATTGTTACATAAGAACTAACAAATGGGTGAAATCTTCCGAAATGTTGCATCCTGAATGTCCACGGAATAAATCGTCCATTGTTCGTTTTATAATAAATACACACCCGGCAGTGACCATAGCTGTTCCTGTTTGGTTTATATTGGTATCAAAATTGGTGATTATACGTAATTTTGATGATTTATGAATAAATTTTGTCAAATTATATCACCAATCGTCACACGTGTAAGCAAAAATTGGATATTTATAAAAGAATATTAATTTTCAGTGTCATCGATTTATTTAGAAAGTCGGACATAAAAGATAAGACGCACCAATGACACTATATGTTCAACATACTTTCTTAAGTAATGGTTGCCAGTTGTGAGTTTGTTGCATCATGGTGGTCACCCAGTTCAATCTGGGACGAATATTTCAGTTTAAAAAATCCCATGATTTAATTTCTTTCGTTGGACCTTGAATATCACAATATAAATGAGTCACGTGATCAATAATATATTGGATAGTGGTGTTTAATACTAATGTTAATGTGACAGTTTGTACTAATTGGGTTATATTTGATCGGATATTTTAAATAAATTAAAGTCAATGTGCTTTAAGTACTTGGACTTGGTTGTTACTCTTAATTGTCGTCTTTTCTAGCTTATTATCGTTTATTCGTTGTTTATAGTTTTGTAATGCATTATAGAGCGCATTAACAAACATTGATTAAAGACCCATTTATTCACCGTATGTATCGGTGTCGCGCATTTTTACTTATTGGTATGAAATAGTTGGTTACTATTCTATGCGAACAATTGCATTGTTCATGAATATGAATTGCGAAAAAAGGTTCTGCTCGAGAGTTTTTCACAATTTATAGACTTTGTACCAGAATTAATGTAGTTGTGGTTATTACTTGACGGTGCAAAAGGTATGCACTGAATTAGTACATGCTGTGATCTGGCATTGACTTAACTTTTAATGCAACTCTACATTGGGTAAACTCAATCAAAAATGAAAACTTTCTACAGTTGAGTAGACGTGGTGTATATAAAATGTTTTGGATATTAAAATCTGGATGTTACACAAGTGTACACCTTTACTGCGTCATGTGTGGAGTAATTAAACGGTTTAACATCTGCAGAGTGTACGTAAAACAAAGAACGAACAAATACGATGTGCGCAAATCAAATTAACAGAAGTGTGTTATGAGGTTACTTTAAGCGCTATTTCACTAAAACTACTCAAACTTTTTCTAACAGTTTTATCGTTGATTTACAGATAATGGAAGCAGTGGTGGTAACCTCGTCGTTCAAGTTGACACGATTTTCGTGTCTGGGATGAATCCAAACCTGACAGAAGACGAAATCGCTCAACATTTCGGATCGATTGGTGTTATCAAAGTAAGATTTTATTCGAAACGAATTTCATTAGCGCGGCCAGCACTCTGTGCTTGGATCTCCTCTGTGACCAAGTTCAATTTGAAACGCCGCAATATAGTCTCACAAATCCTATTCCTTGTTTGCAAGAAACATTTGCAACCAAGTGTATTCAATTTGTTACAATTCAAAACCAAAAAGTCGATTTTCCCTAATCGAGTTTTTCGTTTCCGTTAGATGGATAAGAAGACGCAGAAGCGTAAAATTTGGTTGTACAAGGACAAACAAACAGGGTTATCTAAGGGCGAAGCTACAGTGACCTACGACGATGCAAATGCTGCTCAATCCGCCATCTCGTGGTTCGACGGCAAGGAGTTCGGCGGGACCCAAATCCGAGTACAATTGGCCACGAAAAAGGATAATTGGAGTAGCAGTCGCGGAGGCGGAGGCGGCGGCAGAGGCCGCGGGGGAGGCGGATTCGGCGGCCCCAGAGGCAGAGACGGCGGTGAGTAACCCGAAATTTTGCGGCCCCCTTCCGACCTCAGAGTCGCTTCGTAGCGACATCTGATTTTAAACAGGGGAAGAGAAAACTCCCCATTAAACGCATGGCATGCAATTTCGTTGCTGTTGATGTAACCTGTCTAGGGAGACATATATTAACTTACTTAATTGTGACAGAATTGTGACACGTTGTTTTGTTTGTGCAGGATATGGAGGCGGCGGCGGTGGTGGCGGCGGCGGCGGAGGTGGTGGTGGCGGCGGCGGCCGGGACCGCGAAAGCCGCGAGGGCGACTGGAAGTGCCCGAACCCCGACTGCGGCAACACCAATTTCGCCTGGAGGAACCAGTGCAATAGGTGTAGCGAAGAAAAACCAGAAGGTGCGGGTTCGGGAGGCGAAGATAGACGAGGAGGTCGCGATGGGCGCGACGGGGGTAGAGATCGAAGAGGCGGTGGTGGGTTTAGAGGCGGCGATAGAGGCGATCGAGGCGGTCGCGGTGGTTTTGGAGGCGGCAGAGGACGTGGAGGCGGCGGTTTTGGAGGTGGTCGCGGAAGGTGATTAATCGTTTGACGGTTGCGAGTTTTTGGTTATTTTGGTTTTGTTTCAGGGATCGCGGAGGCCGCGACGGAGGACGATCCAGACCCTATTAAGCCATTTTAGATTAGAATGTATATGTTTTATTTTTTAGCACTTCGTTTTTTACTATTCGATGTAGGATTTAATTTTGTATCGGGAAAGAGTGTGTAAAGATTTAGTTTAGCGTAAAATGCGGCACTTTTTAGTGAGGAATTCGTTTATAATAAATTTTTGAATTATGTATTATTTTTTTTTATGGATGGGTGTGAGGGGAAGTGTAGTGAAATGGCAAGGTTGGAGAGATATAGGCCTGCTTTATAAAATATTTTAATGCAAATGAAGCTAATTAAGTCTTTGGTGACATCTGATTGGTGTAGTTTGTGTCACATGGTAGTCGAGGCCGCATTAAAAAATAATGTAATTACGTATTTAATTAAGCTCCAGATCAACTTGTGACAAATAGAACAAAAAAGTAGTGTATAAATTAGGTCAAAAGAAACAACATTTTTTTACCATTTCTCAAAAAAAAACCAATTACTAAGTAAATTATTTAAAATAAATTGCGTCAGCAGTAAGTTTTATATGTTACGGTAAGTAAACAATTTTATTAACAATTGCGTTTGGGGCGGTGCGTGAAATTGAAGTTCGAGTGTTGAGCGAGTGCTAGATACGTCTACGGAGAACAAAACCCCGTGTCACCCCAAATCTATTTTTGTAAGTTTTAACGGACGATTTATCTTTTGTATTAATACACTTTTATCTATAATTGAATTTGTTTTGTTTTTTTATGAGATAGATGATAAATGATGTAATAATAAACTTTGATAATTTTGATACATTTATAAATTTCATATGAAAAACCAACGGTAAATTACATTTATGAACCTAAAATTTTTTTTCGCAGGGTTGAAATAAGTATACAGGTAAGTGTGCCATTCTGTAGAGGATTTGAATAATTCTGTGGAATAATTATGTTATAAAATAGGTCCGTATTAAGGACATTTATCTTTTGGGAGTCAACAGTTATAGAAAACTATATAAAACTACTCAAACGTTAATCGTCAGGTCAAAGGTATTGATTTCCTCTCGAGGTAAATACAAAACAATCAAAAGATTAAATCAATTTTTTTTTACGTTTGATTTGTTAAGTACAATGACATTCTCAAGTACAAATTTTAACACCTCTGTGGTAGATACTAGTTACTTGTTTATGCTATACTTATCGTTGATAGTGTAGGTATCTATAAACAAGTACAAATTTTTTCAGATAAGTGTAACAGAATAAGCAAAAAATTGTCAAAACGAATATCTAATAGAATTTCGATAAAACTCGCAAGCGACCATGACCCGGGCACTTAAATTTGTTTGTTATCAGCATTAAAAATATTATTTTTCGGTTTCGCTCAAAGAACTTTCTGGGAGTTTCTGGAGCAGATAGTTTATCCCTCATGAAACTAAGCATTTTTTGACTTTTCTAGTAGTTTCGAGGAACTGGAAAGTTTACTTACATTATTGTTATTTAATCGCAAAGATAGAATTGTATTTCAATTGGAATGATTGACGCTCATGGAGTTATAGGAGTCTAAAGTACTGTTTAACAAACAAATATTACTTACAAGTAGTATCTTATCTTATTTTTTAGGTACATGCGTAATTTATCAAAAATATTGCTTTTCGGAATGAATCGCGTTTTCACAAAAATTTCGCGTTTAACAAATTAAATAGAGGAATTTAAATAACAAAAAACAACTTCTTAGTCACTCGCTTAAAAATATAACATAACGTGACACTTTTTTATCAGTTGAACCAAATTTTAATTGAAACAGAATGACATTGATCTATATATTGATGTGTTATATGTATATAATATAAATATATATGTACAGTTGTACATTATATAATATGTTATAATAAAGTCGCAAATCTGAATGATTAGTGATTTTATTCGCCAAAGGTCGATTGAAAAATCCAAGCCGACCAATCAAAACCGGAGAGATAGCGTAACAAAATTATCTATAATAATAAAATATAACCATTCCGCAATCAGAAAACGCACAAAACACACTTCACGTGCTGTTTGTAGTAGGTATTATCCACCCAAGATCATCAAAATGCCATCGTAAGTATTTCATATTTTCATTTCCAACCCTCAGTTAACATTTTCGAAGGAATCAACCGCAACAAGACATCGGCACCCTCCTAGTCCAAGTCACACAGGTCACTGCAGACGTGATAGTCGTACTTCTGCAAATACTATACTCCATAGTACTAAGTCTAGGACGCCTGGTAATACAAAAGCAACCCAAATCCGTCCGAGGCGAAATCGTCTTGGTAAGTATCTAATAAACTCCCAAAAACCACACAACCAACGAAAAATCAAGATCACAGGTGCTGGACATGGAATGGGCAAAGAGTTGTCTTTGTTGTACGCTTCAGAGGGGGCGACTGTAGTAGCCTGGGACATCAGCGAGAAGACCGGCCTGCAAACTGTTAAAGAAATCGCGCAGAAGGGTTACCCCAAAGCTCACTTCTTCAAGTACGTACTATGAGTGGTAATAGTTCTTTCGATGACGGTGCTTTTGCAGATGCGACGTGTCGAACCGAGACGAAGTCCTCCGGGTCGCCAAAGAAACCCAAGACAAAGTCGGAGACGTGACTATTTTGTTCAACAATGCGGGGATTATGCCCACCCACCCTTTCCTTGAACACACGAAGGACGAAGTGGAAAGGATAATGAACATCAACGTCATGGCGCACTTTTGGGTTAGTGTGGGTGCTGGACTTGAATTTTTGTTGATGATTTTTTTTCAGACTCTGGAGGCTTTTCTTCCTGTTATGAAGAAACAAAATTATGGACATGTGGTGACGCTGTCTTCGTGCGCCGGTTTGCTTGGAATTCCGAATTTGGTTCCGTATTGTTGTTCGAAGTTTGCTGTTAGGGGTATGATGGAAGCTTTATACCAAGAGTTTAGGCAAGACAAGAAGAACGAAGTTAAGTTTACTACGATTTGTCCCTATATGGTGGATACGGGGTTGTGCAAGAAGCCTGTGATTAGGTTTGAAAATGCCATGAAGCTTGTTGACCCTCTAGACGCGGCTAGGGAGATCATGAATGCACAACGTTTGGAGCTCAGGGAAATTACCATTCCTCGATATCTGTATTATTGGCAGTTTGTTCTTAGAATGCTTCCTGAGAAAGCTCAGGGTTATATTGGAGACTTTCTCTCAGTTGGATTGGAGTCAGACTTATCCTAAAAAGGTTGTAAGCGTTTGCTAATTTTATCAATATCACTATGAAATAAAGATTGAACCGACAAACAATGAGTCATTAAAAATCCTTTTTAAAAACACACAAGTGATAACAAAAGTCAAGGAGATAACGTGATCGTGATGGCTTCTGACTGCTATTAGTATACATCAGGATAATATTAATATCACTATCGTTAGAAAATATTTTAAAAAAACCTCACCGCGACAATGTAGCTGATAGTTTTCAACTTCTTGTAACCTTTTATCAGTAACGATGTCTGTTTTGTATACTCTTTGTATTTATTCTGTCTCGTTGTGTCCGTGCTCTCGTGTTTTTGCTTGCAATGTCTTCTACAAACAACACCAGCGTGTAATTAACCATCACCTCTTTCCGTAATCACGACTCACGTGCTTTTTTAGTGAACGCAAGAAACCAATCGAAAAAGAGTTCAAAATACGAAATGCTCCCTTGACCGATCGGTTCGAAAACAGCGAAGACATCAAAACCATTTACAACTTGTTTGCGATCATCCTTATCAGTTTATTGACAAACACGGTCATTCACGATTACACAAAAACCGGACAGTGAGTACCCAAAAGCAATCCGACTTTGATAAGTGGTGTTTTCAGATTTCACTTCGGATTTAGATTAATCGAGCGAGGTTTTAATAAATTCCACTTAGTTATCGTGGTTTGGGTTTTATTTAACCTTCTAGCCTTTTCGTCGTACTTTTGTTTCACCTTCTGGGCGAACGTGAGAGTGCTGTTGAAACCGAGAAGTAAGTTTTAGGGTTTGTTGGTTAACACTAAACAAGTCTTGCAGCGGCGAAATTTTGGGACAAAATATGGAGCGGCATTTTGGTGTTTTATTGTTGTTTTTCGTTATATGGGCTTCAGGAGGTCGTGAAAATGATGGATTTTGCGCCAGGGTCGGCGACGGTTGTGTTTCTTGAAGAGGTAGTGTTTCGAAACGGGTTACCTTGATGTTTATTTTTGTTTCCGCAGGTGAGGCTTTTGATGAAGGAGTATGCGTTTATTCGGAGTAATGCGCCAAGGGTTGTTAGTTACAAAGCGCACAGTGAGAAGGTGTTAAGGGTACCACCATGTGAGAAATTTGTTTATTTTCTGTTTGCCCCTACAATGGTGTACAAGGACGACTATCCGAGAACCGCACGCGTTCGTTGGAATTTTGTTTTCTACAACTTTGGAGAAGTACTTGGGATTATATGGCTCTTGAGTTTGGTTGTGGAAAGGTTTCTGGTACCACCGTTCGAAGATATTTGTTTACGGAAGTTCACGACGAGCGAAATCCTGGTTCCTGTAGTGGCGAATTCCTTTCCAGGGATTCTCTTCATGCTCTGTGGTTTCTACTCCGTTTTGCATTCGTTTCAAAATGCTTTTGCCGAGATGCTGCGGTTCGGAGATCGCTTGTTTTACAAAGTGGGTACACAGTTTTGTAAAATTTATTGTTTTTAATGGTTTGTTTTAGGAGTGGTGGACCTCCAGGTCACTGTCGGAGTACTACCGCACCTGGAACGTCCTAGTGCACGACTGGCTTTTCACCTACATTTACAAAGACTTCTACCACACCATTGTCCCCAAGAACAAAGTCGTCGCGAAACTGGCGGTTTTTCTAATCTCTGCGCTCTTCCACGAGTGGATCCTCACCAACGTCCTACGTCTGTTCTTTCCAGTTCAGTTCATCCAGTTCTTCATAGCGGGGGCAGTGTTGGCTCTGCTCAACATCCTTGATCTCCCTGTGGGCAACCTGGTGGTCTGGTACCTCATCGTGTTCGGGTCTGGTATGCAAGTCAATTTATACACACTCGAGATCTTCGCCCGCGAAAACTGCCCCTTCGAGCCGAACAACAACTTCCTGGACTTCTTCAAACCGAGGTTCATTACCTGTGGTTGTGTTCAGTGAATGTGAAATTTTTGTACGAATTTTATAATTAAATTTCAAACATAAATGAATGTCTGTTAATTTTCTGCTAGGGTAGGCAACCAATAAAACGCGTTTGTATTGACAATTCGAGTAGGCAACCAGTAAAACGCGTCTGCGTTTCCACGTGGAAAGTGCCGCTCGATTTTCGGCGACCTCCTCGCACTTCTGTGTTCCTGGTAGCGGAGAGCGTTTTGAAAGTCCGTTTGACGACGTTGTCGGGATATCGAGCGTGTGTGATAGGGGGGGGACGGCGCTGCGGCGTTTTTCCTCCTTTTTTAAATTTTCTCTTTCTACGGTGACCAGAGGGTCAATTTAATGGTCAAAGCACTGTCGGTCTCTCTCGGACACGCTACTTTTAAAGAGATAGCCGATGTCCGGTCTCAAACGGACTCGATTAAATTCCCTCGCTCGTTTTCAAATAGAAAACGTGTTTTGTGAGTGGATGTGGGGGAAAAACGGAACGGTTTAGGGCGGAAATTGATTTATTTAGAGGGGGTGGCGGTGGAGAGAAACAAATGAAATTGTTGATGTGTCAAGGTTGTGACGTGTTATTTTTTAATAGGTAACCTTGAAATTCATTAAGAAAATGTGTGGAAAAAATTATGTAAAAAAGATTGCTTGACGATGTGAATACATTTTAAAATTTTTGATGGTGGTCAAAAAAAAACAGGACCGTATTTAGAATACATTTTGTATAAACAAATCAGAAACGTAAGGACGTCATCAAGTTTTTGGAAGAGTTGAACTGATGAATTCTGATTGGCTATGTATTATTTATTGTTTATGATAATCATGTTTTGTAACACATAGTATTTATCTGGTTTTTTGATATAAAATAAATACTGGTTAAGATATTCTCATGAATGAAATTTGACCCTACATGATCTTTTCTAAGAAATTTACTGAGTATTTTCGCCTCATTAAAGATATCATTCTCGTGTCGCTATTGGCCACATTTTTAGTTTCTTTGTTTTGTGAAGCCCGTCTGATTTTCTCGTTTTCGCCTCAGCCAATCCGCTGCGACTCCCTCCAGTTATTAAGCATTAAAATATGTACACACCTACCGCTATATCCGTCACTCTCCACACTTCTTCGCGTTTATGATGCCTTGTGAGTTAAGCCCTCTTAGTTATGAATTATGAGAAATAGTAATAACTCCAACATGGCTGACTAATATTTGCGGATGATTCCGACGCTTGATAAACAACAAACCCGCTTTTACAACACCCATTTTACCACAAATCCCAATTACCAAAAAACAAGCCACAAATTATTAATTACCCACTTTAATCCAAAACCCAAATCAATCACAAACAAAACAACAAAACCCAAAATGTATTTCATTTATTTGTTTATGTTTACGTAATTGTTTGTCATTGCGTATTTAATCGACCACAATTAAAAATGCACCCATTTTTGTCCAGCAACCCCGAAAAACTCTTCGCACGTCGGCACGTCATTTCTTATCGCTCCGACTTTACCATCAAAACCCATAAATTACAAATTTCCTTCAACAATTGCCACAATCAATCCGTCCAATCCGGCTGCTGCACTTTTACGGCTCACGTTGCGTCAAGTTATCAAAACAGAGCTCCACGTATCAGGAGAGTAGGAGTGGCGAGAGGTGGCGGATTTAACCAATCGCCGACCGGTCGTTGGCGCCACCTTCCCGCGTTGCTGCGATCCTGTTACCAAGACCGCCAATTTTGCGCCTAAACAGCTAGAGAATGCCGTGGAGGCCATTTTCACGCGCTTGTAGGAGGCGTTTCGAGAGGGCGCCACCAATCGCAGCGTCGCTTGGTATTCTACAGAGTTACATAAAGCGAAGGGTTTGGGGGAAGGGGGGCGGTTTAGGTTGCGGGGGTTTCTGGGGGCAGGTCGGGCGAAGCGGATAATCTACGAATAAATGAAAGTATTTTGCGTATTTTAGTGTGAGGGCGTACCGTTTTCGGATTAATAAAGCCACCCAAGCACCTATCGGCTGGAAAAGGTCTAAGTAGGTATGTAAACAATATTTTGGGGGTGGTTTGGTTTACCTCCAGGACGGAAAACACGAGGCAGATGTATCCGCCGGATTTGTGTAAGGGAGTGAGGGCATCTGAGTATGCTTGGGTACAAGAGGATTCAAAGATTTTTGTGCAAGTTCCATTGGTGTGTCTTTTCTGGCAACAACTCTCTGGGATCGTGTGGTAGTCTTTGGCACCGTGAACACCACAACATCGGAACTGCAATTTTTATCAAAGTTACAAGTGTTGATACAACATACGAAGTACATTTTTTTGAATGTCGGTGAAGGTTTTCCAGAAATTTGTGTCGTTTTTTAGGAATTTTTTTTCAAATTTTGCTTGCACCATCTGATTGACGCCGTCTCCTAGATGTAGTACTATAGCACTGAAGAGTGCCACACTTACTTGGACCACGAACAGGAGTAAGAGTAAAATAGCGTACTAGAAAAATTAGGTAGCACAAACTTTGACTCAGTGGGTGTTGTACCAGAAGCAAATAAGTCTTTATTTCTTTGTAGTTTACGTAGTAGCCGAAAAGACTCACCACGAGGAGTATTACTGCTGTACATATAATCCAGTTTTCAAAGGAGAAGTTGTAATTGTCTATGACCATGTAGCGCCGTTCTATGACCAGGAGTATGAGACCATAGACGAGAAGTCCAATGCCAGTGACCTAGAGATTTTTGTTACAGACCTGTGGAAAAGACATTCTACTCACGGTTAAGAAAATGTTACAAGTCAAAAGGAGGGATTTTGCAAATGCTGTGACCGGATCCATAGCCGAAACGTGGGGATTAAAAATTGAATTTGTCATTTTGGGTGTCAGTTTTCAAATTTGTTGATGTTAGTTCTGGTGTCTCGAAATGAAATTAAACAAATTGGTGGAAAGTTATTTCGACAGAACTTCCCTCGCTTCTGAAGACAGTCCAACAAATGGTGCTTGTAGGGAAAATAATAAAATTTGTTTGGGGGAATTTTACTTTTTCGTGATAACCTCTATGGAGTGAAAACAATATAAAAAATACTATAGTCACAGTGTAAACGTCGTTACGATTAATTGTCGTTAAACAAAGACTCCTATTTTTTCTTTAACTAAAACAGGTGTCTAGAAATTGTGAAAAAATTCAGGGACGTGGATCTCGACATGCTGATTCCAAAAATATGGCCACGGAGCAACATTTTCGAAAGAATCGGCACGAAATATGAATTTTTGGGAATTTCTAAAAATTTCGATATTTCAACGGCCGATTCTGGGAAAACGGTTGCAGTCATCAAAGAAACGAGAGCGGAAGTGAACTCTAGAGCTCGAAATCTACAAGAAAATGTATTTAGTGAAATTTCGAAAATTTTGTTGAAAATTGGTCGAAAATTGGGCAGATTTTGCATAGTCTAGAATATTTCAAAGGACGATTCTGGCAAAACCATTTGAGTTATCGAAGAAGTGAAAGCGGATATGACTTCTGCGGCCCGAAATCTACAAGAAAATGTATTTAGCGAAATTTCGAAAATTTTGTTGAAAATTGGTCGAAAATTGGGCGGATTTTGCATATTTTTCAATGTTTCAAAGGACGATTCTGGAAAAACCATTCGAGTTATCGAAGAAATGAAAGCGGATATGACTTCTGCGGCCCGAAATCTACAAGAAGATGTATTTAGTAAAATTTCGAAAATTTTGTTGAAAATTGATCGAAAATTGGGCGGATTTTGCATATTTTTCAATGTTTCAAAGGACGATTCTGTAAAAACCATTCGAGTTATCGCAGAAGTGAAAGCGGATATGTCTTCTGCAGCCCAAAATCTACAAGAAAATGTATTTATTAGTGAAATTTCGAAAATTTTGTTGAAAATTGATCGAAAATTGGGCGGATTTTGCATATTTTTCAATGTTTCAAAGCACGATTCTTGAAAAACCATTTGAGTCATCGAAGAAGTGAAAGCGGATATGACTTCTGCGGCCCAAAATCCACAAGAAAATGTAATTAGTGAAATTTCGAAAATTTTGTTGAAAATTGGTCGAAAATTGGGTGGATTTTGCATATTTTTGAAAATTTCAAAAGACGATTCTGCAAAAACCATTCGAGTTATCGAAGAAGTGAAAGCGGATATGACTTCTGCGGCCCGAAATCTACAAGAAAATATATTTAGTGAAATTTCGAAAATTTTGTTGAAAATTGGTCGAAAATTTGGCGGATTTTGCATATTTTTCAATGTTTCAAAGGACGATTCTGGAAAAACCATTCGAGTTATCGAAGAAGTGAAAGCGGATATGACTTCTGCGGCCCGAAATCTACAAGAAGATGTATTTAGTAAAATTTCGAAAATTTTGTTGAAAATTGATCGAAAATTGGGCGGATTTTGCATATTTTTCAATGTTTCAAAGGACGATTCTGTAAAAACCATTCGAGTTATCGCAGAAGTGAAAGCGGATATGTCTTCTGCAGCCCAAAATCTACAAGAAAATGTATTTATTAGTGAAATTTCGAAAATTTTGTTGAAAATTGATCGAAAATTGGGCGGATTTTGCATATTTTTCAATGTTTCAAAGCACGATTCTTGAAAAACCATTTGAGTCATCGAAGAAGTGAAAGCGGATATGACTTCTGCGGCCCAAAATCCACAAGAAAATGTAATTAGTGAAATTTCGAAAATTTTGTTGAAAATTGGTCGAAAATTGGGTGGATTTTGCATATTTTTGAAAATTTCAAAAGACGATTCTGCAAAAACCATTCGAGTTATCGAAGAAGTGAAAGCGGATATGACTTCTGCGGCCCGAAATCTACAAGAAAATATATTTAGTGAAATTTCGAAAATTTTGTTGAAAATTGGTCGAAAATTTGGCGGATTTTGCATATTTTTCAATGTTTCAAAGGACGATTCTGGAAAAACCATTCGAGTTATCGAAGAAGTGAAAGCGGATATGACTTCTACGGCCCGAAATCTACAAGAAAATATATTTAGTGAAATTTCGAAAATTTTGTTGAAAATTGGTCGAAAATTGGACGAATTTTGCATATTTTTAAATGTTTCAAAGGACGATTCTGGAAAAACCATTCGAGTTATCGAAGAAGTGAAAGCGGATATCACTTCTGCTGCCCGAAATCCACAAGAAAATGTATTTAGTGAAATTTTGAAAATTTTGTTGAAAATTGGACGAAAATTGGGTGGATTTTGTATATTTTTCAATGTTTCAAAGGACGATTCTGGAAAAACCATTCGAGTTATCGAAGAAGTGAAAGCGGATATGACTTCTGCAGCCCGAAATCTACAAAAAAATATATTTAGTGAAATTTCTAGAATTTTGTTGAAAATTGGTCCAAAATTGGGCGGATTTTGCATATTGTTCAATGTTTCAAAGGACGATTCTGGAAAAACCATTCGAGTTATCGAAGAAGTGAAAGCGGACATGTCTTCTGCAGCCCAAAATCTACAAGAAAATGTATTTAGTAAAATTTCGAAAATTTTGTTGAAAATAGGTGGAAAATTGGGCGGATTTTGGAAATTTTTCCATCTTTCAAAGGACGATTCTGGAAAAACCATTCGAGTTATCGAAGAAGTGAAAGCGGATATGACTTTTGCGGTCCAAAATCTACAAGAAAATCGATTTAGTGAAATTTAGAAAATTTTGCTGAAAATTTGTGGAAAATTGGGCGGATTTTGCATGTTTTTCAATGTTTCAAAGGACGATTCTGGAAAAACCATTCGTTTTATCGAAGAAGTGAAAGCGGATATGACTTCCGCGACCCAAAATCTACAAGAAAATATATTTAGTGAAATTTCGAAAATTTTGTTGAAAATTGGTCGAAAATTAGGCGGATTTTGCATATTTTTCAATGTTTCAAAGGACGATTCTGGAAACACCATTCGAGTTATCGAAGAATTGAAAGCAGATATGACTTCTGCGGCCCCAAATCGACAAGGAAATGTATTTAGTGAAATTTCGAAAATTTTGTTGAAAATTGGTCGAAAATTGGGCGGATTTTGCAGATTTTTCAATGTTTCAAAGGACGATTCTGGAAAAATCATTCGAGTTATCGAAGAAGTGAAAGCGGATATGTCTTCTGCAGCCCGAAATCTACAAGAAAATATATTTAGTGAAATTTCGAAAATTTTGTTGAAAATTGGTCGAAAATTGGGTGGATTTTGCATATTTTTCAATGTTTCAAAGGACGATTCTGCAAAAACCATTCGAGTTATCGAAGAAGTGAAAGCGGATATGACTTCTGCAGCCCAAAATCTACAAGAAAATGTATTTAGTTAAGTTTCGAAAATGTCAAAATTATGCCGAAATTTGAACAAGGGGGGACCATTGGAAAAATTTCACTTTTACAAAAGTTGTCTAAAAATTCTGAAAAAATTCAGGGATGTATATTTCGACATGCTGATTCCAAAAATATAGCATGTTGATGGCCAAGGAGCAACATTTTCGAAAGAATCGGCACGGAACGTGAATTTTTGGAAATTTCTAAAAATTTAGCAATTTACTAAACTAAAATCATGACACATTCAGGTACAAATTGCTGATAGATGTGTCTTTCTGTTAATAAAACAACCACACTAAATTTGATATTTATTTACTTACAAGCTAGTGTATTTACAACGTGTTTTGTAGATCACAACCTAATAAGATCTTTTGGAGGTGTTTTATAAAAACACCACTTTCTTGACTAAATTTCAACTATATGGATGTCTCCTCAATCTTCAGCGTGTCCTCCGATATGTTGCGTTTTGATACTCGCAACTTGTTGCGAATATTTTCTTTTCGAATCTAAAAAATAAGTTTAGAGGAAACGTCACAAATTTAAAAAAATCTTGGTTTAAAAGTGTGAGTATAATAATAATAATAATCGGGTTTTTATCTAAGTCAGTGGCGTACGGTGATTTTTAATAGAGCAATATTAATAGTAAAAAGAAATTGTGACAAACAACGTAATAACAAGCTCTTAAAATGTGGCCAAAACCTTCGATAAAAAGATTAGTGCATGTCAGATAAATTTAATTCCGACCTTTTCCATTTCTAGCGAGATTATCCACTATCGCGATATTAACACTGATTTTATAAGGACAATAACTATTAACAGCTGTAATAAAAATGGTTAATTATTATTGCACAGTGATTAATTTTGCAGTACACCAACAATCAGAAACGATAAAGTACTTCGTGACTATGATTGTGTGCTCAGAAAAGTGTTTATGAAAAATTCAGAAATACTTCGATGAATTTTTAAAGTACAGGTAAGATTAAACTAAGTTTTTTTTTAAAGATAATACAGTTGTAGAAATTGAAATGTGTGTTATCGGTATATTAGACTAATCTTGTTTTATTCTAGAAAAAACAGTTTAGTCTATATAGAATTATCGTATTTGTAGCAAGACAAATTTTTCTGTAGTCTCCAACGATAGTTCAAATTTATTTGTTACTTATATGTTAACAACTTGTAATACTTTAGATAAAAAAAATCAGTTAACGAAATAATTATCAGATGTTTTGATAGTATTTTATCTTAATTTTTGTGGTTTTAGAGGCCGAAATGCTTTTAAGTGAAAAATATATACCTAACATTTTTCGAATTTTACATGACAGTTAAATTAATTTATTCTATGTTACCAGATAATCACACTTCACGCCGTTGCCAATAACTTAGTAGTAGTAACCATATCTAACCTTGTCTTTTTTTCTTACCAAAAACGAAAGGATGGCCCCTATAAGCTAAAATCCAAGAATTACTTTGGCTCCAATTACGTAACACGTACTCACCTCAATGACTGCAAAACCGATCGCTACGTAAGCTATGACTTGGATATAAGTGCTCAGGGCGTTTGTAAAAGCTTCTGCACATCCAATTTTGTAAGGTAAGTAACAGTTCGTTCGTCCGCAGCAACTGGAAGGGTACGGTGGTGTGTCATAATCAGTATAATTATTAACTCCACAACATTCGAACTAAAAATACCCAAGTCAAAAACTATTCATTTTACCAAAAACTACATTTACTTGGCTTTGAATACTACGGAACGATTTTATGTCTTCCGTGTCCTCGCTGTCAAACAATTCTCTTAAAATGTCTCTCACGAAAACGAAGAAGTCGTTTTCGTCTATGATCTTGACGAGCGCCAGAACACCGACAGCCAGTTGCAGAGCGAAAAGAATAATGAGGATCGAAGCATACTGAAACAAACAAGTTAAACACTGCTTATCTTGTGGTGGTTTCGGTTACGATTGTCAGTAGACAGGTATTTTGGTGAAGAGCGCCGCAGCAGCCGAAGGCGGCGATGAAGAGAATAATCACCCCGACGCACATCGCTAAAATTCCAAGCGAAAAAACGCTACCTATGTCCGAGAAGACGTTCACGCCGTGGTTTTCTTGCATGTAGTAGATAATCCCGAATACGATTAACGTGATGGCACATACCTACAAAAACACTAAACACAACGAAAAACAACAAAACAACTTACCGAAATTATGAAATTAAATACTAGCAACAAGTATTTCGCAAATTCCGAGATGCAGCTCATTTTTACGATTTCGGTTGTCGTATCGGTCTACCTTGAAATAATCCTATCTGATAAAAAAGTTGAGGAGCATCATGATTTTGATTATGAGGAATGATTTAAGAAGAACGGATTCGCGTATTAAACGCTGGAATGCGTGGAGAGAATGATAAGACATCATCGATAATGGCGAGATATCGCTGCTACAATTTGCATTTTTAGCTTATCGAGGACGAAATAATGAAAAAGATAACGGTTTTGCAGCTCAAGTGGGTTGTGGTACTGAAGTGCTGATTTTGTAGTGGTTTGGTATCAAACTGGCTCGAAATGTGTCACTAGATTAACTTTCTCGGATTCAGTAATAAATCAGTTGGGTGGATTATGGATGTCAGGGCTTGACGTTCGAGAATTATAGCAATTAAGACCTGAATTGATGATGCATTTTTTGTATAGTTGGAAATAAAAAATATACTGGTTTCTAACTACTTTAATTGTTATTAAACAATAAAAAATATCAACATTAACGTGTTGGTTTAGCGTTACAGATCGTCGTCGTCAAAGTCGTCGTCAGAGTCTTCGTCCTCTTGGATATGCCACATCTTCATGGTCTTTACAGATACAAAGAAGGCACCAATGCACTAAAAACTAAAAGTTTAAACAGTTCTTGGTTTATCGTTTTGTTTAAGTTTTGACATAAGTGCACTCATCAAAGTTGCTACTGAGGTTAAAATATTTCAAAAATTCCACTCAGTGTGTAATAGTTGAACTTTGTGTCAAACTCTCTTTGTGATAGCCAAATTGTGCTCAAGTTTACAAAAGTTGCAATAATTATTTTTAGGTAATTACAACGGGTGTATACCGTATTATAACAAAGATATTTTTATGACGTAAGTGTTGTATTTTTCAGATTAGATAACACGTAAATATATTTTTTGTGGGTCATTTACTATTTATACCGAAATACTACACGCACTTTAGTAAATAACAAAAGAGTGCGTCGACCCAGGGACGCACGGTTGGAGTTTTAACTCTGCGTTGTCAATTTATATAAATTAAACACGAATACGCGGCGAAGTCATTAATTCTCTCTTAAAAAAAATGATAAAAAAGAAAAGAAGACAAATAAAGGCAGAATTAAATTTAACGCACGACACCGACACCGACACCGACCTCGTATACGTGTTCTATATTACGACAAGAAAGGAGTTAAAACTCCAATAAAAACCGGTTTTTTGCAAACGAAATTAGCTTACCGCGACGATAGCGGCAACAATCGACAAAATCCCCGCCACCCACAAAATCTCCCTCGTGCGTTCAATTACCGCATTGGTGCACCCTTGCGTGAACGGATGTTTACACGGATCTTCATAGTTCTTGCAGCAACTCCTGGGCAACAACTCCATATTATACCTCTTAGAATAGTCTGCGTAGCTGTTGGCGCCGCAACATTGCAACTAAAACTCTCCCGCTTTAAACAAGTCCTTTTCCCGCCACCGCACCTACTATCTGATGGAGATTATCCAACATATTCCTCTGCAACGTTTTGTTGCGAATGAATGCGTCCTGATGGGCCTTCAAGATCCTCCGGGTGTATATTTTCGACGAAGTCGTTTTTATTCTGGACAGATCGATGAAGCTGTACAGGGCAATACTTACGTGGGTTATGCAACCGCTGAAGAGCACGACTCCGTGCTGGAGTGCAGATGGTGAAGTTTGGGTTTCGTTGAGGAGTGACTTACCACGGCGACGAGGGCTATGTGCTTGCGGATGATGGTGGAGAGGCCGAAAGCGGCACTGATTATCAGGAAGGCACCGAGGAAGGCGGTGAGGGAGCCGTTGGCGGTGATGGACGCCGCCAGGAGACGCGATTCTACGACTTCTTGCATCCAGCTGATGCCGAACACCATGAGGACGAAGCCGAGAATCTGGAAAAGGGTGCTTTTGGGGGGTGGTTGAACTGGGCGAATTTACCATTAGGAGGATGTTCACGGTGATTGTAATTATTCGGTAGTGGTGCAGGGTTAGTTTCATGGTTTTTTGGGGGCGTTTGAAGTGCGGTGATGGGAACAAATGTCACGTTTGACAGTTTTTGTTCTGTTTTCGTCGTAGAAAGGATTTGAAGTCGAAATTCGGAACTACGAGAAAAAGTGTTGTTCGTGTTGCTGTTTGAACATATAAATAGTAATAAGTGTTACAGTTATGGAAAGAGTCGTATATAGGCAACCAGTTTTACACTTGGTTAGATTTTAGTGAGATTGATTTACTTAACAAAATTGTAAGTGTGCATTTGTGCGATTCAAGACGTGCAGTAGTCGTGGAATACTTAAGTTGAATAATCTGCAGACCAATTAGAGGTGATTAATGAACAAAGTATAATATCAAGCCTCATCCATCGTGGGAGAATAAATAATACATTGTTGGTAAACAACTTACCAAATAATTTATATTTTATGTTTATTTTGGATGTAAATATTTTCACGTGAAGGCTACTGGTAAATATGGAATAAAATACGTTTTAATGATTCAACGACTAAATTAAAAAGGTGAACCCAAAACTTGGAACCAGCACAACAGTAGGAAATAATGCAAAACATTTAATCTTCTATGCAAACCAGTTCCCCGGATTCGAAAATCCACCGTATCGAGTATGTCATGATTGAGGAGCCAAATTTAACAACTAAAAAGGCAATTAATATGCGGCGTGCAAGGAGCACAAGGTCGCAGTCCCGATTAACAACAACACAAGAAATTTCCCAACCTTCAACCTCATCACATGCGGCTTTTTCAGAATTTTTGACGAACCTCGCATTATTTGCGCAATTACTATTAATTGCGGGTTTCCATTACGGAATGCGAGCGGGAACAGAGGCAAGATTCCTCGAGTACTTCGCTTTGACGCTCTTGGAGAGAAAAGTGGCGCGTGGGCGTTGACCGTTTAGAAACGTTTCTTCGCCTATAATGTTCGCAGAATGCAAGAGTGTTGTTTTTAGTGAAGAAATTGGCCGTTGAAATGAAGAGCGTCCGAGGGGGGCGGACAGTCGGTTGGAACATATTTCCAGTCTGGCCAACGTTATCATTATTTTTCTATCGAGAACACTAACGACAACAATAATGATTACGTTGGCGAAATTGATGCCCTGTGATCATTATTTTGAGAAAAAAATCTAAATCACTGCTATTCACGAGCTGTGTTTTGCATGCATTTAATAGGAGGAAAATTACGGATATTTTAGTGGAGTAGACGCACTTCGACGAGCGTTGCGATAAGAAGAGGTGTCATTAAACCATCCCTATTAGATAATTTATACAGGAATTCATAACAGGTATTAAATATCATGTTTTGCGAGAACTATTACCGATGGTTTGTGGATTAAAAAAAAAAACTCTCAAGGGGTCAAAGGTGTGCTACGAAAAAAAAAACCTGGTATTAAAATCAATACGTATTTATTAAAGAATAAAGAAATTTTGTTTTTTCTATAATTACATGGCGCAAGCTTAAATGACAAAACGACGCCAACCACCTACCTGATCTACATCTTAATCAGAATCTTGTCTTTTTATTTCGTCATTTTTTGCGGTTTTCACACCGTAGTTGAATCTCAATGACTTCGGGGTATTAATAAACATGAGTTTGGTTGCATTGAAAAAATTCTAAAAATACCCGATGTGCATTTTTCCCGTTTTCAACGATGATGTTGACACAAAGATGTGCAATAGATGATTTCATTAAACCAACACTAATTAGAAAAAATTGACCACAAGTATGATAATTGTTGGTTGTGTTTCTACTGTAAACAGCATTGTGCGTGATTTTTGTAATGCTGAAGGGTACGTATGTGTAAAGAATTATTTATATCCGATTTTTAGTCATTCCTGGAAGCTATTTTCCGAGCACACATCAATAAAACATCCCATAAAATTCCTACCTCGAACCGTGACTCATTTACCCACCTAATATTTTTCATCTGCGGTCGCCTTTTTCTGCGAATCGTTGAACTTTTCCAGCATTTCCTGCGTGCATAAAAAGCGGATCGCCCTAAGTGATTGAATATTCGGGCACCGCAGCATTCCTCTCCGAGATAATCCGCCGCAAAATTACCATCGAGGCAATTTAGAGCCGTCATTAAACCATTTTTTCGCACACTTCAATTCCCTGCCAGAGATTATAAAACAATATCTCCAGGTTCGGAACCCACCTACTTCTCCGAATCACGTTCGTCGTGTTCCTTGTAATTATATCGAGATGGTACCGGTGGGTGGAACATCCACCAACATCACAAATCACACCAACAGTTGTTCGTTCTTCATCTTGTAAGCAGTTCTAACGCGAATTCACTGGTCTTCAAGGTCCATCAAGGACGAGTTACCCACCGCTTGACGTCATGGGTTGGACGTTCCAAGAGATCATCGTTTCGTGATGGTATCGCGTTTTTTCTAGGCGTACGGCGTGGAATGGTTTCACTTTTCTGATGAGTAATTAGTGATCGATGATTAGTCATAAGCAGCTTTGTAAAAAAAAAGATTCAGCTGGTGACCCTTCTCCCTCTCCCACTTTGTTAACGCACCGCGATGTAATAAGCTTACAATCACCGTTTCGTTTAAAAATGCAAAAATTTTGTTTATGAACCACGCCACAATGAGCCTTTGGGTGTCCTTCAAGCCATGGAACATGGTTTTCTTCGAAGCAAGATTGTCTAGGCCAAAGGTCACGGCTTGAACTCCCTCGCTATTGATTGAATTATTACAACAGCGCAGCGCTCTCCGTATGGTCTTCCTCTGCTTCGAGAACAAGCAACAAAGTGCTTAAATTGTATTTTAGTCCTCTAAATCTATTTATATTCTCACGCTGCTTCTAGAGTAAACACGCTCTAGGTGCTAATTGTGCCGTATTTGGGTAGGTCCGAGGTTTTTTGCGGAAAGCGCGGTTTCTTGACCCGTCACTAGAGGTAAACACCTACTGGATGACCAAAAGGGAGTCGTTTTCTCGAGGCGGATTTACGTTGGTGTGGGCTAAAACCCGAAAGTGGGTGGTGAACTTTTACTTTCTGCGATTGAATCAGCTATGGGATGAAATACCGTTGCGTGTATATACATTTCATACTTTCTTGTTTATTACTCGAGGAGAATTATTCCCACGTAACCGTGATGCATGGAATGTTTTCGAAGGATGGAAGTTAGTGGTTGAGGGAGCGTCGTGGCTGCACGACTCCGGGAGAGAAGAAACTGAAGACACAATATTGGTGGAAAAGAAGTCAATGAAAAATATCTTCAGATTATACTATCGCGGTATTTACGTTATTTAATTGAGTCTAAACACAGAAGTGCACTTTCGGTAATTAACGATAATTGGTGAAACTACCAGCGTGGATAATTTGCCTATTTACTATGTTAACAGGACACAGCCTGACCCAATTTAATTAACATAACACTACTAGTGCGTAACAAAAAAAGGCAGTGAAAAATATACAACAAGCTTTTTTATTTTAGCTGCTTGAAACCGGTTTAGTTCGACATGTGTCATACTTATCACAAATGACACAAGAATTAACATAACCTATAACTTGCTAACTTACATTCTGTTGGTAAGTAACTTGCAGGAAGGAAAAACAAAACAGAAAGTAGACAAGTTTGAAGGAACGAGCTGCCAACCTTGACCATATGACACTATCTACGACAACCAACTGAAACCAAAATTGCTCATTTGCATTTTCAAACCACTGGTGTTTTTCAGTAATGAACAAATCAAGAGAAAACGAGATTTGCTTCAGTTTCTACCGAAGGCACTTATTAGTGCATCGAGGCGTTCCAGAATAATTATTCTAGATGGTGGCGATTTAACGTTTATCTTTGAATCGACCTTGCTTAAATACCAGTCTTTTGAGACACTTATTGTAGTCATTTTGTAAATAAAATATAGCGTATGTGAGAAAAATTAGCATATGTTTTCATCTAACATGCATATGCATGTACAGCCCCGTAGCTAGAAAACTTATTCAGGGGGGGCAAGTTTGTCGACAGAGGGGGCTTCATGTAAATATTTATATTTTAATAATACACTCAGATAACTACTTTACTTTTTCTGAGTTTTTATATTTGAAAGAACATTAAAATAATTGGAAACGTCGATTTTTCACGCTAAATTTTCGTAAAAACCTGTCGAAGTCCAAAAAATTAGTACGGTACTTGGTTAAAATGCTGGTTAAAACAGAGAATGTAGATTCACAAACAGCTGTACTGCATCCAAAAATTTGTGTAGTGACCATATAGGTAACATCCAATTTGTTTGAGTTTATTTTTTTGCATGTTTAGTACATATTTTAAAAATCCGACTTCGAAACCAAATATTTCGAAAATTTTGGTACGGAACCATGAACTCGTCATGTTTTTTTAAACTCGTCGAGATGTGTATTTCAGAATTTTTTGTCAACTTTAACAAAAGCTCAATTTTTGGAAACCCATATAAAATTTTTGACTTTTTCCAAGCATTTTCGAAAATTACCAAAAGAATTCCTTTGTTCATCTCGATTTCTTCCAAAAATCGTTTTGGATTCAATTTTTTTGAAAATTCTTACATTTTTTGCAGAATCGACGGAAGAAAAATGGCAATTTTTGAGAACCTGTATCAAATTTTTGACTTTTTTCAAGCACGTTCGAAATTACCAAAAGGGATTCCTTTATTGATTTCGATCTCCAGATGTTGTTTTTGGTTGTTTTTTCGAAAATTCGTACAATTTTTCCATAATCGCCAAAAGAAATATGGTAATTTTTGAGAAATTTTGAAAATTCCAGCTCGAAACCGAGTATTTCGAAAATTTTGATCCGGAACCTTGAACCTGTCATGTTTTTTTAAGCTCGTCGAAATCAATATTTCAGAATTTTTTGTCAACTTTTACGAAAGTTCAATTTTTGAAAACCCATATAAAATTTTTGGCTTTCCCAAGCATTTTCGAAAATTACCAAAAGAGATTCCTTTGTTCATCTCGATTTCCAGAAATCGTTTTGGATTCAATTTTTTTGAAAATTCTAACTTTTTTTCCAGAATCGACGGGAGAAATATGGCAATTTTTGAGAACCTGTGTCAAATTTTTGACTTTTTTTCAAGCACGTTCGAGATTACCAAAAGGGATTCCTTTATTGATTTCGATCTCCAGATGTTGTTTTTGGTTGTTTTTTCGAAAATGCGTACAATTTTTCCACAATCGCCAAAAGAAATATGGTAATTTTTGAGAAATTTTGAAAATTCGAGCTCGAAACCGAGTATTTCGAAAATTTTGATCCGGAACCATGAACCTGTCATGTTTTTTTAAGCTCGTCCAAATCTATATTTCAGAATTTTTTGTCAACTTTTACGAAAGTTCAATTTTTGAAAACCCATATAAAATTTTTGGCTTTTCCCAAGCATTTTCAAAAATTATCAAAAGAGACTCCTTTGTTCATCTCGATTTCCAAAAATCGTTTTGGGCTCAATTTTTTTGAAAATTCTTACAATTTTTCCAGAATCGACAGAAAAATATGGCAATTTTGAGAACCTGTATCAAATTTTTGACTTTTTTTCAAGCACGTTCGAGATTACCAAAAGGGATTCCTTTATTGATTTCGATCTCCAGATGTTGTTTTTGGTTGTTTTTTCGAAAATGCGTACAATTTTTCCACAATCGCCAAAAGAAATATGGTAATTTTTGAGAAATTTTGAAAATTCGAGCTCGAAACCGAGTATTTCGAAAATTTTGATCCGGAACCATGAACCTGTCATGTTTTTTTAAGCTCGTCCAAATCTATAATTCAGAATTTTTTGTCAACTTTTACGAAAGTTCAATTTTTGAAAACCCATATAAAATTTTTGACTTTTCTCAAGCATTTTTAAAAATTATCAAAAGAGACTCATTTGTTCATCTCGATTTCCAAAAATCGTTTTGGATTCAATTTTTTTGAAAATTCTTACAATTTTTCCAGAATCGACGGAAGAAATATGGCAATTTTTGAGAACCTGTATCAAATTTTTGACTTTTTTCAAGCACGTTCGAGATTACCAAAAGGGATTCCTTTATTGATTTCGATCTCCAGATGTTGTTTTTGGTTTTATTTGGTTGAAAAGTCGTAAAATTTTTCAGCAATCGCCAAACGAAATGTAATTTTTGAACTTTGAAACCGAATGTTTCGAAAATCTTGATCTGGGACCATCTACACCTTGTGTTTTTTAATTGAGCTCGTCGAGATCAACATTTCAGATTTTTTTGTGGATTTTTAGTCAACTTCAACAAAAGCTAAATTTTTGAAAATCTATAAAATGTTTTTGACTTTTCCCAACCGTATAAAACTTTTAAAAGAACTTAAGCTAAATGAACAGCGTTTCTTACATTACGTAAATTTCATTAAAAAGATTCTAGAAACTCATGTTCCTGAATATCTTTTTGCTAAAATGATTAAAAGAAATGAAATAAATATAAGAGACTTAAGACATGTTGATCAACGACTCGAGATTCCTGTTCACAGAACTGCAAAGTTTCAGTCGTCTTTCTCCTACTTAGCATCACATATTAACAATAATTTTTTGATATATTTAAATGCATCCAGTTCTTGTATCAAAAAGAGAATTAAGTCTGATATTTTAAATGGTCACGACATAAATGTTAATGTTCGTCGATTTTAAGTTTGACTATGTTTTGTTAGGTTGTTTTATTTATTTTACTTATTTACGTATTCTAATTGTATATTGTATGTTTAATGTGTGTAGGTATGAGTTAGAATCGTTTTAGTATCAGGGTTAGCCTGTATTCTAACTTTTTGTACGCTGCTCTAGTTGTGCAATAAACTTATTCTTATTCTTATTCTTAAACCGTTTTCGAAAATTACCAAAGGGATCTCTTTATCGATTTCGATCTCCAAATGTTGTTTTTGGTTTTATTTTCTCGAAAATTTGTACAATTTTTCCAAAGCCGCCAAAAGAAATGTAATTTTTGAGAAATTTTGAAATGTCGACTTTGAAACCGAATTTTTCGAAAATCTTGGTCTGGGACCATCAAGACCTTATGTTTTTGGATTAAGCTCATCGAGATCTACATCTCGGAATTTTTTGTTGATTTTTTGTTAATTTCAACAAAAGCTCAATTTTTGAAAATCCATATACATTTCTTGACTTTTCCCAAGCATCTTCGAAAATTAGCAAAAGGGATCTCTTTATTGATTTCGATCTACAGATGTTATTTTTGGTTTTATTTTTTTGATATTTCGTCGAATTTTTCCACAATCGCATAAAGAAATAACTTTTTTTTAAGTCACTTTTGAGATTTTTTAGAAATTTTAGGTAGAACCCAATATTTCGTAAATTTTGCTCCGGGAGCATGAACATGTTTTTCGATTAAGCTCATCGAGATCTATATTTCAGAATTTTTTGTCAACTCTAACAAAAGCTCAATTTTTGAAAACTAAATAAATTTTGACTTTTCTTAGCATTTCCAAAAATTACCGAAAGTCATTCTTTTATTTATTTCAATCTTCAGATGTTGTTTTTGGTTTTATTTGATCGAAAATTTGTAAAATTTTTCTAGAATCGTCAAAAGAAATAGGAGTATAATTTTTGAGAAATTTTAAA
The DNA here is from genome assembly GCF_036711695.1 of Zophobas morio. Taxonomy (NCBI): domain Eukaryota; kingdom Metazoa; phylum Arthropoda; class Insecta; order Coleoptera; family Tenebrionidae; genus Zophobas; species Zophobas morio. The sequence continues at coordinate 15,721,696 of NW_026972131.1, forward strand.
AATTCGACTTGGAACCCGAATAGCAGCAAGACCTTATGTTTTTTGACTAAACTCGTCGAGATCTACATCTCAGAATTTTTTGTAGATTTTCAGCCAATTTCAACAAAAGCTCAATTTTTGAAAATCTATAAAAAAAATTTGACTTTTCCCATGCATTTTCGAAAACTAGCAGAAGGGATCTTTTTATTGATTTCGATCTCCAAATGTTTTTTTTTTTGGTTTTATTTTTTCGAAAATTCGTACAATTTTTCCAGAGCCGCCAAAAGAAATGTAATTTTTCAGAAATTTTGAAATGTCGACTTTGGAACCGAATTTTTGAAAAATCTTGCTCTGGGACCATCAAGACCTTATCTTTTTTGATTAAGCTCATCGAGATCTACATCTCAGAATTTTTTGTCTATTTTTTGTCCATTTCAATAAAAGCTCAATTTTTAGAAAATCCATATAATATTTTTGACTTTTCTCAAGTACCTACATAGTAGGCTATGGAATAAAATGTGACATGTTCATTTTTTTATACGGTCAACATCAACGGTAAGGTGATATTGCCAAATAATATACCCTGTACGAAAATAAAGGTGGGGCGGGTGGGGCCAGTTAATATGCTTCGGCAATCGGCATTATATTGACATTTTATTACTAATTTGAAATTTATAATGTATAAGTCTTCCAGGGGGGGCAACCACAACTGCTAGGGGGGGCTCAGCCCCCTCTTGCCCCCCCCGTAGCTACGGGGCTGTGCATGTATATGCAGGTGAGATAAATCTACAGAAAAAAACACAAATAAATTTTTCTTTACACTAATTGGATAATTGCGCTTGGTGAGTCAGTGAAATAAAAACAATAAAACTTAATTGAACTTAATAAAAAAAAAATTACGTGACGGAAACCTACCACGACGTGACTTAATCATTGATGTTCGTTAAACTTCAAAGACTATATTCAAATATATATTAAATCCACGTCTATCAGCATTCATCTCCGACCACCGACTTCAGTAAACTGGTAATAGTTTCCTTAGCCTCGTTAACGTCCGCTTGGATATTAAGCGCCCATTTGTATTTCCTTCCACACGAACTTCAGCCGAGCTTTTTCATTTCCATTCCTCGCAGCAACCGCCTCGACTATTTAAACTACCATGTGGTCTCACCCATTCCCGTCAGCTAGTTAACCGCTGGAGTGGTTAATGCAGAAAAGCCACATTTGGTCCTTAAAAAAATCCCCATGAATAATGCAACTATTTATTTCAGACAAGTACATGTGAAAGGAACTGCAAGAGCTGTTGACAGATTTGACGAATTACACTTGCCACTGCAAGAGCTTGTTCATTAAGCCAACATCGCCGCTCGTCTGCGAATCGTAATTAGATTTTCCTTGGCAATTATTTTGCTTTGCGTAAATGTGACAAACGAAACCGTTTAAAAGTCACTTGTCCTGAGTCGATTGCCAAAATCGTCGCCCACGAGGCCACGTAATCAAAATCGCCTTTATTTGATCGTATAAATCACGGAACTTTTGCTTTCGAGAGACAAAGGCTTTGATGACCTCTGAGCTTTCTTGTTATGGGTGCTTTGACATCCTGCAGATAATCCAATAAATTGCTCGTAGTCGCAGACGGTCGCTTGTTATCTAACAGAAGCTCGCAATTAACGAACACACTGTCGACAAGATGGGAGCGATATCAGATTTTTATCGCGGTCATCACGTAGTAAAATTCAGGCTCGGAGGAGATTTATTTCAGCGGAGCGGCTGTGCGACAGGAAGCGCTGTGCCGCCACCATTGTATGAATTAAGTAGTCGGTGCGCAATTACTAGTGCCGCCTTCGCATATGCTATACCGAACTAAATAGGTGTTTTGAGAATGTTTCTAAAATGAAAGGAGATTTTATAGGAATGTGCCGCTTACCTTACATGTGTCTCCAGTCTTGATTTAGTGAATTGATAATAGTGCTGAGCATGTAGCATTTTTATTATTATTTACTTTATTCTAATTATAATTTTTTTAAATTGTGTTGGAATTTTGTTGACAATATTTGGCACCATTAGATAAATATACATATGAAAGTAGATTAAAGATCATGTTAAAGTTGTTAAAATAAATTCGATATGGACAAGGAGTTTTTTTCTTTTTCTGATCTAGTTGTTCTGTTTTCACTCCTATAAAACAACATCCTGTTATCTACCACGCAAACTGCATCCAGTTTCGCCAAGTCTCCCTTATGCAAACCGGGTGAACGTAACACAATCTCTATTTTTGGAAGCGGTTGACTCACGTTTTACCTAATCCCTTGATCGTGAGATTATGCGGCTATTTTTCTTGTCAGACTGTAATAATTGAAAAATGTAAATTAGCCTCACTTAAGTACCTAAGTAATTTAAAACAATGACGTGATGATGGGCTTTGTTAATATAAATAGTCATTGCTCACTTTTTTGTAATCCGTGTGATTTATTTCGAAACTAAATAGTCATCAATCATTGTGGTGCTAAGGCAAATTTAATGAGCCTTAAAACTAGCCAAGGAATTGAGATTTTGGTGCAATTAGTAAATTACGAATAATAGAGTGGGCGGGGCAGCTGAGGTGTTTTTAAGCTCTTTTGTGACGGGTATTCGACTCGAAGGTAATCTCCCGAAATAGCATAAACCAATAACAATGCAAAAACTCTAATTAGCGAATATGTATCAGATGAGCTCATTCCGATATTTTGCACGTTTTTCTAAAATAAACTATTTTAATTGAAAGAATTTTGAGAAATTCCGCTTTAGTCCGCGATGAAAAGATAACTCAACCTGGCATGATTTATGGTGTCGGTAGGCACGAAATTTGCGTCAATGTAATTCGCCTCCGAACGAAATTATGCTTAATTAATATTCATGAGTAATAATCCTGTAGGCAGGAAGGATAATTTCAAGTGACAAATTATTTGATAATTAAAGCTGCTTTATTTATAGCCGCAAATTTAACAAGTAGTAATTACCCGATAAGCCATAGCGATAACTAGATTTTATTACTGAGTAGTTAAAGACAGTCGCTCTTACAAAATATTTATTAGCAAATCCGGAAGCTCCATCACCTTCAGAAAATAATAAACGCCATTTATTCTCAGGAAAATGCAAATTTTTTTACGAAAGCGACCGGTTTCTCGAGAAAGCTCATCAGGGCGGTACACTCCTTCCAATTTCGTTGTAAATACTGCATAATATTGTGGCGTACAAGTTAAACACGTACCGAGAATTTCATGGCTATTAAATGAAAAAGCTCGGTTATTATCTCACAGGGAAGACGCTAATTAGAAGCTAAGTTTAGCGTTCAAAGTGCTTCGGTACGGATGTACGCCTGCAGAAATGCAAATTATTCTTTTTAACGAAATTAATTTGTAATATCCCACCAAGTTCGCCGCAAATTTAATGGAGGATTCCGCCGCAGAACAATGAAAACATGGAATTATTTAAAATTATAATAACAAGTTTTGTGTGTCAGGGTTGAGGCAATTTGGTCTTCCTGTGCAGAGATCTGGTGTTCCGATGGCGCGCTGAAGGAATTTGGTAATTCAATGCGTTATTCAGAGCTGGGATTCTTCAAAAACAAAAACAAGGGGTCGCCGAGATTCTTTCAAACTATTTCAAAAAGAAAACAAAAAGGTCCCCGAGATTCTTTCAAATTACTTGAAAAAAAAAGACACGAAGAGTCCCGAGATTCTAATGAATTGCTTCAAAAACTGTTCAGAGAAAAATCCCCGAAATTCTTTCAATTACTTCAAAAACATGACCCCACAAGAGATTCCCGAGATTCTTTCAAATTACTTCAAAAACAAAACCCACAAGAGGCCCCCGAGATTCTTTCAAATTACTTCAAAAACATAACACAAGGGGTCCCCGAGATTCTTTCAATTTATTTCAGAAACAATACCCACGGGGGTCCCCAAGATTCTTTCAAACTACTTCAAAAACATAACACAAGGGGTCTCCGACATTCTTTCAAACTACTTCAAAAACGTAACACAAAGCGTCCCCGAGATTCTTTCAAATTGCTTCAGAAACAAAACCCACAGGAGGCCCCCGAGATTCTTTTAAACCACTTCAAAATCAAAACACAACGGGATCCCAAGATTCTTTCAAATTACTTCAGAAACAAGACCCACAAGGGGTCCCCGACATTCTTTCAAATTACCTCAAAAACATAACACAAGGGGTCCCCCAGATTCTTTCAAATTACTTCAAAAACAAAAACCCAGAGGAGGCCCCAGAGATTCTTTTAAACTACTTCAAAAACAAAGCACAAAGGGGCCCCGAGATTCTTTCAAATTATTTCAGAGACAAGACCCACAAGGGGCAAGGGGTCCCCGAGATTCTTTCAAATTACTTCAGAAACAAGACCCACCAGAGGTCTCCGAGACTCTTTCAAACTACTTCAAAAACATAACACAAAGCGTCCCCGAGATTCTTTCAAACTACTTCAAAAACCAGACACGAGGTCCCCGAGACTCTTTCAAACTACTTCAAAAACATAACACAAGGAGTCCTCGAGATTCTTTCAAATTACTTCAGAAACAAAACCCACAGGAGGCCCCCGAGATTCTTTTAAACCGCTACAAAATCAAAACACAAAGAGACCCCAAGATTCTTTCAAACTACTTCAAAAACATAACACAAAGCGTCCCCGAGATTCTTTCAAATTACTTCAGAAACAAAACCCACAAGAGGTCCCCGAGACTCTTTCAAACTACTTTAAAAACATAACACAAGGAGTCCTCGAGATTCTTTCAAATTACTTTAAAAATAAAACCCACAGGAGCCCCCCGAGATTCATTTAAACTATAAAAAAAAAAAACTCAAACGGACCCCAAAATTCTTTCAAATTACTTTAGAAACAAGACCCACAAGGGGTCCCCGGGATCCTTTCAAACTACTTCAAAAACATAATCAAGGGGTCCCCGAGATTCTTTCAAATTACTTCAGAAACAAAACCCACAAGAGCTCCCTGAGACTCTTTCAAATTACTTCAGAAACAAAACCCACAAGAGGTCCCCGAGACTCTTTCAAACTACTTCAAAAACATAACATGAATCGTCCCCGAGATTCTTTCAAATTACTTCAGAAACAAAACCCACAGGAGGCCCCCGAGATTCTTTTAAACCGCTACAAAATCAAAACACAAAGAGACCCCAAGATTCTTTCAAACTACTTCAAAAACATAACACAAGGAGTCCTCGAGATTCTTTCAAATTACTTAAAAAAAATACCCACAAGAGCCCCCCGAGATTCATTTAAACTATAAAAAAAAAACTCAAAGGGACCCCAAAATTCTTTCAAATTACTTTAGAAAAAAGAGCCACAAGGGGTCCCCGAGATCCTTTCAAACTACTTCAAGAACATAATCAAGGGGTTCCCGAGATTCTTTCAAATTACTTCAGAAACAAAACCCACAAGAGGTCGCTGAGACTCTTTCAAACTACTTCAAAAACATAACACAAAGCGTCCCCGAGATTCTTTCAAATTACTTCAGACACAAAACCTACAGGAGGCCCCCGAGATTCTTTTAAACCACTTCAAAATCAAAACACAAGGAGACCCCAACATTCTTTCAAACTACTTCAAAACATAAGACAAGGAGTCCTCGAGATTCTTTCAAATTACTTTAAAAATAAAACCCACAGGAGCCCCCCGAGATTCATTTAAACTATAAAAAAAAAAAACTCAAAGGGACCCCAAAATTCTTTCAAATTACTTTAGAAACAAGACCCACAAGCGGTCCCCGAGATCCTTTCAAACTACTTCAAAAACACAATCAAGGGGTCCCCGAGATTCTTTCAAATTACTTCAGAAGCAAAACCCACAAGAGGTCCCCGAGACTCTTTCAAACTACTTCAAAAACATAACACAAAGCGTCCCCGAGATTCTTTCAAATTACTTCAGACACAAAACCTACAGGAGGCCCCCGAGATTCTTTTAAACCACTTCAAAATCAAAACACAAAGAGACCCCAAGATTCTTTCAAACTACTTCAAAAACATAAGACAAGGAGTCCTCGAGATTCTTTCAAATTACTTTAAAAATAAAACCCACAGGAGCCCCCGAGATTTATTTAAACTATAAAAAAAAAAAAACTCAAAGGGACCCCAAAATTCTTTCAAATTACTTTAGAGACAAGACCCACAAGCGGTCCCCGAGATCCTTTCAAACTACTTCAAAAACATAATCAAGGGGTCCCCGAGATTCTTTCAAATTACTTCAGACACAAAACCTACAGGAGGCCCCCGAGATTCTTTTAAACCACTTCAAAATCAAAACACAAGGAGACCCCAAGATTCTTTCAAACTACTTCAAAAACATAAGAAAGGAGTCCTCGAGATTTTTTCAAATTACTTTAAAAATAAAACTCACAGGAGCCCCCCGAGATTCATTTAAACTATAAAAAAAAAACTCAAAGTGACCCCAAAATTCTTTCAAATTACTTTAGAAACAAGACCCGCAAGCGGTCTCCGAGATCCTTTCAAACTACTTCAAAAAAAACACAAGGGGTCCCCGAGATTATTTCAAATTACTTCAAAAACAAAAGCTACAAGAGGACCCCGAGATTCTTTTAAACTACTTAAAAAAACACAAAGGGATCCCAAGATTTTTTCAAATTGCTTCAGACACAAGACCCACAGGGAGTCCCCGAGATTCTTTCAAATTACTTCAGAAACAAAACCCACAAGAGGTCCCCGAGACTCTTTCATACTACTTCAAAAACATAACACGAAGCGTCCCCGAGATTCTTTCAAATTACTTCAGAAACAAAACCCACAGGAGGCCCCCGAGATTCTTTTAAACCGCTTCAAAATCAAAACACAAAGAGACCCCAAGATTCTTTCAAACTACTTCAAAAACATAACACAAGGAGTCCTCGAGATTCTTTCAAATTACTTTATAAATAAAACCCACAGAAGCACCCCGAGATTCATTTAAACTATAAAAAAAAAAAAAACTCAAAGGGACCCCAAAATTCTTTCAAATTACTTTAGAAACAAGACCCACAAGGGGTCCCCGGGATCCTTTCAAACTACTTAAAAAAAACACAAGGGGTCCCCGAGATTCCTTCAAATTACTTCAAAAATAAAAGCTACAGGAGGACCCCGAGATTCTTTTAAACTACTTAAAAAACACAAAGGGACCCCAAGATTTTTTCAAATTGCTTCAGACACAAGACCCACAGGGAGTCCCCGAGATTATTTCAAACTACTTAAAAAACATAACACTAGGAATCTCCGAGATTCTTTCAAACTATTTCAAAAAATAAACACTAGGGGTTCTAGAAATTCTTTCAAACTACTTCAAAAAACTGATAAAACTGGTCCCCGAGACTCTTTCAGATTGCTTCAAAGACAAGATATCACGGGCAGGACTATCTGAAAATCTGGAATATTCCAGTAGCAGTGGTACAAAAAGCGTCGGCATCCAAATCCAAATTTTGTACCGCGGTGGTTCATCAGGTGCCATCCGCTCCTGAACGTATTCATTACAGATGGCAAAGAATTAATTACTAGTTACTGGTTGCTGTTATAGGTCTCAGAAGTCGTTAGAAATTATTTTCAACAATAGCTCTAACTGTGCTCTTTTATTGCCGATGAAGCCTTATTGTTGCAAAATTATTATCTGCAACGCACAAACGGTTACTTTTCATTGAAAATGTATTTATGGGTGGACTGAAATATTCATGTACACACTTCGCGTTAATCTCGTGTTGTTCCAACCGACGCTGAAATCTACAAGAAAAAACAAGGCCACACTTTACAAAGGAACGTACACTTTTTTAGCAAGCGCAATTATCATTAGCGCTGATGTCTGTACAAAATTTACAAATTGATTAGTTAAAAAGCGTACTTAGCGTTTTTTATTTTTCGAAAAAAAAAAAAAGAAGAAAAGGATGCAAAACGTTTGTTTCTTTAAAAGTGAAGTTAATGGGTATCGTTTAATGTGCTTTTTCAGCGGATGCAGCTGCCCTTAAATAGCACACCGCAGTGGAGGTTTCAAATAATGAATGGTTTAATGACTTTATATAAATTACTTGCTTCGAATGATTTACAGCGGGAGAGCAAATCCAGAAATTTTAAAATAGAGTATAAAATCCGTTTTATTTACAGCTATTGTGTTAATTATAATATGGCGTAGCCGGCTTGTGTGGGCACCATCAAATTGTCACATATCTCGCTAACCTGTTTTCGCGCTTAATTAACCACTAAACAAACAATATCAAACTTTCAGTTTTCGACTACTCCCATAACCGGTCTTTCTAAAAATACGAAAACCGAGAGCCCCTAGCAACACTCTCGCACCTCTTGCAACAACCCACCGAATCCTCCTCCAAACTTCAAGTACGTTTGTAATTACTCCCAGCTTGAACTTTTCTTGTCGAAAAACCACCCACCGCCACTGACTCACTCCACTTGCGAAAGTAATGGGAAAGAACCCGCGCGAATGGGTGTAAGTGGGTGGTTGACACCTTGGCGCGACCTTCACATACGTCCATCCAGTTTCCAAAAACCATTCCGCCCATCATCCAAAGGTCAGCGATTTCCTCGGTTCCATCAATCTCGACTAACGGTCCCGCCGCACAATAGATCGATCTCGGATTTTTTCTCCAGCCAACGAAATTGTACAATGAAGCCGAAACGGCGGGAGGCTCTCATTCGAAGCGACCTCCGATTGTCTCAGACATCAAAAAAGTGACAGACGCGGATTGGAACAAATTATTTATGGCCGGTTAATTGGCGAGCCTTGGGAACTTCCTTTTATTCAAATCTGATTTATTTTTGTCGTTGCGATGTCGTGACGGCCATGGGATCGTGAGCTGCTCATCTTCGGTGAAGATGTGAGAGATAGGACGGCTTGGATGTTTAATTGTGATTGTTATTGTTATTGCTTACATCAGGATCTAGCGTAGCGTCATGGTACTTTTATACCGAAAAGTGAAGGAGACTTCATGGTGTCTGTAAAGACGGGTTTGCAGGAATGGCACTATTAACGGGTGAAATATCGGGTGTTTATTCCTAATTTTGAAAGCGAGGGTATTAAGTCGAGCGTTTTATTAATTTTAGATTGCGTAAACGATATTAACGGGAATCTTATCGCGAACCTCTCTCTAGCTCGGGCAATTAAAGTGGAGACGGGAATTTTAAAGCTTCTCGAGTGTTTACGGTCGCATTAAACCGGACTTAATTGTTTTCATGTCAGCTACGTTGTTAAACAAAACGGCGGAATGTGTTCGAAGAAGTCCAGCGAACGTTAATTGTCTACCACTATTATTTTCAATTTGACTTAGTCGAAATTTAGAAAAAAAACCTATGTTTGCATGCCGCGACTTGTTGAAAGAGCTAACTCTTCGGTTTTCAACAACGTGAGGAATTTGAGTCAGGTATAAGGAGCGAAAATTACACTTTACACGTACTACGGTTGTTATAGGTTAACACAGGGTTCTTTGAGTAAAATAACGGCCATCAATTTAGTTAATTAAATGCATCTCCCGCGCACAAACGTTTCAGGGAATTTTTCCACTTGCGTGCTTCTCAGGTTCAGGTCTTCTAAATTGCAGCCTCGCTTTTAGCACAGTTGCGTTTCAAGAAATCGATGACCACTCTCGAAATGGGGAAAAAACGACCAACGAAACCAGTAAAATGGAAATAAAAGATTTATTATTGAAATTTATTCACGTAAGTACTTTTTATGTGGCAGTTAGCGTAGCGGTTTTAGCTATAATTAGCTATAAATCCATCAGCGCCCACTTTAACTGCACCAGCTACTTTGGCCCCGGCGCCCAATTAATATAATCCTACCACGAAAAAACCCAATGTCATTTTAATATCTTCGCGGACATCTCCGATAGGCGTGGGAGTAGAAAAATTGTCCACATTAAGCGTTTGTACCAAACAGATTTTATGGGTTGTCATAAATATAGTTTTTCATGAGGAACAGCACAAAAATGGATAAACAAATCAGGATAATTGACGTCGCGCTGCGTGAGAAAAAATTGTTTGTTTGATTTGTCCGAACGGATTATATCATCGGATGCAGCAAAAACGCTAAAACGTTGTAGTCGGCAATTTTATAAATCATGTAAATTGTGGGTTTTCGTTCAAGAACGGTAAGTAAGGACACCGATTTTTTCGTAGCATCCGGCTCGAAGGACCACTAGACTAATAAGTACCTGGGTGTTCTCATTCATGTTTCTCTTTCTTGTTATGTGTTGCAATTACCTGATAGCGTCTAGTTCTCATTGCGTGCCAGATTTTCGATAACGAAACAAAGACTCTCGGTACTGTTAGTCCTCACCAAATGAACTTACCCAGAAGCCTGAATATGTTATAATTAGACGCAATTATAAAAGTCCTAGAACCTTTCAGAGTTTCCTCGGGGTTCTTTCAGGCGTTCGTTAGCAATCTTGAATAAATTTCACTCCTCTTCGCCCCGATAACCGAAAAGCTAAACCCCGTTCTGTCGAAACTGACCTTGAGGGCACTAAGCCGATCCCCGACTTGATAAACTGCCCATAAATCAAGTTGTAGTTTCAGCCCCGATAATTCCGTTTATAGCACGACTTTACACATGAAGCCGTAATTATTTTAATTTCCTTTGGATTTTTGTAATCTTAGCTTCAAATTCAGTTTATGGCATCTGCGGAATGGGCGTTTTTTTGCTACTCAACTTAAGATAATAAGCTGCTCTCCGGTATAAAATTCCGGAGATGTTCGAGGAATTCCGGCGAATATTGGCGAGCTTACGCGACCTTGGGTCCGGCAAGGTCGCCGAATCGTTAATTGCACTCCGCCACGATGGTCTGGAGCCGGCGAAGAGGGACTTTCGTATGGTGCTCGAGCGGAACGCGAGTCACACATGACCCGTTCAGGGCTTTTCGTCATCGAAATCACTGTAATTAAGAGATCGTTTCGTAACGGTCGCCGCGGTTTCGGCTAAATATAGATCGGGAGGAAAGCGGAGAGATTTCGGGACCTTGACGCCAGCCCCGTAGCTACGGGGGGGCAAGAGGGGGCTGAGCCCCCCCTAGCAGTTGTGGTTGCCCCCCCTGGAAGACTTATACATTATAAATTTCAAATTAGTAATAAAATGTCAATATAATGCCGATTGCCGAAGCATATTAACTGGCCCCACCCGCCCCACCTTTATTTTCGTACAGGGTATATTATTTGGCAATATCACCTTACCGTTGATGTTGACCGTATAAAAAAATGAACATGTCACATTTTATTCCATAGCCTACTATGTAGGTACTTGAGAAAAGTCAAAAATATTATATGGATTTTCTAAAAATTGAGCTTTTATTGAAATGGACAAAAAATAGACAAAAAATTCTGAGATGTAGATCTCGATGAGCTTAATCAAAAAACATAAGGTCTTGATGGTCCCAGACCAAGATTTTTCAAAAATTCGGTTCCAAAGTCGACATTTCAAAATTTCTGAAAAATTACATTTCTTTTGGCGGCTCTGGAAAAATTGTACGAATTTTCGAAAAAATAAAACCAAAAAAAAAACATTTGGAGATCGAAATCAATAAAAAGATGCCTTCTGCTAGTTTTCGAAAATGCATGGGAAAAGTCAAATCTTTTTTATAGATTTTCAAAAATTGAGCTTTTGTTGAAAGTGGCTGAAAATCTACAAAAAATTCTGAGATGTAGATCTCGACGAGTTTAGTCAAAAAACATAAGGTCTTGCTGCTATTCGGTTTCCAAGTCGAATTTTTAAAATTTCTCAAAAATTATACTCCTATTTCTTTTGACGATTCTAGAAAAATTTTACAAATTTTCGATCAAATAAAACCAAAAACAACATCTGAAGATTGAAATAAATAAAAGAATGACTTTCGGTAATTTTTGGAAATGCTAAGAAAAGTCAAAATTTATTTAGTTTTCAAAAATTGAGCTTTTGTTAGAGTTGACAAAAAATTCTGAAATATAGATCTCGATGAGCTTAATCGAAAAACATGTTCATGCTCCCGGAGCAAAATTTACGAAATATTGGGTTCTACCTAAAATTTCTAAAAAATCTCAAAAGTGACTTAAAAAAAAGTTATTTCTTTATGCGATTGTGGAAAAATTCGACGAAATATCAAAAAAATAAAACCAAAAATAACATCTGTAGATCGAAATCAATAAAGAGATCCCTTTTGCTAAATTTCGAAGATGCTTGGAAAAAGTCAAAAATGTATATGGATTTTCAAAAATTGAGCTTTTGTTGAAATTAACAAAAAATCAACAAAAAATTCCGAGATGTAGATCTCGATGAGTTTAATCCAAAAACATAAGGTCTTGATGGTCCCAGACCAAGATTTTCGAAAAATTCGGTTTGAAAGTCGACATTTCAAAATTTCTCAAAAATTACATTTCTTTTGGCGGCTTTGGAAAAATTGTACAAATTTTCGAGAAAATAAAACCAAAAACAACATTTGGAGATCGAAATCGATAAAGAGATCCCTTTTGCTAATTTTCGAAAACGGTTGGGAAAAGTCAAAAACATTTTATAGATTTTCAAAAATTTAGCTTTTGTTGAAGTTGACTAAAAATCCACAAAAAAATCTGAAATGTTGTTCTCGACGAGCTCAATCAAAAAACACAAGGTCTAGATGGTCCCAGACCAAGATTTTCGAAACATTCGGTTTCAAAGTTCAAAAATTACATTTCGTTTGGCGATTGCTGAAAAATTTTACGACTTTTCAACCAAATAAAACCAAAAACAACATCTGGAGATCGAAATCAATAAAGGAATCCCTTTTGGTAATCTCGAACGTGCTTGAAAAAAGTCAAAAATTTGATACAGGTTTTCAAAAATTGCCATATTTCTTCCGTCGATTCTGGAAAAATTGTAAGAATTTTCAAAAAAATTGAATCCAAAACGATTTTTGGAAATCGAGATGAACAAAGGAGTCTCTTTTGATAATTTTTAAAAATGCTTGGGAAAAGTCAAAAATTTTATATGGGTTTTCAAAAATTGAACTTTCGTAAAAATTGACAAAAAATTCTGAAATATAGATTTGGACGAGCTTAAAAAAACATGACAGGTTCATGGTTCCGGATCAAATTTTCGAAATTCTCGGTTTCGAGCTCGAATTTTCAAAATTTTTCAAAAATTACCATATTTCTTTTGGCGATTGTGGAAAAATTGTACGAATTTTCGAAAAAATAACCAAAAACAACATCTGGAGATCGAAATCAATAAAGGAATCCCTTTTGGTAATCTCGAACGTGCTTAAAAAAAAGTCAAAAATTTAATACAGGTTCTCAAAAATTGCCATATTTCTTCCGTCGATTCTGGAAAAATTGTAAGAATTTTCAAAAAAAATTGAGTCCAAAACGATTTTTGGAAATCGAGATGAACAAAGGAGTCTCTTTTGATAATTTTTGAAAATGCTTGGGAAAAGTCAAAAATTTTATATGGGTTTTCAAAAATTGAACTTTCGTAAAAGTTAACAAAAAATTCTGAAATATTGATTTCGACGAGCTTAAAAAAACATGACAGGTTCAAGGTTCCGGATCAAAATTTTCGAAATACTCGGTTTCGAGCTGGAATTTTCAAAATTTCTCAAAAATAATCATATTTCTTTTGGCGATTATGGAAAAATTGTACGAATTTTCGAAAAAACAACCAAAAACAACATCTGGAGATCGAAATCAATAAAGGAATCCCTTTTGGTAATCTCGAACGTGCTTGAAAAAAAGTCAAAAATTTGACACAGGTTCTCAAAAATTGCCATATTTCTCCCGTCGATTCTGGAAAAAAAGTTAGAATTTTCAAAAAAATTGAATCCAAAACGATTTCTGGAAATCGAGATGAACAAAGGAATCTCTTTTGGTAATTTTCGAAAATGCTTGGGAAAAGCCAAAAATTTTATATGGGTTTTCAAAAATTGAACTTTCGTAAAAGTTGACAAAAAATTCTGAAATATTGATTTCGACGAGCTTAAAAAAACATGACAGGTTCAAGGTTCCGGATCAAAATTTTCGAAATACTCGGTTTCGAGCTGGAATTTTCAAAATTTCTCAAAAATTACCATATTTCTTTTGGCGATTATGGAAAAATTGTACGAATTTTCGAAAAAACAACCAAAAACAACATCTGGAGATCGAAATCAATAAAGGAATCCCTTTTGGTAATTTCGAATGTGCTTGAAAAAAGTCAAAAATTTGATACAGGTTCTCAAAAATTGCCATTTTTCTTCCGTCGATTCTGCAAAAAATGTAAGAATTTTCAAAAAAATTGAATCCAAAACGATTTTTGGAAGAAATCGAGATGAACAAAGGAATTCTTTTGGTAATTTTCGAAAATGCTTGGGAAAAGTCAAAAATTTTATATGGGTTTCCAAAAATTGAGCTTTTGTTAAAGTTGACAAAAAATTCTGAAATACACATCTCGACGAGTTTAAAAAAACATGACGAGTTCATGGTTCCGTACCAAAATTTTCGAAATATTTGGTTTCGAAGTCGGATTTTTAAAATATGTACTAAACATGCAAAAAAATAAAGTCAAACAAATTGGATGTTACCTATATGGTCACTACACAAATTTTTGGATGCAGTACAGCTGTTTGTGAATCTACATTCTCTGTTTTAACCAGCATTTTAACCAAGTACCGTACTAATTTTTTGGACTTCGACAGGTTTTTACGAAAATTTAGCGTGAAAAATCGACGTTTTCAATTATTTTAATGTTCCTTCAAATATAAAAACTCAGAAAAAATATAGTAGTTATCTGAGTGTATTATTAAAATATAAATATTTACATGAAGCCCCCTCTGTCGACAAACTTGCCCCCCCCTGAATAAGTTTTCTAGCTACGGGGCTGCTTGACGCGGCGTTGAAGTTTCCGGGATGGTGCTCATAACGATGTGGTTATGTAAAGCGACGATGACAGCATTTGAGGAGAATAACAATGGGGAGAAAAAGACTACTGAATCCCCCGGATCACGAATAATTACTGTTTACTCGGTTTTTTCGGCGCGCACAATGAATTCGGCAATCCAGAGGCGTCACGATTACTCATCGCTTATCAATTAGCCATCAGAAGCCATTATTTTCCATGAGTTTCTATTTCTTTCAAACGGTTAACCTTCAAATTTGAACCTACTTAACCGTAATGGAATAATAAATTAATCGAAGCTGCCTTAAAAAATAATCGTCGAGTAGCTTCTAGCATAACCAGCTTGCAGTATTTTTTGCTCGAATTAATGAAGCCAATAAAGCTGATAACGACTAAACCAGTAGGATAATACGAGTTAGGAAATAAATGCTTCTAACGCTTGTATAAAAATTAATTATTACGGTCTCATTTAATATTTAAATTAGACTTCACAACCTTACTCGGATGTCATTCAATTAAGATTCTTTCAAAGTATTCTTCGAACTGCTGACTCGAGATATTTATAGGTTTGATGAAACTGTGCAAAAAGAAGAACGGAGACTGCAAAACGAACCTGTTTGGTTAACAGAGTGAAGATCAAGAAATAGGTCCCGAGGTTCTCTACTTTTACCATCGAAGCTACTTCGTACAGCTCCTAGCAAAAGTTAAGTTAATTTCAATAATTATACCTGCATAGTGAAAAGTCGCTCACTATAAACACACACTGTCATATATAAAAATCTTAATCTCGCATGATTATATGAATATTAACAATTCGATCAGCTCGATTACGGTAAACCCGTCTAATAATTCTAATTAAGTAAGTGCATTGTTAAACAATTTTTCGAGTTTTTGTCAAAAAATCCACGAGCGAATTTAATTTAATCGCGGGTCAAAGCTCGTGGTAATTAAATCTTATCTCGAGCGGGTTTAACGATGAGCAAATTATTTTTTAATTAGTGAGGCGGATGCCTGCAGAACCAGACACAAAAAACAAGGATAAAGTTACTCGACGCGCCGTAACTGTATTTTTATCATTGTGGATAAAACCGATGTCAAATCCTCCTAATGAATTTTGCATTAATCATTTCTAAGGCCGCAACGGGATAATTACCACTCATAGCATCATTATTTTGAGTTTATGACAACAATGTTTGTGCACTGACAAACCTTGAGTGTATTAACCACTTTTGTCTTCAGCAAGCGCGTTTTTATTGATTTTTTCAATCTTCCTGCTCGTTAATCAAATAAAGCGGCATTAAGCGGCGTTGATGTCATCTCGAGTCGCAGTTATCCCTTTGTCCCACCGATAGCAATAAAATCTAAAATTAGCCGTACGAGTACCGCTAAGGTATTTTTCGGAAAAACCTTGTGTGCGCTCGTGAAGGCGACTTTATTGCAATTGTGGGTATTGTTCGATGGGTTTGGAGTGGTTCTCGGCCGCAGACATCGAGTGCTGCAAAATTGATGATACGAAGCGAAACACGTCGAGATTGTGTCCATAATACCATATTTGTGTTATTTGACAAATTTAAAGCTTGCTTTAAAAGTTACAAGCCTGTTGCGGCTCCCACGACAGCGAGAGAGATCTTGGAAGGATGATAATCTCGAATTTGGTGCATAAATTACAACGTATCTGGTTTCCAATAAGGCTGTGTGCGATAATCGGGCGCAGTTGGATGGAATTGATATTCTGGGGAGTTTTTTGGCGCGTGATCGATTAGGTTGTTGATTTATGCAAGAAGTATGGAAAAGCCAGGTCGGTGTGCTTTATCAGATGAACGGAAGGAGTTTTTTCGTGAATATTCTAATGTTTTACATATTTTAAATATCTACTGGTCAAAGATGACAACTCAAAGTTCATTATTCCTTCCAATTCATAACTGTACTGATTTTTTCCAGTGGTAAAATAACTTAAATGTTCATTGCGAAATTCGGATAAGGTGGAAACCTCATTTCTAAGAAGGTTATATAAAAATTCTCAAAAAATGCAGTGATATATCGTCGCTTGAGAACTTGTTGGATCTACAGACCCGAGCGCACTCAGGCCAATATCGACTCTAAGCAATTTATCTATAAGTCGACTTTCGCTAGAGCTGATCTGATACACATGCACTATGAAGAAATGACGTAATCTCCAAATTTTACAATAGTAGATCTAATTTAAATTTTGTATCGTTCGTTTACGGTTTATGAATCCGTGTTAAAAAAATCAACAACATTTTCCAATTGATACTTAGTATAGGTATTGGAAGCATGTTAAATTGTTAGTCAAAATTTATCCGTTCATGCCCCCAGGAGTTGTCAATTTTGTCGAATAAATGTAATTTAAATGTTAAAAAGTAGCTTAGTCCTGAACATATGGTTTATAAATACGGTATTGAGAGTTCTCAACTTTAGATGTTTCATTTTTTCAGATTTCAATTTTGGAACATTTCAATTTTCCGATGTTTCAATGATACGATTTCTCAATTTTTGTCCTCTTGAATTTTACGATTTTGCAATTTTTCAAATTTTCACGTTACTAAATTTTCATTTTTCCAATTTCTGAAGGAATCTTTTTTTTTCCATGTCTCGACTTCCTAAAGTTCCGATTTTTCATTTCTTCAATTCTTCAATTTTTCGATTTTTTAGGTTTTTGATTTTTCAATTTTTCGATTTTCTAAGCTTACGATTTTTCGACTTTTTATTTTAGTTTTTCGATTTATTAATTTTCCTATTTTTTAATTTCTCAATTTTTTGGACATTTCTTCCAGTTTTGGGGTTTTTCAATATTTCGAATTTTCGACTTTTCGATTTTTAGACTCCTGGATTTTTGCGTTTTGGATTTTCAATTTTTCGTTAAACTTTAGATTTTTTAACTTTTCGACTGTTGTATAGTTCGATTTCTCAATGTTTCAACTTTTAGATAATTTAATTTATTTCGGCTTTAATTTATTCATTCATTCATTTATTTCTATTTTAATTTTATTTAAGTTAAGTTACTGTTCTTATGTTTCATTATATTGAGATCTTTGATTATTTATGCATTTAATTTATTAATTTGTTATTTTCTTTGATTCTGAATTGTTGTCATTGTTTTTATATTCTTTATAATTGTCCTGTAACTGGAATGTGTAGTTCTGTTGGGCAATAAACTTTATTTATTTATTTATTTATTTATTTATTTATTTATTTACTTAATTTTTTAATTTTTAAAATTCTAGGTTTTTGGATTTCTCGAGTTTTCAGTTCTTCTATATTTCAATTTTTCAATTTTTTGATTTATCGAATTCAGATGTTTCGATTTCCATTGATCAATTTCTCGATTCATCAATTTTTCAATTTTTAACTTTTCTTCTGGGCTCTCGACTCCTCGATTTCTCGATCCTCTGATTTTTCAATTTCTCGATGTCTGAGTTTGTTAATTTTTCGAGGTTTCGATTTTTCAGTTATTTGGTTTTTCAATTTTCCAATTTTTTAAATTCTGGAGTTTCGATTTCTCGATTTGTCGATTTTTCAGTTTTTTGATTTTTAAATTTTAGATTTTCGAGTTTTTATTTTTTGATGTTTAGATTTCTCGATTTTTCAATTTTGTGATATTTTGATTGTTTAATGTTTGAAATTTTAGATTTTTCGATTTCTCGATTTTTTGATTTTTCAGTCCTTTAAAATTCCTATTTTTCAAATTTTCAAATTTTGACGTTGCTAAATTTTCAGTTTTCCGATTTCTCAATTAATCTATTTTTGATTATCCCATTTCTCGACTTCTACAAATTTCGATTTTTCATTTTTTCAATTTTTCGATTTCTCAATTTTCCAATTTTTTAATTTCTCAATTTTTGGATATTTCCTTCAGTTTTCGGATTTTTCAATATGTCGTTTCTTCAAGTTTTCGATTTTTCGACTTCTGGATTTTTCAATTTTTTATTTTTTGGATTATCTCGTTTTTTAAACTTTAGATTTTTCAATTTTTCAGCTTTTCGATATTTTAAATTTTCAATTTTTTAAAAATTGTAGATTTTTGGACTTTTCGACTTTTCGATTCCTCGAGTTCTCAGTTTTTGAATTTTTCGATGTTTCGATTTTTCGATTTTTTTCTTTTGGGTTTTTCGATTTTTCGATGTTTCGATTTTTGAAATATCCGATTTTTGAATTTTCCATTTCGAGTTTCGATTTCTCGATTTGTTGATTTTTCAGTGTTTCGATTTTTAAATTTTAGATTTTCGAATTTTGATTTTTTTGTTTTCTTGATGTTTAGATTTCTCCATTTTTCAATTTTACGATATTTTAATCTTTCGATGTTTTAAATTTCAAATTTTTCGATTTTTCAGTTCTTCAATATTTTTTAATTTTTCAAATTGACGTTTCTGAATTTTTAGTTTTCCGTTTTCTCAATTAATCTAATTTCGATTTTCCCATGTTGCGACTTCCCAAAGTTTCGATCTTTCAGTTCTTCAGTTCTTCAATTTTTCGATTTTTCAGGTTTTTGATTTTTCAATTTTTCGATTTTTTAAGTGTGCGATTTTTCGACTTTGCTTTTTTGACTTTTAGATTTCTCAATTTTTCAATTTTTTAATTTCCCAATTTTTGGACATTTCGTTCAATTTTGTGATTTTTCAATTTTTCAATTGTTCAATTTTTCTTCTATTTTTCATTCTTTCGATATTTCACTTTTGGGATTTCTTAGTTGTATTTCGACTTTTCAATTTTCCGAGTTCTGAATTTTTCGATTTCTCGATTTTTTACTTTTTGAATTTTCAATTTTTCGTTTTTTAAACTTTGGATTTTTCAATTTTTCGACTGTTTTATATTTCGATTTCTCAATTTTTCAAGTTTTCGATATTTTAACATTTCAATTTTAAAATTTTAGGTTTTTCGATTTCTCAAGTTTTCAGTTCTTCTACATTTCAATTTTTCAATTTTCGGAATTTTTAAATTTTCGTTTTTTCAATTTTTTATCATTCGATTTTCCAATTTTTCGATGTTTCAATTTTTCAGTTATCCGATTGTTCAATTTTCGATTTTCAAATTTTTAATTTTTCAATTTTTATTTTTTTGATTTCTTGATGTTTAGATTTCTCCATTTTTTCAATTTTACGATATTTTAATCGTTCGATGTTTGAAATTTTAGATTTTTCGATTTTTCAGTTAATTTTTCAAATTTCGACGTTTCTAAATTTTCAGTTTTCCGATTTCTCAATTAATCTAATTTTTGATTTTCCCAAGTTTCGACTTCCCAAAGTTTCGATCTTTCAGTTTTTCAATTCTTCAATTTTTCAATTTTTCAGGTTTTTGATTTTTCATATTTTCGATTTTTTCAAGTGTGCAATTCTTCGACTTTGCTTTTTTGACTTTTCGATTTTTCAATTTTCCAATGTTTCAATTTCCCAATTTTTGGATATCTGGTTCAATGTTGTGATTTTTCAGCTTTTCCATTCTTCAATTTTTCTCCTATTTTCCAATTTTTCGATATTTGAGTTCTGGAATTATCGAGTTCTCGACTTTTTACTTTTTGGATTTTCAATTTTTCGTCGTTCTTGAAACCTTATATTTTTCAATTTTTAGACTGTTTTATACTTCGATTTCTCAATTTTTCAACTTTTCGATATTTTAACTTTTCAGATTTTTAAATTTTAGGTTTTTCGATTTTTCGAGTCTTCAGTTCTTCTATACAACTTTTCAATTTTCCGAATTTTTAAATTTTCGATTTTCCAATCTTTATTTTTTTTTTCATGTTTAGATTTCTCGATTTTTCCATTTTTCAGTTCTTCAATTTTTCTGTTTTTCAATTCTTCGATTTTTTAATTTTGCCATCTTGGTTTTTCGATTTTAAAAATTTTTCCACTTTTCGACTTTTAGATTTCTCAACTTCTCAATTTTTTTCAACATTATCAGTTTTGGGAACTTTTCAATTTCTGTTTTTTTTTTTTAATTTTTCGATATTTCAATTTTCGATTTTTAAAATTTTTGATTCTTCGAGAATTCAATTTTTCGGTTTTTCGATCACTAAGAGCATGTCGTGTTATGCTAAAACTAAAAGTAAAAAATAACTACCAAAATTGTGACCAGAAATATGTAAAAATTAATACAAAATAGAACACAATGCTTCTAAAATATAAAAATAACTGCACTTTCCCGAAAAAAATCTACTGCATGATAATTCTTAGTTAAACAAAAAAATAGTTGCATGTCAAAATCGAATGAAACATCTGAGATGTGATATATGTTTGTAAATAAAAGCATCTAAATAATAACTATTTCCCGCAGAAATTCTGAACACTTAGAGTCGATAGTGGCCTGACCGCGCTCCGGTCTGTGGATCAAACAAGTTCTCAGGCGACAATATACGTCATGATATAGATCTCGACTTGCTGATTACAAAAATATAGTGTTTGAAATTTTTAAAAATTTCGATATTTCTACTGGCTATATTTTGTTACAGAATTTGTAACATAAATCCTGTGACGTGTAAAAACGGCTTATAAATAATGAAAAGGGACAGAATGTTGAAAGGCATCAGGTTTATGGAAGAAAATGACTTGTTATAACCATACTTAAAAATCGCTTTGACGCATAGACGAATACAAAGATTTTATCTCCGTAATTGCGAAATATGACTAGCTTGTGGCTGCAGCTCCATCTAGTCCTGTATCTGAGCCTCTCGATTAACCCCGTGAAATCCAGAACCTGCAACCAAACACCGCCCGTCTTTCTTCTGCAGGAGTGAAGAGCCGCGGTGGTAAATCGATCGAATCCCTTGCGGTTCCTGCGGTCGCTGCATCCTCGCGTCTCCTGCAGATCCTGCGGTCTTTCGCAGGAGTCAAATGCAGAAATATCCGTGGGCTCCGGCCTGTACCCGAAGTGAGTGACTTCGCTATTCTCACATACGCGCTAGCCAATGAAAAGCCGCGTCTCACGGTCGAGTCGTTCGCCAAGACGCTTCGAACTCTTGGAGCATTCAGTCTAGTAGAAGACTTTCAAGTGAGTAGCAGTGGCCCAAAACTTACAGTGGAGTGATCAGGGGCCCAATAGCCCTGGCAACGTACAGCCATGGCGACTGGTAAGTACCCAAAGCCCACTAACGCCCATCGCCGGCCAACTAAAACTAAGTGTTAAGTGAGACATTAACAGCCGCTTCAGTGGACCAGGACTTACTCTAGTGCCATTAAAATCTCGTGAATCAGTGCTTGTGGTTAAACCGAAGACTGCTAGCTAAATACACAAGTGTGGATTTAAAAAAGCGCCCTGTATTGGCCGGCGCCACTAACATCGCCTGCTGGGACTTCGACGCTGCGGCAAGCGCGAAACCCAACTTTCTCGCCCCGGGTCCCAGCTGGCTCCCGAAACTCCAAAAACGGCCCCAAATATGACAGCGTTGCAGCTGCGGTATCGTTTCTAGGTCCGCTCAGATCGGTTCTGACGTAAACACTTTCTCTGTGCGCGGGGGCGACTCCTGCATATGTTTCCAATTTTGGGCCAAACTCGCACAGGTGGCTACACCCAACGACCCAAACCCGACCCGAAACGACCCTTGCACCTCGACGTCAAAAGCCCCCGATTTCGAACGATCCGTTCGTGAAAGGTTCGGATATCGGTGCGTGAAAGTCGCGCAAATATTGACCGGACTTGAAAAACTGGACTGGAGTGTTTTCCAAACTGAAAAGCCAGACGTGGGCTCCGTTTCTACCTTTAACATTAAGCGGCAAGGCCGCTGGTCTAAATGTTATCCACATTCACGTTATTATTCCTCGAGCCCCCGAAGTCATTTGCATTCTGCTAAAACAGAATGCATTTACGTCGAACGCTCTAGCATCTGCCACATTACTTTTACTGACATAACGCATGATGGAATTCTCGATAAACTTTGTTACATAAAAAACTAAGTATGACGAGAGGAGAAACTCGTGCCGGGTTTAATCAACAATAAGCCGAACTTTATTATGGGGCTTCATTGTTGATAGGCACGTGTCGATTTTTTAGACTCTTTTGGTCAAAATTACTTTCTCTCATTATTCCAGACAGCTTTCTACGTTGGCTTTGGCGCATTTTTCAAACTACGGAGGGGTTACAAAACTCGAAATGTCTTTGGTTCTTTCTGGTCCGGTTGACCTCGCGCTTGCGAAATCTGACTCACCGCGAATGCTACGGTCTGGAAATGGCAAAACGACTAACAGAGACAGAATCAAATTTTTGTAAACCCTGTATACATAGTTGGAGCTCCTCAAGGCTCAGCGACTCCTCGTTATTTTGTACTTTTCTCAACGACGTTCTTTTATGTCATTATAGGTTTTAGCCGTTACGTGTAGTCCGCGAGGGGCGGACTCATGCGGTATCTCCCAACACGCTGTTAACACAACTTATCTAGCAGGTAGACGATAAAGCCGCTCCGGCGAGTACCTCACTTGTTTAATTTCGTGGATCATTAACCCCACACAGTGTTATATTATCCCCGAGAATATCAATCAATTTCTCCCATAAACAACCATTATCCAATTAGGAGTGCAGCGGCTATGTAATTTCGGCGCGCACTTGCTCCTTTTTTATTTACACATTTTTGGCGGCTGCATAAATCTTCGGCTTTTAACATACCCGGACCATAAAAAGTTATTGCGGGATGCGAACCGACGTCCTAGAGAGTTCACGGAAGAGCATAAAACTTGTGTCTGAGCTTTTTATGACGCGGATTTTATGGAATGCGTGGAAATAAAAGCAAATTGTGATTTAATAGCTTCGAGTCTTAATTAGTTTGGTTTTATTGGTGGCGGATGGGGCAGATGGAAGACGGGCGAAAAAGGACGGAGGCGACATCTAGCGGGCTGTGGCGAAGCGGGATGGTGGGGGCGCCTCTAGTAACAAACGTAATACAATGAGATACAAATTAATAGTCGTTGATAGAGTCCAGATTTGCGGCTACTGGAGGAGCGATAATTAATAATAAGACAGCACAATCGGTCGTTAAAATGCACGTTTTGTTACATCATAGACACCGATCATATTAACGTAATTGTGGTGGATCTGAGATTTGTACACACGCGATTTGAATGCAAAATAGCAATGTTTAACAAATTAGCTTACGTCATTATAGGCATTGTGAAAATACTACAATATTTAATTGAGTTTATAAAAAGAAAATTATAGTAAATTTTCGCGAAATGATGTCACCCATGCTCAAGAACTCAAGCGTGTAAATTGTCGACTATTACACTAATAACACAGTCGCAACCCAAACAAACGTGCTTTGTTTAATTTTTTGTTATAAATAATATTCCGGGATTTTTATAATTGTGCATCACTTGCAAATACGACGAATAACGGTGGACGTCAGTGTGATCCTTGAGGAACTAAAAAAAAAACGGTCTCTCTGTGTAAACATTTTATGTTTCTATTATTACCTTTCTCTTCTGAACTATCAACTCATTAAAATAATTACAAAATTACGGAACCTCCAACACGTGTCGATGGTATCGGACCAAATCCGCGTGTAAACGCCCAAAGCTCGACGGGTATCCGCGGCATCCGCTTAATCTGATCAGGGCCAGATATGCCCATAAATTCTCCAAATAAGGGGATCAGTCTTTAGTAAACCCTCCTTACTCCATAAATCACCATCCTGTGTGGTAAATCCATACAAATATAAATCCCATCAAGCCACTACTCCTCTTTCAGTGAATTTTCTATAATGATCCGGGCAATTTTGTTAAGTAGTCCGGTTTCGTAATTGTCTCTCGAGATTACTTCCTTTAAGCGTGACGAAATTCCTCGAATCGCGTTTTTACGGGCGCAAATTGATAAACTTGGCTGCTTTTACGTAAAATTACGGGTAATCCGACCGCGGTTGCCAATTACTGGTCTATTTTGTAAATCTGGTCATCTGCTTAGTCACTACAGTTGCCAAGACTTGATGAAACTAGGACTTTGTTGATTTAACAATTATCAAAGCGCTGGGAATTGATAAAGTGGCCTTGCTGCAATTTGCAAGTCTGAATAGGTTTATGGGTTTTAAAAGTCAGCGAAATGTCACCGAGACCTCTTCTATTATAATTATCCCATAAAAGTGAGATGTTAATAAAACGAAACTTTCGTTTCCTTGGAAAGCGGCTCTTGTATGTAAGTTTTAATTACGAAATTTGGATCGAGTAGGCGGTGGCGCGATTGCCACATTTCCTTGCTGGACCGTAGGTACTTACCTTGAAGTACCCCCTGAAAATTGAAATCTCGCACTGATTCCAGTGCGTCTTCTCATAATTTCTTACATCATTGTTTGAGCCCAGTTATAACACCGTATTGAATCACCTGAGAACTGTACCATAGTGGGTAAAGTGGGACATGGAGGCGAGATGGTAATCACTTTACCGGCTGTGCCACTTCCAAAACCAATACACTCTGAAGCTTTCATCACTAACCAAACACCTTGTGCAAAAATTTGCACTTCTTTGGGTGTCACATTCTGTACCTGCAAGCTCTTGTTTGCTCTAGACCCACCGTCAAGTGTGTGCAGGTATCCAACGACTAAAAAACAACGAAAACCCAGCATGCGGCGTAATTATGTCTGAACCCCTACGGGGAAAAATGGCCAAGCCATCAAAGGGTGTGAACATAAAAAATTTGCGCTCATGATATAATTAGAAAAGCTCTCGGCATGACGCAGTGGTGATGTTTGAAACTTTTATGTTGGCGAGCATGAAACCGAGTTGACATTTAACTAAGTCCGGTTTACAAAGCACAAGCACGGTCACGGCCACAAAATTTCGACGATTTAATTGTGGCTTGGATGTTTTTGATGGGTGAAAGTGACCAGATGGACG
This sequence comes from Zophobas morio, assembly GCF_036711695.1. NCBI lineage: Eukaryota > Metazoa > Arthropoda > Insecta > Coleoptera > Tenebrionidae > Zophobas > Zophobas morio. The sequence continues at coordinate 15,747,369 of NW_026972131.1, forward strand.
CTCTTGTCTCAACTGAGTTTTTCTTTGATGTTTTGTTCAAAAGGTCATCTTGCATTCTCTCGGTTGCGAAATCACGTTATTATTGATTGAAGAGGCAAATGTCAACCCACGACTGGATTATAGTTGCACTCGAACAACACTTAACGTCGATTTGATTTTATTCGAAGTTCCATCAGTCAAGATTAAGATCAACAATATCTGCTCGGCGAAGTTACAGGAAGACTTTTATTTTGCTCGTTTTAATTCGTGTAGTTGCTAGTTCCGGACAATTTCATTTAATTACGACGAGGGTCGTTTAACTTTTACGGGCACTGAGGAAACAAGAAACAACGAACTTTGTAGTGCCAACAACGCGAAAACAAATATTGCAGCTGGAAGTCGTAAAAAGCTGATTCAGATCCATTTCGATAAATATTTGAACGCGTTTATTAACACTCGAGTGGTAATCAAGAAATCCAGATAAACCAGATGGTTTCCTGACCGACGACGGATGGCCGGATGCCGAAAAAACGGCCCCAGCAAAGCAAAGAGCGGGTTTCGTAATGTATACTATACCGGGTGATTTAATAACGTTTTACCGAATCGGCGACTACAATCTCGTAAAGGTCGCCGCGGTATCTAGAGCATCGTTCGCAATCGCAGAATAATTCGGAATTTCTCTCGAATACCGCAGTTTCAGGTCAGCGGTTTGATTAAAATTTCGGCGAAATAGCAAAAATGTGTGCGTTTCTGGTTACGCCCACGTTTCACGGGCAACGTCCTTGCTGTAAATCCGCCATTAAAATACACGGGCGTTTAAAAGTCATTCTTTTTGATAATGGTCGGGTTATCTAGCGAGACAATAACATATTACAACAATGAAAATCGAGATTATACCGTGAAATAATTACAATTAAGATTTAACAACCGAAAAATGCTTGAAAAGTGCTCAAAAGAACCGCAAAATAAGTCGAGAGTGTAATTGACAATGTCCCGCTGTCGCGAAATTGATATTCGTTTGTTGGGATTTGCGATGGGAATGGATGCTGGCGTAGACCACCCACCGATAGAAAAGCGATGGAGTAATCCGACTGAAAAAAAAACGAGACACTCGGTATATATTTTTGCTTGAGGTCAGTAGGTGTGGCGTAGGAATAAGTCGATAATATGATGGATTAGTCAATTTTGTTTTTGATCAGAAGCTGAATCGGGTCGAGGATTAAATGTTAATTGACACCTCTTGTCTCCACGATAACCCGTTTTAACAAAGTCTCGCTTCAAAAATTTGAAATTCAAAACTGAAAGTGAATCCTACACTGTGACCCGATATGGAAAACGTACAAAAAGAAGAAAACTAGAAATGTTAAATTTGACATTTACATGTGATTATTTATGGCCACCCGAGAATGGACAATAATTTTTCCCGAAGCGATTTATCGTCCAATAAAATAGAGACTGCGCTCTATAAATAAACAAAAGAAGATAAATTTAAGCAAGCTTAAGAGTGAAATTGAAGTTTAAACCCGAACTAATAACTTTTCGCCCATGCTTGACTTTTACATTACGCAAGGTTAAACCGTTACCCACTCAGAACCGAAAATCCCGAATTTCGCATTGCAATTAACTGTTTCTATGCAATTAGCTCGTTATCGAAAAGCCAAACACTCCCATCTCCCACCAGCCCATAAATCACACCAACACCACCCAAAATATTCCAAACTCGAATCGGTGAAACTCCGCAAGCCGCACTTAACTGTAGAACAGGTTTGTTCTAATAATATGCAAATATGTGATTTTTCACTTCGACAAAAACAACAACCTAACGAAATGTGAGCTTTCCATAATCAAATTTCAAGCACGAGATAAAATCTCGCCTCCACCTTATAATTGTAAGTTAGGTCAGGGGCGTAGGAATTTAAGCCGAGAATCCCGATGCGCCCAGATAAAAAGTGATTTATTTTTCGACTTGCACATGTTCGAATTAACAAAACCTCGTCCTTGCGGATATGCATTCGAAAAAATCGTGAAAGGACAATACGAGAGCGACCTTATCGAAAGCCCGCTTTACACGCTACAAGCGAGCCGTACCAACTGCAAGAAGCAACAGTTGGTACGACTCGTTAAAAAAGCGTAAATTACCTCACACAAACAATTTAATTCATTCATCGGACTAGTTAATCGCACGCAAACTTTCTATTAGTTTTTTGCGTAACACGCATTTCTCCAGTCCAGTTAATCGATCCCGTGACTTGGGTTTTTCGTTGTGAGAATGACTCTGAGAGTGGACACGACTCGGCCGAAACGTGCACTCGCTTGTATTACTTATTTATTGCAATAAATAGACAAAATATGCTTGTGCACGACTACGAACTGCAATTTATTATGTTATTGAATTGTTGCAGTGCGATTCAGCGGACGAAAAGTTTGAAATTAGAAAGTGGATTCGTTATGCAATTACGGGTACTTGGTATTGTGCCAGTTAATTACTATGGAAATTGCGATCTTTGCCTTTTGTACTTTTGGAATGAGCATTTTCCACGTGAATCATTCGTCATTGAGGGAAACATTTCGTCAATGGAGTCAGTCCACACGCAACGGAAATTATAAGGGCCGGTACCACAATGGGGGTTATAATTATACGAGAATTTAATCGGGTCAGAACATGTGGTTGACTTTTTGTAGCTGGAAGTTTGAAAAGCTTTCTCGTTCTGGACTGGAATAACTACAATTGTCATAATTAAAGCAAGGCCACTTTTTCAGTAATTAGTCGTAATGATTTAATAGCTGGATGACTGAATTAAACCGTTAATAATGGGCAGGTGATTAAGTCAATGTAAAAATTTTACCAAGTAGTTAAGTTTATTTGCGACTGGAGGCGACGGCGTCAACATTTTAATTATATTCGGTTTTTTACTGTTAGGATATAGCGTGCTAATTGAATGCATTATGAATTTAAAAAAATTGTGTGAATAGGATCATCAATAAACAATAATCATAATTTAAACCGCTATTACAGACATAGAAATCCTTGGACTTTTATGCAAAAAAGTCAACACATTAAGTCTCTTGTTTATGGGACATCAATAATATATTTTATTTTTTTGTACGTAATTAGCTTGAGTGCGAAAGCAGGAACTTTTTCAAACGAACCAATGGCACTAATGTGGTAATTGTGTGTCGACGCTCGTTAAGCTAATTTCGGGTAGGTAATTAATTTTTCACAGAAAATATTTCGACACGTCGATAGAAAAGTTTTCTATCTGTGAAATGTCAAAGGAGGTCCAAACTGCTGAAAAGAAAGCGCAGCTAGCTGTTCTAATTATGACCTGAAGTGGTGACGAAACGTTCTATTATTTATAGCCGTTTCTATCTCCTCAAAATTTAAATTAAAATTCAACACACTAAAGATCACGCTTAATATTCATTTGCACGAAAAGAAAAACAAATGTGAATTGGAATTATAGAAACCTTAATAAAAATGACTTATTCATTTCTTCCAGAAAGTTGATGACGTCATTTCTCGTTATTTTAGATAAATTTGTATTGATATAAAATCTGAGGTGTGGCGACAATTTTTTAAATGCCAAGAACAATCAATATAAAAATTGTGCAGTCTATATGCTCTTGAAATATAAGAGAAATCCCTGATTGTAAAAAACAAACCACAAATTAGATTAAATCCAACTGGAATCATTAATCGTGGTCGCTTATTCAAACAACACCATATTGCATTAGCACCTCTTGTCTTCTAAGAATCTAACGTTTCGCCACTTTACGACTTATATTCATATTCAGCTATTCAGACACTCCACCTTTCGTTTGATATATTGTTGACTCCAGCAGATGAAAGTTGACTTTACCAAGCGACCCAAAAACGAAATTTATAATTCATGATACCACTCCATTAACGAGAACATGTTCCATTGAAGAAGTACCTCCAGGCAAAAAATGCAGAAATCGCATGTCGCAAAATGCAGCTGATTAATAGAAGATGAAATCGTATGCAGAGAGAGTCGATTTAGCAAATTTATTGCATGTTTTTACCGCGGGCCAAGAAACGGGCACGGGTAGATTTGCATCTAGCTTTTTCTTCCGGTGGTACCGTTTCGGGGAATTTGGTTTTTGGAGTATCGATAACCCTTCACTATCATTTTTTTGATGAATCAGTTTTAATGCTTGTTTTCTTTGTAGCAAAAATGAAGATAATACTTCCGCTAGTCGTTTGGATGTGGCTGCAGAACACGGTGAGTACCACTATCCTTAACCCAGCGACCTTGTGACTTTTGTGCAATAAACTTGCACAAATTATTATCAATTTAAGTAGATTTCTCCGTAATGATGACCATAAAGGCGGCAAAAACCCAAGCGCGTCGTTTCTTCGAAGGTACTTTAGTACCCCGTTTGACGACGCTCGGGATTTAATCATAAACCACGGTACTAGCTGCAATTGCAACAGAAATCGTTATTAAATTATGTCGAAACGCTAATTTGAATACTCCTGATGCGCTTATTAGCAAGGAATGTTTTACGCTTTTGCAAAACCTACCCACTGAGATCTGATAATGTGGTGATGATTCCAGTGTGGGTTTTTTGATTTTCGCGAGTTCAACGATTTTTTAATTTTGGATTTTCGGGCGTGGGCGTCCATCTCCAAAACGGCGAAATTAATGGCTTCTTTACGACTTAAGTATGGGTTTCGTGGACTTGATAAATTAATTTCTTTATATAGGACATGGATAGGTGAGGCAGTCGCCGCTTTGTATGTAAATAATGACCGCCGCTGAAGTTGGTACTATAGATCGCATGGGCGTGCAGTGCCCTATATAGGCAGAAATGATGTGAAGATCGAAGAATCCAGAATGCGTTTTTCTTCAATGCACCTGCACTTGGTGCTCGGTGGCATTTCCGCTTCTTCGCCACTCATATCCGCTGTCTCCAGAGGAAGATCACGTACTTCCTGTTTGCTATTGTGTCTCAAAGTCATTGACGTCGCAGGAATTTTTAATACTTTGCTGTCTCACGAATTTCCAAGAAAGGCATCTGCGAATTCAAACACCGCGATGTAGTGAGTACCGAGGTGACAAGTGTTTTCCTCTAACCGAAAATCCTTGACATTTACGTTGTCGGAGTGGGTTTTCTCAAAATTTACACTTCTGTGACACCCACACGCAGCTTTGAACGCTTTATTGCTCAAAAAACACGACTCATGACAATAGAATGTGAAATAATAGAGCCGACACGTCGCGTATTGCCAATTTATTTATTCAGCTGAAAAAATCTTATTTAACGAGTGACCACAGTGTGCTTTCGCCGTGCTACTGCGGTTCTTACCTATTGTAACGAGGTACTTGTGTGTTCAGTCGCTCGAGAAGCACGGTTTTTAATTGTGTTGCGACAAAAAAGCAAAGGAAAAAGCGTACAAGTATCTAGTATTAGCGACAATGTCTCTTCGGAGATAATTATAGAAAATTTAGACGGATAATTGCGTATGCGTCAAGGACGTCTACTGACCTAAAATTTGCTTGCATTGACAGACTTGTAAATTGTTAAGTACCATTACACACGTCAAAGAACAATGACACCTACGCCATTGTGCTCTAACTGCTCCGTTTCGTAGGGCTGTCATTATTCGCGAAACTGGGAATTAAACACTCGCAGAATAAAACAACTGTGATTGACTTGAAGGACACTTGAACTATAACGGATTAGGAATGTTATTATTTTTGGGAGTTGCGAAATCGATAATTAAATTACCGTTTCTAGCCGAGACAAGAGCAAAGCGGTGTGGTTATGACTTCATTAAATCGATAATCGCTTTAATTTTCTCTCCGTGTGAGATTTTTTTCTGCAATTAAGCTTTCTAGATTTGTGGCAACAAGTTGAGCGCTTCCGACCTTCCACCTCGATCGTCCATTCCATCCTCATTCCCAAAATCTGAATATCCTCGTGCTTATCTGAAAGTGAGATCAAAACGTGCGCTTTCGTCAGAAGTCATCCTCAGACATCCGTAACAGTAAAATGAAGAATGTCACAGAGCATAAAGTTTGTTGACCGATCGCAGATGACAAAAAGCCGTTTGCATAAGTTTATTGCTTCACAGCAAACAGAAAATTCAAAGCACACATCCGCCTACGATTTTCGATTTGCAAAAGAGGTCACAGACTTCGCAAAGTTCCGACATTTTTTGGCAGGTGCACTATTCGAATTTTGCCCCAGGCCACCTATTAACAGTTACTTTTCTAAATGAGTTGTCGAATTTCGAAAATAATGATGTACCAGTACAAAGCGATTCCGTTACCATAGGTGGATTCCGATTCGGTAACGAAGCTCATTCCGAGGATGCAAAACCTGTGAAATCGGGAAGGCAGGCTCTTTCGTAAGCACAACAATCGAAAGTACTGCGGAAAATGTTATATTTAAAAGTAAAAGGAGCGCGATTTAATATAATCGAAACTGTAATTAAATATAGGCGAGTTGAGCGGAACGCCGAAACGAGGGCACGGTTCTTCGAGGAAGCCGGTGGACGACGCGAGCAGCAACCTGTGTATTCACAAATTTTTAACCCAGGATTGCTTCTCGATGCAAATACCCTAGCCTTCGTGAGCGGTACAAACCTCTCCGTCATCCACCAGCCATCCGTAAACAGCCCGCCAACGTGCACTAAGTAATATTAATGAAGACCTACTGTGTATAAATATGCATGATCCACTCCATCATCCGTGACACGTAATAAGACAATCCCTTTTTGAAAAATCTTCAAAACGAAGCAGTAGAAGGCACAGCACGAAACCGGAACCAATACATTGTGTTTAAATACCTATGTGGTAAATGGATCTTCTTTTTGCTTCATGTGTGTTGTCGAAGTGGTCGATGACTCGCGGTTCAAGAACTATAATTTGTAGTAAACGTGTGAAACAACAATTGCCGTTATGGACAGATCTGTTCGAGAAAAAGTGAGGACTGCAGCGATCGAGAGTTTTTTCTGAGGAGTTTCCGTTTTCATGGCCTTTAAACCACAAGGAGGAAGTAGCGTTCGACCATGTCGCCACAAACAAAAAGCAGGTGCATGAATGAAGCGAGTGGATATGCAACAACGGGCGCGCGTTTTTGGACCAAGAGGGTGAAGATGGCAGAAGAACCGAATGAAGACACTCGATTAGAAAGAGATAGATACATTAATCGCTGATTCAAAATTCCAATTTGTAAGACTTAGTTAGCTTGCGAAGCAGCCCCGTAGCTAGAAAACTTATTCAGGGGGGGCAAGTTTGTCGACAGAGGGGGCTTCATGTAAATATTTATATTTTAATAATACACTCAGATAACTACTTTATTTTTTCTGAGTTTTTATATTTGAAAGAACATTAAAATAATTGGAAACGACGATTTTTTACGCTAAATTTTCGTAAAAACCTGTCGAAGTCCAAAAAATTAGTACGGTACTTGGTTAAAATGCTGGTTAAAACAGATAATGTAGATTCACAAACAGCTGTACTGCATCCAAAAATTTGTGTAGTGACCATATAGGTAACATCCAATTTGTTTGAGTTTATTTTTTTGCATGTTTAGTACATATTTTAAAAATCCGACTTCGAAACCAAATATTTCGAAAATTTTGGTACGGAACCATGAACTCGTCATGTTTTTTTAAACTCGTCGAGATGTGTATTTCAGAATTTTTTGTCAACTTTAACAAAAGCTCAATTTTTGGAAACCCATATAAAATTTTTGACTTTTCCCAAGCATTTTCGAAAATTACCAAAAGAATTCCTTTGTTCATCTCGATTTCTTCCAAAAATCGTTTTGGATTCAATTTTTTTGAAAATTCTTACATTTTTTGCAGAATCGACGGAAGAAAAATGGCAATTTTTGAGAACCTGTATCAAATTTTTGACTTTTTTCAAGCACATTCGAAATTACCAAAAGGGATTCCTTTATTGATTTCGATCTCCAGATGTTGTTTTTGGTTGTTTTTTCGAAAATTCGTACAATTTTTCCATAATCGCCAAAAGAAATATGGTAATTTTTGAGAAATTTTGAAAATTCCAGCTCGAAACCGAGTATTTCGAAAATTTTGATCCGGAACCTTGAACCTGTCATGTTTTTTTAAGCTCGTCGAAATCAATATTTCAGAATTTTTTGTCAACTTTTACGAAGTTCAATTTTTGAAAACCCATATAAAATGTTTGGCTTTTCCCAAGCATTTTCGAAAATTACCAAAAGAGATTCCTTTGTTCATCTCGATTTCCAGAAATCGGTTTGGATTCAATTTTTTTGAAAATTCTAACTTTTTTTCCAGAATCGACGGGAGAAATATGGCAATTTTTGAGAACCTGTGTCAAATTTTTGACTTTTTTTCAAGCACGTTCGAGATTACTAAAAGGGATTCCTTTATTGATTTCGATCTCCAGATGTTGTTTTTGGTTGTTTTTTCGAAAATGCGTACAATTTTTCCACCATCGCCAAAAGAAATATGGTAATTTTTGAGAAATTTTGAAAATTCGAGCTCGAAACCGAGTATTTCGAAAATTTTGATCCGGAACCATGAACCTGTCATGTTTTTTTAAGCTCGTCCAAATCTATATTTCAGAATTTTTTGTAAACTTTTACGAAAGTTCAATTTTTGAAAACCCATATAAAATTTTTGACTTTTCCCAAGCATTTTCAAAAATTATCAAAAGAGACTCCTTTGTTCATCTCGATTTCCAAAAATCGTTTTGGACTCAATTTTTTTGAAAATTCTTACAATTTTTCCAGAATCGACGGAAGAAATATGGCAATTTTTGAGAACCTGTATCAAATTTTTGACTTTTTTTTAAGCACGTTCGAGATTACCAAAAGGGATTCCTTTATTGATTTCGATCTCCAGATGTTGTTTTTGGTTATTTTTTCGAAAATTCGTACAATTTTTCCACAATCGCCAAAAGAAATATGGTAATTTTTGAGAAATTTTGAAAATTCGAGCTCGAAACCGAGTATTTCGAAAATTTTGATCCGGAACCATGAACCTGTCATGTTTTTTTAAGCTCGTCCAAATCTATATTTCAGAATTTTTTGTCAACTTTTACGAAAGTTCAATTTTTAAAAACCCATATAAAATTTTTGACTTTTCCCAAGCATTTTCAAAAATTATCAAAAGAGACTCCTTTGTTCATCTCGATTTCCAAAAATCGTTTTGGATTCAATTTTTTTGAAAATTCTTACAATTTTTCCAGAATCGACGGAAGAAATATGGCAATTTTTGAGAACCTGTATCAAATTTTTGACTTTTTTCAAGCACGTTCGAGATTACCAAAAGGGATTCCTTTATTGATTTCGATCTCCAGATGTTGTTTTTGGTTTTATTTGGTTGAAAAGTCGTAAAATTTTTCAGCAATCGCCAAACGAAATGTAATTTTTGAACTTTGAAACCGAATGTTTCGAAAATCTTGATCTGGGACCATCTAGACCTTGTATTTTTTGATTGAGCTCGTCGAGATCAACATTTCAGATTTTTTTGTGGATTTTTAGTCAACTTCAACAAAAGCTAAATTTTTGAAAATCTATAAAATGTTTTTGACTTTTCCCAACCGTTTTCAAAAATTAGCAAAAGGGATCTCTTTATCGATTTCGATCTCCAAATGTTGTTTTTGGTTTTATTTTCTCGAAAATTTGTACAATTTTTCCAAAGCCGCCAAAAGAAATGTAATTTTTGAGAAATTTTGAAATGTCGACTTTGAAACCGAATTTTTCGAAAATCTTGGTCTGGGACCATCAAGACCTTATGTTTTTGGATTAAGCTCATCGAGATCTACATCTCGGAATTTTTTGTTGATTTTTTATTAATTTCAACAAAAGCTCAATTTTTGAAAATCCATATACATTTTTTGACTTTTCCCAAGCATCTTCGAAAGTTAGCAAAAGGGATCTCTTTATTGATTTCGATCTACAGATGTTATTTTTGGTTTTATTTTTTTGATATTTCGTCGAATTTTTCCACAATCGCATAAAGAAATAACTTTTTTTTAAGTCACTTTTGAGATTTTTTAGAAATTTTAGGTAGAAACCCAATATTTCCAAAATTTTGCTCCGGGAGCATGAACATGTTTTTCGATTAAGCTCATCGAGATCTATATTTCAGAATTTTTTGTCAACTCTAACAAAAGCTCAATTTTTGAAAACTAAAACTACATTTTGACTTTTCTTAAGCATTTCCAAAAATTACCAAAAGTCATTCTTTTATTTATTTCAATCTTCAGATGTTGTTTTTGGTTTTATTTGATCGAAAATTTGTAACATTTTTCTAGAATCGTCAAAATAGGAGTATAACTTTTGAGAAATTTTAAAAAGTCGACTTGGAAACCGAATAGCAGCAAGACCTTATGTTTTTTGACTAAACTCGTCGAGATCTACATCTCAGAATTTTTTGTAGATTTTCAGCCAATTTCAACAAAAGCTCAATTTTTGAAAATCTATAAAAAAAATTTGACTTCCCACGCATTTTCGAAAACTAGCAGAAGGGATCTTTTTATTGATTTCGATCTCCAAATGTTTTTTTTTTGGTTTTATTTAGTTTGAAATGTCGACTTTGGAACCGAATTTTTGAAAAATCTTGGTCTGGGACCATCAAGACCTTATGTTGTTTGATTAAGCTCATCGAGATCTACATCTCAGATTTTTTTGTCGATTTTTTGTCCATTTCAATAAAAGCTCAATTTTTAGAAAATCCATATAATATTTTTGACTTTTCTCAAGTACATAGTAGGCTATGGAATAAAATGTGACATGTTCATTTTTTTATACGGTCAACATCAACGGTAGTGTGATATTGCCAAATAATATACCCTGTAAGAAAATAAAGGTGGGGCGGGTGGGGCCAGTTAATATGCTTCGGCAATCGGCATTATATTGAAATTTTATTACTAATTTGAAATTTATAATGTATAAGTCTTCCAGGGGGGCAACCACAACTGCTAGGGGGGGCTCAGCCCCCTCTTGCCCCCCCGTAGCTACGGGGCTGTTGCGAAGAAGAAAGAAACGGAAATGGCCACAGCCACCTAATTTCTTTTAGTAGCAGGAAGACGAACAAATGAAGCACATTATCAATAAATCTTCGATCTCTGATTGACGTCTCTCCTTGAACCTTTCTCAGCTTTGTTTCGCAGTCGTTTTTTTTGGTAGCCTCTTTACTGTTGTAAATTAGCAAACAACAAAGCAAGTATTTTCCAGTAGCCGCGTTGAATCTAAATGGCCCGATAACATCGCCATACATATTCCATTTGGGACATTAATACCATTGAAATGTCAAGGGGGGAGTTTTATGCAGTTAACTCAAAGTAACAATTATGTTTTCATAGATGAATTTACGATGCATCTGGAGATAAGATTTCGACTCCGTAATTGCAGCTCTCTGCGTGAATAATGCGTGCTTTCTGCATTTCTTGACGAATAAATCTCCTCGTCCATCAATTAGCCACGATATATCAGAAATTTTTCAAACTCAGCGACAACATTCCAAGCGACCAGTGCCAAAAGTGCCATTTTTCCGCTTTATTTGCATTCCTGTCCCGTTAAAAAAGCGATAAATAAACATGTGGCTCTCACGCTACTAACGGTTTGACGAAAAACAAAAGTGGAGGATCCACGACTAACGGAACCGTGCTATGAGAAAATGCATGTGCACTTTCTTAATGAAATTTTGATGGGGGCTTCGGAAAAATAACTGGAAGAACGTTGACTTCGACGCTAGGACCGTTACTCATTCAATTATAAATATTAACCCACTACGCGGAGCCTAACCGTTTTTAAAAACAACCGGATCGCCAACATTACGCAAAAACACAATGCTCGCCGGGTTATCTCTAGATCTGCAAGGCTGGCGGTCATTTGAACCGCTCGATTTATAATTAGCTTTTCGAGGTGACTGAAACGCAAAATTTACGCGCCGTCTTGGCGAAAAACTTTGATAATAAAGCGTAATTACGCAATTGTTGCGCTTTAACGGCTGCGGTTTTCCATTATCATCCACACGATTTGTTCTTGAGTTTACTGTACTTTCTTCACTCGCCGTGAAACAATGAAGAGTAGATCGACCGCCTGGAATATTAATGGCGTCGTAAGCGTAAGTGCGACGGCTGTGATTAGTCACAGTCACAGTGAATTTTATAACAGGATTTTGGCTGCTTATAAAGGTGACATCACGCTCATCCATAACGTCGGTAAAAATAGACGTTAACACAACGATGATTCGAATCCATTAATTAGGTTTCTTACATAACCAATCCTGTTAACTGACACACAAAAAACTACGGACTGATTAATTCGAAGTCGCTCCTGCTATTTACACCAATTGTGGGACTGTGAAAATATGGCATCTTGAAGAGAATCTCTGTTGTTGCAAGCTATAATTATGTTAATGAAATGCGAGAATGTATAGCAGGCGTTTAAAAGTTTATCAGGCGTGCATTAACATTTCGAGGTGATAACGAATCGGCTACATCTGAAAGCTATTCTGTAGTCGTATGTAAACTAGCGACGACACAATAAAATCCCGTGTGCCTAAGTTCGTTGGTTCGAGATGATGAAATTACAGCTGTTGCGGGTACTTTTAACCGTTTCTACTTAGTCAAACAGCTATTAAATCCACAACTATTAGTTGCTAAGATAGAACTGATTTTGGTTAATCTTTTTTTTTCCTGATATATATATCTATACATATACTATTGTTTATACAAAAGGATCGTTAAACATGTTTTTAGTTTCTTGTTGGAAAAAGAAAACTTCGTATATTAAGAAAAAATGGACAAAATATAAGCCCCGCCCACCCACCCCTTCACACTTGTGATGATTTTTTTATGCATCGTCAGCCGAGGGCCGAAGCTTAGTTGCAAAATTATCGTTTTTCCACAAGAAATTACCACGTGAAATGTTTTAAAAGGGTAAAATTTCGATTTTGCAAATAAACTCCGCCCCTCGGTCTGATTACGAATGAAAAACTCACCACAACTGAGATCGAGGTGGGTGGGTGGGGCTTAATCTTTGAGTTTTTTTTATTCAAAACGTAGAGTTTTCTTTAAAGAACCCGATTAGCTAAGAACAAGCATACATTAATTTCGGCACCCGTGCCGACCAATCACAACAAAGTACATCGGCGCTAAATTTAAACTGGCCCAAATTCGAATATTATTGCTTTCATCTGTGTTATCTGAGTATTTTTTTAAATTCGCATCGATTGTTGCAGTCTTTAAGATTCTTAGCTTTTCGATTTTAGGATTTGACAGTTTCTCATTTTTTCGATTTTTCCATATTAAGACATTTTTATTTTCTGATTTTCCAATTGTTGATTTTTCGTTACCCGATTTTTTACTTTCGCTATTTTTTCAACATTTCGGTATTTCAATTTTTTTATTGTTGAATGTTACATTTTTTTCAATTTTTCAGTTTTCGATTTTTCAATTATACAGTTTTTCGATGTTTATTTTGACTTTCTTCAATGTTTGAATTTCACAATTTGTCGATTTTTCTATTTCTAGAAAATTTTGTTTTCCGTATTTTTCTATTTCTCGATTTTTAATTAATCAGTTTTTCGATTTTACAGTTTCTTTTTTCCAATTTTACAAATTTTCAGTTGTTTTTCTTTTCGTTTTTTCTATTTTTGATTTTCAATTTTGCAATTGTTCGATTTTTCTGTTTTTTAAATTTTTAGTTTTTTCATTTTTAAGGTTACAATTTTTCCTTTTCCAATTGTTGACCTCTTAATTATTCGATTTTGAGTTTCTTTATTTTTGCAGATCTTCGATTTCTCAATTTTTAAATTGTTCGGTTAAAATTATAAAACGAAAAATTGAAAAAATAAAAAATGAAAAATAAATAAGTACTTTCTTAGATTTTTTGATTTCTTAATTCAAGATTTTTATATTTTTCGGTTTTTTAATTGATAATTTTTCGATTTTTCCGCGTTTCCATTCCTCCATTTTTTTAGTTTTTCGATTTTCATCATGAAATTGTTGCATTTCTTAGTAAAATTGTAGATATTTTAATGTTCTTAATTTTTCGATTTTCTATCTGTTGAATTTTACAATTTTTCGTTTTTTGGATTTTTCAATTCCTAGATTTTTCATTTATCACTTTTTCAGGTTTCAGTGTTACAAATTTTCGATTTTACAGTTTCTGTCTTTTTCTCAGTTGCTCCATTCTTCAATTGCTTTTTTGTTACCCAATTTTCAGTTTGCCAATTTTTTCAATTTTTCGATATACCAACTTCGGTTTTTCAATTTTTGATTTTCATTTTTCCTTTCTTTAATTTTTCCATTTTTATTTTTTTTCAAATTCAAATTTACAATTTTGTAATTACTTCATTTTTAAATTTGCCGATTTTTAATTTTTCACTTTTTTCAAGTAATTATTAGGGTTTCAATTATTCAATTTTTGGCTTTTCTATTTTCCGATTTTTCACTTTCTGTATTTTTTTAATTCTTCAATTTCTCAACTTTGAAATTTTTCGGTTTTTCAGTGTTTCGTTTTTTCCATGTTACAATTTTTTAATTTTTCAATGTTTCGTTTTTACAATTTCTTAATTTTTTAGTTTTCCGGTTTTCACTTTAAAATTTTTGAAATTTGATTTTTTTTAATTTTTGATTGTTTGATTATAGTAGTTATTGTTTTTCAGGTTTCAATATTACAATTTTTCGATTTTTCAATTGTTTTTTCAATTCTCCCATTGTTCAATTTCTCAATTTTTAAATTTTTCGATATTTCAAGTTTCATTTTTCAGTTTTTAAGTTTCATTTTTTCGGTTTTTTCAAGTTTTCTTTATTTTTTCAATTCTTCGATTTCTCAATTTTTTGATTTTTAGTTCAATTCAAAATTTCGGTTTGAATAAATTTGTTCTTTTGTTGAACAATAAAAAAAAGACAAATCGACATACTAAAGAAATAAAAATCGAGAATTTGAAAAATTTCATATCGAAAAATTGCAGAACTGCTTTTTGTAAATAATAGAAAAAGACGCATCGTGTTAGGCTTTCGGGGTCGCGCTGTTACCGACGGACTAAATGAATCACGGGGTGTGCGAAGCTTGCTTTCTAAATAACACATTGTCTCTATGAAAGTTGAACCTGCCAACAACTTCACGTTTTCCTCTCTAGGTGCATAAGATGACATCATTGTTGTTACAGAGCATAGGTCAGTCGTTATAGACATTGTTGATTAGGATCGAAGGTGATAGAAAGTAAATGTTACAAGTAATCTAACATTAAGGTCGCGCTACGTGCATCGATTTTTATTTTTTGTGGTCCGGAAGACCCGATATCGCTTCGGTAATTCCCAAACGCCGCTTAATCACCCACGGTTTCTGCAGCCAGTCGCGACAAGACGCCGTCTTCTTATTGCCCATTACCTCCGCCGTGCCTTATCCATTCCATTGGATCATTTTAATTTAATATCCCAACAGTCTTCGCAGCTAATTCGCCAGCACAACTCGTTGTGGCTAGATTTCTGAAAAGATAAGAGTGCGACGTAATTAGATGTTAATAGGCGCGCCGATCAAAAACAAACAATTCCTCTAGAACTATTGCGCGTCTTCATTAAGACATTTTTGACATTTAAATTAAATCCGTTCAAGCATGGTTTAGTACCGGCGCTTAATTGCCTCCGAGATTTACAACGCTGGTTTTTGTTTATGGTCGCACATACCAGAGCGCTCCCATCCCCCATCGCACCACTTGATGTTTTTATTGCGCTAAGTAAACATCGAAGATCGAGGTATGCGCGCGCAGCGGTGCGTTAAGCCCACGGTTTTCACTTTCGGCGGCGTTCCTGGAATCCCTTAGCCACCCACGAGTCCATGAACAGTTATGAAATAAAAACGAGAGTTCGGGCGACGAATTCGGACGCGGAATTACGAAATCGCCCATAATTGAGGTGGCGTGTGGTTAAATAACGCGAGAGGGCGTTTATGTTTGGTCGTTGGACGCCCACCACGCTGCGTCCTCAAGTGGGTTGAGGGTACTGACTGCGGTACTGAGTACTGACCTATAACGGCATCCTTTCTTCGCCAATTAAACGTTAGAATATTTTTATTAATTGCGAGTGTTTAACGTTCTAAATTTGACAGTGGTCGCTGGAAATGTCAAGGTCCGGACCGGTTTAACTGTTTTAGACATGATACGGTAAAAAAGCCTGCTGCTACTGATGATGGTAAAAATTGCACTGTCGTTAAGTGTACTTACGCCGCTATCTAGTAATTGTTTTTGAAGATTGGCTTCCTGGTATCTGTTATGTAAGCCTGTCGAGTGAGTCTTTTTTTTTTTAAATAAGTTGCAATTTATAGATCGGATGGGCGTTTTTTGCACTTAATTAAGTATGCGCATCCGACGAGATTGTCTCATCGCGAAGTGGCTACATTTTCATTTAAATCGCTTCCTACTCCAATCAGAGACATTGTGTCCGCTTAACTGGATTCATACATTCAAATTGATCTAAATTTTATTAAAATATGCGCAAGTTCTCTTTTTGGCTTCCACCGAGATAAATGCTTCTATTATTCTCTTTCAACTAGAAACTTATTTATTGCTGACGCTGCTCAAATCCTCGACTAATATAGGCGTGTCTGGATTTGACGGAGAGAAATCGTTACTTAAATAGCAAAATGTGGATCTGGAGAGCCCGAGCTGAGAGGAGTCGACGAGATTGAAGCTTAATTGCCTTCTGACAACAAAGGAAATCGATTATGGTTGCTTACGACGTGCCATACTCGAGTAGGAAGCTTTGACAGGAGCAGGAATTTGAAGTTTTAGAGATTGGTTACACGTTCACGGTTTGGCACGTCGAGAAAATCGACACGAAGAGCACAATGAGGGAATTCTGAGCCGGCAGCCGAGCGGAACTCCCCGAAATGCACTAGTAGGACAACTAAAAACTCGAAAACCCTCGTCCCCCAAACGACTTTTTAACAATCCAATTCTCACAGAAATCTGTAACGAGTTCTATGTCGTTAAATGTCTTAATAATTTTCGCGTTTCCTCTCTAATTCTATCGTTAAAATCGCCGCAAAGAATCGGAGAGCTGGGCGAGAAAATTACAAACTAGACCTCGTTAGCTAGGAATTTACGACGGCACGTAAAGGGTTGCTCCAATATTGTATAAATTGCGCGAAATGGCCGGCGATAAAGCGAATTATGCCAGTGACGTATTTCCAACTAGTTCAGCGCTCATGCCTAATAAGGAGAGTCTTGGTTAACCGAAGGACATCTCTTCCTACGCTATTAGTCGTAAAGGTATAGCGCATTCGAGGAACTGATTGCGCATTCTTATGCAACTCGGTTGTGTTTTGGGTGCTGCAGCTCTTATCTTGTGCAAAAGACAGCGACAGCGCTCTTTTGGCACTAATTGTCATTAAACACAACGCGGGAGATAAAGATACTCGTTAATAAATCACCCTGTCGTCCGGCATAGGCAAAGAACTTTCCATTTCCGAGACTCACAATGGGCTCGCTTTGACATCGCTTGACATGCACACTCGCACTATCGACACACATGGTGTTAATTAAAGTTGAAAAGGCGCAAAAACTTCTCACATTAAAAGACGAAAAATTCAGGAAGTGTCGGACTTACCGTTGGAATTCTTCGGCGCGGTAATTAGGATGCGTGACGTCAAGGAACAAGCGACGAGACTTCAATTCGACGCCAAGAGGCGAACCCTAGGATTGTCGACAAGTCAAGAACAATCTCACGCCCGAAAAGCTAGAATCTCGTTTGATGCCAGATAAAAATATGTGTTATATCATCTCTGAGTTCTAGACCTTGATCTTGGCAATCCTCTGAAATCGTGATGACGTATCAGTTGCATCTTCAACTTCGACATAATGAAAGTAAAAGCTGTTTTCGATAATTTTAAGAATCCCATTTAGGATTCAAGGCAACAATTGTGATAAAGTAATGTTCAAAGCCAACAAACATTGCTATTACGACTTAAGTAGTCATAAATTTCGACCAAGTATACAATAATTAAAACACAGTAAGCAAAGATGATACAGAACAACATTCACGACACAAAATAATCACTAAATTTCGTTTTATCACCGAATTTTGACTTTTATTCGGTATAGTTGACGTAAATTTCCGTTTATTGTCTTATATACGTGGATCTTAAATTGGTTATGACGTAATTCTGTGCTTTTCAAATTCTCGACCATTAAATTTTACAACTGACATAACCATAATTTCGGTTTCAGGTGTTTGTATCATGTTACGAAACAATCATTTAAACAGCTAATTATTATAAATAAACTAATTGAGAAACATCATGGCCATTTGTCATAAACACGCATCGCAAATGTTGTTTACCTTACGTTTCGTGGACACCTTTGAATTAAGTGTTTGACTATCAAATCGTAACTTCTTCAGAGTTACTTGGTAACAACAAGAAGAACCTGATCTTAACAGTTTTACGGAGATATAAAATTATCACTCGGCGGATAACCGCTCCATTAAAAAGTAAGGTTGAAATTTATGCAGATTTGACGCTTCTTCAAAGAAGTTAAAACGTTCTTTGTGATCGAGAAATGCCAGATAATTACTCGGGGGTTCCTGATCAGTGAGCCTTGAAACTTTTTACTTAGTAGCACGACACATTTCGCAAATATCTAAACAGCAGCCGAAATGTTAACTGATATTTTAGAGAATCTGGTTTTGACTGAGCAAATAATGATCACGTTCAAGCCAAATAGCACCCTTATCTTGACCGCGTTTGATGTGTGGTTCGCACGATGCAGCCGATGACCGGTTTCGTGTCCGCCATGTGTTGAATTAATTTATTCCGACGATATAGTAATATCGGCGGTCCGCTTCCTGGTTTTTTGCGCGCGAACATATGTTCGATTACTGTGCTTGTAGGTGCCAATGTGCACTATTTTCCTTATGATTGCAATGCCCCGAGTGCGATAACGGTACCACAATCGGAATCCTTATAGGTCGTATTAAAACCCGCCGATTTATATAATTCCGATTCTATTAAAAGAGCATAATCTAAAAATAACTGTACGCGTGGTTGCGAGGGGAGGTACTCGCCAGAAATTTGCATGCGATTAGATAACTGTTCGGTCGAGAATAGCACTTATCTTGTCTCATCATTCCATATTGGAGGTGTCAGAAAAACGGCGTGCGGAATTCTCACAGGTTGATTGTTTTAGGGGATTTTTGTCCGCAATTTGAGCTTATTAGCGGCGAGGTTAAAGCTCGCTGATTACCTCTGGATTCTTGTCAACGGAAAAAGCGCGTTCCGCGCCAATTAAACCAAAATTAACAAGCGATTCGTTTCTTACATGTTCTAATTGAACGGGATGATTATAGCCGCTTCGCACCAAAAGCGGCAATTTGGGCTTTTTATAGAGGAATAAACTTGATAGTTCTCGGAGCATTTAGTTTAGCATTATCTACGCGGATGCGAGTAATAATACACCGGCGGCCATGATTTGTTGAGATCGATCGCGAAATGGCAACTGATAACGGTTATGGGTAGGCTTATCGGCCACGATTTACCCATTTTCGAAAGCACGACCCCCGGCCCTGACCACCTGTCGCGCTCGTGCCCAAAGTGATTGTGCAAATGGGGAGGCGAACGTCTAAATTGCACTTAATTTGACCGGATATAGAGTTATTGAGCGAAACCGTTTCCGTTCGTGAAGGTTTTTTTTTAAACCGTTAGATACACTCGAAGGCCGCGCAAATTTATTAGATTCACTTTTATCAGATAGTGAGACACTTATTCTTCTCGGTCGTCAGAAATAAACGCTCCGGATGATTATAATAATTATGTAAACAGTTTGACGTGTTGACCTGCAAGGACATTTCTAATAGGCGGCTAACAGTACCGTGTTTGCACAAACCATATTCGTTCATCAAAACAAACTCGAAAATCGTCATTAACGGTCATTACGGATCTTTGATTAAATGTTTGCTCGTGGGGATTTCGAGGATGTACACAATTATTCGATGCAACCTTCAGTCGGATGGGGTTATGCAAATAATTGTTGTGCAAATGGGAGCTTTCGGCCTCTGCTAATTGATCGATTCATTACAAGAATCCTTGGAGATCATTGTTTGGGTTGCAAATTTTTCGCCCACTTTCGCCGCCACGCCTATGATTTTCCATGAATGTCGCCAAATTTAAGCATCACGCATTATTACTATTACAACACTTTTATTAACTTCCTTTGTTTTTGTTTCAGACTGCCCAGTCCTTCACCGGGATTGGATATGGTATAAAAAACGAAATCTTTTTTCTGAATCTCGAGGACGGATACTTTGGCTGCCAAGTTAACGAATCGACGGACGTTCTTCAACTATTCGAACTCTCAAAACTCTGCGATGGAACGCCGAACTGTTTTTTAGGTTCCGACGAGTTGCGAGACAAACTCAAGTGTACCAGTGAGTAAAAACTTGCCCATGATAACTTACGTCGCTCGTCACTTTTGGCAGCTGATGTCAAAAATGCGCCGCTGATTGAAGGAGATTCTGTTTCTCGCGTAGCCACTTTCCTTTCGTCAGAAATGTGTTACAAGAACGATATTTTCTCGGTGTCGACTTACAAAATAGTCTCCGGTTTTCCCATTACTTGTTAACGTTTTCTTATTTGTCAGACGCAGCTTCCAGCGTGGCTAAACATGGACAAAACGGGCGTTATCTGAAGAATATCAATAAGAAACACTTTAAGTACTACTGGATTTCCTAGTTCTCAATTACTCGACCACCGTCGTCGACTTGTCTTTTATTTACAAACAGAGGCTGTTGCGAGAGTTTTTGCGGCGACTGTCGATGGCGATTTAAGCTTATTGGTTTTATTACGGACTCTGCTCAGGTTTAGCAGCACGCTTTTTGTCCTTTTTTTCGTTGTAATATTTAAAACTCTCACTTTTCCATTTTATTGGAGCGACGTTTTTCGTCGGGTGAATCTTCTACGGTCGCGTTTCCTGGCGGTATTGGCACCTTCACAGCGTGAAAGGTGTTAAACGGGGACTTCACCTGAGGCTATTGTGATTCTGGAAAAGTGTTTATTTTTTCCCGCTATAATAGGACTAATTATTTATGCTATTACACGCGCGGTGTAAGCATTATTAACTTGTCTTGTTACATCCTTCATCTTAAGATTGTAATTTATTCAAGTAAAATTATAGTGTTAAATACAGTTATTTTCCAGCGTGAGTTTTTTGGTTTTGTTGAGATAATCTGCTTAGTTTGAGTTGGCAATTAATTGTTGTCGGAATGCACGCAGATAGAGGAAGAAAGGGCGATCAAACAAATAGTTCGAATGTGAGCATAAAACGATCTCCACATTCCTCGCGTTCATACTAGATGCCCAAAGCCTCTGAACTGTAAAATGAGTGACCTTGCAAGTATCTATTATACATAGAACATAGATTATCAGTGCACAATGCTTCTGTCCGGACACACCTCCGCTGCTTCTTTTTAATACCATTCCTGGTACCATTGTCGTACCATCGACTTCCTTGTGCGTTATAAATAGCGAACTCGCTTTTAATTGCACACATTATAGTTTTCGCAGCACTCGTTACTTAACAATAATTGTCAAGTAGTTACGCGTGCGACTCGTTATTAACTTGTCTTGTTACATCTCCACCGTAATTCTTTCAAATAAAATGTCAAATGCCCATTTTTCCTACCATAATTCCAACCGGTCATGAATCTCGTTATGATTCATTTAATAATTAACTCCACTAGGTAAATAGAGCCACAAACAGGTTTGAAAGAGTTAATTGTACCTTACAAAACAACCACCAGTCTGTTGCAAGAGTGTAACCAATTTGCATGAATTACCCGTTTCGCGCAAACTGCGCCATGACGAATCGCTAAATTAAAAACTTTCGCGAACAACCCAAGGAAGAACACAAATCTCGGTTAATTTTCCAAGCGACAATGCGGCCATAAATCGGCGCTGAAACGTCAAGGACAGACGCATTTTTCCCTGAAACAAAAGCAATAAATTGCAGGAGCAGAAAGCGAAAGCCTCTCGAACATCCCGAGATATATTCCGTCCGAACAAAAGCTCCACCATTTAAATGCCAATGAATGATTCATGTGCACGAAGACGCAACTATGTCCACCGCGAGATTGCCGGAGTAGATTCTGTTCTATCTGTGCAAAAACAAGATTGCCTTCCACCGTGTCGCACGTAGGCCGCATTTTTCGGTTTCCTATACCCGATAACCGTAGTAGATCAAAACTGTGGGCGCCACCAAGGATAAACTAGTTAACTATCCCCGGTGGAATTGAAACGGGCGTGCGGTCCAGAGGGCAGCACGAACGCTCTTGAACTTGCAACAAAGACGTTTTATTTGTTATAACGGATCAATTAGCCGCGGAATGGAGGAAACGCGTTTTTTCGGCCTGCACGCATTCGCGGCTTCCTCGTGACCGAGCTAACGAACGCAGATCGAAGGCGGGTGTCGAATTCTCGACACTTATCTCATTAACCATCTCGCCTGTTTACATTACGGCGAATCGCGGCTACAACGAGAATATTCACGTTCCTGGATCGTGAGCCATTCGAGGGATTTTTCTAATTTAATGTATCTTTCGATCCGACCTAGAGGGTTCTTTGTTTTCTTATTTTTAAGCCTCGTGCCTTTTAACCTACAGCTATCCGAACAACGCCATTTACTCAAGTTATAAATTGGCTTGTCGAGGTACGGGCATTCGGTTGATCGAGGTACTTTATCAGCAGGCGGATCGTACCGCGGTTTGATAACGTCGCTCATTGTGGATGCTTGCAGATGACTGTCATAAGGAAGACGGATCCTTGTGCCAAAACGGCGTCTGCCTGGACGGCCAGTGCCATTGCAACGACGGTTACGGAGGCTGCAACTGCGAAGTACCAGGTAAGACAAGTAGTACCATCATTATCCCATTTCCTGGCGAAAAAGCTAACAATGCGTAACGCAAATTTGGCAGCGAGAGACCACTTTTTTCCTTCACATGATTAATACATTGTTCCACAGTACTCGCTCACGTGGCTTAGAAGAAACAACAGTTAGATGTAGATGATGTAAGCACTATAAAAATTTTATAACTTTGTTACGGTAGTTGCAGACAAACAAAATTAAACACAATTTAGAAAACCCGCTAGAATTCTCAAAAAAAAAAAAAAAATGCGACAGTAAAAAAGATTTACGACTCCGCTGCCAACGACAAATTACCCCGACGCCTCTAAAGAACCCGATTTACGCTCCAAGTCCCAACAATGGGCAATTACCGACTATTATCGTGCCACCTTTTCCAGACGAAAACGAGTGCAAGTACCGTCCCTGCGACGTCTTCGCCCACTGTACCAACACCCTGGGCAGCTTCTCCTGCACTTGCTTTCCGGGCTACCACGGCGACGGCTTCCGCTGCGAAGGTAAGTCATTACCATTCCATCTCCGCGCCGTTCATAAATCATCATCAAATGATTCCCTTTCGCCCAGCGGCGGCCCGTTTTACTGTTACATCCAGCGCTCGTGAAATGAAAACCAGCGAGCGAATTTTATGAAGGCATATAACATGGCATATAATCTTCAATATCGCAGTCACGACCTTCCTCACGGCCGCTCGCTACGTAGTTAGCGCCCAGGAATGCTTCGCTTTCAGTGACTGTTCGCTGAACCCGACTGCTGGCTGCTACCCCTATTGGGATATCTGGGATCTGGCAGATGAATAGGGGCTCGGCGGCAACCAAACCGTAAAAGTCCATTCCAAACGTATTCAAATGATGCGAGAGCCGATAGACACTGATTCAACATCCGTTGGTCGTTGAACTTTGCCAAAACACATCCGCGGACCGATATGGATGGTACAGGCGAGCGGTCATAAATCGTACGTGTAACGGGGTTT
Organism: Zophobas morio; assembly: GCF_036711695.1. Lineage (NCBI taxonomy): Eukaryota > Metazoa > Arthropoda > Insecta > Coleoptera > Tenebrionidae > Zophobas > Zophobas morio. Next base: position 15,771,209 of record NW_026972131.1, read on the forward strand.
TACCTAATTCGAAGGATTTCTCTTGGGTTTGGCCGAGTACCGCTTTTCGAGGGTCCTAGTACGTGTCGGAACTAGAAAGTCCTTCAGGTTCCAAGGTGACCTAGTGTCGCGGTCCTCTGGGACTATTCGTACTCCGTGAAGCATCCCTACGAGACCGGGTCTCGTCATAATCCACTAATTCGTATTGATCTATTTAGATATCGTCACAATACAGTCGGCCACATTCACATATCATGTGAGTAACGGGGTTTTGTCTAATTCTCAGGCCATTTCTTGAACTTTCCGACGGGCTCAAACACCAGAACCGTTAACCCGAAGCTTTTCAGGCAAAGAAATGTGACTTTTCTTAATCCTTGTGCGATTTTTAGATGACTGGAATCAGAAAGAATTACACTCGGTGAAACGCTCGGTTAAGCATCCTTCTGAGTTTGAAATCGTTCCGATCTGCCATAAATCATGCGCGTAACGGGGTTTTACCTATTTCGATGATTTTTTCGTCAAATTAGCGAAGTGTGGTTTTCTCAGGCTTGGTTAGTTGCTGGAACCAGAAGTATGGTCAGGTTTCAAGGTTAAAAGGTCCTCAGTGGTCAAATATCGCGTTTATCCCCTGTTCCAAGCCTTTTGGAAAATCACAGTTTTTACCATTGAAAGGGATCATAAATATTGATCTATTCCAGTCGGATTGTGTGCCTCTGGGCACCATATAATCGGACACATTCACAAATCGCGTGATTAATAGATATTTGTCTAATACCATGGAAGAAATTTTTAAATTCGGAACGGGATCTAAGATAACGTTACTGGTCAACGAAAATCGCACATCTGTTAGTTTCTTTAGAAGTTTTGGCGGTATTGCCATCATCTACAACCAAGGTCCTAGTGTTTAATCTCCGGGAAAGCATCCCCGCGAGATCAGGCGTCCTCTGAATCCAGTTTTTCGTTTTTTTTACGAAATGAGTCGACGCCATGGAAAGACCTAAAGGGCTCGAACTTTTTCTACAAAGTCGTAATCATCCACTTAGATATGATCACTATACAGTGGGTCATGTTAAGAAATCGCGTGACTAACGGATTTTTGTCTAATTCTCAGGCTATTTCTTGGACTTCCGGACGTTCCTAAGACCAAGACCGTTAACCGGCGCTTTTCGAGCCACGAAATGCGGTTCTTCCTGGTCCCGAGTTAATTTTCGTCCGAAGCGAGACGGTCACTTTAACATCCTCCCGAGTCCGGAATCGTGCCGGTTTGAATCGTCGGTTCGTTTATCGCTACTCAGGTAGCCGACTGCAGATGAATGAAGCAAGTGCGAATTACCGACTGGTATTACTAGACGCATTGTTGAAGATGGTCCAGCCTTGATCGTGGAGCTATTGATGATTATTTAATTGCGCGTGAGGGATAGGCAATTACAAAACAGTTACAGAGGTGTTAGATAATTGGTGTAAATTAATAGAATACCTTGTGCAGTTAATGAACACCTAGGTGGCGGGAGACCTTGTTTTCTTTGCTCGGTTGACATTTAGTGAGGAGGTTTACTGTCAGAAGAACAATAGAGCCGACGCCTTGTCCACCGAATCTCGTGCGTGTGTAAGAAAACGGCTAAAAAACCTTGATCTCATTAGCTGCTCTAGCAGCGCTCCGTAATTCAAAAAAGCGGCACGAAACGTCTTAATCCAACAAAAGTAAAATTACGACTCGTTCTTTCACGGAATGCGGTAGTGTTTTTACGGGGTTTCGTTAATATAGCGACCGGGATATGTTATAGCATGCTTAGAAGCCACAAATTACATCCCTGCGAGTGACTTCGAAAAAGTCGTAAACCATTTTATTAGCCGTAACGGGAAAAATATAACGATTTTTGAAATTATTGTTATTAATGAGTGAAGGTACCGTCCGGCAAAAATGCCGCGGTCTTACGGTACGAACAGTTACATCTCGTTTGATTGTATCATTAAAATGAGCGTATGTAGCGCACTCGATTACGCTAACTGTACTGGCACACGTGAAAAATACGTAACTACTGTTTTGTTGTGGAGGCGAAACGAAACCCGAGATTAACCTCCGACTCGACGTCGGGTTATTAATCAAATTTTGGCCAAGGCTCCGCTGGAACGTATGATTATGTTATCATTAGCGCGATTTAATTAGCCGACGATGACACATTAGCATTGTTGCTCAGTAAGGTAGTTAAATCCGCACGTGGTTTGGATGCTCGTAGCTGTTCCAGGCGCCATCATCGTCGCTTTCCTTCGCTAATGAAAAATATCGCGTCAACTACTGCCGTTGAGTTAGTTCGTTGATCTCGAGCGGACGTTGCTCTTGACGTGGAGCATTATGAGATGGCCAATCGTGCTAAAGATTCATTCGGAACGTTTCGCGATGACCCCGTTAGATACTTTTGCTTTTTGCCAAAAATCTTTAATTACGCACAAATGAGAAGAATTTCGCCATTAAGCTAACGGAGCTTGCCAATACGACCACTACGATTATCGACGCTTGCCAAATCCACAAGCAATTCGACGCAAATCTAATTACAGCTAACACGATTAATCATCCGGAGGGTCAAACATTTCGATCTTTGATTCCTGCCCAGATTGCGTTTTTTCTTGTTGTTGATTGACGCATCGCCTACAATTACCGCATCGAATCGAGAGCAAGATCAATCCCGACGACGAGATTGCCATCATGTGGATTTAAATCGCATTGTGTAACTGGTTCACCGTTAGCATCTCCATTAATGGTCGAAGATTTATTTTCATTTGTTGCACACAACCGCGTAATTATTGTCATTTCGCGAGCGCTTAACAGGGCCGTTGCGAAATCCGTTCACTTCGCCATAAATCTTGCACTTCCCCCGTCGAATTCGCAATCAATTGACGCCGATCGATGTGTTTTAGACATCAACGAATGCGAGGATCCCGCAATCTCCGCCAGGTGCGTGGAAAACGCCTGGTGTTGCAACCTGCCGGCCCATTTCCTCTGCAAGTGCAACGCTGGATTCGAGGGAGATGGGGAAGTTCAATGTCTCGGTAAGTCCCGCTCCGAAAGTCCCATAGCCGTGACGTATCAAACAATGAATAACTCCATTAGCGAAATCCAACGCCACTCACTGACACAGATTCGAAACAGCTTGCTAAAACAATCCCACGTAACAGATATCGACGAATGCGCCCGACCGGACGCTTGTGGAAGGAACGCCCTCTGTCACAACACTCCCGGGAACTACAGCTGCTCCTGTCCGGAGGGCTTCGCCGGCAACCCCTACGACGGATGCGTGGACCAAGACGAATGTGAAAGCCCCGACGCTTGCGCTCCGGGGGCCGTGTGCACGAACGTGCTGGGCGGCCGCCAGTGCCACTGCCCCCCGGGCTTCGAAGGAGACCCGTACACCACCGGATGCGGCGACATGGACGAGTGCTCGAGGTCCAACCCCTGCGGGAGGGACGCCCTGTGCTCGAATCTCGAGGGTAGCTACAGATGCGCTTGCCCGCCGGGGTACATCGGAGACCCGTTGACGGCCTGCTCAGGTATGCGTTTGCGCAGTCTGGGGACTAGCCTGTACATAAGTGTAAATATCATGTGTCGTCGAGAAACAGACACGTGAAGACTGATTTTCTTGTACAAAATCATCACTTAACCGGACTTTTACCAGTAGTCGTAGTAGAAGGTATTTGCGGCAAGTGTTAAGAAAATCAGTTTTGGGGGACACCAAGGAGTTAGTTGACCGGGGGCACTTTAATAACAATGAGATAACACTCACGATTTGCTGCAACTGCCTTGAATGCGGTGTCCGTTTATAATAAACTATTAATCGAGTAAAAGTCCTCTTACTAAATCGGATTTTAATTGAGAGTAACAAGAATTAAATTACTAAGAAAATCTCTCTTCCGAGCTAACAAGTTAACGATCTGCTAACGCTTTAACATCGCTAGATATTAACGAGTGCAGTTCGAGCCCTTGTGCCGCAACTGCACAGTGCGTCAACACTAACGGAAGCTACGCCTGTTTGTGTCCGGAAGGGTACACAGGATCGGCGAATGAAGAATGCGTGGATATCAATGAGTGTGGAAGGTCCGGAGCTTGTGGAATAAACGCTAAATGCATTAACGTCCCGGGTTCATTCAAGTGCATATGCCCGCAGGGTTTTACGGGACAGGGACAACAATATTGTGAAAGTTAGTCGAATCAGTTTTACATTCTAGCTTCGCCTTCGCTATGCTCTCTAACACTTCTAGTTCGTTTCGTTTCGAATGCTTGAACGTCGTAGATCTAAGATCGAATCATTTTATACCTAGACCTGTACTCGTATTTCTAGTATTAATTGTTTATTTATTTATTTTTTCCCGTAACAACTAGTATTTTTATCGACTGCAAGCCTAACTGTACTGTATACAATGTTTTTGTACATGTGTTTCACCTTGTTGTTAATCCCAGTTTCAATTTCAGATCTGATCTCTTGTATATTGTATTGTCTTGTCTTTACCTGTTCTGTTTCTTTCAGTCTATCCTCTGTAGGTTATCTCCTAAACTTTTAAAGAATATGTCGCAATGTTTTAAACTTATCCTCAGATATAAACGAGTGCGAAACGAACCCATGCGGAGAAAACGCTATCTGTAAAGACACTCTAGGCAGCTATACTTGTTCCTGCAAGGAAGACTACACCGGCGATCCTTTCAAAGGATGCGTCGATCTCGACGAGTGCCAAGCGCTCGAAAGGCCTTGCGGTGCGCACGCCCTCTGCGAGAACGCAGTACCGGGCTACAACTGCGTGTGCCCTCAGGGCTACCAAGGTAGACCTTCACCGAAAGTAGCATGCGAACAAGTACGTCCCTTATCCCTCCGCCCGACCCCCACTAACCCGTCTAATTCCAGATCGACGTAAACATACTCTGCAAATCGAACTTTGACTGCACGAACAACGCAGAATGTGTAGACTCTCAATGCTTCTGTCAAAAAGGCTTTGTTGCCAAGGGCGCGGTTTGCGTCGACATAGACGAATGCCACGCTCAACCGTGCGGACCCTTTGCGGTCTGTACCAACACGATGGGCAGTTTTCACTGCGACTGCGAAAACGGCTTTGTGGGTACCCCACCCATGGTGCAATGCAAAGCGCCGTGCCATGACGTGAAATGTGGGGACCACGCCTATTGCAAGCCCGACGGGCATGAAGCCTACTGTATTTGCGAAGACGGATGGACTTTCAACCCCATGGATATCGCAGCGGGATGCATAGATATAAACGAATGCGACAAAGTTAATGGCCCGAGCGGACGATGTGGTGTTGACGCGTTGTGTACGAACCTCCCGGGTACCTTCGCTTGTCACTGTCCTCCGGGATTCACTGGTAACCCGTCACACCAATGTCAAGATATAGACGAATGTTCGCAACCGAACTCGTGCGGAATCGGGGCTATTTGTGAAAACTCCCCGGGTACCTTCACTTGTAAGTGTCCCGAAGGTACCGTGCCTAATCCGGACCCGCGAACCAAATGCAACGAAATCGTCACATGTAAACTCGACTCCGACTGTCCTGGGAATGCAGTTTGTGACCATAAGAAACGGTGTTTGTGTCCAGAACCCAACATTGGTAACGATTGTAGACGTACGTATTTTAATCATTTAGTCCGATTTGTTTAACGACGATTTTTCTAGATCCATGCGAGACCACAGTTTGCGGCCCCAACGAACAATGCATGCTCATAAATCAAGAAGCTAAATGTATATGTAGAGAAGGTTACACAGGAACCAACCTCGGTTGTGTGGATATTGACGAATGCGCCGGCAATCCTTGTCAGTTGGGAGCTATCTGTAAAAACGAACCCGGGGGTTTTTCGTGTCAGTGTCCCGGAGGCACTACCGGGGACCCTTATCGTACCGGCTGCGCCAAATCCGAAGTGCCTTTTAGTTGTTCGGACGCTAAACCGTGTCCTCCAGGGGAGCAATGCATCGCTGACGAGTTCGTAGGAGATAGCGTCTGCATTTGCGTCCAAGGGTACTTGAGGGACCACATTAGCGGCAAGTGTCGCGACGTCGACGAATGTACCGAATTCCGAGATAAACCCGCTTGTGGAGTAAACGCGGTCTGCAAAAACTTACCCGGAAGCTATGACTGTCAGTGCCCACCTGGCTTCAACGGAAATCCTTTTCTGGAATGTCTCGAGTGTAACAGTCCCGATTGTCGCTGCCAGCCACCGTATAAACTCGCTGATGGTAACTGCGTTCTGGCGAGTTGCGACGACGACGGCTCTTGTCCTAACGGAGCCGAATGTATTACTATTACCGGAGGGGTTAGTTACTGTGCATGCCCTAAGGGCTTCAAAACCACCCAAGATGGATCTTGCGTCGACATTAACGAGTGCGTGGAAGGAAAACAAGTCTGTGGCTACGGTGCCGAATGTCTTAACTCGATAGGGTCGTACGAATGTCACTGTCCGAGGGGCTACAGCGGTGAGCCCTACAACGGACTCTGCGCACCAGCACAAAAACGTTGCATACATGACAAGGAATGTTCAGCTAACGAAAGATGCGTGCAACCTGGGGAGTGCGTCTGTCCTCCACCATTTTTCACCGATGTTTCCGACAACAACAAATGTAAGAGTCCTTGCGAGAGGTTTCCTTGCGGAATCAACGCGAAATGTACCCCCAGTGACCCACCTAAGTGTTTGTGCGAGTCAGGCTACAAGGGAGACCCGCTTCAAGGTTGCGTAGACGTTGACGAATGTACAGACACACCTTGTGCCTATGCAGCCCAGTGTCTTAACCTGAAAGGTAGTTACAAGTGTATATGTCCAAGAGGCATGACCGGAGATCCGTATAAAGGTGGATGTATTCTCGATATCGAAAAAGGCAAGAGCGAGTGTCAGAGTAACGAACATTGCGCCAACACGCTTGTCTGTGTGGAAGGAACTTGCGTCAGTCCGTGTAGAACCCTGGTCTGTGGTCCTAACGCGTATTGTGAACCCGAAAATCATGCTGCTTGGTGCAGATGTAGCGTAGGTTACGCGGAAAACGAGAAAGGAGAATGCGTTTCAAGTAAGTGGATCGCTAATTTTACGTTTTCATTTTACTAAAGGTACTTGTTTTAGTTTGCGAAGGTGCTATTTGTGCACCCGGAGCTCAGTGTATACCGACAAACTCCGGCCCGACGTGTAAATGTCTGGAAGGTTTCATGGGAAATCCGTTCCCGGGTGGCAAGTGCACGACCGACGTTTGTTCCGTGACGCATCCTTGTGAAGAACCCTACGTGTGTATAGGCGGAAGATGCAAAGAGAGATGTGAGGGTGTAGTATGTGGAGTGGGGGCACACTGCGACAAAAACACGAACCAATGTGTCTGCAATTCTTACTTTATTGGAACGCCGGAACTCATCTGCATGCCTCGTAAGTACCTCGGGTCTTACATTTTCAAGTTTAACTTTACGGTTTTTGTAGCTATCATGAGCCCTGTTTGTCTACCAACTTGCGGTCACCACGCCCACTGCGAATACGGACTCAACGGCAATACGTGCGTTTGCAACTCTGGCACTAGCGGCAACCCGTACGAAGAATGCTTGCAAGTCGAACGTAAAACGTGCGATTCAGCGACCTGTGGACAAAACGCCGAATGCAAACAAACCTATAACGACATCCAGTGTATTTGTCTTTCTGGTTTCACCGGAAATCCCTTCATTGGTTGTCACGATGTAGACGAATGCAGCAGCGATGGTGTTTGTGGACAAAGCGCTGTTTGTATCAACACCATCGGAAGCTACGACTGTCGGTGCAAGGAAGGTTACGCCGGAAATCCCTTCATTATGTGTTCGCAAGTACAAGGAGGCATCTGCAGAGACAGCAAAAATTGTAATTGTAACGACCGGGTTTTCTGTCCCTCGGGCTTCAGTTGTGACAGAGGCAGATGTAAGAACTTGTGCGAGAAAGTTAAGTGTGGACCTAAAGCTACCTGTCACGACGGTCAGTGTCTTTGTCCGCCCGGTTACATCGGTAATCCTAATGATTTGCGAAAGGGTTGTACCACTGAGGGTCACTGTCACAGTGACAACGATTGCCACAACGCCGAAATCTGCTTCCAGTTAGGAAAAGGAGTACGCAAGTGTTTGGATGCGTGCAGTAAGATTCAGTGTGGTCCCAATGCACTTTGCGTGTCTGATAACCACAGGTCGTCGTGTATATGCGCACCAGGTTATCGCGGCGATCCCAGCGACTTGAACATCGGGTGTCAACCTGAAGAACGCGTTTACAAGAAGGAGTGCGAACACGATGCGGATTGTCGCCCGGGTACCATTTGCTCTGTCAATGTCGACGGAGTCCAGAAATGTATAAGTCCATGTGAAACCGTAGCCTGCGGGCTTAACGAAGTGTGTAAGATAGACGCCGCTGGTCACCCGACTTGTGCCTGCAGAGACGACTACGTCTGGAACCCCGTGTCATCATCGTGCGAGAAACCCTCAGTACCCGACTGTACCACCGACCAAGACTGTCAACCCGTAGCAGCCTGTCAACCCGACGCTCTAGGAATTTTGAAATGTGTACCAGTGTGTTCGCATTTCACGTGCCCGAGTAACGCGGCTTGTGTGGCAGAATCACACAAAGGACAGTGCCAGTGCTTGTCTGGATACACCGGAAACCCGAAAGACCGCAACGGGTGCAAACTGATAGTCCAGAGTCAGTGTACAACAGACGCCCAGTGCTCCGAACACGAAACCTGCAAGAAACAAGGTGAAACTCTGATGTGCAAACCGGCTTGTGATTTCGTTTCTTGTGGCCCTAATGCAGTCTGCGTCACTAATAACCACGTAGCGCAATGTCAGTGTCCTCCAGGATCCTTCGTGGGTGACCCCACGGATCCAAACGCCGGGTGCAAATCAGTCCCGTGTGTGTACAACATCGACTGTCCACCATCACAGTTGTGTAACCGTATGACGCATACTTGCTACGACGTCTGTGACGAAGAGTCCTGCGGAACTAACGCAGTATGCATTGCGGAGAACCACAAAGCTATCTGCCAGTGTCCGCCGGGGTACAGCCCGGACCCCCTGCCAGAGGTCGAATGTGTCCCTGTGGAAGTTTGTAACCCGAACCCGTGTCACGGCTCTGCCATCTGCGAGGCTACCGGTTTTGGACACACTTGCAAATGTCCCCCGAATACAATAGGAGATCCTTTCACTTCAGGGTGTAGACCCGAAGGAGACTGTCCTAATGGAAATAAAGACTGTCCGGAAAAATCAGTATGTCAAGCAGGACGTTGCATAAATCCTTGCGATCAGTATCACTGCGGTCCTAACGCGATATGTACCGTTGAAAACCGAAAACCGGTATGCATCTGCCCTGCTAAATTCAGTCCTGGCGCACACGGTATTCAAGACGGTTGCGTCAGAATTGCTACGTCCTGTAGCTCAGATATCGACTGTGGACACGAGGTGTGCTTCAGTGGCCAGTGCCGAACCGTGTGCAGGAACCACGATGACTGTTCTTCCGGTGAACGTTGCCTAGAGAAAATGTGCATGATTCCGTGTGCAAGTCACAGCCAGTGTAGACAAGACCAAGCTTGCATTTCCGGGATGTGTATAATCGGATGTCGCAGCAACAAAAACTGCCCCTCGGACCAAGCTTGTGTCAACAACAAGTGTCAAGATCCGTGCAAACTAGAGGGCACGTGTGGTCCCAACGCAATTTGTTCCTGTGACAAGCACAAAACGATTTGTACGTGTCCCGAGAATTTCGAGGGTAACCCGACACCCGAAGAAGGCTGCATTCGCATACCACTCACCTGTCAAACTCAAAAGAATTGTCCAGCTGACCACACTTGCTTCAAGAACCAGTGTTCTTTGCAATGCCAAGATAACACCGCTTGTGCTGTAGGCGAAAGGTGCGCTAGCAACGTCTGCGCCAAGGTTTGCTACAGCGACAGCAACTGCTTACCGGGTGAAGTTTGCCTGAAAGGACTATGTCAACCAGGGTGCGCGGTAGACGCGGACTGTAGAACATCGCAGGTTTGTCTCCAAGGACAATGTAAATGCGCACTTGGTTTCATCGGAACGCCGCAAGGCTGCGAAGACATAAACGAGTGCGAAGATAATCCATGCCATAGAACAGCAGTTTGCCATAACCAGAGGGGGTCTTACAAATGTGTTTGTCCCGAGGGAACAGTGGGAGACCCTTTTATCGAACCCGGCTGTCTTTTGCCTAACCAGTGTGCACGTAGTGCCGACTGCGCGGATAACCTGGTTTGTAAAACTGGAAAGTGCCAGGATCCGTGCGAAGAAGTGAGATGCGGACCTAACGCAGTGTGTAACGTCTTCAACCACAAGTTGGCTTGCTCGTGTCCGGCTAACCATCTGGGAGATCCGTTCGACGCCAAGCTTGGTTGTTTCAAAGTGGAATGTCTCGAGGATGGAGACTGTGCGCACGATAGGGTGTGCGACAAAGAGATCAACAAATGTCTAAGTAAGTTGATAGGTTTTGTTTGTTGTTTAGTGTGTTAACGTTTTAACGATGTTTTATAGATCCCTGCGATATAATTAGTTGCGGAAAAGGTACCTGCATCGTCGAGGAACATCAAGCTTATTGCAGTTGCTTCGAAGGGTACACCCTCATAAGAGACAAATGTGTGGATATCGATGAATGTCGAACTTCAAACCCGTGCCACAAATCAGCAATGTAAGTCAACTAAAACCCACAAAATTTTTGTTTAAGTACATAATCGTTGTAATTGCAGTTGTTCGAACAACGACGGAGGCTTTACTTGCGTTTGCGGCGAGGGTCTAGTAGGAGATCCTACGGTTGGCGGTTGCCGTAAACCCGGCGACTGCTTCACCGACACCGACTGTCCTTCCTCCGCCACTTGTGTAGACAACTTCTGCAAAAACCCATGCGAAAATCCCTCTGCGTGCGGACAAAACGCCGAATGTATCCCTATAAACCACGAAGCTACGTGCAAATGTCCACCAAAGACGCGCCAAGACGGTCAACTCAACTGTATCGCTTTGGAATGCGTCGACAATAACGACTGTTCTCAAGACAAGACCTGTATCGACTCCTCGTGCGTCAACCCTTGCACTTTGGCAAACGCCTGCGGACAGAAAGCCGACTGTCGTCCTTCCAACCACGTGGGTGTTTGTTCCTGTCAAGCAGGAACCACCGGAGACCCACACCTGGGTTGTGTTTCAGTCCAGTACTGCGCCGTTGAAAACCAGTGTCCTTCGGGATCTCAGTGTTACAACGGAATTTGTACTTCCGTGTGTACGTCGTCACGAGAATGCATCTCCGATCAGTTGTGCATCCAAGGAATCTGTCAACCCACGTGTAAATCGAACTCTTCTTGTCCCGACTTCCAGTTCTGCCAAAATAACATTTGTACCCAGGAGTTCAAGTGTCGGTCCAGCGATGATTGTTCGTTTAACGAGAAATGCTTAGCGAATACTGTGGGGCAAAACGAATGTATCGATGTATGCGAAGGGGTTCTGTGTGGACGAAACGCGGAATGCGTGTCGCAGAACCACGAACCTTCGTGTATTTGCAAGATCGGGTACAAGGGTAACCCGAATGATGATAAGTTGGGTTGTCAACGAGTCGAGTGTGAGAGCAACGAACAATGTTCCAATGACAAGCTTTGCGATCACTACATGTGCAAGATCGCGTGTTTGGTTAACAATCCGTGCGGACGGAACGCTCTTTGTTCAGCCGAAAGTCACAAGCAAGTTTGCTATTGTCAACCTGGGTACACCGGAGATCCGTATGGTGGGTGTCGATTGATCGACTTCTGTGCTGACGCTCCGTGTGGCCCTAAAGCCAGGTGCCATAATTCTAGAGGGTCGTTCAAATGCCAGTGTCCGCAAGGCTTGGTCGGAGACCCGTACAACGAAGGGTGTAGAACTCCGGTTGAGTGTAACACAGACAAAGATTGCCCGAATGTCGCTAAATGTGACAAAACTAACGGATTACACAAGTGTAGAGATGTGTGCGAGAGCACGGTGTGTGGACCTAACGCAGAATGCATAGCGGTTGACCATGCGGGTCACTGCAGTTGCAGGAACGGCTACCAAGGCAATCCGAACGATCTCACTTTAGGGTGTACGCCTAAACCGGTTTCGTGCCGACATACTTCTGACTGCCCCGCCAACACCTACTGTTACGGCGACACTTGTAGACGTAAGATTCGTCGTGTTTTAGTAGCTTTCGTTTTGTAATTGTTGTTATTTTAGCACCCTGTCAAACCAGCGACGAATGTATCCCCACGGAACAATGCCTCCAAGGTCAGTGTCTGGACCCGTGCGATTTACGCTCCGCTTGTGGAATGAACGCGGAATGCAGAGTCAACAATCACGTGAAGCAATGTACGTGTCCACCGGGCTTTACCGGCAATCAGGAAGTCGAGTGTTTCAGACGTAAGTAGAATTACTTTTTTTTGTAGAGAGTTCACGTGCGTTTTCTTGCAGTGCCGATTTCGTGCTCCGTCGACAGCAACTGCGTCTCCGGTTTCGTCTGCAAAGATAATTTGTGCCATCCGCAATGTGCCGCCGATAATGACTGCGCCTTCAACGAGAAATGTCTCAAAGGCAACTGTATTTTAACTTGCCGGGTTGACAACGATTGTTTCCTGGGTCACATCTGCCTCCACAACATGTGTATTTTCGGGTGCCATCACGACGACGACTGCACCGGCAGCGAGTCCTGCAGAAGCAACAATTGCGTAGACCCTTGTGCCGAAAACCCCTGCGGACCCAACGCTCAATGTACCGTTTCTAATCACAGAGCTACTTGTTCTTGTGGTACCAGCTTCGTGGCAAACCCCACACCTAAAATCGGTTGCGTCAGAGCACCGCCACAACAGTGTACTCAAAACAGAGATTGTAACCCGGGCACTACTTGCATTGACCAGTCTTGTCGAACCCTGTGCTCTTCCGACGCCGGATGCTTCAACAACGAAAGATGCGACGTTGGCACCGGAGTGTGTAAACCTATTTGTAGACGCGACGATGATTGTAAGAATGGAGAAATTTGTGAAGGACTTGCGTGCACCGTGGGCTGCAGAAGCGACTCTGGGTGTTCGTCGGAGAAGAAATGCCTGGCTAACCAATGCGTTGACGTGTGTGCTTCACCCACAGCTTGCGGAACCAACGCCGAGTGTGCTGTGGTCAATCACAACAAGCTGTGTTCTTGTCCGCAACCTCTGGTGGGTAACCCGCTGGAGTACTGCAGATACCCGGTGCAGCCGTGTGCTGCTGACGGAGAGTGCGTCAGCGGACACGTTTGCTACCAAGCCTTGTGCCAACAAATGTGTAGATCGTAAGTTAAGTTAGGTTTGTCGAGATGTGGTCTAACTTGATCTTCCAGGGATCACAACTGTCTGTCGGACGAGAAGTGCATTAGAGGGGTGTGTCGAACGGTTTGTAATTCCGATGACTTCTGTAGCGTCAATCAGATATGTAAGAGCCGCTTGTGTGAAGTAGGGTGTAGAAGCGACTCTTCGTGTCCACCGAATCACGCTTGTATAAACAACAAGTGTCAGAGTAAGTATTATTTTTCGAGAAATTAGTTCGTCTGACTCTTTTGTTTGTAGATCCTTGCGATCATAACAGTACTTGTGGAATTTGCGCCGACTGCAAAGTCAAAAATCACGTGGCACAATGTAGTTGTCCATCAAACTTCCTGGGAAACCCTCTTGTGGCGTGTACCAAAGCGGCAACCGAATGCGACGGATCTTGCGAATGCGACGAAATCGGCTACTGTACGAAATCGTGTCGATCCTCTAAGGATTGTTCGTGTGGAGAGACCTGTTCTTCCGGAAAATGCAGAAACAAATGTTCATCCCAGATACCTTGCGCGAGAGGTCAGTTGTGCACCCGAGGCGCTTGCTTCCCTGGGTGTCGCTCCAACAACGACTGCTCCTCCTCCGAAGTGTGCAGAAACAAAAAGTGTCAAAACGTGTGTAAAGATCCACATAGTTGCGGCAAGAACGCCGTGTGTCAAGCCACCGACCGAAGGAAGGTGTGTTTGTGCCCCGACGGCTACCAAGGCGACCCCAAGGTTGAGTGCAAACCTTACGAATGCAGACTGGATACGGATTGCGAATCCAACAAACGCTGTAGCCCGAAAGGGGCTTGCAAGAACCCGTGTTTGGAAAATAGAGCTTGCGGGGTGAACGCGCAGTGTAGGGTGATCGAGAGAAAGCCCCACTGTACTTGTCCTCCCGGTTTTATCGGTAATGCCTTGGTTGAATGTAAGAAGGGCGGCAACGAAGAATGTTTGAAGAATCCTTGCGGAGCTAACACTAAATGCAGAGACGTCGACGGCAAGTACGAGTGCTCGTGCGCGCCGGGATGCGTCGGAGATCCGCACAGAGGGTGCGTTTGTGAGACGGAGTTGGTCAATTTGTGTAAGAAGAAGCTGTGCGGTGCTGGAGCACAGTGTAGGATCGTTCATGGGAACAGGACGGAGTGTTTCTGTCCGGCTGAGGCGCCGGCTGGGGATCCGACTATAGAGTGTAAGTGCGGGTTGAGATGAGAAATTTCGGTTTACGTGGATTGGTGCTTCAGGTACCGTGGAAGAGAGGCACGTCGTCGACTGCAGGACGGAGGGATGCGGTAAGAACGCGGAGTGCATCCGCGAACAGGCGTTCTTCGTCTGCCGTTGTCTGCCGGGACACACGGGCCGTCCGGAAGTAGAGTGTAGCAGGGGTAAGCCGAGTTCATCACTAACACATTTACAAAAGTCACATACATTGTATACAGTACATAGGCTTTCCGCAAGACTAATGCGATTATGCATTAGAACTTTGTACCCATTAATATTATTCACATTGTGTACAAAAACTTGCACGTTGGATCACAATAACACGAGTATTGAACTGTAGCCAGTAAACGTTTTATGTGTTGTTCTCTTGATATTGGAGTACATGGTCTAGGTTTGCCAGTCGGAGCGGAGTATGTGTAAATAAACTAGTTGTTGGCGTCGCGACACACATGTGGAATGTACACTTCAGGGTTCCAATCTGCCTTTCACACGATCCCGACACGCCCCTTCACCCAGCCACATTCCACACACAACTGATAGTTGAGTTATTAGTTAGTTAGATGGCGCGGTGCAGTTGTGCGCGCAAAGCGGGTATGATGGATGATAAGTCAGATTGGGAACTATGAAAGGAGCATTCTCACATTTTGTATATTAGCATTGGTCTCTGCATCATCACTGCGCTTGTAAATACTACCGCTTGTTCGGTGTCTCGTTGAGATGGCCTCTTTCATTCCTCTCACCCTCTGACTTCTTGGTCACGCCCGCATGCGATGTTGTGTATTGTGAGATGTATACTTCCTTTCACGGTTCTTACGATTGCTTTCTTTTTCTGCCCACCCCGACGTTTCCGTAGATGCCGAATGTAACAGTGACTTAGAATGCTCCAACGAAAAGGCGTGCATCAACTACCAGTGCATTGACCCGTGCACGCTGCGCGGGGCTTGCGGACTGAACGCCCTCTGTCGTACGGTCCTGCACCGCCCCCGATGCTCCTGCCCCGAGTGTCACGTGGGCATGGCGAACACGGAATGCCGCCCCGACCCCAAATGTCTCTCAACGCAGCCGCGCCCCTCCACCCCCTCTCGCTGCCGCAAAGACGCGCACTGCCCCGCCAGTCTGGCCTGCAACGCGGCCTCGGGCGAGTGCTACGACCCCTGTAGCAACCCCGCGTTCAAGTGCCGGGGCAACAAGAAGTGCGAGGTCTCGCACCACCGCCCCACTTGCGTCTGCAAAAACGGCTTCGTGGTGAACGAGCGCGGGGAGATCGCCTGCGCGCCCGAGATCAGCGAGTGCTCGCGCGACGCGCAGTGCCCGTCGAACCGGGCGTGCGTAGACGGCGTCTGCCAGAACCCCTGCACCGCTTCGAAAAAGTCGCCCTGCCCGCCGGAGAAGGGCTGCGACGTGCTCAACCACAAGCCCGTTTGTATTTGCTTGAAAAATTGCAACCCCTCCTTGTCGATTTGCCTGAGAGACAATGGGTGTCCGGCGCACCAAGCGTGTAGGGCATTTAGGTGCGAAGACCCATGCGAGACGGCCAGCTGTCCGGAGAACACGCCCTGTTACGTCGAAGATCATAGACCTATTTGCAAGTTTTGTCCGCCCGGATTTATATCAGACGCAAAGTATGGATGCCTCAAAGGTAAAGATAATTATCGGTGCAAACTCTTAGTGCTTGACGACAAACATCAATGAACGATGAGTTCCGTTGCTTTCGGTTACAGTATGCAGTAATAGACCAACTTTCTATGCTAGGTCGTTACTTACTCACAAGTAAAGATAAACTGCTACAGAGACAAGCCGTTTACCACTTGTTCTCCAGTTTTTTTTTCGTCTTTCCCTTCCACTCTCTGTTCTCACTCAAAAAATAAGGACGGCAGTACAAGCTGTATTCTTCAGTGTTATTATATTATGCTACTTCACTCCTGCTACTTTCCATTAATATTTATTTACCTAACCGCTCTGCACACGACTAATTCAAATGTTTTGTAAATAAATTTTTATTGTGTATCTATGTATGTATAATGTATTCACAGCTGATAATGCGACAAAAGTTACCTGCACTTCGGATTCCGACTGTACGCGAGCACAAACCTGCATTGGAAGCATATGCATAAATCCTTGCACCAAGACTTGTGGCAAAGGCGCCATCTGTCAGACGATTGAGCACAAAGCGAAATGTTCATGTCCGACTGGCTACGAGGGCAACGCACTAATCCAATGCTTCCCCGCTATCCCCCAGACCGCAACCCCTAAAACTAACCTATCGGTAACAGAACCACCCCTTTACACACCCACACTCAAACCTTACAACCAAACGAGCACGACTCGAGAGCGCGGCATCAACCTGGACACGGTCAAAAGCACGACTCCAGGCATCAGCTACGAAACGAAAGATAACAAAACTCAAGTCGAAAAACCGTCGACTCCTAGAGACTCGACGAACGCGGAAACGACCACGACTCCGACCAAAGTAGAAATGGTGACGTTGAAAGAATTCGACGTAAATTACACCACGTTCGTCTATACCACGGTACCCTCGAGAGGTACGACCGAGCTGCCCCAAACCACGACAGAGAAAGAGTCGACGCCAGAAATATTATCGACCGTACCTTTTGCGTCTAGTACGGTCGGGACTGAAGGTAAAGTAAGCGAAATGACCGCCCCGAGTTTAATAAAGACGGAACATACCACCCCCAGAGATCTGACGACTTTAGAAATGGGAACCACTTTAGCTAACGAGACGTCCACTAGACCAACAGAAACCATGACTTCTTTAACAGGTTACACAGAAGTAAGTACCGAGATGTCTAGCCCTGCGAGTTTTACAGAAAAAGAGGTCACCACACAATCCCAAGGTGTTACAGAGTTTAAGACTACTCGAAAGTCAGATATTGGTACCGAATCCACAGTATCCAGAAGTTTTGAGACCGAAAAACCTACTACTCTAAGTAGTGGTAGTACTGAGCCAGTTAAAACTCCGACGAGTACTCAATTCGCCAGTACAACGTCCATTTACACAGAAACAATAGCAACCCCATTTTCAGAAAGAGTACCAATTTCTACTAACGAACCGACTGAATACTCGACAATCTCGGTAGGTACCACCGGCGGAAAAATCACTACAGAACCTCCATTTTTCACTAAACCCATAAAATCTACAACGCAAGAGACAGTAACTGAAACAATTTTCAGTACCGCTGGTGGTACTGTCACTAAAACCGAAACTACCACGGCTTATACAGAGCGGCCAGAAACGTCTCCCACGAAGGCGGAAACCGCAAAAGCCTTATCGACGCCCACAGAGCCGGTGACGAGTACTGAAAGATCCGAGCTTTCTTCGACCCCAAGAGACCGCAACGAGTCGATGCTTGTGACAAAATTTTGCACGAATCCTAACAATTGCTCCCATAACACCACGTGCATAAAGAACGCTTGCGTCGATCCTTGCACCCACTATAATCCTTGCGTAGCCGGCGTAAACTGTAGGGTGATTGCCCACGAGCCCACTTGCTTGTGCCCACTAAAGCAAACAATAACGGAAAAAATTGGTTGTAAGATAAACCCAGGTAAACACAATAAATATTAGCGACTCTGCAAGTCATTTCTTGGATCTCCATGATTTCGCAACCTCGTAACACGCAACAGGAGGTTGTGCAAGGTCCAAAATACAAAAACCTTGGACATCATTTGCATGGCCCTTAGATATCTGGATCATCATTAAAAAAAAAATCGATGAAAACTGATCATTTTTATTTCATTTTGTGTTTTGTATATACTGTTGTACATACTCGTAGTGTGCGTGGTGAAGGGTGGCTTCTGGTGGAGGTTTCCTTTTACGTTGTGTTTGTAGTGTAGATGTAAACATTAGGCTTGTGTTTTCAGCTTATTTGCTTGTTGTATGTGTTTAAATCATTGTTTTGTGTTTGACTTGTGAATGCACACGAATTTAAGTCCGTTATGCTTTCCATAGACATCAAATGCTACCAGCATACGGACTGCACCTCGCAACAAGCTTGCATCAATGGAAAGTGCCACAATCCATGTTTAGTTTCTAATCCTTGCATTGAATCGCACGATTGCCAGGTTCAGGACCATCAACCTGTTTGCGTTAAAGGTACGCAAATACCACTCGCGCTTCGTTGTACTAATGCCATTTTGCAGTTTGTCAGTGCCAGAAACACACGGACTGTGGTGCCACCAACATGGTTTGTGATGGATGCAGATGCGTAATCAGTAAGTAATAAGACCATCAGCAGTTACGAATTCTCTGCACTGAAACACCTTCCAACACCAAATTTTGCGACAAATTAAGACTAAAATAATAAAAACAGATCGTAATTCGGTTTTGGTGTTGTGGTCTTTCGGTCTTTAATCTTCCCTACCGGTTGTATAATTCTTGTGAATCAATTAGGAGAGGAACCGAAGATCGTTCCTGGGTGCGAGCACTGTCCTCCGGGCATCGCTTGCGATCCGACTACCGGAGCGTGCATTAAAGGTAGGTCCAGCAGGTTCGGTTTTGTTATTTTGTTTGAATTGATGACGACAAATGTGTTGCTGTTTTTTATTAAACCATATTCCTTCCCCCTCTACCATCCTCACATAAATGCAAAGATTTAACAACGAAAAGCCATTTGAACTGGACAGCTTTCACATCGCCGCAGAATGGTAAAGTACATCGTAACAATACAGTTATTGATGTTGACCGATGATTTTATTGCTGATGTTTTGTGTTACAGCTTTATCATCTAACTGTATATTCTTCCTAACAATGTACCTATTGTAAATTGTGTGAAAATAGCAACACTCTATATGTTCTCTCATTGTGGCATCCATGCTCAGTGCTGTTGTCAAATATGACTGACGGTCTCTTTTTTTCAATATTGTGAATTAGACATGACCAATTTCACAAAAATGTTTTTGTTTACTTGTCTTTCACTATGTAGCGACTTTGTATATAGTTGTATTATTTTTTCATCTACTTTTACCTCACTTCACTTGTGGTGTGGCAGCTTCAGCTTTTCATTGCACAAATACTAACATCTCCATAGTCACTTTGTACTATATTTGAAATAAATAAAATAATTCACCTTTACTTACTTTGTTGTTTTTTAATATAACAGATATGGCTTCAACACCAGGTACACTAACCGAAACACAAACTGTGACTATTTCACAAATAACAAACCAAACTAGTGCTACTACTACTCCCACTATCCTAACATTTAGTGAATTTGGAAGTACCGAATTAACTACACAATCAATAATCGAACCTACAACGTCGGAAATCAAAGAATCGATGACACCCTTTACTTCGGCACCTCCAGAGAGAATGACCACCGGAAGCGAACTGTTCACGTCTGTACCCTTAGATAAACAAACCACAACTACCGCTTCTCAACCAGAAACCGTTTACACGAGCAGACCGTTTACGTCTACTGACAAAATGATGACAACAACCGAAAAAACAGATTTAGTTTTTCCCCTAACCACAACGACAGAAAAATTTGTTACGGTAACTCCACAATACCCAGAAACTACGCTTTTTGAAACGAGTACCGAAACTGGAAGTACTACTTCTACGCAGAGCACGACACAATATAGACCGACAGTTACAAGCGAAGAAACAGGAACGTCTACATCATTTGAATATACCGAAACACCACCCACGATTTCTGAAAGAACCACAAAACCCAGTTCAGAAGTACCGACGTCTACGATGTACACGGAAGTGCAGAAAACTACCAAAGCTTATGAGACTTCTACAACGGAAACGATACCTGGACGCGTTACAGAAAAAGAATACACGGAATTACCAACCACGATTGGCGAAACAACTAGAAAAACAACTTCTGAATATGTCACTAGTGCAGAAATAACGGAAAAAACAACAGAAGCAACAGCTGCGCCTGTTACAGTTACATCTATTGGTCAAAAACCTACTACAGAAAAAGAATACACAGAAGTACCAACCACAAGTGGCGAAATAACTGGAAAAACAACTTCTGAATATGTTACTAGTTCAGAAATAACTGAAAAACCAACATCCGTGGTGTATACAGTGACACATGAAGAAACTACAAAACACGAGACGTTAACACCAGAAACAACAGCTGCGACTGTTACATTTACACCTATTGGTAAAGAACCAACTACAGGGGAAGAATACACAGAAGTACCAACCACGATTGGTGAAAGAACTATAACAACAACAACGAGTCCTGAATATGTCACCAGTTCAGAGACGACAGGAACATTTACTGTTACTGGAGAAGCGCAAATGACTGGTGAACCTCATGAGATTCCCACAAAAGAAACTACGATCAGATATACTACCCCTAAAAGTTCTGCAACTGTAACCGCTGGTATTACAAAAGAATTTACGCAAACGTCAAGTACTGAAATGAAACCTGAATACACAGTTACGACAATCAAATCTATCCAAGAAACATCGAAACCAATAACCACTGCAGGTACCACCTCAAAGATAACAACAGAAGAAGTTTTAACACCTCCTACTGTTATTGGTTTACCAGAAACTACAACAGGAAGAGTACCGTTAACACCTGGAGGCACACAACCCTTCACAGAGACGACAGGATTTGTTACTACAAGTACCGCAAGAACTACTGGGTCAGTACCGGAAGGTACATTATCCACAACCTACTTTACAGAAACTACACCAGAAGCAGGACGTACAGAGAGCACTGTGAGTGTGAGGACTCCGAAAGTTGTGTTGAGTACTGAAAAAACTTTGCCAACGGAATACACAACTGAAATAGTGCATACCTACACACCAGAAAAAGTATACACACAGGTTCCATCAACTACAGAAAAATCCTTGGGAACTGTTATGACTGAAGGCACAACTCCTGAAGTTTTAGCACCTGTAACTATTACTGAATTGCCAAAAACATCAGTCAAAGTCGAAACTACGGAGTACACAGTATATACAGAAGCGACTAGAGAAACGTTTTTGACAACGGGAGGGCGCGAAGGTACTACACGGATACCAGTAGAAACTTCCCGAACAGAAAGTACTTCAGGCTTTCCTAGCATCATAACTTCCACAGAGGAAACTTTGTCTACGAAAATAATCGGACAAACTACTCCGGAAATATTAACGACTTCTGGAAAGTCTACAGAATTTTCGAGAAGTACCGATGAGACAACTACGTTTACAACTGGAAAATTAACGCCTGTAACTATAACAGGAATTCCCGAAACCACCACACAATTATTTGTTGAAATAGAAAATGGTACCGAGACAACTGAAGGTAGAACTGTGACAAAAAGTACTCCAGAAGCAATTACGACAGAAAGAACATCAACACAAGCAGTAACTTCAAAAACAGAACAAATTCTGACTCCTGTTACTGTGATCGGATTGCCTGAAGCGACGCCTGAAACCCATACTACAGAAATCTACACTGAAAAATCAACCCTTACTTCACCGACTACTCCTTCTGGAAGTACTGTTTCTAGTACTACAGAAGTACCGACTATAAAAGTTTTTACTCTTCCTAGAGAAACTCACACAACTACAGAACCCGTTTCAACTAAAGGAAGCGACGTTACAACAAAATCGTACGTAACGTTAAGTACTGAGAGCGGTACTCCATCTACACAGCAGCCAAGCAAAGCATCAACTGTTTCTGAATTCACAGATGTTTCCACTATCAAAGTATATACTATTACAGAAGAAGCACAAAAAACTACAGAATTTATTTCAACTTCCCCAAGGACATCGGCTGAAACCGAAAAAATGACGCCGTTTGAAACAACTTCTCCAAAAGTATATGCGACAACACCTTCCGTAAGCAGTGAAGGTACAACATCTGAAAAAACAACTGGTAAACCTTTCACAACTTTGTCGGTACCAACAGGGCATCCGGTAAGTACTGAAACAACAAGCACTTATGGCCAGCGAACTACGGAATACGGAGAAACTACAACCACTCAGGCGACAAAAGAACCAAAAGTACCAATTTCAATTTCAACAGAAGCAACGACGGGTAGTTTTGTTACTCAAACTTCAAGTGAACAATCTATTTATACGACTGGTTATAGTACTCGGAAAGAACTTACAACGGATACTATAATACCGGAAATCGGTAGTACCGAATCTACGTCCAGATTTACTGAAAAAGTGTTAACGACCGTACCACAAAGTACACCCACAGAGCAAACGACGTATACGGAAAAGATTACAAGTACTACTGCAAGGAGTGGAACCGAAGTTCCTGCAACGACAACACAAACTAAAACGGAAACTAAACAAACCACAGAATCTCAAATGATAACTGGTTTCACAAGTGTTGGTACAGACAAAATATATACGTCTGCAATGGTACCTACAACACAGGAGTCATTTAAACCAGAAACAACAACAGAAGAAGAAATAATTTCAACGTCCTATGGGTCTGTTCCTTCTATAACAACAAAAAGTACTGCCGAAACTCGTAAGACATCAAGTACGGAGGAAGGAAATTTTACTCCTACTATGGTACCGACAAAAGAGCAGCCACTTACTCCAGAGATAGTGGTTTCGGAACATACCACGGTGCCCACAAGTACTGAACAAAAATATACGACAACTTACTACCTAACGCAAAGTACACCAGAAATTATTTCAACACAGTATAGTATTCCTTCCGTTGTATCAACTCATAGTACTGAAAGTACTAAAAAGGAATCAGTTACATCATCAAGTTTTATGACAAAACCCGAAACAACTACTCAAGAATTTAAAAGTCCTTCGACTACAGAACATGTGCTCAAACCGGAAACAACGATGTTCGAATATATTACTACCGGTAGAAGTACTGTGCGAGAACCAATAACAACAGTGCCCACAAGTAGTGGAGGCACAGTTAGAATACCTAGTACAGAAGAAATTTATACATCTATGACGAGTATTGAAACAGAAACAACTGTTACAGTACCTAAAAGTACCGAAACAGAACAAACAACGCACAGTACAACCGAGAGCAGAACTACATCAGCGCGTTATAGTACTACCGAACAAACCGTAACACCTCCCAGACAAGATTTTACCACAACACCATCGAGGTACGGTACTGTTACTTCTGTAGCAACTGAAACATCAAGCACGCTGTCGACGCAACCTGGAACCTTTATACCAGAAAAACCAGAAACAACTACAGGATATATTCCTCTGACTAAAATTTCAGAACAAACGACAACTCGATCTGGTACCACACCTTCTGTAACAGGAATCCAAACAGAAGAAACTTTTTCCACGCAACGATATTTGACGACTACAGAATATGAAACTACAATTTCTACACCACGGGTTCCTACAGAGCGTGGTACTACTACAAGTGAAAGAATTTTAACAGAAACAGTGACACCGGAACAAACTGTTAAGACTACAGAAGCAGAACGTACTACAAGACCTTCCGAGGCGAGTTTATCACCTGTAAGTACCGAAAGCAGTACTGTGACAGAAAAGGTACCAAGTAGAGAAACAGAAAAAACAGTAACCCAATACACTACGCCAACTATTAGCCAGTTTACATCATCAGGCAGCTCAGTAGAAACAACCCTCACTTCCACAGAAGGTGGAATAAAGTTCACCACACCAACTGCACCTGAAACTACGAGTACCGAGGAACATACTTCTGTGAAAATAGTACATACAGAGACTACTTATCCTACTAGTAGCATTAGTACTAGAGTACCAACGGCACAGGAAGGTACCTTTACAACCGTTACACCACCAGTTAGTACTGGCACACCTTTTACTTCAGTTAGTAAAACCGTCACAGAGTACACTTCAGCTACTAAAAAAGAATTTGAAATAACGACGAAATCTGGCACTGAATACACTTCGCCTGTTAAAGTCGAAACAGAAACTACTCCTTCGGTAGGCACAGGCACTACTCAGGAATTTACTTCGCCTCCTAAAATTGAAACAAGTTCGTCTAGAGAAGGTACAGGTACTACTGAAGAATTTACCTCAAGACCTAGACCCGAAATTGAAACATCTACGCCTCGATACGAATCCACTGAATTTACTTCTCCAGTAAGGACGTCTGAAGTTACGGAAACTTCAGTACCGTCTAAATTAACCACAGAATCTGAAACGAGTACTAGGTCGTCGTTTGGTACTTCACCAGGTGTCACAACAAGAGAATCAATGTCCACAGAGACAACCATTGAAGAAGAAAAGACAACAGCTTACACTTCTTATACTCTAAATACTGGAGAACCTGGAAAATCGACAGAATTTTCCAGAGTACCAAAAGTTACAGCCGGTACGGAAACATTTAGTGTTACGAGTTCTTCGGAAAGGATAACTGAATATACAAGTTCAGGAATTAGTTCTTATTCACCTACGATCGAAACGACCACACAAAAAGTAACTGAAGGACCTTTCACTATTCTGTCAACAAGTAAAGAGGGACTAACGATGTATCCTCAAATGACTCCTGAATCTTTCGTAACAGGGACTACAACCAAGCCAAACGTCACGATTGAAACTACAACTAAAGAAAAATTGACGGAGAAACCAACCAGTAGTTCTTCTCAGATACCGATAACTGAAGAAGTTACCGTTCCGCCAGAACCAGAAATACCGTACACCAAGGAGCATACTATCCCTGTGGTGGTTATTGGAGTAGAAACCACTCCTATGACTACAGCTCATAAAACACCAATTACACCTGTTACAATGCAGCCGTTTACAGAAAAAACTACACAAAGAATTGAAACCTCGACTTCTTTTGGAGGTACATTAACTGAAGAAACTGTTTTACCAATAGCGACTACTTTAGAGTCTATAACGTCTTTTGTACCGGAAGTTACGGGAACTTCTGCCGTTAGTGTGGAAAATGTAACTTTGCCAACTTTTGTTTCGGTTACGATACCTGAGGTGAGTTCAACAGAAACATCGATTCAAAATACAACGGATCAAATAGGTACAACACTCAGAACTGTAAGTACGTCAAGCGAAACAATATCTCATTTTACTGAAAACGTAACAATAGAAGTACAGAAAACAACAACAATGATTCCTGCCGAACATATAACTACTTCTGAACAAATTTATACTACGACAAACATAAAAGAAAGCACCACGGGTGCTACAATTACAGCTGCTGCTACTGGAAAAACAACTTTTAAACCTACTAGTCCAGAAACTGGAGCTACATTTACATATACAAGTCTGGAATCCGAAGGTACCACAAGTCCGTCTAGAGAAACTGGGGCTACAATTAGTACTAAAGCTTCTACCTCTGAAGCGACAACGCAAGAAGGTTATACAAGAACCAGTTCTGTGAGTACTACAGGCTTTACTACAAGTAGTACGGAGCAAGGTTTTACAAGTCCGTTTAAAGAAACAGGAACGACAACGAGTACGTCAGGTTTTAGTTCTGAAGCAACAACACAAGAAGCTTATACAAGCATTCCTGTGAGTACGACAGGGTTTACGACAAGCAGCACGGAGCAAGGTATTACAAGTCCGTTTAAAGAAACAGGAACGACAAAAAGTACTTCAGGTTTTACTCCTGAGGCAACAACACAAGAAGTTTATACAAGAACGATCCCTGTGAGTTCGACAGGTTTTACGACAAGTAGTACAGAGCAAGGTATTACAAGTCCGTTTAAAGAAACAGGAACGATGACTAGTACTGCAGGTTTTACGACAAAGAGTACTTCAGGTTTTAGTTCTGAAGCGACAACACAAGAAGCTTATACAAGGATTCCTGTGAGTACGACAGGGTTTACGACAAGCAGCACGGAACAAGGTATTACAAGTCCGTTTAAAGAAACAGGAACGACGACTAGTACTTCAGGTTTTACGACAAGTAGCACGGAACAAGGTTTTACAAGTCCGTTTAAAGAAACAGGAACGACAAGGAGTACTTCAGGTTTTACCTTCGAAGCGACAACGCAAGAAGGTTATACAAGAACCATTCCGGCCAGTACTACAGGATTTAGGACAAGTAGTACGGAGCAAGGTATTACAAGTCCGTTTAAAGAAACAGGAACGACAAAAAGTACTTCAGGTTTTACTCCTGAGGCAACAACACAAGAAGTTTATACAAGAACGATCCCTGTGAGTTCGACAAGTTTTACGATAAGTAGTACTGAACAAGGTATTACAACCCCATTTAAAGAAACGGGAACGACAAAGAGTACTTCAGATTTTACCTCTGAAGCGACAACGCAAGAAGGTTATACAAGAACCATTCCGGCCAGTACTACAGGATTTAAGACAAGTAGTACGGAGCAAGGTATTACAAGTCCGTTTAAAGAAACAGGAACGACAAAAAGTACTTCAGGTTTTACTCCTGAGGCAACAACACAAGAAGTTTATACAAGAACGATCCCTGTGAGTTCGACAGGTTTTACGACAAGTAGTACAGAGCAAGGTATTACAAGTCCGTTTAAAGAAACAGGAACGACAAAAAGTACTTCAGGTTTTACTCCTGAGGCAACAACACAAGAAGCTTATACCAGCATTCCTGTGAGTACGACAGGTTTCACGACAAGCAGCACGGAACAAGGTATTACAAGTACGTTTAAAGAAACAGGAACGACAAAGAGTACTTCAGGTTTTACCTCTGAAGCGACAACACAAGAAGCTTATACAAGAAGCAGTGCTGTGAGTACGACAAGCAGCACGGAACAAGGTACTACACCTCCATTTAAAGAAACGGGAACTACAATTCGTACTTCAGGTTTTACTCCTGAGGCAACAACACAAGAAGTTTATACAAGAACGATCCCTGTGAGTACGACAGGTTTTACGATAAGTAGTATTACAAGCCCGTTTAAAGAAACGGGAACGACAAAGAGTACTTCAGAGTTTACTTCTGAAGTGACAACACAAGAAGCTTATACCGGAAGCATTTCTGTGGGTACGACAAGCAGCACGGAACAAGGTACTACAAGTCCATTTAAAGAAACGGGAACTACAATTCGTACTTCGGGTTTTACTCCTGAAGCAACAACACAAGAAGTTTATACAAGAACGATCCCTGTGAGTATGACAGGCTTTACGACAAGCAGCACGGAACAAGGTACTACAAGTCCGTTTAAAGAACCTGGAGCTACAACTATTTCTTCTGGTTTTACTGCTGAAGCAACAACCCAGGAAACTGATACAAAAATCGTTCCTGTGACTACGCCTGGCTTTACGAAAAGTAGTACGGAACAAGGTACTACAGGTCCGTTTAGAGAAACGGGAGTCCCAAGTAGTACTTCAACTACGTCTCAAGCAACAACACAAGAAGTTTACACAAAAACTACCCTCGAAAGTGAGACAGGTTTTACAACAAGCGGTGCAGAGCAGGGTACTACAACTCCATTTAAAGAAACTGGAACGACAGTTAGTTCTTCCGTTATTACCTCTGAAGGAACAACACAAGAATCTTATGGAAAAACCACTGCGAGTACGACAGGTTTTACAACTGGAGGATTCACGGGAAGATCTTCAGAAGGTTATACGCCGTACGAAACAACGAGTGTCGTTTCTACTTTAAGTTCTGAAGCTCGTACTGCAAGTACTGTAAAAGTCAGTACTGTGGGTGAAACTTTGGCGACTACGATGCCAACGGTAATTCCTACAAGTCCTATACCCATCGATACCTACACAGATCGAACCACTAACCTCACAGTAACCTGTAACACAGACCTGGACTGTCAGGCGTACGAAACGTGTCTATGCCAGCAATGTGTTAACGTTTGTGCGATCGGTGGTCGTTGCGCTATAAACGCAATATGTACGCCTGAAAACCACACGGCGATCTGCATGTGTCCGCCGGCATACTCAGGAGATCCAAAGAGGAATTGCTTACAAGGTATAAGCCACAAGTTAATCGCCCCCGAAAATACGAGTTCCCGAGTAAAATCGGCCTCTTTTGTATTATATAGCCCATCTTGTAAATTGAACTAATTGCACCAAATTGATTTTCAAAAAGTAATAGCATGCTATTTTAATTTTTGGTTTGAGGTAACTTGTAAATATTTATTTTGTCGATGACGACCTTAATCGAGTGACGTTGCCTTCTAACTCTTGCAAACCTCATTTGGTGTGTTTATAATATATTAATATCTAACTCTCTACTAGAACCACCTCATTCAAAAGCACCTAAACCGTGCGAATCAGATATGGACTGTCTCGAAAGCGAGGCTTGTTACATGTCGCTGTGCGAAGATCCTTGTGCATTTACTAACGCCTGTGCAAAAACTGCTAAGTGTCAAGTGAAAATGCACAGGCCTATATGTACATGTCCGATGGGATACGAAGGAAATCCTGCGATTAAATGCTTCAAGTCCCCAACAAGTAAGATAACATTTAACTTTCCCATGTAAATAAATAAGGTTTACGTGATTAATTTGGAATTAAATTAAATCAGTAATCAACAACATAACAGTTAAACTAATCAACAAAATTGTTCGATATGTAAATTGGCTGTAATTTTGTGAATAGTGTGAATACCAGTTAGAATAGCCCTTCTTCTTCTTACTTTGTTCTTTGCACCCTTTTTCCTAGTGAGTTGCACCAACAACAACGATTGTCCCTTGACCGAAGCCTGCATCGGGCACGCATGTCAAAGACCATGCGATGTACACAACCCGTGTGCCCATAACGCCGTCTGCGTCAACACCAACCACGGCTCTGACTGTAGTTGTGCGGAAGGCTACCAAGGAAACGGTTACGTTGGCTGCGTGCCAGGTAAAATTATCCGCAACCCCCAAGCCAACCGAATTCACACAGTAATTCTAGTTCACGACTACAAACCCATCTGCCAATACAACGAAGACTGCCCACCTAACAAACTCTGCGACAGACTCAACAGAATATGTATCAACCCCTGCTTCGACGATTCCTGCGGCGAAAACGCCGAGTGTCTACCCAAAGATCACGGAATCGAATGCCGATGCCTCCCCGGATACCAAGGAAACCCGTACACTCTCTGCGACCAAGTCCTCGGCTGTAGATCCGACCGCGATTGCTCATCGAACGAAGCCTGCATCAACGGCCGCTGCGGTTCCCCTTGTCGCTGTGGCCACTACGCCGTCTGCGAAGTCCTCAACCATAAACCGACCTGTAAGTGCCCACCAGGATACCAAGGAAATCCGGCAACCGGATGTCAACCACCCACCAACCCTTGTGACCCTAACCCCTGCGGTTTGCACGCCCAATGCGAAGTCGATAAAGGGAGCGCTGTTTGCTTCTGCCCTAAAGGTCTAACCGGAAATCCGTTTGTTAGTTGCAGTAAGTGAACGACAATTACCGACATTTACTTGTTACGATTACTTTGTTTGCAGTTCCTGAAGGAGATGAGTGTTCTCCAAACCCTTGTGGACCCAATTCTGGTTGTAGGGTAGTCGGTGGTAAAGCCGTTTGCTTCTGTTTACCTGAATACGAAGGAACGCCTCCTCAAGTTCCGTGTGCCTTACCTGCGAACCCCTGTAACCCGTCTCCCTGCGGACCCAACACCCAATGTACTATTTTGGGCAGTGGTTTTGCCAAGTGCACTTGTCTCCCGGGTTATTTGGAGAGCCCCAATACCATCCGAGGTTGTATCGAGGCGAAAAACCCTTGCGAACCCAATATCTGCGGTCAAGGTGCTCTTTGCGATCCCTTACGGGAACCCGTCTGCTACTGTCCTTTAGGCAAATCCGGAAACCCTTATAGAGTATGTACTGAACCCACTGTGGCTCCTATGTTGTGCTCTCCCGGACCCTGTGGTCTAAATTCCGACTGTTACGTTTCAAACAACCAAGAACAGTGTTACTGCAGAGCAGGTTTCATCGGTGATCCTTACTCAGGTTGTAGACTCCAACCTCCTAGTCCTTGCGTACCCAACCCATGTGGGCCGGGAGCTCAATGCACCGTTTCGCCCGACGGAAAGTCCATGTGTCGCTGTCCAGACGGCATGGGAGGTGATCCTACAGGACCGGCTGGCTGCCACGGATACGAATGTGTAGTCGATGATAATTGCGCCGACCATCAAGCTTGCATGGGTTATAGATGTCGTGACCCGTGTCCGGGTTCTTGTGGGGTTAACGCCAACTGTCGAGTGGAAAAACATCATCCTGTTTGCACCTGCGAACCCAATTTCACCGGAAATCCAGTCATTAGGTGCTTCCCCATTCCGCCACGCACGCCCGATAGGAACCCATGTTTGCCAAGTCCTTGCGGGTTGAACACCCTCTGCCAAGTCGTAGGAAGTCGTGCTGTTTGCTCGTGTTTGCCTGATTTTCAAGGAGATCCACAGTTTGGGTGTCGCCCAGAGTGTGTTCTGAACTCCGACTGTCCTATTAATAAAGCTTGTTTGGAACGACACTGTGTGGATCCTTGCACTATTAACAACCTGTGTGGAATCCACGCTATTTGTCAAGTTCGGGATCATACTGCTACTTGTATTTGTCCCGAAGGATACATGGGAGATCCTTTCTATCAATGTTTGCCGACTCCTCCGGTTTCTCCAATCGCCAATGTTTCTAAACCGTGTTTACCATCACCGTGTGGGACTACCATGGAATGTAACAACTACGGTGGACAAGTGGCTATTTGTGACCCTTGTTTGGGTCCTGACGCTCCTTACAACCCCCAATGTAGACCAGAATGTTTAACCAACGCCGACTGTCCTTTCAACAGAGCTTGTCTAGGATTTACTTGTGCAGACCCTTGTCCTGGATCTTGTGGAGTGAATGCTTTGTGTACTGTCGTTAGTCACACGCCGGTTTGTAGTTGTCCCCAAGGCCTCATCGGGAACCCATTCGAACACTGTTCCACCCCCACAAGTAAGTACTTTCAAATGTAGAAATCTCAGTACATAAATGTGTTTTTCCAGAACCCATCGACCGAATCGACACTTGTGAAAACGTCAGATGTGGTGCGAACGCTGATTGCAAACAACAGCAACGTGCCTTGTCATGCGTTTGCAAAAAAGGCTTCTTTGGCAACCCCTGGATCGCTTGCAGACCCGAGTGTGTGATAAACCCCGACTGTTCTCTCGACAAAGCGTGCATCAACAGCAAATGCGTAGACCCGTGTGCTGGCGTCTGCGGTGTAGGCGCTCAGTGTGAAGCCATAAACCACATCCCTATATGTTTCTGTCCACCTCAACACACTGGAGACCCCTTCGTTAACTGTTATCCGTACAAACCACCAGCACCACCACTGGTAGTCGTTCCCGGCAATCCATGCGATCCTTCTCCATGTGGTCCCTACAGCAGATGTCTCGTCTCGTCTCAAGGTTTCGCCACTTGCTCGTGCCTTCCAAATTATCACGGTGCACCACCTGCTTGCAAACCTGAATGTATCGTCAGTTCCGAGTGTCCCCAAACCCGAGCTTGCATCAACCAGAAATGTACTGACCCTTGTCCTGGAACGTGCGGCAATAACGCCATCTGTACGGTGATCAACCACAATCCCATCTGTAGTTGTCCACCGGGACAACAAGGCGATCCGTTCGTTAACTGCTACGCTACAACAGTAACCGAAGAACCCAGAATACCACTGAACCCTTGTAGTCCATCTCCGTGTGGACCTAATTCAATCTGTCAAGTCAAAAATAACCGACCGGTTTGCTCTTGCAGTCCAAACTATAGCGGTAGCCCTCCGTACTGTCGCCCGGAATGCGTCATCAGTCAAGAATGTCCAAAGAACAAAGCATGCGTGAAAGAAAAATGTGTTGACCCTTGTATCAACACTTGTGGTCAAAACGCAAAATGTGATGTAGTCAGTCACACTCCGTTCTGTAGTTGCTTGTCTGGCTACGAAGGTGACGCTTTCGTGGGTTGTTCAAAGGTTATAGTCGTTCCTAAAGATCCCTGCAATCCTTCTCCGTGTGGAGGGAACGCTCAATGTACGGTATTGAACGGGGCTGCTAGATGCAGTTGCATTCCACCATACATCGGCAATCCTTACGCCGGTGGATGCAGACCTGAGTGTACCATCAACGCCGACTGTCCGAGTCATTTAGCTTGTTTGAGTCAACACTGTAGGAATCCATGTCAAGGCCTGTGCGGAGCAAGAGCCGAATGTAACGTTGTCAATCACGTCCCGGTTTGTGTGTGTGCTAGAGGACTTGTAGGAAATCCGTTTACTTCTTGCCGTGAAGCAATACCAGAACGTAAGTATTCACTACAAAATTTGTGAATCTTGTTTGTTAAGATTTATGTCAATAGCACCCAAAAACCCATGTGAACCGTCTCCGTGTGGCCCGAACAGCGTCTGTCGTGTTAGGAACAACCAAGCGGTGTGTTCGTGTCAACTGGGTTATTTCGGATCACCACCACTCTGCAGACCCGAATGTCTAGTCAGCTCGGAATGTAGTCAACACACAGCTTGTATTAACCAGAAGTGTCAAGACCCGTGCCCTGGCGCCTGTGGATTTAACGCTCGCTGTCAAGTAGTCAATCACAACCCGATTTGTAGTTGTCCTTCCAATTATATAGGAGACCCATTCGTGCAATGTAACAGAGAAGGTATAAGCGCGTGTTTTTTTGTCTTGCACGATTCTATCAAACATGTTTGTTTAGAACCCAAAGTACAGCCACCAACGAAAATCACCCCATGTATTCCATCACCGTGTGGTTCTAACGCCGAGTGTCGACCAGTCGGAGATCGCCCTGTATGTTCCTGTCTTCCTGGAATGTTGGGTGCGCCTCCAAATTGTCGCCCCGAGTGTGTCATCAACCAAGATTGTCCCTCACATCTCGCGTGTGTTAATAATAAATGTAAAGATCCGTGTGCGGGTTCGTGTGGATATAACGCTCAGTGTACCGTGTTTAACCACCAGCCAACTTGTAACTGCCTTTCTGGATTCGAAGGAGATCCGTTCTCTGGTTGTAGCCCCGTGCAAGGTAAGTACCTTACGATGATTTTAAATCTTCGTCTTTTCTTCTACTCTTTACTGTATCTTTTATCTTTTTATAGTTATTGATATTCCTCGAAATCCGTGCAACCCCTCGCCTTGTGGGGCTAACGCTATTTGTAAAGAACGAAACGGTGCGGGTTCTTGCACTTGCGTAAAGAACTACTTTGGTGACCCTTATGCCGGATGTAGACCCGAATGTGTTATGAATACTGATTGTCCCCACGACAAAGCATGTTTAGCTATGAAGTGTCGAGACCCTTGCCCAGGTAGTTGCGGCCTAAACGCAGAATGTAAAGTTATAAATCACAATCCGCAATGTTACTGTCTCCCTGGATTTACTGGAAACGCGTTGACTCTATGTCGAGAAGTTCCAGCCAGTAAGACACCACAACCCTCAAAGACCCACCCCTTAATCTCTATTTCTTTAGTCACTGACGAAGAACCTAGGAGAAACCCTTGCGTGCCGTCCCCTTGTGGCCCCTACAGTATTTGTAGAGTGCAAAATGACAGACCCGTATGTTCTTGTTCTTCTGGTTATTTAGGCGCGCCACCCAATTGCAGACCGGAGTGTCTAGTCAACTCGGAATGTCCCTTAGACAAAGCATGCTACAAACAAAAATGCATTGACCCTTGTCCCGGAACTTGCGGTTTTAACGCGAGATGTAAAGTGGTGAACCACAATCCCATCTGTAGCTGTCCTTCGGGATATGTGGGTGATCCCTTCAGTAGATGTACTTTAGAAATCAGTAAGACTACCACTATCTTTCTGTACTCTTTTGCATGTAGCTTTTTCTAGAACCGCCAGTAGTAGAGATACAAAACCCTTGCAGACCATCCCCTTGCGGTTTATTCTCCGAATGCCGTGTCCGAGATAATCGGCCAGTTTGTTCCTGCTTGCCGAATTACTACGGCCAACCACCCAACTGTAGACCCGAATGTGTCGTTAACTCTGACTGTGCTGCGACCAAAGCATGCCAAAACGAGAGATGTCGCGATCCGTGCCCCGGTTCTTGCGGCGCAAGCGCAGAATGTAGAACAATCAATCACTCTCCAGTTTGTTATTGCTTGCAAGGATTTACCGGCGATCCTTTCTCGGGATGCCACCAAAGTAAGATAACTTTAACCCTAAAACTGTTAAAATCTGACGCCACGACGATCTTGCAGTTGTGGCCATCGAAGAAGCTAGACACCCTTGCAATCCGTCACCATGTGGAAGTAACGCCATTTGTCGCGAACAGAACGGCGCAGGATCGTGCGCTTGCATACAAGACTATTTCGGTGACCCTTACGCAGGTTGTAGACCCGAGTGTGTGACAAACTCAGACTGTCCACGGGATAGAGCTTGCGTTAATAACAAATGCAAGGATCCTTGTCCAGGGACGTGCGGATTGAATGCTGAATGTAGAGTTTACAACCACGCACCAACATGCAACTGCTTGTCAGGATACACTGGAAACGCTTTGCGATCATGTCACCTTCCGCCTCCACCTCTGCCTTGTAAGAACTCTTTCTAATCTGTTTTTCTTTACTTTTTTTTTCACTTTTCTGTAGCACCACCGGAACAGGAACTCAATCCATGTCAGCCATCACCTTGCGGACCATACAGTCAATGCAGGGTTTCTAACGGGCATGCAGTCTGTTCTTGTCAGTCTAGTTACATAGGGACACCTCCCTCTTGCAGACCCGAATGCACGGTCAGCACAGACTGCATGCAGGATAGAGCTTGCATTAATCAAAAATGTCGCGACCCTTGTCCCGGCACGTGCGGATTAAACGCGAGATGTAATGTAGTTAATCACAACCCTATCTGTAGCTGCTCGCCTGGATTCGAAGGAGATCCTTTCGTCAGATGCATTAAAACAGAACGTAAGCCTCTCTCTACTTACCTTTACTGTCTCTATGTTCTCTTTCTTCATCTAGGACGACCTGTGGTCGAACCCAGCGGAAACCCTTGCGTTCCTTCGCCTTGCGGCCCTAACTCTCAATGCAGAGTCGTGGGTACACAAGCCGCATGTTCCTGTTTACCAAACTATATCGGTCGCTCGCCTAACTGCCGCCCAGAATGTACCATAAACGCGGAATGCCCCAGCAATTTAGCTTGCATTAACGAAAAGTGTCGCGATCCTTGTCCCGGTTCCTGTGGAGTTCAAACTACTTGCGTTGTCGTCAACCACTCACCCGTGTGTCAGTGCCAGGTTGGTTTTACCGGTGATCCGTTCGCTGGTTGCTCTCAAATACCTCCAAGGCCAACCCAACCCGAAATTATTAACCCTTGTAATCCGTCACCTTGCGGTGCCAACGCCGTTTGCAAAGAACGTAACAACGCGGGATCGTGTACTTGTTTACCGGAATATTTCGGAGACCCGTACTCGGGTTGCAGACCGGAGTGTGTCATCAACACCGACTGCTCTCGCGATAAAGCTTGCATCAACAACAAATGTAAAAATCCTTGTCCAGGAACATGCGGTTTGAACGCGGAATGCAGGGTCGCTAATCACGCTCCATCTTGCTCTTGCCTAGTCGGATACACAGGAAACCCGGCTGTTGCATGCCACCTACCGCAGCCTAGTACGTATTCTCTCTGTCTTTTACTCTTGTACTACTTTCTTTTCGTCTAGTTTTGCATGAAGAACCAAAGACTCAACCTTGCCAGCCTTCACCTTGCGGACCCTACAGTCAGTGTCGAGTAGTGAATGGGCACGCAGTATGTTCCTGTCAAGCGAACTATATCGGATCGCCACCGATGTGTAAACCCGAGTGCATGATTTCAGCCGACTGCCAGTTAGACAAAGCTTGTATAAACACCAAATGCCAAGACCCGTGCCCAGGCACTTGCGGTCTTAACGCGAGATGTCAAGTTGTAAATCATAACCCCATTTGTAGTTGCCCTACAGGTTTTTCAGGAGACCCGTTTGTGCGCTGTGTGCAAGAACAACGTAAGCTTCTTTTTCCATCTACCTTCACTCTCTAACTTCATTTCTTCAGCTGTAGAACGACCCAAACCGCCAGAAAACCCGTGCGTCCCTTCACCTTGTGGCCCCAACTCTCAATGTAGAATAATCGGCAACACCCCCGCGTGTTCATGTCTACAAAACTACATCGGCCGCCCTCCCAACTGTCGCCCAGAATGTACCATTAACTCCGAATGCCCCAGTAATCGCGCCTGCCAAAACGAGCGTTGCGTTGATCCTTGTCCCGGGTCGTGTGGAGCTTTCGCGGACTGCGTCGTCATAACTCACAGATCAGTTTGTTCGTGTAAAACTGGCTACACCGGCGATCCTTTCGCCGGCTGTAACCTCATTCCTAGTAAGACGATCCCTGAGTTTGAATTTCCCCGCTCATGCGACCAATGTTTCAGTCCAACAACCCGTCGAAGAACCACGAAACCCTTGCAACCCTTCACCTTGCGGCGCTAACGCCGAATGCAAAGAACGAAACGGTGCGGGTTCTTGCAGTTGCTTGCCTGAGTATTTCGGAGATCCTTATAGTGGCTGCAGACCCGAATGTGTTACCAATTCGGACTGCCCTAGAGACAAAGCTTGCACGAATAATAAATGTAGAGATCCATGTCCAGGAATCTGTGGACTTAACGCAGAATGTAGGGTTAGTAATCACGCGCCGTCGTGCTTCTGTTTAACAGGATACACAGGAAACCCGCAAGTTTCTTGTCATCTTCCACCTCCTAGTAAGACTTTTTAACACTAATTAGGAGATTTTTTAACCTTGTTGTTTAAGAACCGGAACAACCAAGGGGTAACCCTTGCGTGCCTTCACCTTGTGGACCGTATAGTAATTGCAAAGTTGTAAACGATCACGCGGTATGCTCTTGTCAAACTAATTATATCGGCGCTCCGCCTTCTTGTAAACCGGAGTGTATGGTGAGCACTGACTGCCCGCAGAATCGTGCTTGTATAAACACCAAATGTCAAGATCCTTGTCCCGGTACCTGTGGAATTAACGCGCGTTGTCAAATTGTCAACCACAACCCGATTTGTAGTTGTCCTACTAACTACATCGGCGATCCTTTCGTTAGGTGCATTTTGCAAACGAGTAAGAATTTTCCCCTTTTTCTATAATGTCTCTGCTACTGTGACACTTTTTAGAACCTGAACCACCTACACCTACTGGCAATCCTTGCGTACCATCTCCTTGTGGATTAAACTCTCAATGCAGAGTCATCGGCAGCCAGGCTGCTTGTTCGTGTTTACCGAACTACATCGGACGTTCTCCTAACTGTAGACCTGAGTGTACTATCAATGCTGAATGTCCCGGAAATTTAGCTTGTCAGAACGAGAAATGTAAAGACCCTTGTCCGGGATCCTGCGGTTCTAGCACAACGTGTACCGTCCTTAAACATTCACCGGTTTGTGTTTGCGTGTCTGGATACACTGGTGATCCCTTCACCGGATGCTCTCCCATACCGCCTCGTAAGATTCCCCACTCTAATGAAACTTCTTTACCTTCAAAACTATACTTTTCATATCTTTTAGCTGCTCCTGTCACTGAAAGACCCACCAACCCATGTAACCCATCACCTTGTGGTGCTAACGCTGTATGTAAAGAAAGAAACGGAGCTGGATCGTGTGCGTGCTTGCCCGAATATTTCGGCGACCCGTATAGCGGCTGTCGACCAGAATGTGTTACCAATTCAGACTGCGATCGCAGCAGAGCTTGTGTCAATAACAAGTGTGTCGATCCTTGTCCGGGTACCTGTGGAATAAACGCAGAATGCAGAGTAGTCAATCATGCTCCTTCCTGTTCTTGTATACCTGGATACACCGGAGAACCTCTACGAATTTGTAACCTCGTACAACCTAGTAAGATATCCAGCTTTCATATCCTACCAGATACAAGTGTCTTTTTTGCTATAGTTGAAGAAGAACCTCCTCAGAACCCTTGCCAACCGTCACCCTGCGGTCCCTACAGTCAATGTCGCGAAATAAATAACCACGCAGTTTGCTCCTGTCAACAAAACTACATTGGAACGCCGCCCATGTGTAGACCCGAATGTATCGTTAGTTCAGAATGTCCGCAAGACAAAGCTTGTTCTAATCAAAAGTGTTTGAATCCTTGTCGAGCCGGAGCGACACCTTGCGGTCAGAACGCAGACTGTCGAGTCGTAAACCACAATCCCATCTGCAGCTGTATACTTGGCTTTACTGGAGATCCTTTCACTCGTTGCTCTAAAGTTGAACGTATGTCTACTCTCTCTAACTGTTCTGTTCTATATTTCTTTTCATTTCAGTACCTCCACCTCCAAGGAATGACACAAACCCTTGCATACCTTCACCGTGTGGACCAAATTCACAATGTAGAGTCATTGGTACTCAACCTGCATGTTCTTGTTTACAAAACTATGTCGGCCGCCCACCGAACTGTAGGCCCGAGTGTATTAACGATTCCGAATGTCCAAACTATAAATCTTGTAAAAACGAGCGATGCGTAGATCCATGTCCGGGTACTTGCGGTACCAACGCACAGTGTACCGTTGTCAATCACAGCCCGGTCTGCTCTTGCTTCTCAGGCTATACTGGCGATCCTTTCTTTTCTTGTACACTGCCAATTTCACCATGTAAGAAACTTTCTATTACCGTCACCGCTTCAAAAAATTCACCCAATGTAACTAATCACGAAATTTCAGCAACGGAAAGAACTCCGCCCACAACACCGTGCTTCCCATCACCCTGCGGCCCGAACGCAGAATGTCGCGAGAAAAACGGTGCGGGTGCTTGCATCTGCCCTCCGGGATACTTCGGCGACCCATACGACAACACCAGAGGCTGCCACCGCGAATGCGAAATCAACACCGACTGCTCGCCGACCCTTGCCTGCGTCGCCTACAAATGCGTCGACCCGTGCATCGGAACCTGCGGAACGTACGCTGAATGCCGCGTCAAAGACCACGTACCCACATGCAACTGCCCCGCCGGTTTCACCGGCGACCCGTTCTTCCAGTGTAGAGAAGTCATTCCAGAACCGCCGCGACGTCCCGAAAATCCATGTATTCCTTCGCCTTGTGGACCAAACAGCCAATGTAGGAACGTCAACGATCAAGGAGTGTGTTCTTGTCTACCCAACTTCATCGGAACCCCTCCGAGTTGCCGCCCCGAATGTGTCGTCAGTTCAGAATGCTCTTCAGATAAGGCGTGCATCAACCAGAAATGTCGGGATCCTTGTCCTAATACGTGCGGTCTAGGCGCTCAATGCAGTACTCGAAACCACAGCCCCATTTGTGCTTGTCCTCCAGGATTCACGGGAGATCCGTTTGCGAAGTGCACACCACAAGGTAGGTTTTTTAACAAGTTTGTGGATGTTTCTAACGGTTATTTGCAGTTATAGTAACGGAACCGACGACTGAGAGACCTCCGTCGTGTTTCCCGTCACCTTGCGGACCCAACTCGCAATGCGAAATCCGAAACGGCCTACCCTCGTGTTCGTGTCTGCCGAATTACACCGGCGCCCCACCGTCTTGTCGTCCAGAATGTACCATCAGTTCGGAATGTAGCAGTACCTTGGCGTGCATCAATTTGAAATGTCGCGATCCCTGTCCGGGTTCGTGCGGTTCGAGTGCCAAGTGCCACGTTCTCAACCACATACCCGTGTGTACTTGCGAGGATGGTTACACCGGAAATCCCTTCATTCAGTGTACTTTGAAACCTCCAGTAACTGAGCCACCGGTGCCGAAAGATCCATGCAATCCTTCACCGTGCGGTCCTAACGCACAGTGTAACAACGGTGTCTGCACTTGTCTGCCCGAGTTCATTGGGAACCCTTACGAATCCTGTCGACCTGAATGCGTACTCAGCACCGAATGTAGCAGAGATAAAGCTTGCATTAGGAACAAGTGTGTGGATCCATGCCCTGGCACTTGCGGTTCCAACGCTCGTTGCGACGTCATCAACCACATACCCACGTGCTCTTGTCCCGACGGGTACACCGGAG
This sequence comes from Zophobas morio, assembly GCF_036711695.1. NCBI lineage: Eukaryota > Metazoa > Arthropoda > Insecta > Coleoptera > Tenebrionidae > Zophobas > Zophobas morio. The sequence goes on from NW_026972131.1 coordinate 15,811,526, forward strand.
ATCCGTTCACGAATTGTCGTGTATCCGAAGCGAGACAGCCTACCGTCGTAGATCCTTGCAACCCGTCACCTTGTGGCCCCAACAGCCAATGCAAAAACACCAACGATCACGCCGTGTGCTCGTGCATCCAAGGGTACGTCGGAACGCCACCATCTTGTAGACCAGAGTGCGTCGTTAGCGCGGAATGTGCCGCAACTAAAGCCTGCGTCAATCAGAAATGCGTGGACCCGTGTCCCGGCTCGTGTGGCTTAGGAGCACGCTGCGAAGTTATAAACCACAGTCCGATATGTAGCTGCCAGGAAGGCCAAACAGGAGATCCGTTCCAAAGCTGCAGACCTATTCCGCCTCCACCGCCGACGCCGCCACCACCAAGAACCGACCCTTGTTTGCCAACCCCGTGCGGACCAAACTCGATTTGTCGTCGCGTAGGAGACACGCCGTCTTGTAGTTGCGCACAAGATTACACCGGAAGCCCGCCGAACTGCAGACCTGAGTGCGTGATCAACCCAGATTGTCCCAGCAACCTGGCTTGCATCAACAACAAGTGCAAAGATCCATGTCCCGGCAGTTGTGGGGTTAACACAGAATGTCGGGTCATCAGTCACACCGTTTCGTGTTCTTGCTCCCCCGGCTTTGTGGGGAATCCGTTCGTGCAATGTACCGTAAAACAAGAGGAGCCTGCGAACCCGTGCGAACCTTCGCCATGCGGTTCTAACGCTATTTGTACGGAAAGGAACGGAGCTGGTGCCTGTAAATGCATCGACGACTACCAAGGAAACCCATACGAAGGATGCAGACCGGAGTGCGTCTTGAGTTCGGACTGCCCAACGAACAAGGCTTGTATTAGAAATAAATGTGGAGACCCTTGTCCAGGAGTATGTGGCGAATTTGCTGAATGTTCTGTGATCAATCATGTGCCTACTTGTACATGCGTTAAAGACTATATTGGGGATCCGTTTACCAGATGTACGCCTCAACCACGTAAGTCACCGGTTCATAGCTTGTCTGTAGAGGATTTAATTATTTTTTTGCAGCTGTGACAGAACCGACCGTTTACGTCGACCCATGTAACCCGAGTCCTTGCGGACCCAACTCCCAATGTAGGAACGTAAATGATCAAGGTGTGTGTTCCTGTTTACCGGAATACACCGGTTCTCCACCCAACTGTAAACCAGAATGCGTGGTCAGTTCTGAATGTCCCCAAAACCGAGCGTGCCATAAATTCAAATGTGCCAATCCTTGCACCGGAACTTGTGGTATCGGTGCCAGGTGTGAAGTTATCAATCACAACCCTATCTGTAGTTGTCCCTCTGGTTTAACCGGAGATCCATTCCTGAGATGTTACGAAATGGTAGTGACACCACCACCGCCTACCCCTGTACCAAGAGATCCTTGCTTGCCTTCTCCTTGTGGACCAAACTCAGCCTGCAGAGCAGTAGGAGATCAACCTTCTTGTTCTTGCTTGCCGAACTATATAGGATCGCCACCCAGCTGCAGACCCGAATGTGTGGTAAACACGGACTGTCCCTCTAACCAAGCTTGCATTACCGAGAAGTGTAGAGACCCGTGCCCGGGTTCCTGCGGCTTCAACGCCGAATGCAGAGTCCAGAACCACATTCCCATCTGTACGTGCGCCGCCAGATTTGTCGGAGACCCATTCACTCAATGTACACCCGAAATCAAACAAGAAGAACCTAAAGTACCGCTGGATCCATGCAATCCGTCTCCTTGTGGTGCCAATACTCAGTGCAGAGACGGCGTCTGCTCTTGTCTGCCAGAGTACCAAGGAGATCCCTACCGCGGTTGCCGCCCCGAATGTACAATGAACACTGACTGTTCTCCGAACAAAGCTTGCAGTAACCTTCGTTGCATAGACCCCTGCCCTGGAACATGCGGACAAGGCGCCGTCTGCGACGTCGTCAACCACATCCCCACCTGCAGCTGTCCTTCCGGCTACGAAGGCGACCCCTTCACCAGTTGCAGACCCGTCAAAATAGGTAAAACCGTCTAGGCCCTGTCGAATTCTTCTAAAGACGCTTTTTCTAGAACCACCCCGCGACCCATGCAGCCCATCTCCTTGCGGCCCCAACAGCCTCTGTAGAGTGAATAACGGCGTGGCTGTCTGCTCGTGCCAGCCCGGCTTGATCGGAAACCCACCCAGTTGTCGTCCAGAATGCATCGTCAGCGCGGAGTGTCCTCTCACCAAAGCCTGTCTCAATAACAAATGCGTGGACCCGTGCCCAGGAACCTGTGGAATCAACGCCAGGTGCCAGGTGGTCAATCACAACCCTATCTGCAGTTGTACGGAAGGCATGTCCGGGGATCCGTTCACCAGGTGCGCGCCGGTCGTAATCCGCCAACCGGTCAGACCGTGCGAACCGAGTCCGTGCGGGCCGAATTCCATCTGTCAAGTTCGCGGCGAGAGTCCGGCGTGTACGTGTCTCGAAAACTACGTCGGAGCACCGCCGAACTGCCGGCCGGAGTGTACCATCAACCCCGAGTGTTCGAGCGTTACGGCTTGTATTAATCAAAAGTGTCGCGATCCGTGTCCGGGTAGCTGCGGACAAAACGCTGTCTGCAACGTGGTCAATCACAGTCCGGTGTGCAAGTGCAATCCAGGATTCGAAGGAGATCCGTTCGTGCGCTGCGTGCCGGTCGTCGTACCAGGTAGGATTTTTTGTTTACAAAGGGAAAGGTAACACCATGAAAAAACACAAGATGAGGCAGTTTTTTTAAAACCACGAGCGGTAAATTTAAGGGATCTTCATAATTGACAATTTGACACGTTATCTTCAAAAATTTGTCTACATGGTGTTACATTTCCGACAAAGTGTACATATTCTGTTTCAACCAATTCAAACTCCACTACGGCCTGTAAAAAGTATCATCAATACTCATGCAGCTTGAAGCTTCAGTGGTGGAGTTTGATTTTGTGTAGCATGTGCTGTAAATACTAAACTGCTTTCGCTTCCGGGGATACAGTAAGGTAAGGAAAACGTATCCCCCAACGATAACAACGAGCTTTATCAACGCAATGCCCTAATGCCCCCATTATGTTGCTATTATACCATCAAACGAATGCGCTATCAACCCCCCCCCCCACACCCCACGGAAACAAATAATTATACCCCTAATGAATAACGCTTTAAACAAAGAAACGGAAAATAAGGAAGGTACAATGCGGTACATACATACACATCCCCTGCAATCACCCCCTTGGCGCTTAAGGATAATGCCCCTAATATAAGCTTATGTCACCCCCCCTCCCCCACACCATGCAATTTTGCGCAGCAGCAGCAGCTAATAATAAGCGTGATGTAATGGTTATTACGTAAATAATTCGATTAATCCACGGCTTATGCACTGAGAATAAAATACTTACCCGGGCAAATTGGTACTTATTGTTACCGAAAACTTTCAGTTCAAATCCCCTCGGAAGTGTTGACTCCTTGTTCACCATCACCTTGTGGCGCAAACGCGATCTGCAAAGAAAGAAACGGAGCAGGTTCATGTACCTGTTTGGCGGATTATGTTGGCAACCCTTACGAAAGTTGTAGGCCCGAGTGTGTCCACAACTCAGACTGTCCCTCTAATAAAGCGTGCACTAGAAACAAATGTATTGACCCTTGCCCTGGTACTTGTGGACAAAATGCGAACTGCCAAGTCATAAATCATTCCCCTTCGTGTACTTGTTTGCCTGGATACACTGGCGATCCTTTCAGGTTTTGCAACTTGCCACCAGTTGAACGTAAGATAGTGAACTTTAACGTAACCGTTTGCTAAAAACATCCATCAGCCCCTAGGGACGTAGTTCCAGTCAACCCTTGCCAACCCAGTCCATGTGGACCCAACAGTCAATGTCGGGAAATAAACGGACAAGCGGTTTGTTCTTGTTTACCCAATTATATAGGAAGCCCCCCAGGATGCAGACCCGAATGTGTTGTTAGTTCCGAATGTCCATCAAACAAAGCGTGTATCAATCAAAAATGTTCTGACCCTTGTCCCGGAACGTGTGGGCAAGCCACAAATTGCCAAGTAATCAATCACAGTCCCATTTGTACTTGCCGCCCAGCATACACCGGTGACCCATTCTCCAGATGTTACCCCATACCACGTAAGATACCTCAAAGTGTTCCCATTTCGGGGTTTGTGATTTTTCCATTTTAGCACCACCTCTGGAGCCCCAGCCGTTGCCGCAACCGATAAACCCCTGCGTACCATCACCGTGTGGACCTAACTCTCAATGTCGCGATATCGGTGGCTCCCCTTCTTGTTCATGTCTGTCCGAATTTACCGGGAATCCTCCGAACTGTAGACCAGAATGTACCCAAAATTACGAATGCCCAAGCAATTTAGCTTGCATAAGGAACAAATGTAAAGATCCTTGTCCTGGAACCTGCGGCGTTGGAGCAAACTGCCTCATAAATAACCATCTCGCTATATGTGTTTGTCCCGAAGGATACACCGGTGATCCTTTCAACAACTGTTATCCCAAGCCACAAGAAATAGAACCTGTAGTAGAAAAAGATCCTTGCAATCCTTCACCGTGTGGATCTAATGCTCGCTGCGATAACGGCATCTGTACTTGTCTACCGGAGTATCAAGGTGATCCGTATAGAGGATGTAGACCTGAATGTATTATTAGTGACGACTGTTCTCGAGATAAAGCTTGCCGTAGAAATAAATGTATGGACCCTTGTCCAGGAACATGTGGCCAAGGTGCTCTCTGTACCGTCACTAATCACATCCCAATGTGTAGCTGTCCAGCTGGATACACAGGCAACGCCTTCGTTGTTTGTAGCGTCCTAGAGAGTACGCCTTGCCTTTTACCCTTTGATTTTTAACTCACTTGTCACTATTTTAGCACCCCCTCCGAGAAACCCCTGCAGCCCGTCCCCATGCGGCCCTAACAGCCAATGCCGTGAAGTCAACACGCAAGCCGTGTGTTCGTGCGTCCCCGGATACATCGGTAGCCCCCCCACTTGTCGACCAGAATGCATAACAAGCTCGGAATGCCCCCTGATTCAAGCTTGCGTTAACCAAAAATGTGTAGACCCATGTCCTGGAACTTGCGGCCTCAGCGCCAAATGTCAAGTCATTAACCACAACCCCATTTGCAGCTGTCCTCCGGACTACACCGGCGACCCTTTCACTAGATGCTTCCCCAAACGTAAGGACCCCAACTTCTCTCAATCACCCTCTACTCTTAACATTTTAGCCCAAGAAGAACCAGTTAAAATTCCAACCGACCCATGTCAGCCGTCACCTTGCGGCCCCAACTCTCAATGTCGAGCAGTCGGCGACTCCCCCTCTTGCTCCTGTCTCCCCGAATTTAGCGGCTCGCCGCCAAACTGCCGCCCCGAATGCATCACCAACAGTGAATGTGCCTTTAACCTCGCCTGCATCAACCGCAAATGCGCGGACCCTTGCCGGGGCATATGCGGATCAAACGCCGAATGTCGTGTTGTCAATCATGCCCCCAACTGTGCTTGCGTACCAGGTTTCGAGGGTGACCCCTTCGTGCAATGCATACAGCGACGACCGCCGCCACCACCCGAGTCTGTCAATCCATGCGTTCCGTCACCGTGTGGTTCCAATGCCGTGTGTAAGGAACGTAACGGTGCTGGATCGTGTGTTTGTCTCCCGGAATACCTCGGAAACCCGTACGAAGGCTGCCGACCAGAATGCGTTCTGAGCTCAGACTGTCCCTCGAATAAAGCCTGCGTGAGAAACAAATGCGTGGATCCGTGTCCCGGAACTTGTGGCCAGAATGCCAACTGTCAGGTCATTAATCATTCTCCATCTTGTACTTGCATCCCGGGGTACACCGGAGATCCGTTTAGGTTCTGCAATTTACTGCAACCCGAACGTAAGTTGTTGAGAATTTGTAAGTAAAGTCCTAACGGTGATGATTTAGCTGAGAGAGACGAAACTCCCAAAAATCCGTGCCAGCCGAGTCCGTGTGGACCCAACAGTCAATGCCGGGAAGTAAACGGACAAGCAGTTTGTTCGTGTCTTCCCAATTACATAGGTAGCCCTCCAGGATGTAGGCCAGAATGCGTGGTTAGCTCAGAGTGTGCTCAGACTAAGGCTTGCGTAAACCAGAAATGTGTGGACCCGTGTCCTGGAACCTGCGGACTTAACGCGAATTGTCAAGTGATCAACCACAGTCCTATTTGTAGTTGTAAAGCGAGCTTCACCGGTGATCCTTTCACTAGATGTCTACCTACTCCACGTAAGACTTGTTTACGTGACCCGTGGACTATTCTATTTGACGTACATTAAATTGCAGCCCCTCCCATTGAACCACCGAGACCTGTCGAAATCAATCCATGCCTACCAAATCCGTGCGGTCCTAATTCACAGTGTCGTAACGTAGGCAGCACACCTTCTTGTTCCTGTTTACCAACATATATAGGCACACCACCAAACTGTAGACCAGAATGTACCATTAACCCAGACTGTCCAAGTAACTTGGCTTGCATTCGCGAAAAATGTCGAGACCCTTGCCCAGGTTCTTGCGGAACCGGTGCCCAATGTAGTGTCATCAACCACACACCAATATGTAGTTGTCTCGAAGGCTACACAGGTGATCCTTTCAGTTTCTGTCAACCGAAACCCCAAGAAATCGAACCTGTGAAAACCGACCCTTGCAACCCCTCGCCTTGCGGACCGAACGCCCAGTGTAACAACGGCATTTGTACTTGTTTGCCCGAATATCAGGGAGATCCGTACAGAGGATGCCGACCTGAGTGTGTCTTAAATAACGATTGTCCTAAGGATAGGGCTTGCATTAGAAATAAATGTAAAGATCCGTGCCCAGGTACTTGTGGTCAAAACGCTGAATGTTCCGTAATGAACCACATCCCCATTTGTACTTGTCTGCAAGGTTACGTCGGAAACGCTTTCATTCTTTGTTCACCGATTCCAGGTACTGTCTTAACCAATCCGAAGACTTGTAATTAAACAATTGGTTGTAGTCGATAAACCCAAAAACCCATGCAGTCCTTCACCTTGTGGCCCCAACAGTCAATGTAGAGAGATAAACGGGCAAGCTGTATGTTCGTGTGTTCCCGGTTACATCGGAAGCCCACCATCTTGTAGACCTGAGTGTATTACAAGTTCCGAATGCTCCCTCAACGAAGCTTGCGTCAACCAGAAATGCATAAACCCGTGTCCCGGAACTTGTGGTCTTAATGCTAACTGTCAGGTCGTAAATCATAACCCTATTTGTAGTTGTATTCCAAGCTATGAAGGCGATCCTTTCGTTAGATGTTTACCAAAACGTAAGAACTCGCAGCATTTCAAATTACTTCGTTAAAGTGCCAGTACTTTTAGCTGAAGATGAAGTACTTCCGGTACCTACAAACCCATGCCAACCATCACCCTGTGGTCCCAACGCTGAATGTAGAGAAATTAACGGATCCCCGTCTTGTTCTTGTTTGCCCGAATTCCAAGGATCACCCCCTAACTGTAGACCAGAATGCGTTAGTAACAGCGAATGCGCTAGCAATTTAGCTTGCATTAATAGAAAATGTAAAGACCCTTGTCCTGGAATTTGCGGTCTAAATGCCGAGTGCCGCGTGGTGAGTCATACTCCAAATTGTGTCTGCGTAACAGGTTATATAGGTGACCCCTTCACTCAATGTACCGTCCCGCCAACACCTGTTCAAGAAAATTTGACACCTTGTAATCCATCCCCTTGTGGGGTGAACGCTGAGTGTAAGGAACGAAACGGTGCAGGCGCGTGTGTTTGCATCCCCGAGTACATCGGAAACCCTTACGAGGGTTGCAGACCAGAGTGTTCAGTTAATTCTGATTGTCCATCGAACAAAGCTTGCATACGAAATAAATGTCAAGACCCGTGCCCAGGCACTTGCGGCCAAAACGCTCAATGTCAAGTAATAAATCATTTACCTTCGTGCACTTGCATACCAGGTTACACGGGAGATCCATTCAGATATTGCAACCTTCCACCTCCGGAACGTAAGACAAGGTTTAAATTCGACTGGGGTATCTATTAATTTTAACATTTTAGCCGTCGAAACTCCTAAGAACCCTTGTCAACCATCACCCTGTGGTCCCAATAGTCAATGTCGTGAGACAAATGGACAAGCAGTTTGCTCATGCCTTCCCAATTACGTTGGTAGCCCTCCAGGATGTAGACCCGAATGTGTCGTTAGCTCAGAGTGCCCCCTTACCAAAGCTTGCATTAATCAAAAATGCGCTGACCCATGCCCAGGAACGTGTGGACTAAACACAAACTGTCAAGTAATCAATCATAGTCCTATTTGCACTTGTCAACCTGGTAATACGGGAGATCCTCTAACCCGATGTTACCCAATTCCACGTAAGACCTCACATGTAAACAATAATCTTAGTTTCACACATAACGTTTTAGCTCCACCTCCCGAAATTCCAAAACCGGTTATCAACCCTTGCGTACCTTCACCGTGTGGTCCCAACAGCCAGTGTCGTGACACCGGAGGCTCTCCATCCTGTTCTTGCTTACCTAACTTTGTAGGAAGTCCACCAAATTGTAGACCCGAATGTACAATCAACTCGGAATGTGCCAGTAATTTGGCTTGTATTCGGGAGAAGTGTCGAGATCCATGTCCCGGCTCTTGCGGAGCGGGTGCTCAATGTAGCGTTATCAACCACACCCCGATATGTACATGTACCGATGGATACACCGGCGATCCTTTCAGCTACTGTCACCCACCACGTATGCTTTTGCAACTTTGTAAGACACGAAGAATATTTTGTAATTTTAGCTCCCAAACCCATCGCAGACGATCCTTGCGGTCTAGCATCTTGTGGACCGAATACTCAGTGCAACGACGGAATATGTACGTGTTTGGCGGAATATCAGGGAGACCCTTACAGGGGATGCAGACCTGAATGTGTACTCAGCTCGGATTGTCCTCGAGACAAAACTTGCATCCGGAATAAATGTAAAGACCCGTGTCCCGGTACTTGTGGTCAAAATGCTGAGTGCAGCGTTTTGAACCACATACCGACATGTACCTGTATTCAAGGCTATATCGGAAACGCTTTCATTCTTTGCTCTCCCATACCCGGTAATTATATTCCATTTGAAGGAAAACCAAATCGTAATCAAACAATTCCAGAGGAAGTTAAGAAAAACCCATGTAATCCATCTCCTTGTGGTCCCAATAGTCAGTGCAGGGAAATTAATGGCCAAGCAGTTTGTTCATGCGTTCCCGGTTTCATAGGTAGCCCCCCAACGTGCAGACCGGAATGTGTGACCAGTGCGGAATGTTCGTTAAACCAAGCGTGTGTCAACCAAAAATGTATCGACCCTTGTCCTGGAACTTGCGGCTTGAACGCTAAATGTCAAGTCGTCAACCACAACCCCATTTGCAGTTGCCCACCTAAATATTCTGGAGATCCGTTTATTAGATGTCTGCCAATTCGTAAGATTCTTATATTAAAATCACCTGTAGGTATTTAAACTGGTGTTGTAGCGGAAGACGTGCCTCCCCCTGTACCACTAAACCCGTGTCAACCATCTCCTTGCGGCCCCAATTCTCAATGTAAAGTGTCGGGAGAATCACCCTCTTGTTCCTGCTTACCGGAATTCAAAGGCTCACCACCCAACTGTCGTCCAGAATGTATCAGCAACAGCGAATGTGGTGACAATTTGGCTTGTATTAACCAAAAGTGTAAGGATCCGTGCCCCGGTACATGTGGATCTAACGCCGAATGTCGCGTTGTCAGCCACACTCCGAACTGTATTTGTCCACCAGAATACATCGGCGATCCTTTCTCTTATTGTACCCCCAGACCACGTAAGAACTCTCTTTTTGTCCCTAATTTTTTAACTAATTTCGTTTAATGCAGCGATTCTTCCTTCCGAACATCTCTCGCCTTGTTCGCCATCTCCGTGCGGAGCTAACGCTCAATGCAGGGAACAAAATGGAGCCGGTGCTTGTGTTTGCTTACCAGATTACATAGGAAACCCCTACGAAGGATGTAGACCCGAATGTGTTCTCAATTCTGATTGTCCATACAACAAAGCTTGCATCAGAAATAAGTGTATTGATCCTTGCCCAGGAACTTGCGGACAAAACGCCCAATGTCAAGTCGTCAATCACTTGCCTTTGTGTACTTGTAATCCAGGATACACAGGCGATCCTTTCAGATTCTGCAACTTACCACCTCCTGAACGTAAGATCGTTACGTTATTGAAACTCATTTTGTTGACGTTAAAATTGTTTAGCTATTTTGGAAGAACCCAAGAACCCGTGTCAACCCAGCCCGTGCGGCCCCAACAGCCAGTGTCGTGAAGTTAACCAACAGGCTGTTTGTTCTTGTTTGCCCAATTATGTCGGTAGTCCCCCGGGTTGTAGACCAGAGTGCGTGGTGAGCTCCGAATGTGCCCAGAACAAAGCTTGCTCGAACCAAAAATGTATCGATCCTTGCCCGGGAACCTGCGGTCTTAACGCTAACTGTCAAGTGATCAACCACAGTCCTATTTGTAGTTGTCAATCGGGAAATACCGGTGATCCCTTCAGCCGTTGCTACCCCATTCCTCGTAAGTCGGAACCAACCATGTTACGTACGCGTTCTCACAAATTATTGTAGCACCACCACCGACACCGCTTCCACCTCTGATTACAAACCCTTGTGAACCATCACCTTGTGGACCCAACAGTCAATGTAGGAATATTAACGGAAACCCTTCATGTTCGTGTTTGCCCAACTATATTGGAACCCCACCCAGTTGTCGACCTGAATGTAGCATAAACTCAGAATGTCCCAGCAACTTAGCTTGTATCAGAGAAAAGTGTAGAGACCCATGTCCGGGATCTTGTGGCGCTGGAGCTCAATGTAGCGTCATAAACCACACTCCGACTTGTACTTGTCCTGAAGGTTACACAGGAGATCCATTTACGTACTGCCAACCCAAACCACCAGCACGTATGTCACTACAATTCTTTACCACTTAAAATTTATTAAATATATCGCAGCACCTAAACCAGTCGAAGACGATCCTTGTAATCCGTCACCTTGTGGCTCCAATGCGCAATGCAATAACGGCATCTGCACTTGTTTGCCAGAGTATCAAGGAGATCCCTATCGAGGTTGTAGGCCCGAATGTGTTCTAAGTTCCGACTGCCCCCGAGATAAAGCTTGCGTTAGAAACAAATGTATCGATCCATGCCCTGGCACGTGCGGCCAAAACGCCGAATGTTCAGTCGTGAATCACATTCCAATATGCACGTGTCTACCTGGTTACACTGGAAGTGCTTTCGTCATTTGTAGACCCGTCGAAAGTAAGAATGCAAAAATCACTTGATTCAAAAATCTAAAGTACTTATTTTAGAACCTCCTGTTCAAAACCCTTGCAATCCTTCACCCTGTGGCCCCAATAGTCAATGTAGAGAAATAAACCAACAAGCTGTTTGTTCGTGCGTCCCGGGTTACATCGGAAGTCCACCCACTTGTAGACCCGAATGCGTCACGAGCACAGAATGTTCTCTAAACGAAGCCTGCGTGAACCAAAAATGTATAGACCCATGTCCTGGTACTTGCGGAGTGGGCGCCAGATGCCAAGTTGTCAATCACAACCCAATTTGCTCTTGCCCGACCCAATACACCGGTGATCCGTTTATAAGATGTCTCCCGATTCGTAAGTGTGACTTAACTTGCTACCTTGAAACCATTACCATGATTATTTCAGCCCCCGAACCCGTTGTAACAACCACAAACCCGTGCCAACCTTCACCTTGCGGTGCCAACTCCCAATGCAAAGACATCAACGGAGGACCGTCTTGTTCATGTTTACCGGAATTCGTCGGGTCGCCACCCAACTGTAAACCGGAATGCGTCAGCAACAGCGAGTGCCCCACTCACTTAGCTTGCATTAACCAGAAATGCAAAGACCCTTGTCCCGGTACTTGTGGCCGAAACGCCGAATGTAGAGTCGTGAGTCACACTCCCAACTGCATCTGCTTGCCTGGATACACCGGAAACCCATTCGGTCAGTGCGAACTGCCGCCACCCATACAAGAGACAATCTCTCCGTGTTCGCCGTCTCCATGCGGTGCAAACGCTCAATGCCGAGAACAAAATCGAGCAGGATCTTGCGTTTGTCTCCCTGATTATATCGGAAATCCTTACGAGGGTTGTAGGCCAGAATGTGTCCTGAATTCCGACTGTCCTTCGAATAAAGCTTGCGTTAACAGCAAATGTAAAGACCCTTGTCCTGGAACTTGTGGGCCTAATGCCAATTGTCAAGTTGTGAACCACATTCCGACTTGTACTTGTGTGCCCGGCTATACTGGCGATCCGTTTAGATACTGTAATCCTGTTCCAGTCACACGTAAGTTGTATCGCGATGACGTAACTCCCGAATAACTGTTGAATTTTTAAGCGACGTTAGAAGAACCTGTTAATCCTTGCCAACCGTCACCGTGTGGACCCAACAGCCAATGTCGCGAAGTCAATAATCAAGCTGTGTGCTCTTGTTTGCCTAATTACGTCGGAAGTCCACCAGGGTGTAGACCTGAGTGTGTCGTTAGTACAGAATGTCAACTAACTAAGGCTTGCGTTAATCAAAAATGTGTTGACCCTTGTCCTGGAACTTGTGGTTTGAATGCCAAGTGTCAAGTTGTTAATCATAGTCCAATTTGCAGTTGTCAGTCGGCTTACACTGGTGACCCATTCACCAGATGTTTCCCTATACCACGTAAGACGAACCCCTTTTTGCTCTCTCAGACGTTCAGTTTGAATTTTGCAGCCCCACAAGACGTTCCAACAGTGCCGGTTCCAATAAACCCATGCGTACCATCACCTTGTGGTCCTAACAGTCAATGTAGAGATCTCAGAGGATACCCGTCGTGTTCTTGTTTACCCAATTTCATAGGATCTCCCCCGAATTGCAGACCTGAGTGTTCGATTAATTCAGAGTGTAGTAGCAACCTGGCGTGCATCAGCCAGAAATGTAGAGACCCGTGTCCAGGATCCTGCGGAGCAGGTGCTCAATGTAGTGTCATCAACCACACTCCCATTTGTACCTGTCCAGATGGCTACACAGGCGATCCATTCAATAACTGCTTCCCTAAACCTCCACCACCTCCAGAACCTGTGGTAACAGATCCTTGCAACCCGTCCCCTTGTGGTTCCAACGCTCAATGCAACAACGGCATATGCACCTGCTTACCCGAATACCAAGGAGATCCTTACAGAGGTTGTAGACCAGAATGTGTACTAAGCAGCGATTGTCCAAGAGACAAAGCTTGCGTCAGAAATAAATGTGTAGATCCTTGTCCTGGAACCTGTGGACAAAACGCGGAGTGCAACATCTACAACCACATTCCCATCTGTACTTGTATTCAAGGCTACACCGGAAACGCTTTCGTTTTGTGTACGCAAGTGGTCACTCCAGTACCGCGCAATCCGTGCAGTCCTTCACCTTGTGGCCCCAACAGTCAGTGTAGAGAGATTAATGGACAAGCCGTGTGTTCGTGTCTTGCCGGGTATAGTGGAAGTCCCCCCACTTGCAGACCTGAGTGTATTTCCAGCCCCGAATGTCCACTCAACCAAGCTTGCGTCAACCAAAAATGCATAGACCCTTGTCCTGGAACTTGTGGAATTGGCGCCAAATGTCAAGTAGTTAATCACAATCCGATTTGTAGTTGTCCGCCGAGGTACACGGGAGATCCGTTTGTCAGATGTAACGTGATACGTAAGTTGTTCTCATCGTCGAAGTTCTCCCTTTGCAACGTTTCGTTTTAGCGCTGGAAGAACCAGTGGTTGTACCTACAAACCCCTGCCAGCCTAGCCCTTGCGGTCCTAATTCACAATGTAGAGAAACCAATGGATCGCCGTCTTGTTCTTGCTTGCCCGAATTCATCGGTAGTCCACCTAACTGTAGACCGGAATGCTCGAGTAATAGCGAATGTGCCAATCACTTGGCTTGCATAAACAACAAGTGTAAAGATCCTTGTCCTGGAACTTGCGGCGCTAGTGCCGAGTGTCGAGTAATCAGTCACACTCCCAACTGTGTTTGCTTAGCTGGCCACACCGGCGATCCTTTCGTCCAATGTACCCTTTACCAGCCACCGCCCGCAGCTGCAATAGTTTCTCCATGTCAACCATCACCTTGTGGAGCAAATGCCCAATGCAGAGTCCAAAAGAACGCCGGTGCTTGCATTTGCTTACCCGAGTATATAGGCAACCCGTACGAAGGTTGCAGACCTGAATGTGTCCTCAGCTCCGATTGTCCATCGAACAAAGCTTGCATCAGGAATAAGTGTTTAGATCCTTGCCCTGGAACGTGCGGCCAAAACGCCAACTGTCAAGTAATAAACCATTCACCCTCATGTACTTGTATCCCAGGGTACACAGGTGATCCGTTCAGATATTGCAACCTGCCAGCCCCACAACGTAAGATCTCTAGTTTCGTTCGCAACGAATCAGTAACCTTTGTTTCTTTAGCGGTCGAAGACGAAACTCCTAAAAATCCTTGCCAACCTAGTCCATGCGGACCTAATAGTCAATGTCGCGAAGTGAATGGACAAGCCGTGTGCTCTTGCTTACCCAACTACAGTGGCAGCCCTCCGGGATGTAGACCCGAGTGTGTCGTAAGCTCCGAGTGCCCTCAAAACAAGGCTTGTCTTAACCAAAAATGCGTCGACCCTTGCCCAGGCACTTGCGGCCTAAATGCCAAATGTCAAGTTATCAATCATAGTCCAATTTGTAGTTGCACATCGGGTTACACCGGAGATCCTTTCACCAGATGTTACCCAATACCGCGTAAGTGTCCCAGATAACAAATTGAAAATCTTTTACCTTCTTTCTCTAATTGCAACAGCCCCACCTCCCGTAACGTTCGACGAACCAAAACCGGACCCATGCATACCATCTCCATGCGGTGCTAACAGTCAGTGCAGAAACATTGGTGGTTCCCCGTCATGTTCTTGTTTACCCAACTACGTCGGAAGCCCCCCGAACTGCAAACCTGAATGTACCATCAATCCCGAGTGCCCCAGCAATCTGGCTTGTATTCGCGAAAAATGTAGAGACCCATGCCCTGGATCATGTGGATCGGGAGCACAATGTAGCGTTATCAACCACACACCCATTTGTACTTGTCCAGACGGCTACACCGGAGACCCATTCAACTACTGTCAACCCAAACCGCAAGAAATCGAACCGGTACCTACAGACCCGTGCAACCCATCTCCATGTGGATCCAACGCACGATGCGACAATGGAGTTTGTTCTTGTTTACCTGAATATCAAGGAGACCCGTATCGGGGATGTCGTCCCGAGTGTGTTTTGAGTAATGACTGTCCTAGAGACAAAGCCTGCATAAGGAATAAGTGCCAAGACCCTTGCCCTGGTACTTGTGGACAAAACGCAGAGTGCTCTGTAGTTAACCACATCCCGATCTGTACTTGTCTTCAAGGCTACAGCGGCAACGCCTTCGTTTTATGTAATCCCATCCCAGGTACTAGGTCACGATTTGTTGATATGTTATACGAATAGAGATAATTTCAGCGCCCGTTATCACAAATCCATGTAACCCATCTCCATGTGGACCCAACAGTCAGTGTAGAGCCGTAAACGGCCAGTCCGTGTGCTCTTGCGTGCCCGGTTTTAGAGGAAGCCCACCAGCTTGCAGACCTGAGTGCGTCACAAGCGCCGAATGTCCCCTTAATGAGGCCTGCGTCAACCAAAAATGCACAGATCCTTGTCCCGGAACATGTGGGCTTAATGCCAGGTGTCAAGTTGTAAACCATAACCCGATTTGTAGCTGTCCGCCTGAATACACAGGCGATCCGTTCTTGCGTTGTTTGCCCAAGCGTAAGACCATTATTTTTTCGCGTTCTGTCCTACATGAGTTTATATTTTAGCGCAAGAAGAACCCGTTGTTATAAACCCTTGCCAACCATCTCCGTGTGGTCCCAACGCACAATGCAAGGAGACCAACGGGGCACCCTCGTGTTCTTGTTTACCAGAATTTATAGGATCTCCCCCGAACTGCCGACCCGAATGTGTTAGTAACAGCGAATGTGCTAATCATTTAGCTTGCATCAACCAAAAATGTAAAGATCCTTGCCCTGGAATATGCGGAAATAACGCTGAATGTCGCGTTGTAAGTCACACACCTAACTGTGTTTGCATATCTGGGTTCGTTGGAAATCCTTTCGTGCAGTGTCTTGCCCAAATACGTAAGAATTTGTTTTGTTTAAATTATCAAGGTAAATCAATGCTTTTCCTTTAGCCGCCGCACCTAGCGAAATAATAACTCCATGTTCGCCATCTCCATGTGGCGCCAACGCACAATGCCGGGAACAAAATAATGCCGGGGCATGTATTTGCTTGCCCGATTATATCGGAAACCCTTACGAAGGTTGTCGACCCGAATGTGTCCTCAATTCTGATTGTCCTTCTCATAAGGCTTGCGTGAACAGTAAATGTGTTGACCCGTGCCCAGGAACGTGTGGCCAAAATGCCCAATGTCAAGTCATTAATCACTTACCATCTTGTACTTGCATCCCAGGTTATACCGGAGACCCGTTCAGATATTGCAATTTGCCACCACCGCAACGTAAGGAGTAAAAATTATTCATAAATATAGCACTCATTTTTGGTTATGCAGCCGTTGAAGAAGAACCACCCAAAAACCCATGTCAACCCAGCCCTTGCGGTCCCAACAGCCAATGTCGTGAAGTTAACCAACAAGCAGTCTGTTCTTGTTTGCCCAACTATGTCGGTAGTCCCCCGGGTTGTAGACCAGAATGTGTGGTCAGCTCCGAATGTGCCCAAAATAAAGCCTGCGTTAATCAGAAATGTACTGATCCATGTCCGGGAACGTGTGGCCTTAACGCCAACTGT
Organism: Zophobas morio; assembly: GCF_036711695.1. Taxonomy (NCBI): domain Eukaryota; kingdom Metazoa; phylum Arthropoda; class Insecta; order Coleoptera; family Tenebrionidae; genus Zophobas; species Zophobas morio. Next base: position 15,828,398 of record NW_026972131.1, read on the forward strand.
CAGGTCATAAACCACAGTCCCATTTGTAGTTGTCAATCAAGCTTCACCGGCGATCCGTTCAGTCGATGCTTCCCTATTCCACGTAAGAAATGCAGATGTTCTTTATAAAACTTCATAACGATGCAATTTCAGCACCACCTCCGATAACTGAAGTCGTACCAGTACGAAACCCGTGTGTACCGTCACCCTGTGGACCAAACTCTGAATGCAGAGACATCGGAGGCAACCCATCTTGCTCTTGTTTACCCACTTTTGTAGGCAGTCCACCAAATTGCAAACCCGAATGTACCATAAATCCCGAATGCCCCAGTAATTTAGCTTGTATCCGAGAAAAATGTAGAGATCCTTGCCCCGGGTCTTGTGGCGCTGGTGCCCAATGTAGTGTTATAAATCACACCCCGATTTGCTCCTGCCCGGATGGATACACCGGAGATCCTTTCTCTTATTGTCAAGTGAGACCACAAGTGCTTGAATTACCCCCGCCAGATCCATGCAACCCATCTCCATGTGGAGCTAACGCTCGTTGTGACAACGGACAGTGTACTTGTTTGCCAGAGTATCAAGGTGACCCTTACAGAGGCTGTAGGCCAGAATGTGTTCTAAACAGCGACTGTTCACGAGACCGAGCTTGCATACGCAATAAATGTACAGATCCATGCCCTGGAACGTGTGGTGAAAACGCCGAGTGTTCGGTGATCAACCACATACCAATTTGTTCTTGTATCACAGGATACATAGGAAATGCCTTTATCCGTTGCTCCCCTATTCCGCGTACGTATAAAAACATTTTTTACGAAATTCGAATACAGTTGTGTTCTTGTAGCACCTGCTGTAACGAACCCATGCGCACCATCACCTTGCGGACCTAACAGTCAGTGTAGAGCAATAAATGACCAAGCAGTTTGTTCATGCGTACCTGGTTACATCGGAAGTCCTCCCACTTGCCGACCTGAATGTGTCACGAGTTCCGAGTGTTCTCTAGATAAGTCATGCGTTAATCAAAAGTGCATAGATCCCTGCCCTGGAACCTGCGGTCTTAACGCCCTCTGCCAAGTCGTCAATCATAACCCGATATGTAGCTGCCGATCCGGACTAACCGGAGATCCGTTCACCAGATGCGCCCCAATTGGTACGATTTACGCAAAGTCCGTAGAGAAAGTATAAATTTTTCTCTTGTAGTTGTGCCCCAGGAGGAGGAACCACAAAACCCTTGTACACCTTCACCCTGCGGACCCAATTCTCAGTGCAAAGAAATTAACGGTTCGCCGTCTTGCTCTTGTTTACCCGAATTTACAGGATCGCCTCCAAACTGTAGACCCGAATGCGTCAGTAACAGCGAATGTCCAAACCACTTAGCTTGTACGAATCAAAAATGTAGAGATCCTTGCCCAGGTTTATGCGGATCGAACGCAGAGTGCCGTGTTATAAGCCACACCCCAAATTGCGTGTGCTTACCCGGTTACGTCGGCGACCCATTTTCACGCTGTAATTTACCCACACGTAAGCCATTACGATACGTTTTTATATTAGCTGCTCGCAAACCAATACGATCATCATGCTTAATACTAATCACATAACAATTTAACGCCATCACACCCCAAACGTTGACCAATACTGATTACATTTCAGCTTCGCCCGTCGAAAATATCTTGCCTTGTTCTCCGTCACCCTGTGGTGCTAATGCCGTTTGTAAAGAACGCAATGGAGCCGGGTCGTGTACTTGCTTGCCCGATTACATTGGCAACCCTTACGAGGGCTGCAGACCCGAGTGCGTTTTGAACACCGACTGTCCCTCCAACAAAGCCTGCGTCAGAAATAAATGTACTGACCCCTGCCCTGGAACTTGCGGCCAAAACGCGGAGTGTCACGTTGTTAACCACTTGCCCCAGTGCACGTGCATCCCAGGATATACCGGAGACCCGTTCCGGTATTGCAACATACCTCCAGAACGTAAGCCCTCCACTCACTTAGACTTCTCGTTAATAACGCATGCGCATACAGCCCCTAAACAAGAAGAACCGACAAACCCGTGTCAGCCGAGCCCTTGCGGACCCAACAGCCAATGTCGCGAAGTCAACAAACAAGCGGTTTGTTCGTGCCTGCCCGAATACATGGGATCTCCGCCGAACTGCAGACCCGAATGCGTGGTCAGTTCGGAATGCCCACTTACGAAAGCCTGCGTAAACCAAAAGTGTGTGGACCCTTGCCCCGGTACTTGCGGCCTTAATGCCAGATGCGAAGTGATCAACCATAGCCCGATCTGTAGCTGCCAGTCGGGTTACACCGGCGACCCGTTCACTAGATGTTTCCCCATTCCACGTAAGCGTTTTGGTAGTGTCCTACAACTAAAGGTAACACGTTGTCGTTATAGCACCACCAGTAGAACCTGAACGGCCTGTAGTTACCGACCCTTGCGTGCCATCACCTTGTGGCGCGAACAGTCAATGCCGAAATATAGGTGGTTCGCCATCATGCTCTTGTCTCCCAGAATTTACAGGAAGCCCACCCAACTGTCGCCCAGAATGTACCATTAATCCCGAATGCTCCAGCAATTTGGCTTGTATAAGACAAAAATGTAGAGACCCATGCCCCGGTTCTTGCGGCTCAGGAGCTCAATGCAGCGTCATAAACCACACACCCATTTGCACGTGTCCTGAAGGATACACAGGAGACCCGTTCACGTACTGCCAACCCAAACCGCAAGAAATCGAACCTGTTAAAACCGACCCATGCAACCCATCACCTTGTGGACCCAATGCTCGTTGTGATAACGGCGCGTGTACATGTTTGCCCGAATACCAAGGAGATCCTTACCGAGGGTGCAGACCAGAATGCGTCCTCAGCACTGATTGCCCTAGAGACAAAGCTTGTATAAGAAATAAATGCCAAGATCCTTGCCCTGGCACTTGTGGCCAAAATGCCGAATGTGCCGTTATAAATCATATCCCGACATGTACGTGCATACAAGGTTATTCCGGAAATGCTTTCGTTTTGTGTTCACCAATTCCAGGTAACTGTGTAACCCGTCGCGTTTTCTTTTTTAACTTGTCGTTTTAGCACCGGTCCCTGTTAATCCTTGCAGTCCTTCACCGTGTGGACCTAACAGCCAATGCCGCGAAGTGAACGGTCAAGCCGTTTGCTCTTGCGTCCCTGGATTCATAGGAACTCCACCAACTTGTCGACCCGAATGTGTTACTAGTTCAGAGTGTTCCCTTAATCAAGCTTGTATTAACCAAAAATGTATCGATCCTTGTCCCGGAACTTGCGGAATTGGAGCTGTTTGCCAGGTGGTTAGTCACAACCCTATTTGTAGCTGCCCTCCAAGACACACAGGAGATCCTTTCACGAGATGTTCACCAATCAGAGGTAGAATTCCATTTTTTCGTTATAGAAACGAGCTTCATTATGCGAAATTCTAGAAGAGCCACCCGTTGTTCCAACAAACCCTTGTCAGCCCACACCTTGTGGTGCCAACAGCCAGTGCAGAGACGTCGGTGGTTCTCCATCATGCTCTTGCCTCCCTGAATTCATAGGAAGCCCACCCAACTGTCGCCCTGAATGCGTCAGTAACAGCGAATGCGCCAATCACTTGGCTTGCATCAATCAAAAGTGTAAAGACCCCTGTCCTGGAACTTGTGGCCAAAACGCAGAATGCAGAGTCGTGAGTCACTCACCCAACTGTGTTTGCATTTCTGGTTATGTAGGAAACCCGTTCACATCATGTTCACCTCAAAGTATGTCCATCTTTTTTTTTTTGTAAGTACCCATCCAACATAATTTATTCGCAGTGACTCCGCCGATTGTCGAAAGACCCACCCCTTGCTTGCCTTCCCCGTGCGGCGTCAACGCCATCTGTCGCGAACAAAACGGCGCAGGAGCTTGCATTTGTCAACCCGAACACGTCGGAAACCCTTACGAAGGCTGCAGACCCGAGTGTGTTCTCAACTCTGACTGTCCATCAAACAAAGCTTGCGTGAACCAAAAATGTAAAGACCCGTGCCCGGGAACATGTGGTCAAAACGCCCAGTGTCAAGTTATCAATCATTTACCGTCCTGTACTTGCATACCTGGTTACACCGGAGATCCGTTCAGATTCTGCAATTTACCACAACAACGTAAGAATTTTCGTGTTACGATTCCCTCAGTTCTAATGTCTTCCCAACAGCTGTAATTGAAGAAACGCCCACGAACCCTTGCCAACCTAGTCCTTGTGGCCCCAACAGTCAGTGCCGTGAGGTTAACAGTCAAGCGGTGTGCTCTTGTTTGCCAAATTACGTAGGAAGTCCTCCAGGATGCAGACCTGAGTGCGTGGTTAGCTCGGAATGTGCGCAAACTAAAGCTTGCGTTAACCAAAAATGCGTCGACCCTTGTCCTGGTACTTGCGGTTTGAACGCTAAATGCCAGGTTATCAATCACAGTCCCATATGTAGTTGTCAGTCGAGCTATACCGGTGATCCATTCACTAGATGTTATCCGATACCACGTAAGCGGTCAATTTTTGAGTTTTTTTTGGTTTTGTGACGAGAATCTTTTAGCGCCTCCAGTTGAACCTCAACCCGTACCAAGTAATCCGTGTGTGCCCTCACCATGCGGCCCCAACAGTCAATGCAGAGATATAGGCGGTGCACCATCATGTTCTTGCCTCAATAATTATATAGGAAATCCACCGAACTGTCGTCCGGAATGTAGCATCAATTCAGAATGCTCGAGTAACTTGGCTTGTATTAGAGAGAAATGTAGAGACCCGTGTCCGGGATCTTGCGGTGCGAACGCACGATGTGAAGTTATCAATCATACTCCGACTTGTACATGTCCGGAAGGATTTACGGGAGATCCGTTCACTAATTGTTATCCAAAACCACCAGAAGAACCCCCTGCTCCGAAAGACCCATGCAACCCGTCTCCATGTGGTGCTAACGCTCAGTGCGACAACGGTATATGCACGTGCCTACCCGAATATCAAGGAGATCCATACAGAGGGTGTAGACCTGAGTGCGTACTCAATAACGATTGCCCCAGAGACAAAGCTTGCATCAGAAGCAAGTGTAAAGACCCCTGTCCCGGAACTTGCGGCCAAAACGCCGAATGTAGCGTTATTAATCACATCCCGACCTGTACTTGCATACAAGGATACATCGGAAACGCTTTTGTCCTCTGCTCTCCTATACCATCGGAAACACCTAAGAACCCGTGCAGTCCATCTCCGTGCGGCCCCAACAGCCAGTGTAGAGAAATCAACAACCAAGCTGTCTGTTCGTGCGTACCAGGTTTCATTGGCAGCCCACCAACTTGTCGCCCTGAATGTATCTCAAGCCCAGAATGTTCCCTCAATGAGGCTTGCGTAAACCAGAAATGTATAGACCCTTGTCCTGGAACCTGCGGCATAAACGCTAGATGTCAAGTAGTCAACCACAACCCGATTTGTAGTTGTCCGCAAGGCCAAACCGGTGACCCGTTCACGAGATGCTCCATCATTATCGAAGAACCTCCAGTGGTTCCCGCAAACCCGTGCCAACCTTCACCCTGCGGCGCTAACGCTCAGTGCAGAGAAGTAGGCGGTGCTCCGTCCTGCTCCTGCTTGCCTGAATTTATTGGAACTCCACCTAACTGCAGACCCGAGTGTGTCAGTAACAGCGAATGTGCGAACAACTTGGCCTGCATTAACCAAAAATGTAAAGACCCGTGCCCCGGAAGCTGCGGAGCTAACGCCGAATGCCGAGTTATCAGTCACACTCCCAACTGCGTATGCGTACCAGGTTACGAAGGAAATCCTTTCGTGCAATGCCTACAGAGAGTAGTCCCTCCGGTGGAAACCAGACCGACGCCTTGTGTCCCTTCACCTTGTGGTACTAATGCGGTGTGTAGAGAACAAAACGGAGCCGGAGCCTGCTCGTGTCTTCCTGAATACGTTGGTAACCCGTATGAGGGTTGTCGCCCAGAATGTACTCTCAATTCTGACTGTCCTTCAAACAAAGCCTGTATCAAGAACAAGTGTTTGGATCCTTGTCCAGGAACTTGCGGTCTAAATGCAGACTGTCAAGTGATTAATCATTTGCCATCGTGTACTTGCAGAACAGGATACACCGGCGATCCATTCCGTTATTGCAACGTAGCGCCTCAACCCAGTAAGATTCTCCGTGACAGTTTTTTCAACGATTCTAACTTTATCTTAATTTAGCAATCGAAGAAGAACCTAAGAATCCATGCCAACCTAGCCCTTGTGGTCCTAACAGTCAATGCCGCGAAGTAAACGGACAAGCTGTTTGTTCGTGCCTTCCTAACTATTCCGGAAGTCCCCCTGGATGCAGACCTGAGTGTGTCGTGAGCTCCGAATGCCCCCAAAATAAAGCTTGCGTGAATCAAAAGTGTGTTGACCCTTGCCCAGGCACGTGCGGCCTTAACGCTGGATGCCAAGTGATAAACCACAGTCCCATATGTAGTTGCCAGTCGGGTTACACCGGAGATCCGTTTACCAGATGCTTCCCTCTACCACGTAAGACACCGAAGGCTTGTCGAAAAATAAATTACAGCCAAATTTTTAGCTCCCCCTGTAGAACCTACGAAGCCGACCGTCTTTAATCCTTGCGTGCCCAGTCCGTGCGGTCCCAATTCTCAGTGTAGAGACGTGGGAGGCGTACCATCCTGTTCTTGTTTAAATAACTTTGTAGGAAGTCCACCCAACTGTAGACCAGAGTGTACCATTAACCCAGAGTGTTCGAGCAACTTGGCTTGCATACGCGAAAAATGTAGAGATCCCTGTCCCGGTTCTTGCGGATCTGGTGCTCAATGCAGTGTTATCAATCACACTCCAATCTGTACATGCCCCGAAGGTTACACAGGTGATCCGTTTAATTATTGCCAACCAAAACCACCAGAAGTTGAACCCACTAAAACCGACCCATGCAATCCTTCTCCTTGCGGCGCAAACGCCCAATGCAACAACGGAATATGCACCTGTTTACCAGAATACCAAGGAGACCCTTACAGAGGTTGCAGACCCGAGTGTGTCTTAAACAGCGACTGCCCGAGAGACAAAGCATGTATAAGAAATAAATGCACAGATCCTTGTCCGGGCACTTGTGGCCAAAACGCAGAATGTGCTGTCATAAATCACATCCCTACTTGCTCTTGTATTCAGGGTTATATAGGAAATGCATTCGTACTGTGCACACGCATCCCAGGTAAAACTTCGTTACCTCATTGTCCAATTTTATTTTCACCGCAACATTTTAGAACCCGAATCGAAGAACCCTTGCAGTCCGTCACCCTGCGGACCTAACAGTCAGTGCAGAGAAATCAACGGCCAAGCTGTCTGTTCGTGTGTTGTTGGCTACATCGGTAGTCCCCCTACTTGCAGACCCGAATGTATCACAAGTTCCGAATGTTCCCTGAACGAGGCGTGCGTTAATCAAAAATGTATCGATCCCTGCCCCGGAACGTGCGGATTGAACGCTAGATGTCAAGTTGTAAATCACAATCCGATATGCAGTTGTCCACCCAAATACACCGGAGATCCTTTCACGCGGTGTTCCCCGATTAAAGAAGAACCACCAGTCGTTCCCACAAACCCGTGCCAACCATCACCTTGCGGCCCCAACTCGCAGTGTAAAGACATCAACGGATCACCGTCATGTTCTTGTTTACCTGAATTTATCGGGACACCACCCAGCTGCAGACCCGAGTGCGTCAGTAACAGCGAATGTTCCAACTCTTTGGCGTGCATCAACAACAAATGTAAAGACCCATGTCCTGGAATTTGCGGCCAAAACGCCGAATGTCGGGTCGTCAGTCACACGCCCAACTGTGTTTGCATTCAAGGCTACGTCGGAAACCCGTTCAGCAGTTGTCAACCGTATGAAACCCCTAAACCCGCGACTCCGTCCAATCCTTGCTTCCCTTCACCGTGTGGCGCTAACGCTATTTGTCAACAGCGAAACGACGCCGGCTCTTGCACCTGTATTCCAGATTACATCGGTAACCCCTACGAAGGTTGCAGGCCTGAATGTGTGTTGAGCACGGATTGTCCTTCCAATAAAGCTTGCATCCGAAACAAATGTATGGACCCTTGCCCCGGCACTTGCGGCCAAAACGCAGAATGTCAAGTTATCAACCACTTGGCCTCTTGTACTTGTATCCCAGGTTACACCGGCGATCCTTTCAGATTTTGCAACGTAATTCCACCAACTGAAAGTAAGAACGCGCTTTAAATCATCGATTATACCTACAACTCAACATTTACAGCTGTGAAACAACCGACGAACCCGTGTCAGCCAAACCCTTGCGGCCCCAACAGTCAATGCCGCGAAGTTAATGAACAAGCGGTTTGTTCTTGTTTACCAAATTACATAGGAAGTCCACCTGGGTGCCGACCTGAGTGTGTCGTTAGTTCCGAGTGTGCCTTAACCAAAGCTTGTTCGAACCAGAAATGTGTTGACCCTTGTCCCGGAACTTGCGGAGTAAACGCTAGATGTGAAGTTATTAACCACAGTCCCATTTGTAGCTGCCAGTCAGGTCACACCGGCGATCCTTTCACTAGATGTTACCCACAACCACGTAAGAACGCCGTCGCTTGTTTCGTACTTGTCAAAACATGTCACAATTTTAGCACCCAAAACCGAATCACCACCAGTTCCCGTTAACCCGTGTGTTCCTTCACCTTGCGGACCGCATTCCATCTGCCAAGATATTAACGGTTCACCATCTTGCTCGTGTGTGGCAAGCTACATCGGCACACCCCCCAACTGTAGACCAGAATGTAGCATCAACTCCGAATGTCCGAGTAACTTGGCTTGCATCCGCGAAAAGTGTAGAGATCCCTGCCCGGGATCTTGCGGTAGCAACGCTCACTGTAGCGTTATCAACCACACCCCTATTTGCACATGTCCAGAGTCTTACACAGGCAACCCGTTCGAATATTGTGTGTTCAAAGTTCAAAAGACGCCGCCCCCTCCTGCGGACCCATGTAATCCATCACCGTGCGGCGCAAACGCTCAATGCAACAACGGCATCTGCACCTGTTTGCCTGAGTATCAAGGCGATCCTTACCGAGGATGTAGACCCGAATGTGTTCTCAACACCGACTGTTCTAGAGATAAGGCGTGCGTTCGAAACAAGTGTATAGACCCTTGCCCAGGCACCTGCGGTCAAAACGCTGAATGCGCGGTCATTAACCACATAGCCACTTGTTCGTGCATTCAAGGCTACACCGGCAATGCGTTCGTACTTTGCTCCCAAATACCAGGTAAAATTTGAAAATTGTTTCAAAACGAATTTACTGATTCTTTCGTGGCAGCTCGAATTCCACAAAATCCATGCAACCCGTCACCTTGCGGACCCAACAGTCAATGCAGAGAGATTAACGGACAAGCTGTATGTTCGTGTGTGCTCGGTTTTAGCGGAAGCCCACCGACTTGTAGACCCGAGTGTGTGCAAAACTCGGAGTGTTCCCTAACACAAGCCTGTGTCAATCAAAAATGTATCGACCCTTGCCCTGGAACGTGCGGATTGAACGGTAGATGCGAAGTTAGAAACCATAATCCGATTTGTAGTTGTCCGGTTAGATACACAGGCGATCCGTTTGTCAGATGTCTACCCATTAGTAAGTCTTCAAGCTTGTGAATTGTGGTCACTTTAACACCAATTCTATTACAGTCGAACCACCTGCTCCACCAGTCAATCCTTGCCAACCTTCACCTTGCGGACCGAACGCACAATGCAAAGAAATAAACGGTTCGCCCTCTTGCTCTTGCTTGCCAGAATTTATAGGTTCCGCGCCCAATTGTCGACCTGAGTGTGTCAGTAACAGCGAATGTTCGAATCATCTTGCTTGCATTAACCAAAAATGTAGAGATCCGTGCCCTGGCACTTGCGGACAGAACGCCGAATGTCGAGTCATCAGTCATACACCCAATTGCGTTTGCATCGTTGGCTTTTCGGGTAATCCGTTCCAAAGGTGTATTAAAGCAGAAGGTACTTAATCTCGTCATCGCTATATGTGTGTTTACGACGTATGCCATTTTAGAACCGAGACCCCCAGCAGCAAATCAAATAAATCCATGCGTGCCTTCTCCTTGCGGAGCAAACGCGCTCTGCAAAGAACGCAACAATGCTGGCTCGTGCGTTTGTTTGCCCGAATACATTGGCAATCCTTACGAAGGATGCCGACCCGAATGTGTCCTCAACAGTGACTGTCCTTCGAACAAAGCTTGTATTAACCAGAAATGTAGAGACCCTTGTCCTGGCACGTGCGGGCAAAACGCTGATTGCCAGGTTATCAACCATTTACCGTCGTGTACCTGCATCCCTGGTTTTACGGGCGATCCTTTCAGATATTGTAATAGAATTCCTCCTGAAGAAGGTGAGTTGAGTGTTAAGACGCGTACTTTTTTGTGACGAGCTTCTTGTAGAGCCTAAAACTCCTGCACACCCTTGCCAACCCAGCCCTTGCGGGCCCAACAGTCAATGTCGCGAAGTTAACGAACAAGCCGTTTGTTCTTGCCTCCCTAATTACGTAGGAAGTCCACCGGGATGTAGACCGGAATGTGTGGTCAGCTCCGAGTGTCCTCTCACGCAAGCGTGCCTTAATCAAAAGTGTGTCGACCCTTGCCCTGGAACTTGCGGTGTTAGCGCTAGGTGTGAAGTTATCAATCACAGTCCTATTTGTAGCTGCGAACAAGGTTACACCGGCGATCCGTTCACAAGATGCTACCCAATTCCACGTAAATGCGTAACTTCATTTAATCAAAAGGTGCCTAACCGTGCTCTTACAGCTCCACCGCCGACACCAACGACGCCACCTGTAATAAATCCTTGCGTTCCATCACCTTGTGGACCGAACTCACAGTGTCGAAACGTCGGAGACTCTCCTTCGTGCTCATGCTTGCCTAACTTCTTAGGAAGTCCCCCCAACTGTAGACCGGAATGTACGATTAACTCTGAGTGTCCAAGCAATCTGGCTTGCATTAATAGTAAATGTAGAGACCCTTGTCCCGGATCTTGTGGCATCAATGCCCTTTGCGAAGTGAGAAACCACAATCCCAATTGTAGGTGTCCGTCGGGTTACGAAGGCGATTCATTCATTTCGTGTTATCCGAGACCAGCTCCACCGCAACGTAAGATTTCATCACATTCACAACAATTATTTTGTCACAATGACGATTGCAGCGCCACCAAAAACTGACCCTTGTTATCCAAACCCTTGTGGACCAAACGCCCAATGTAACGGAGGTGTCTGCACTTGCATACCCGAGTATCAAGGTGACCCCTATAGAGAATGTCGACCCGAATGTCTTCGAAACACGGACTGCCCTCGTGATAAGGCCTGCGTTAGAAATAAATGTATAGACCCTTGCCCAGGAACGTGCGGAGTTAACGCTGAATGCAACGTTTTCAATCACTTCCCATCTTGTAATTGCTTGGAAGGATACAAGGGAGATCCTTTCGTTAACTGTCGTAAAGTCGAACGTAAGAAATAACCCTTGAGCGTCTGCAGTGTTCTATAATCTTTAATAATTATAGATCTGCCTCCGCAAGACCCATGCAACCCGTCTCCTTGCGGCCCCAACAGTCAATGTCGCGAAATAAACGGCCAAGCCATTTGTTCTTGCCTTATTGGCTACATCGGTAGCCCTCCGTCTTGCAGACCAGAGTGCGTAAGTAGCTCCGATTGCGAGCTCAACAAAGCTTGCATCAATCAAAAATGCGTCGACCCTTGCCCCGGAACTTGCGGTATCCGCGCTCTATGCCAAGTCATCAACCACAACCCCATCTGTACGTGCCCACCACAGTACACCGGCGATCCCTTCATACAGTGTAAAGTCATAATCGGTACGTTACCTCTTCCTTGAAACTAAAGTCAACTCTAAACTCATTTTACAAAACAGTGAAAGTGGAACCAGTCGAAAAACCAAGAGATCCCTGCGTTCCTTCACCGTGCGGCCCCAATGCTCAATGCGAACCCACCCCCGCCGGAACTGCCAAATGTACTTGCATTCCGAAATATATCGGAGCCCCACCAAATTGCAGACCCGAGTGTCTGACCAATAACGACTGCTCGAAAGACTTAGCTTGTATCAACTTAAAATGTCAAGACCCCTGCCCTGGTTCGTGTGGAATTAACGCTCGTTGTATCGTTGTCAACCATGTACCTAACTGTTTGTGTTTGGATAACTATGTAGGAGATCCTTTCACTATATGCACAGTAAAACCAAGTAAGCACTAAACTTTTGCATGTCCAAACATTGGTCTTCGTCGATACTGATACCGTTGTTTTGTTTAGCACCGACACCACCACCACGAGCTAAGGAAGACCCGTGCTATCCATCGCCGTGTGGACCCAACGCGAGATGCCGCGCAGAAAACGGTTACGCAATTTGCGAATGCCTGCCAGAATACCACGGAAATCCGTACGAAAACTGCAGACCAGAGTGCTTAAGTAACTCCGACTGTCCAATGAACAGAGCGTGCATCAGAAACAAATGTGAAGACCCGTGTCCCGGCACGTGTGGAATTAACGCCATCTGTACCGTCACAAATCACGTACCCGTCTGTTCTTGCCCCGACAGGTACAACGGAGACGCCTTTAGACTCTGTACCCCGATAATCGGTAAGTTATTTCACTCACTTGAAGAGAGTGTCACATTTCGAAATTCTAGAACCGCCAGTTGCCGACCCGTGCAACCCGTCCCCTTGCGGTATTAACACCGTGTGCCGTGTATCCGGCCAAAACGCCATCTGCGAATGTTTGCCAGGCTTCTTCGGAACGGCTTCCGCCGGCGGCTGTCGCCCAGAATGTACCATCAGCGCCGACTGTCCAAGAGACAAAGCTTGCGTCAACACCAAGTGTGTCGACCCATGCCCCGGCGTCTGTGGCTTCAATGCAATTTGCCAAGTCATCAACCACAGCCCGGTCTGTAGCTGTCCGCCGCCGCTCTTAGGAGATCCGTTCACGCTATGCAGAGAACAAGCCCCAGAACCGCCATCCGACCCTTGCAACCCTTCGCCTTGTCGCCTCAATGGCCAATGCCGCGTCATCAACGGCGTCGCCAGCTGCATTTACCCCGAATGTATCATCAACCAAGATTGTCCACGAGACAAAGCGTGCTACAACCAGAAGTGCAAAGATCCCTGTCGCGACTCATGCGGCATTAACGCTCTCTGTCAAGCTATCAACCACAAGGCCGTCTGCACCTGTCCCCCTAACTACGTGGGTTCGCCGGAAGTCCAATGTCGCTTACGCGACGTAGTAGTCCCCAGACCCAAACCCGAGTGCGTCCAGGACTCCCACTGTACCAACGATAAAGCGTGCATTAACGAACACTGCCTGAACCCTTGTCTCGTCTCGCCTGGTATATGCGGCGAAAACGCCGAGTGTCGTCCACAGGCCCATCGCGCGGTGTGCATCTGCAGGGACGGCTACACCGGTAACGCGCAAAGAGCGTGCTTCGAAATCGGATGCCGATCTGACAGCGACTGTCCGCCTATCCAGGCGTGTATCAACCGGGAATGCGTCGACCCTTGCACGTTCACCTCGTGCGGACTCAACGCACTCTGCAAAGCCGACTCAAATCATAAAGCGCGCTGCTACTGCCCGGATAACTTCAGAGGTAATCCACTGATCAGGTGCGAGAGACCGGAGTGTCTGCGCGACGACGACTGTCCCTATAACCTGGCCTGCCGAAACGAAAGATGCGAAGATCCGTGCAACTGTGGAGCTGGAGCGGTTTGTCGGGTGGATAACCACAGGGCTCAGTGCTCTTGTCCGCCGGGTTACACCGGAAACCCCATCAGCGAATGTCGCTTCGTGCCACCAGAAAAGCCACCCCAATGTAAGATGGACGCTGACTGTGCCAGCAAACTTGCTTGCTTCAGCGGAGTTTGTAAGAATCCTTGTGTGGAGACCAAGCCTTGCGGAGCTAATGCGGAGTGTTCTGTGGTGGATACGCTACCGCTGAGGACCATGTCGTGTCTGTGCTTGCCGGGCTACGTAGGTGATGCAGATGTAGAATGTAGACCAGGTAAACAATGTTCTCGCCTCGTGTTGACTACGACTAATAAACGACAAAGCTTCATTTTCAGGTTACCTATCCCTAATTCCTTATAATTCCGTAATTAATCTCGTAACAGCAACACGCATTTTAATTTAACTTCCCCCGGTTATTCTCAATTCAAACTGATTTTGACTTGTCATAGGTACTAAAGAAGAACCGGGTTGTAAGACCCACGACGAATGCTCTCTCAGCGAAGTTTGCATCAACAGAAACTGCGTGAATCCGTGCGCGGTAGGAAACCCGTGTGCGTTAACGGCAGAATGTAAACCCACCAATCACAAAGCCGTGTGTAGATGTCCATCAGGCCTCGCCGGAAATCCATTCATTAGATGTTACGAAGGTAATCCTTCTCGTGCACCCTCTTCAAATTAATAAATCACCAATGATTCCAGAACCCAAGATCAAACCCGAATGTACTTCGGATGGCGAATGTTCCAACGACAAATCCTGTATCAACCAACGCTGCCAAGACCCGTGCGTTGTGTCCAACCCATGCGGAACCAACGCCCAGTGCCGAACCAGCGTACACCGACCCACATGTCTTTGTCCAGACGGTTGGGGCGGAAATCCACAAATCGTCTGCTACAAAGGTAAGTCCTTCGTACCCGCATCACCGCCAACTCACGTCTTCTTCGTTTCTAGCCGAATGTACCACCAACAACGACTGTCCCTACAACAAAGCCTGCATCAACGAAAACTGCGCTGACCCGTGCATATCCCAGAGCTGCGGCCGCGGTGCTGAGTGTCTCGTCCAGAACCACAGAGCGTCGTGTCAGTGTCCAGCCGGTATGCAAGGAAACCCCTTGGTGGCTTGCATCGCTGGTATTTGCCAATACAACGAAGACTGCGCTGATCACGAAGCCTGTGACCGTCTCAACAGAGTGTGTAGACCGGTTTGCGACGAAGACAGTTGCGCGGACACGGCCACCTGCGTGGGCCAGCAACATCAGCCCAAGTGTACTTGTCCGCCTGGAACAACTGGAAGTCCGTTCGTGGAGTGCAGAGGTGCTGTAATTCCAGAACCGGAATGTCGTGCAGACTCAGACTGTCCCTCGCAACTGGCATGCATCAACCAGCTATGTAAAAATCCATGCGCTAATGCGGACATTTGCTCCCGAGACCAGGAATGTAGGGTATTGGACACGCTGCCGCTGCGAACGGTACTGTGTCAATGTCCGGCGGACACCATCGCCGACCATGTGGGCAACTGTAAACCTATACGAGCTGAACCGGAGTGCCGAGTCGACTCGGACTGCAGCGACAGCGAGAAATGTCTCAGGAGTAGTTGCGTTGAAGCTTGCAGGGTGGATACTTGCGGAGTTAACGCTTTATGTAACTCGCTTCATCATCAAGCGGTGTGCACGTGTGCTCCTGGATACACCGGAAACCCTCACTACGAGTGCACTAACGGTAAGTACTTTGCACGGTGGCGATTTCGAATGTTTAAGCGTGTTTTTTAGTTCCAAGACAACCACCGAGGCCCATCGCTGAGTGCTACACCGACAGCGACTGTTCGTACGACAAGACATGCAGAAACGACGTTTGTGTTAATCCATGTGTGAATGACAAACCGTGTGCAGTAGGGGCTTTCTGCTCCGTCGACAACCACAAAGCTAAGTGTAACTGCCCAGCCGGATATATAGGCAATCCTGTGATTGAATGCATACCGCGTGAGTATTTTCACCTTCCTCCGTGACCAGTAGTACATCGATTTTGTTTTTTAGCAACGGGTCCAACCGTCGGTTGTACTTCCAACTCTCAGTGCGCCCAGAGTGAATCCTGCGTCAACTCCTTGTGCGTCAGTCCTTGCAATTGCGGTTCCCACGCCGACTGCAGAGTCGTCAACCACTACCCGATCTGCTATTGTCTGCCTGGTTATTCCGGAAACCCACAAACCGGTTGCGTTAAACGTAAGACCGTACCTCAGCCCACCTCTCCCGATTTAACTCTGTTGTTTCAGTGGGTTGCCAATCTGACAATGAATGCAGCAACGACAAACAGTGCTACAACGGCCAATGTATCAATCCTTGTATCTTGGGAGATCCGTGTGCAAGAAACGCCGAATGCTACGGCAGCAACCACAAAGCGGCTTGCAAGTGTCCACCGGGTTACTCCGGAAACCCATTCGACCGTTGCCAACGCGTCGAATGTCACACGGATACCGACTGTCCCAATAATCGGGCTTGCATTGAAGAACGCTGCGTCGATCCTTGCTCGAACATCGCAAACCCGCCGTGCGCCCAAAATGCTATCTGCTATGCCCAAAATCACGCAGCCGGTTGCTTGTGTCCCTCACACTTGCCCGAAGGCAACCCGTTATCGTACTGTATGGCTCCAGCTCTGGTTCCAGGGCGGCCCGAGTGCGAACTCGACGTGGACTGTCCCAGTAAGCTGGCGTGCATCCAGAACAAATGTGTCAACCCGTGTGAAACGCTGTCACCGTGCCACCGCACGGCTCACTGTAGCGTCCTGGATACGATACCAGTGCGTACCATGATTTGCACATGTCCGGAAGGATGGGTTCCTAACGATAATGGTGAATGTCACGCCGTCGTGGTACCGATTCCTCCGGGATGCACCTCCGACAACGACTGCCCCAGCAATGAAGCTTGTATTAACCGATTATGTCGCAACCCTTGCGACTGTGGCACGCATGCGGCTTGCTATGTCCAGAACCACCGACCTATTTGTTCCTGCGAAGAAGGTTACGAGGGTAATCCTAACATAGCATGTCGTCAAGTGGGTTGCAGAATCGACTCCGAATGCGAATCTGGAAAATCGTGCATCAATGGCAACTGCATCAACCCTTGTCTCGTTAAGGATCCTTGTGGAATCAACGCCGAATGTTTTGTCTACCAGAACCGCGCCGAATGTCGCTGTCGCAGCGGCTACCGCGGAAATCCCTTGGAAAGATGTCGTGTGGTCGGTTGCACCTCCAACAGCGACTGTCCTGGCGATAGACAATGCATCAACGCCCAGTGTATTAACCCTTGCGTCTATGACAACCCGTGCTCACCTAGAGCGGAATGCCGCGTCCAGAACCACATGTCTCTATGTAGGTGCCCTAGTGGATACATCGGCAACCCTTACGTCGACTGTAGAAGAGAACCCC
Source organism: Zophobas morio (assembly GCF_036711695.1). NCBI lineage: Eukaryota > Metazoa > Arthropoda > Insecta > Coleoptera > Tenebrionidae > Zophobas > Zophobas morio. Next base: position 15,845,558 of record NW_026972131.1, read on the forward strand.
AACCCGAGTGCCGAGAAGATAGCGAATGTCCAACAAAACTCGCTTGTATTAATAAGAAATGCCAAGACCCTTGCGCCATCCTCGAACCCTGTCAACGCCCGGCCGAGTGTCAAGTCGTGGGTTCGGTACCTGTGAGGACGATGATCTGCGTATGCCCCCCTGGTTACATCAGTAGTGGCAGCGGCACCTGCAACCCGGTCACCGCCATCGTGACCGTAGGTGCCTGCGTCAGCGACAGCGAATGTCCCGCTGACAAGGCCTGCTTCAACGGCATCTGCAAGAACCCGTGCAACTGCGGTCCCTTCGCCGACTGCCGCGTCAAGAACCACAAGCCCGTGTGCACATGCAAACAGGGCTACGACGGCAACCCCGAGATCGAGTGCACGAGGGTCGGCTGCAGAAGCGACGACGACTGCTCGGGCCAGCACAGCTGTGTTAACCGGCAGTGCGTCCCGGTGTGCGCCGCCGATCGCTCCTCCTGCGGAGAGAAGGCCACTTGCTACGGTTTGAACCACAGAGCGGTGTGCGAATGTCCTCCTGGACTCGTCGGCAACGCCAAGATCTCCTGCATTTTGGTGGGCTGCCGCTCTGATACCGAGTGTCCGGGTAACCGTGCCTGCGTCAACAACAAATGCGAGGATCCTTGTGTCGCCTCCAACCCTTGCGAAGCTCCAGGAGAATGTAAAGTCTTCAACCACGCGGTGGAATGCGCGTGTCCTCCGGGCACGGTCAGCGACGGCAACTTGGGTTGCATGACGGTGGAAGAGAAGTGTCGCAAAGATTCGGAATGCCCGTCGCAATTCGCCTGCATCGGAGGAGAGTGTGTTAACCCGTGCACGTCCACGCAGCCTTGCGGAGTCAACGCCGAGTGCCGCGTGTTGGAAACGGAGCCCGTGAAAACGATGATCTGCGAGTGTTTGCCTGGCTTCCAAGGAAACGCAGCAGTTCAATGCGACAAAAGTAAGCTCTTTAGATTGAAACGACTTGTAGTAATATTGGGTTTTCAGTGGCGTGTTGGACCAACAAAGGTTTCGTCACCACTCCCGACGGTAAATGCGAATGCCCGCCCAACTCTGCCCTCAACGACGACAACGAATGTATTCCTTGTCTCGAAGAGAAAGGTCTGAAAATAGACGAGCGCGGCCACTGCGTCTGCGCCCTCGAGAAAGGTCTCATCATAGACGAACGCGGCAACTGCGTGTGTCCAATAGAATTCGGTTACCGACTCGACAGCCGCGGTAACTGCATCTCTCCACCTGGAGCCGAATGCGAAACGGACGACCAGTGTGCCGACGACAAATTCTGCAACCCCGAAACTAAAACTTGTCAGAATCCTTGCTTGCACAAGCAGTGCGGCGTCAACGCTTTCTGTAACGCCACCAACCACATCGCCACTTGTCAATGCATCGCGGAGTACAGCGGAGATCCTAAAGTCGCATGCAGTACGTCCTCGGTTCGCGTTTGTATCTCTTTTGGTAACACGAGAAGTTTCAGGTCCTCCGTCCAGGTTCAAGACAGACTTCCCGCCACCGGTGCTGCGCGTCAGCTGCATGTCCGACGGCGTCCACGTCGAAATCAACATCGAAGAACAAGGATTTAACGGCGTTCTTTACGTGAAAGGCCACAGCAAGGACGAACAGTGCCGTAGGATAATCACGCTGCCGCAGGAATCTGGACCGGTTACCGAAATCTTCAAAGTTCACTTCGGAAACTGCGGTTTGATACACGTCAATGGCCAGGCGAGCTTCGTTCTAGTCATCCAAAAACATCCTAAGCTCGTGACGTACAAGGCCCAGGCTTACCACATCAAATGTGTCTATCAAACCGGCGAGCAGAACGTGACTCTTGGTTTCAACGTGTCGATGTTGACCACCGCCGGAACCATCGCCAACACCGGACCTCCACCCACTTGTACGATGAAGATAGTCACGCCTACCGGCCAGGAGATCAACTCGGCGGAGATCGGCGACAACCTCATGTTGCAGGTCGACGTGCAACCAGGCTCAATATACGGTGGCTTCGCCAGGAGTTGTGTGGCCAAAACGATGGAAGACAACGTGGAGAACGAGTACCTCGTGACTGATGAGAACGGCTGCGCCACCGACCCCACGATCTTCGGAGAGTGGGAACACAACTCCGACACCCAGAGCCTCTTGGCTAGCTTCAACGCGTTCAAGTTCCCCAGCAGCGACAACATCAGGTTCCAGTGCAACATTAGGGTGTGCTTCGGACGCTGCCAACCGGTAAGTGGACGTTGGGTTGAGTCGGTTCTCGGAATAAAGTTTCGCTTCCAGGTGAACTGTCGCGGTTACAACGCCTTCGGCCGCCGCAAGCGCGACGTCGAAGACTCCGAGAACAACACCGACGTAGCGCTGACCGGAGACTTGATCACCGGCCAGCTCAGAGAAGAAATAACAATCCAGTCCAACGCGATTTTGACGTTCGAGAGACGTGAGGAACGATTCGTGGACCCGACGGAAGGTTTGTTTTGAAGTAGTGTCGGGACGGAGGTTATTGATTTTGTAGTTGCAGCTCCCAAGGCCCAGCGGGTGGAGGACATCTGCGTGTCCATGATCGGCTTTATCATCGCCTTGATCATAACGGCTCTCTTGGCGCTCGTCGCCGTGGCGGTCGCCGTGTCCTGCTGGCTGATGGCATACCGCCGCCGGCCCAAGGAGACGGGACCTCTGCCGCATCCGCCCGAGTTCCCCAACCCGCTGTTCACGACGCCGGAACCCATGGCCGAACCGAGCCCCGACTACCTCACGTAATTAAGACAGATTTAGATAAGTTCCAATGCTCCTAAAACGACTCTATTTATGTGAAACAACGACTTGCGAAAGCAAACGAAATACTCGACTATTTTTATTTAAACGATTTTATTGTACATTTAATTCGCGTTTGTGGCGATTCCTGGCTTCTTTTGTATCCGTCCGTTGCTACTCACTCAGAAAACTGCCAGAAAGGAGCAGGAATCGGCACAAAATCGCATAGTGAAAATGAGAAAAATCGGAAATGTGTATGGACATCGAGTGAAGCGAAAGTATGGATCATACACATTTTGACTATCTTTTCCAGTGGCTTAATTTCGTTCGAGCTACTGTTGCAGACAAGGGGAAATTTTAATGAGGTGGTGGTTCTTTCTTTAACTCGCTTTAACCGAATGTTGTTAATTTTGACATTGACCCTTGAGTCTGTTTTTTTTCCTATTGTAAATACATTCGAAATAGTTTTTTCTTCACCTTTGAGCCACTGGAAGATGTAGCATTTATTTTTTAGATAAGACTATACATATTTTATTAAATAACTTGTATAAAGTGTATGAATGCGAATGAATGAGGAGCCTGGCTCAAGTTATTTTGGTGCTGACTGATATTTTTACTCAAAACAGTCAAACATTTAGTCAATCACGTCTTATTCATAGTACCTATTTATACGTTTGTAAGTCTCAAGGAGACAAAACTATCATTTTAACCAAAAAGTATTAAAATTTATGTACTAAATATTTTTTTTTTTTTAATTTAAACGACAAAATTTTATTAAATGTCTGTGAATGTTAATGTAAAATTGCCCTCTAAGTGCTGTTTAACTAATTTCAATACGTATTGTGTTAATTACTTCTATCGTACATGTCTCTAACGATGATTCCTTAATTGTCATATTTGTGATAATCGCTTCCTTAATAAAGATTGTTTAATAATACTTGAATGTTTTTCTGTCTTTTTCTTCTGCGGTCACGCTGACACATTTTAATGTCCAAAGACAAAAAAAAGATCGAATTTTGCATAAATAAAGTGTTGTATAAATTGCAACTTACCTTGTTTTGCCGCTTAGTTGAAACATGAATTATAACCTAATTGTCACTGACGTCACATGACAACCTTGTCCTAATGCACAGTCACTGTGAGCGGCAAAACTGAAACATACAAATTTTCAACTAAAGGATTCGTTAAAACTTGATATGGATTCTAATATGCGAAAAAAACGAGATGCTACTATTTACACAATATTTATTCTGAAAAAATATTTATCAAAATTCCACTATCTTTACACAAAAATGAAAATATAAACATTTGACGCTTTTCAACTCTTTGCAACAAATGTGATTATGTCATAAATAAAGAACAAGAATACATAGACCAGTGAAACGTAACTAAAAGATTAAGTATTTTAAAGAAACAGTGCGGCTTCCTAGAGAAGAGACCGCATAAAAACTGTAAAAACAACAGGGCTACATTTTTTTCTACGTTTGACTACAAATCTCATATGCATTTTAATATCTAGAAGAAACCAAATTCACCGGTTCAACGGTTCAGTGGTGAGTGATTAGGCTTAATAATGACCACCGTTACAACAAAGCGGGCTTTAAAAGTGCGAACTGGCGCGCATCAACCCGACTCGTAACCGGCAAAGTGGGTTCCTTTATTTAATAATATAGGGATGTACAGAACGGCCTGATAACCATCTTAATATTTTGTAAATTCGTTTTAAACTACGATATAACTGATATTAAATTCGGTAAGTGCGTACTCGTTCGCCGATTACTCATAAAGCTTTTCCTGCAAGTCGCAACGTGAGGTCGAACCGGCCTTCGGTTCGCCTTGGACGCGGCAAAATTTGTATGTTTGTTTGATGATCGTCGAAAAAACAGTTTTTGGTAAAAGTTGCAGAAGTGGAACTAAAGCGCTAGTGCCAAGGGCGAAACGTCCGTCGTTTGTCCGCGTAAAGGGCGAATAAAAAATAGGTTTTTTAAATTAATATATTTCTCTCCCTCAGGTTAGTCCTGGGCTAACAAAATGGACCGCAAGGACTCGTGTGCATATACTTAATTATATACAATAACAGCAAAAATTCCACTTCACAAACACAAAAATAATTAAGTGGTGCCGACAACCGACACCTTTCAGTCTGTTTCGTGTTGAATTTCTAATCAATAAGAGATTACATAAATAAACGAAATCCTTCACCTTTCAAAGAAAAAGCTCTGGAAAATGCGAAATGTGCCTTACATGAGTTCAGTACGGTCGTATAAAAATGAGGAAGGCACAAATGCACCGCCTCGTTACGAAGAGCAGAGAAGTTATGACACAAAAAAAATATATAAAACTTTAAAAATATATATAATATATCCAACTATGCATAACAATATATATGTTTAAATCAACTAGATTAATATACAAAATGATCATGTACAGCTAGCTAAAATAAAACAGTAAATATCATAACATCTCCACGTGATTAGTGCCGTTTCTAGGCCTAGTCTGCTCGCCACAGGGAAGACATAATATCGTCAAATGAAATAGCTTGCGTCTGTGTATTTCAGTTTCCATATCGAGAGTCCAGTGTCGTCGCCAGGCCTATCATTATAATGCAGCAAACAGTGAGGGAAGAGGTTGCACCAGCAACAGTATTATCTTACTACTAGGTTAGTATACTTAACGTAACCTCAAAAATTATAGCTTCTGTTCTCTACTTAATCATACCTTTTGGCAGTGACTTTGTCTCAGCGATTACAATCAATTTCACCAAATTCGTGATCATCTACAACACATATAAAAAAAAAGAAACAAAAAACAAAGATCAGCGAAAACAAACGTAACTATTAAAATTTGATGAAACTGTTTTCGATTTGTTAAAAAAAAAAGAACTAAATAAAAAAAACGGACAACGTTATTAAAATCACAGTAGAGACTCAGCTGAAATTTATGACTTAACGGCGACCACCCCAAGCTCCGGAAATCGGAGACGTCTGTGGCTCCTCCGTGTTCCTTCCGAACGATGGGAATTCGGTAACGCTCGCAGTATTGGGGGCCCTCTGTTCCCAAGGCCCGCCCTGCACGACAAATCCGTTGCTGTTGGCGTCGCGAGGCCGACTGCCGGTCAAAGTATGGTCGAGATGATAACTGAGAGTGTGTTGCTTTTCTCTAGTTTCCTGCTCTTCGACGTCTTGCAACTGTAAACAAAACCGTCACACGAACGTCCTCACCACGAAAATACCCTTACGTATTGTTCCTCTAGGTTAATCAAATGCTCTTTGGCGTCCACCACGTTCTCGTCCGTTCCCGTGATGATGACGATGTTCGGATCGGCGTCGTCCCCACGCGGGAACTTTATGTCCACTTTGTAGTCGTCCATTATCTTGCGAATACTGCGGCCACGAGCCCCGATAATCCGGGAGTGAACCCGGGAATCGATCTGCACCTCCTCACGAACGAGGTCGTTCAGCTCGTTCACGATCTTCATGATGTCGTCCTTGGCTCGGTGGGTGTTCTCCTCGTAACCCGTAATGGTGATGATTTGTTCCTCGGGATCGCCTGCAACGTCGCAATAAATTCACACTCTTAAGTAATTAATCAGGAAGTACACACCTTTTTTCGGGAAAGTAATTTGTACATCGTGGTCCTTCCTGATCTTGGTGATGACGGCGCCGCGCTTGCCGATGATCTTCGGGTGATAGTCCGGATTGACCTCGATCTTCAACCCGAACGAGCGCAGCTCGCGGTCCTTGCGGTCCGCCTCCAAGTCCTGAACCTTCTCCAACAAAGCCCCCTTGGCGCGCTCCACGTTCGCCGGCGGTCCCGTGATCTTGATGACGTCTTCTTGCACTCCCGCCGGCGACAGCACGATGTGGACGTCATACCTGTCCATCAGTTCCTTGACGTCGCGCCCCTTTTGTCCGATGATCGACCGGTGGAGGTCGAACGGAACGTCCACGTTGATGGTGATCGGCACCAGGTCCAAGAGAGCTTGCTTCGCCTTTAAGCAGTTCTCTTCTTTACCCGTGATGCGGATCACGTCGCAGTGGCGCACCGGTCCGCCGTTGATATCCCCGTTCAATTGCCCGTGGATGGGGTACTCGTCGGTGTTGTCTCTGTCCGGGAATTTGATCTGGACGTCGAAGTCGGAGGTGATGCCTTGGACTTTGAAGCCTTTGGCGCCCATTACGGTCCGGTGGTGGTTCTGGGGAATGATGCACTCGAGGGTGACCATGGATTCCAAGTCCTGGATGATTTCGTTGATTCGCTGCTTGGCGGCTTCTATGCATTCTTTCGAGCCTTTGAGGACGACGCGGTTGCTGTCGATGCCGGAACGAGGGAACGAGATCATCACGCCGCCGCATTCGTCGCTGATCTTGTGGAGGACTTCGCCACGGCGGGCCACGAAGTGCTTGTGGTGGCGGAGCTCGACGGACATTTCGCTTTCGATGATATTGTCCTGGGGGAAAAGTTAAACGGAGATTTAAATAAACCGAAATTTAAATAACTCACTATATCTTTGATTGTGGCCTGGAGGGCGGCTTTTGCTTCTTCGACGGCTTCCCTTTTCCCGATGATTGTGATTATTTCTCTGTCGTCGTCCGTGCTTGACGGAAAAACGATTCTCGCACCCGTCGAGTCGCGGATTTTCTTGATATTGGCACCATTTTTGCCAATCAGGAACTTGTGGTGTTGAGCTTTGGCACGTACCTGGAATCAAACACGTCAATTGGCACCTGGTTACCGTGAAGTTAACACCTACCTCTGCGGTATAACTGGCAAGTTGTCGTTCGTTAGCTAAATCAAGCAGTTGCTGTTTGGCACGATCCACGTCATCCTTGGGTCCCCGGATGGTGACCTTATCGCTCTTGCTGTCGGCACTAGGGAACTTGATGGCGACGCCGCCGCAGTCCTCCATTATAGAATGGATAAGCTTTCCCTTGGCTCCGATCAGCGAGTTGTAAAACTTGGGCGGAATCGTGATCTCCTCCGTCACGATGTTCTCGAGTTCGTCCTGAATCTTCCGGATCTTTTCGCGCGCTTCCTCGACGTCCTCTTTCCTACCCGTAATCGTGATGACGTCGTTCTTGTCGCCTTCCGCGGGCAGATCGATCTTCGTGTGCGTCTCCTCGCGGATTTTCCTTATGTTGGCACCACCCTTTCCGATAATGAACTTGTGGAATTGTTTGTAGATGGGTACTTCGATTTGATATGACGATTCGTTTAGTTCCTTGACTAACTTCTCCAAGTGTCTACAACACTTGTCGACATCCTCCTTCGGACCGCGGACTTTAACAATGTCGTTCTTGTCGGAGGCGCCGGGGAAGTAAATTTGTACTTGATTGAATTTCTCGCGGATTTCTTTGATGTTTTCACCTTTCGCGCCGATGATGCTCTTGTAATGGCGCTGCTCGATAACGACGTCCTTTTCTTTTTCGTTCTCTAACTTCCGTATCCGTTCCTCGAGCTCCTGCTTCGTCGTGTGGACGCCCTCTTTATGACCTTCGATACGAATCATACCGCTCTCGTCGATGTTTATCACCACGCCGAATTCTTCTTTTAGACGATTCACTGAAATCGATACCAAGAATCTCAATTAATATTGTTTTTACTTCCCGAGCGTAAGCAAAGGAAGTATTGTAATCGAGTCCGTCGGCCGACTCTCTACTTTTACGTTTTCTCGATCTTTCATGACCCCTAGAAGACGAAGAAATAGGTCTCCCATTTCCGTCTGTCTGTCCGTCCGTCTGTCCGTCTGTTGTCCCTGATTTTTATTAGACAGATAATCTCCGAAAGTACTCGACCGATTGTTGTGAAATTTTGTACTTATATTAAGAATATCATGTAGATGGTAAAACGCTAACCAAAATTTGTCTAATCATCCCCACCACTAAAGCGATGACGTCACTTCAAAATTGTACATAGTAAATGGGTTTTCAATTGTATAAAATAACATAGTCCTACACATGTAGTTTACAACTCTGAATCGACTTTTCACCCGAAACGTCCAGATTTTTGGAAAAAAAATCAAAATTATAAAACAACATTTTGAAATTTAATTTTTAATCTGCTAACCAGAATGCTTTGAAATGTTGCAGATGTTTTAAGGCTATAAAGAGCATCATAAATCTTTAGTCAAAAAATATTTGCTTATCCCCTCCAAAAACTTGATGACGTCAGCTCAAAAGTTTGTGGAATAAATCATATCTAAAATGTACAAAATATGATGAGTCTGTACTTGTGATCTATCACTCCATTCATATTTTTTGGATTTGCATATACAGAGTGACTCAAAAAAATTAATGAATGCGTAAATATATTTTATTGATTTAATCAGGAACTACAAAACCGAATGCTCTGAAATCTTGCAGATGTTTTAAGGTCATAAAGAGCATAATAAATGTTTAGTCAAAATATATTTGCTTATCCCCTGCAAAAACTTGATGACGTCAGCTCGAAAGTTTGCCGAATAAATCATATCTAAAATGTACAAAATATGATGAGCCTGTACTTGTCATTTATCACTCCATTCATATTTTTTGGATTTGCATATACAGAGTGACTCAAAAAAATTAATGAATGCGCAAATATATTTTATTGATTTAATCAGGAACTACAAAACGGAATGCTCTGACATCTTGCAGATGTTTTAAGGTTATAAAGAGCATAATAAATGTTTAGTCAAAGTATATTTGCTTATCCCCTCCAAAAACTTGATGACGTCAGCTCGAAAGTTTGCCGAATAAATCATATCTAAAATGTACAAAATATGATGAGCCTGTACTTGTCATTTATCACTCCATTCATATTTTTTGGATTTGCATATACAGAGTGACTCAAAAAAATTAATGAATGCGTACATATATATTATTGATTTAATCAGGAACTACAAAACGGAATGCTCTGACATCTTGCAGATGTTTTAAGGTTATAAAGAGCATAATAAATGTTTAGTCAAAATATATTTGCTTATCCCCTCCAAAAACTTGATGACGTCAGCTCGAAAATTTGCCGAATAAATCATATCTAAAATGCACAAAATATGATCAGTCTGTACTTGTGATCTATCACTCCATTCATATTTTTTGGATTTGCATATACAGGGTGATTCAAGAAAATAAATGAAAGCGTAAATTTATTTTATTGATTTACTCAGGAACTACAAAACCGAATGCTTCGAAATCTTGAAGATATTTTAAAATTATCATAAGCATGGTAAATTTTTGATCAAAATGTATTTGGTCGTCCCCACTAAAAAATTTATGACGTCACCCCAAAATTTTGCTGAAAAAATGCCATCTTCAATGTGTAAAGTATGATGAGTCCATACTTGTGATTTATCACTGCATTAAAATTTTTAATATTTGCTTATACAGGGTGTCTGAAAAAAATTAATGACGGAGTGAATTGATTTTGCAAAACTGAATACTTAGAAATCTTGACGTTTTGAAGTTATTGTAAGCGTGGTAACTGTTTAATCAAAATGTATCTCTTTATCAACCCCAAAAAAAATTCATTACGTCTTCTCACAATTTTGCTGAATAAAGTATATGATCTGACTACACTTTTAAAATTTTTAATATTTGCTTATACAGGGTGTCTGAAAAAAATTAATGACGGAGTGAATTGATTTTGCAAAACTGAATACTTAGAAATCTTGACGTTTTGAAGTTATTGTAAGCATGGTAACTGTTTAATCAAAATGTATCTCTTTATCAACCCCAAAAAAAATTCATTACGTCTTCTCACAATTTTACTGAATAAAGTATATGATCTGACTACACTTGTAACTAATCATTGCATTCAAATTTTTTAACTTGCTTATGCAGGGTGACTCAAAAAAAGAAATGAATCAGTCACTTTATTTTAGTGAATAAATCAAGAATTGCTAAACTGAATATTTTGAAATCTTGCAGATGGTTAAAATTGATTGTGAGCATGGTAAATTGTTAATGAAAATATATCTGTTTATTCCCCCGAAAAAATTCATGACGTCATCTACAATTTTTGCCAAAAAAGTTTAACTCAAAATGTGCAAAATATGATGAGTTTTAACATAAGCAACTGTGGCCTGTGGTTTAGTGGAGGTGGAGTGTGCAGTGCAATTAGAAGTTCCGGTAACAGATCCCGGCACTTCCAACTTTTTTCGCCCATCAAATCAAGAACAGCACTTCCGATTTTCGCAACAATAATGTTATAATATTTATTTATTTGTTATTGTGTGTTCGTGAATAAGCACCATAAATAGCAAATGTTGAAATTTTTTTTTGTGATCGGAAGAATATCTCTTAATCATTTTATATATTGTCAATACATGATTAACTTCGACTGTTAATGTTTATATATCGAGAGAAGCAGAGAAAAAGTACATATGCATTTGCTTCAGTTACGCCACTGACCGTGTCATTTCTTTATCGCACGTTGAGACATAGTTTATATAAACAAACTCCCAGCCATAGCAAAAAGCGGAAGTTGGAAACAACGAGCGGCGCGGGGGGAATCACTTGTTTGGGTGGCGAGACGAAACAGTTGCGATTGCGAAATGCGAAGCCAATTCGAAAAAAACTCTTGAAGAGTGAGTGTCATTGAGGATATATATCTCCAAATTTTAAAAATTGGACCAAGTTACAATAATTGTTGCCAGGTAAGTGCATATATTTTGGATTTGCATATACGGGGTGATTCAAGAAAATAAATGAAAGCGTAAATTTATTTTACTGATTTACTCAGGAACTACAAAACCGAATGCTTCGAAATCTTGAAGATATTTTAAAATTATCATAAGCATGGTAAATTTTTGATCAAAACGTATTTGGTCGTCCCCCCTAAAAAATTTATGATGTCACCACAAAATTTTGCTGAATAAATCCTATCTAAAATGTACAAAATATGGTGAGTCTCTTCTTGTAATTTGTCATTCCATTCAAATTTTTTCGATTTGCATATACAGGGTGACTCAAAAAAATTAATGAATGCGTAAATTTATTTTATTGATTTAATCAGGAACTACAAAACCGAATGCTTTGAAATCTTGCAGATGTTTTAAGGTTATAAAGAGCATAATAAATTTTTAGTCAAAATATATTTGGTTATCTTCTACAAAAAACTGATGACGTCAGCTCAAAAGTTTTCCGAATAAATCGTATCTAAAATGTACAAAATATGATGAGTCTGTACTTGTGATTTATCATTCCATTCATATTTTTGGATTTGCATATGCAGGGTGACTCAAAAAAATTAATGAAGGCGTGAATTTATTTTATCGATTTAATCAGGAATTACAAAACCGAATGCTTTGAAATCTTGGGAATATTCTAAAGTTATTATAAGCATGGTAAACTTTTGTTCAAAATGTATTTGTTCATCCCTCCTAAAAAAATTGATGACGTCACCCTTAAATTTTGCTGAATAAATCCTATCTAAAATGCAAAAAATATGATGAGTTTGTACTTGTGATTTATCATTCCATTCATATTTTTTAGATTTTCTTAAGAGGTGGTTCAAAAAAATTAATGAAGTCAATTTATTTTATTGATTAAATTAAAGGCAACACTTATTATTAGTATTACACCCCAACCAACCCAATTTGGTAGACACAAAATTTGTTAAAGGAAAAACTCGGTTGAAACATAAGGGTAGCACGCTTATTTACATCGACTTTAACATTACAGACCTGCATTTGTTTTATGCGTTCACTTGGTTCCGCGAATGTGAAATAGACATGTTTATAATCAACCAATTGTGAATTTCACCGTCAAGAATTAAAATAAAACCCAATGTTTTATATAATAAGCGGAAGTCGAAGCAATAAAACCGATGGTCGTTTTGTTTACAGTTTCTCTGTTTGACTCTCAAGTATGCTGTTACGCCTGTCATCTTAAATTAAGAATGTTTATACATACACGATTTTCAGCTGCCTGGGATACGTATACGTGAGTAAATTGTTTCGTTATTTTATTGATTATTACAAATCAATATTCAAAACGACCCAATTCATTTTCCCGAAAATTTGAGAATATAATAATTTTATTCTTAGTATTACACTACATCTATCCCAAACTGATATACGTGTCCTTGCAAAAATGTTGATGACGTCATCGCAATTTTTTTTTAAATTCCCACTACAAAAATGTAATGAGAAAAAACACAATAGGCATGCAGTCGTCAAGTTTCCGACAGCGAGGGAAGTACTGTCTAAACTCTTTAGACCAATTTTTTGTTCAACTAAGACTCACCGTTGGCGCCGCTCTTGCCGATGATGTGCTTGAAGAGCCTCGGGTCGACGTGCATCTCAATAAACGTGAGCTTCTTGATCAAATCCTTGGCCATCTTCTCGATCTGCTCCTGCGCCTTCTCCACCTCCTCGGGCGGGCCCTCGATCTTAATCTTGTCCTCCTTCTCCGTGAACTCGACGTGTACTTTGGGCAGGTTCTGCGTGATCTCCTTGATGTTCTGTCCCTTCCGTCCGATGATGTACTTGTGGATCCACGACGGTGCCTCCACGTCGCTAGACCGCACCGAGTTGGCCTTCTCGTAGACCTTGCTCAAGGCCAACCCTAGCTTGTCGTGCGGGCCCCTCAGCGTGATCGTGCCCGTGGCCGAGTCGCCTTGCGGCATCTCCACGCTCACTCCCGTCGTCTGGAGGATCTCGGCTATCGTCGCTCCCTTAGGCCCGATGACGTACTTGTGTTGCGATTTAGGAACTTCCACCGAAACGGTCGTGCACTTCTTCTCCATCTGCTTGTAGATGTTCTCGATCTTGGCCTTCGCCGCCAGCACGCCCTCCTTCTCGCCGGCGATGAAGATCTCGTCCTTCATGACGGACGGCGGCGGCACGTTGATCTTGGCGCCGGTGTCGGCGATCATCTGATTCAAGTACTCGTTATAAGGCCCCACGATGAACGGATGGTAGATCTTCGGGACGTTGATGCGCTCGGAGGCCTTTTTCGACTGCTGGTCGGAGGTGACGCGGATCTCGTGTTCGGCCTTCTCGATGCCCTCCTTCGTTCCGGTGATGGTGATGACGTCGGAGGTGTCGTTCATCGGCGGCACGGAGATCTTAGTGGCCGTTTGCTTCTCGAGCTCCTTGAGGCGGTCGCCTTTCTTGCCGAGGATCCAGCGGTGGTGTTCCTTTGGGATGGAGATCTGCTTGCTGGCCTGCGTCTGGAAATGGGTGAGGATCTTGCGGCGGGCTTCCAAGACTTCGTTCTGTTTGCCGGTTACGAGGAAAGTGAGCGATTGGTCTTTCGCGTGGGAGATCTCGATGTGGGCTCCGGTCTCCTTCATGATGTTAGCGCAGGTCTGGATTGACTCGCCCTCGCCGAACTTCTGGCTGCCGTCCAGTTTACGCTCCTCGAAAGGAACCCTAAGGACCACAGAAACCCTACGTAAGTACGACGGGAAGCCACCGGGACACCGGAAATTTCAAGTTAAACTGTAAAATTTTGAATTGAACCTCCATACACAAGATTAAAAATGCGTGTGGATTAATAAATTAATAATAAAATTATAAATAATTAATTTGATAACAGAGGGGATTACAAGCGAATCCCCAGGTCAAAGCGTTCTTATGGTTTTCGACCTCGACTATACCCATTACTTAACTACAGAGACGGCTAGAATAAGTTAAAGGGTCGTCCAAAATAAAAAGGTGCATGGGTGTTAAAATGTTTTAAAGTAAGGTAAAACCGCATCAAGCGAATAGTAGGATCTACTTCCGCCCGTACGAAGTGACAAAATACAGTTCTTCGTATGACTCGGACAGGAATGCTGTTGGGTCCCCAGAGGTCAACGTAATTTCCCGAAGGACCCAAAAGTGTCGTTGCAAATCCGGGTAGAACAAATCAAAGTCGCTTTTAGATAGAAACGACAAGCCTAGATAGAGATCAAGATAGGGAAATTAGAAAGCAATAAACGCTTAATTTCAGGAAGTGACAAACAACGAAAGCCTGCATCATCAAAACGTAAATTTATCAATTTGTCAATACGTCGATATTCCTTCGAGGTCGCGGCAATTATCTATGATGTTAGGTTTAGGGCTAATCGGCCGATAATATTCTGTGAGGGAGTGTATTTGTTTCGTGCATAATTAATGCTGGACTAACCGGAACACTTGGGTGATGACCGAGGAACCGACTCTCATCTTGTTGTTCCATTGTCCCATGGTGCTGTGATTTTGACTTTGTGTGTTGGATTCGGGCAAAGCTGGAAAAAGGTCATCGTAGCTCCGTACGGAAGGCTCGTAAGCCGCACCCTCTTCAATCACTGGTTGCTGCATTTTCGGATTGTCCTGTGTCGTGCCAAGTCGTTACAGCAACACTGAAACAAAATTACGTTCCCATTCAATAAAACAATAATCGATATGATGAATAAATACTAAACACGGATTTCGAGGGATTAAAGGATCGCCAGTGTCGAGTGTTGTACAAAAGAACGAATTATCACTTTGTTATATCATCGTTATCTGCTTATCTTATATCGTTTAAAAATCGTACTAATTGATTAAGAATGTGACGTAATCGATCGTCGCTGGGAAAACTGTTCTGAAACCGCCACGTGTTAGTGGAAATTCGCGGGAAATGCTAAGCATTGAATAACACAGAATAATCTCGAATATATCGACTATTAATAAACCAAGCACCTTTTCTTTTTTCCGCAAATTGCGCCCGTTCTTAGTGATAAGTAATACTTTGTAAGTAATTCATACCGGCGATATCCCTCGAGTGTTCGGATCTACTCAAAGTTTATAAAACAGAAACGTGCCAAGTTATTTGATCCTCTTCGGTAAACGCTACCGCTTTAGCTTTATCGTTGAGTTTGAAAACAGTCTCCTTTTAATAAAAAACAATACACGAGGGATAAGTAACGCACCGAGGTGTTCCGAAACCGAGCACCTCATTAAAATACTGAAACTAAGTGATACATTTTAGCGACAATATGTATTTAAAAAAATATATTCCGCAATAGCGTCCCTACATAATATAGATACCCTCGGAAGTTGGTAATTTTAGATTTGACGACCTTAAATAAAAATAAATCGCAAGTAAACACCAAAACATGGCTTTCTAAAAATTAGAAACACAATTTTGGGAAATTCGTTCGACGATTGAAATAGTTTTGTCAGCCCTTTTGCACTATTACCCATTTAAGGAAACAGATAAAGACGTGGTCGTCCTCAGTCCTTATCAACAATAAACATGTGTATCACTTTGACTACTTATCCACTACTATTTATCTAATATTATTACTGTAATCGTAAATTTATGACAGGATTAACGTAAATATGAAACCGTAACTTTTTCCAAGAACAAATGAACAAGCAATTCTATAAAACTCTGTTTACTTACAATGACTCGGCACGCATTAATTTAAACGCATTTTTAAACGTCTGCGATTAAATAACATTCGAACGATTTTTAAATCACAATAGATATTGACATAACTCGATGAGATAAAAGAAAAATTAATGGTGTTTAATCAACGATCGGCCAAAAAGATTCCGCAAGTTAAGGAATACGGTTTACGCACACGTGACGGTAAATAATAAAACAGATACGTTTTGTTGAGACTTGAGACTTTACATATTCTACGTTAACATTAAAACTGTTTCATTGTTGTTATCGCAATAAATCTTAGCCTGACGTGAACTCAAATAAAAAAGCATGAAATTTTCTTTATACACAGAACAAAAATATAACACAAAATAAAAATATTTATCAGATTTTTTTATTTCAAAAGAATAACTTCATTATCTGACGCGTCATTAATGTTCTGTATTATATACCAGAAACGAAATTTATAATAATTATGATTTTTTTCATTTAGTAATTCCTTTCATAAAGTTGGTATGGATTAGGAAACACACTTGACAAACTTCCACTTTATTTTTTAACAGAGTGGTTTGTCGTAAATTATGCACACTTAACCTGGGTAAAAAAAATTAAACGAGAAATTGCGTTCGAATTAATAAATATTAATCCAACATCCGTTTAAGATAATCGTCGTTATTGAAATTAATATACAAAATTAGTTGAAAAAAATAAGTTACTGACCCGTTATTTGGTTCTGCATAGTGCCAACAATTTGTTATTCTTTGTGATTTTGTATTTGTATCTATCAGTATTTTTAGATTCATGAATTTGTATTACGTTCTTGCCTTATGCAAACGTACACAATACGAATAAAATCGATTGTAGCAACAACAGAAAATAACTATATTGTAGTTCATAATTACCATTTTCAAATTATTTAACGACAATATTCAGTTTACAATTTCCCGTGTAATAGTTGCTGAAACTTTACCCACAAAGAAACCGCAGGATTTAAAGTCACCTTGGAATTGTTTATACGGGGTGGTCGGTAAACAATGCTGATATTGTCCGAATTTAATTGATTAAATTGACTACCTACTTTATTTATTTAATTAATGTCGTTTTAAACCTAACAACAAAATCTAGGAACCGAATTTACGACTTTTAATGGTCACACTTGAACAACGAAACATAGCTGATTATTCAAAAAAATTGACGTACATCTCGTTTACTTTCATAAGATGACATTTCAATAATTCGAGGCACTACACATATCCTTTGTGTCTCTAATTTATTTGTTTAATGATAAGTTTCCAGCGTTTGTGATTAAGATATAATTTAGTTTCGTTTAGGTTTCAAGACAAATTAAAAATTCACAGACGTCACCTTGACATTGTAAAACAGGTGTCGTTTAAAATGCTTACAAACTTTTCGGTTATTATTAAAAATATCTGGGGAACATCACATATCGTTTAATAATTGTGACAATAGTACATATTTTTAAACAAACATCAAATTTAACTTCGTAATTTCTGAGTAACAATTCAAACAAAGATATGCTTAGCAACGAGCAGTTGACGCAAATAAGTCAGTTTCATTAAAACATTAATGACAACTTTCTAAGTCACTGTAGTCAATTATGAAATTAGTTTTTAGTTGGCGTAATCAAATTAGGTGACATTTGCCCCAAAATGGCGGAACCCGTCAAACACCAAAATTCATTACGGCCAAAGCGATTTGATAAACTTCAAGTTATAATGTAATTTCGGGGTTTTGTTTAAACAAAATGATTTAGTCAATTTATATTTCCTATGGCCGCAGTCATTTTCTTGCGTTAAGCCTTTGTGTGAAAAATGGCGACGGGCGGAGCAATAAATAGTCAAAAATCAACGCCATCTTTTGAAAAATTTTAAATCCGTGCACCCCGTAACAGAGAGAGAAGACCGCACAAACAACGGATTAGAAAAAAATAGCAAAACTTGATTTTGTCTTTTGACGATTTTGCGAAATTACGTTTTTGCCTTGTCCGGAAATTTATACCAAGAACCCGGCCTATGAATAATTACGTTTCTTGGCAGCAACTCTGCAAACGTGCGAGCCAAAAGGGGGCGATTTTTCGCACTCGCGTCGACTATCGCACGAAATAAAGCACACAAGTCGCAGGACCGTATCGCACAAAATCCACCCCCGCTTTTCGCCGCGATCCTGTGACAAAATCCTGTCCATATTGTCGCAAAACCCACGAAAAAAAATCCGTGCACATGTGGCACAACGAGTCAAAGTTAACGCAGATAAGAGCGGTTCGCTGGTGTCTGGCCGAGCACAAAGCGAACATATGGAGGACAGGTAAAAAGTGTTCGGCACGTGAAAAGCTAAATAACAAGCACGACGGTCCGAACTCGGCACAAACGGACCGCATTAGCAATTGTTCGCTTCGAAAGCAGCCAAATTTACTTGCAAGTCAGTTGACGTGTCACTACATCTCAGCATGTTGACCTGAGAAATCAGGATGGAGGCAACGAAACGAGCAAAAGACCACTTACTGTACTGTAAAAACAGAGAATCCGTCCTAGAAAGAGTTGGATCTCCTAAATTTCTCCAGTTTTACTTGGTTATGTCTCGCTGAAACAGTAAATATTTAATTAGAAACGACGCAGAACACAACCACTGCACTCGTACCGACTGCCAAGCAGAAAATGAAGTGAAATGGAATGCTGGGCTGGCAGGGCAAGTGCCAACTTCTGTCACATCGGGGCCGAAAGTCACCTGCGGCCTGGCGGCTGCCAAACGAGCGCTGTGTCTACCGGCGGATAGGGGGCGGCACCCACGCCGCCACAAAACCTTGTAACATTAACATTAATCATTAAATAAACACTCTATTATGTAAACGCATCAAAACACACAAGTGTCTTGTAAAGGCGACCTTCACCCTGACAAGAACAAAATCCCTAACTAGGATTAAGGGTTCCATTTTAATTAAAGTGACATCGCCAACTCGACTATTATTTTATTTCATGTATTGGCAGTTGTCTAACAACCTACCAATAAAACGATTTAGGAGTCTCGAGTGTCACCATATTTAGTCAAAATTAGAACACCGCTAACTTGTAATATGCCGTTTTGTTCGACTAGAGGCATATCAACGGATTTCCGAATTTTTGTTATAAAAATGAAATTGAATAACATAGTCAACCCAACATACACAACCGGTCTCTGAATATCTGGTTGCATAACTTTGTTGTCACATTTGACATTTAGTTTATTTACAAATGATGGCAGGAGTGGTGCCGAAAAGAGCCACATCTGGAAGAAAACAATGGACTTTACATGGTAATTCACCCCCCAAATCGTGCAATAACACGCACTTCCTGCTAACCTACCGAAAAAACCATCCCAGCATGTGTACTTTCCCCCGTTCTCGTCTTCAACCCATAATTCCAAAACACTTTGTAGACGGCCCCCGAAGCTCCCTCAAGCGGTTACGAAGTCAAATGGCCACCGACGGTTGTCCAGAGTCGCAAGTTGTCTTAGCCAAACAACTCCTGGACGAACAATGCGGTATGTACAATTCTCCATGGTCCAACCCACACTCATTCCAACTTCCAGAAATAGAAACTGAAACAAAAGAAAACGAAAGACTGGGTGTGTACTGGCTGATCAAAGCATCAGAACAGGGTAATCTAGAGGCGACGGACCTCCTGAAAACGTGCCTGCAGACCGGAAAGGGAATCACTGAGTTAAACTATCTCGACGTAAAATCATGTATAGGTATGACCCAACACGAGAAGCTCGCGCGCAAAGCGGCGAGAGAAATGTTCGCGAGTTTATCCAACGGTGGCGAGTATATAACGTCCGACCAACTACAAAAAAAAATCCTGGCGATTGATCGTGAACAGGCGGTGGAGAGCATCCAGAAGGCGCCGCACCAAAACGGGCAGTTGGTTTGCGACGAAA
This sequence comes from Zophobas morio, assembly GCF_036711695.1. Classification (NCBI taxonomy): domain Eukaryota; kingdom Metazoa; phylum Arthropoda; class Insecta; order Coleoptera; family Tenebrionidae; genus Zophobas; species Zophobas morio. Next base: position 15,865,578 of record NW_026972131.1, read on the forward strand.
CTGAGTCCGACGAGGACACGGATTGGTGCCAGAAATCCGAAATTAACGAAAAACTCACCGAGGACCATTTAGTCTCTGCTGCCGTCGATTACTCCCATGGACATCTCCCAATAGTAAATCGCACGTTGTGTTTGTCAGATCCCGATCTGAAAGCTCTAGATCATATTCCTATGGTGCAGAGGTCCATCTTGCACCCGCTCCTAGCTCTAAAAATTTTATACTACAAACTAATCAAGTTCCTGGGGCGAGAATGCACGTTTTTCTTTCCTCTGGCTAAATCAGAAGTGCAGCTGCTGGTGCTAATGCTAGTATATGCACTTGTCAGTTCTGATAACATTCTCTATTTTTTTCCATTGGCGCTCTACTACATAAGTTTTATTGTGATGGTAGTCGTGACGTTCCAAATGTTACAAGTCAAACGTGAATTCCACGATTTTCGGCTGTGGTCCGGTTTGTTCATTTGCTACTCTGGAGGCGACTTAAATCCAGAAGATGCAGAGTTCCTCTACGTGCGAAACAATCTCAAACCGTATGGGTTATTTTTCAGTTCGTTGTTGGTTAATTTGCTCGTTTACCCCGTCATAGTCGAGCAGTGGATCCCCCAGTCTGAGTTAATGATAATTTCGTTTTGTTTGACGTTCGCCACTCTCTTAGGTTTCATGTATAAAAAAAGAGGTAAAACGATTTTCGACCTTTTGGTGTTTTTCAGTTTCGGGATTAACGTCCTAGCGAAGTACCCCTACGAGACTGACCCCGTGGTAGCGCAAGGTTGGCGCTTCTTAGATTTAAAAATCCCCACGTTTGCGAGCTATGTAGTCGGAAACGGTATCGAGTTTTGTATTAATTTTAGACTGTTGTTGTATTTGTGTATACCCCTTTTATTAGTGAGGATAGCGTCTAGACACAACTGGAAGGGTACCTACCAGGTGTTGATCCCCCACTGCGTCACGTTAAGTTGGCTACAAATTTGTATCATCAGCTCTCAAGGGGCTACAATGTTTGGGCTATTACGCGGCAGTTTAGCGTTAGTAGGAGTTGTCCTGTTTTTACCTCTAGTCGGTCTAACGAGTGTCATTTTACCAGCGGCAGCTTTAACAAAGTGGATCATAACATCTAACTTTATGTTTAGTATTTTTATCTTCGCCACCGTCGTCGGTTTAGGAGTAGTTTTATGTTATCTTTGTGCCCAAACTCGCTACAATAAAATCACAGCTTTCATTCAGATGGTGTCAGCAGTTCTTGCTGTGATCACGCTCGTGAAATCCGGTTACTACAAGAACGACGAACACTACTTTGACGAAAACAAATTACCGGAGTATCTGTCATGGGACGTTTACCAGAGGTTTTGCCACCAACCCGTCTGGCAAGAAGAAAATATAGCCCTAGCACAAATTAAATGTGCCGAGTTGGACAATTCACACATCAATTGGGACGGTTATATAAACGATATCAAACTCAAATCAATCTCTAACAGTTTCCAAACAATCTTCGACCATTTCCCTCATTCCATACGTCAATACTTGTATTGTTTCTACGGAGAAGAAAACAAAGACGATTGCGATAACTTTCCACTAGCCATCCGAGAAGAGTGTACTTCTTTTTACAGCGCCATCAAATCAACCAAGTCGTGTTCTCTCCAGAAATATCACTCGTACACGTTCGAAATTACAACAAAAGTTCAGTCGGGGATATGGGGCAAAAGCCCAGAAGTAACCCTCGTCGTTGACAATTATTTTAAAAACTTTACTCTTAATCTGAAACCGAACGACCATATTTGGTTCAAAGGGACGCTTTTTAACAACGAAATTGCGGGCGCGGATGGAATTCTAGGGGGCTTTAAAATTCACGTCAGGTTGGACGAGATGGGGTGTCTTGCTTGCAGTAATGTTCATCTAACAAGTATCACGAGGAAAGTGGAAACGAAGTTTGATATTAGTAGCGTTGTTGACGCACTCATCGTGGGTCTTAAGTTTATTTTAAATGTAATTTTAAGTCCTGTTGTAGTTCTCAAATAGACTGTTACTCACTTTGTATTAACTTTATGTTATTGTAATTTATTGATGTTAATAAATGTTATATAAATGTATTATGTAGTATTTAATTTTAATTTAAATCCGGTTTTAATTACCCCCTCCATGTTTTTCTCAACCCTATTCCTTCCCTGTAGTGACTAATCCGCCCCTGTGTCAAGCGGATTGTGTTTAGCGCATTCAGTCGTACCAACGTAACAAACCAACAAATACCAAGTTTTGGTTTGGCGTAATAAACACGTGTGTAATGTGCCGTTTTGGAAATTTTATTTAAATAAACCTCGTTTTACATCGATTTATCACCAAAATGGTAAGAAAACTTAAACAATTTGCTTTATATACACAAATCCACGTTAAAACTTGCTTGTAATGTGTAAACATAACCCCACTTTTACCATGTTTTGTTCCAGTCTAAACTATACGTTTTATACGAACACGCTGCCGGTTATGGGGTGTTCAAAGTGCAGGAATTTGAAGAAATCGGCATGTTGTTGCCACAGTTGGAAGCGGCCGTTCACGAATTGTCTCGCTTCAACAGCGTCGTTCAGCTCGTTGGGTTTTCTCCATTTAAAACAGCAGTCGCAGCCTTGGAAAACATTAATGCTATTTCGGAGGGTATTTTACCGGAGGATTTGCAACAATTTCTGGATATAACCGTACCCAAAACTAAAAAGAAAAATAAAATCACTTTGGGGGTTAGCGACCCTAAACTAGGGGCTGCAATTACTGAAGCTTTGGGAATACAATGTAGCCACGTGGGGGCGGTACCCGAAGTAATTCGAGGTAAATATTTATAGTTTAATCAGGATCATAACAATAATATTCGTTTAATAGGTATCAGAGCGCACTTCCATAACCTTATCAAAGGTTTCACGGCCACTAGTTCAGCAGTCGCGCAATTGGGTCTAGGACACTCTTATTCTCGAGCCAAAGTGAAGTTCAACGTTCACCGAGTTGACAACATGATCATCCAATCAATCGCTTTACTTGACCAACTGGATAAAGACATCAACACGTTTTCAATGAGGATACGGTACGCCAGTCACTAAACAGTCTAAAACCATACTAATTGTACTTTTAGGGAATGGTACTCATACCATTTCCCAGAGTTGGTGAAGATCGTTCCCGAGAATTACACCTACGCCCGTCTAGCCAAATTTATTAAAAACCGCAAGGACTTGAACAACGAATCTCTGGAAGGTCTTGAAGAAATTACCATGGATTCGGGTAAAGCGCAGGCCATTTTAGACGCGTCTAAGTCGAGCATGGGCATGGATATCAGCGTCGTAGATTTGCTAAACATCGAAATGTTTGCCGGTCGTGTGATTGCGTTAGCAGATTACAGAAACCAGCTTTCTGAGTATTTAAAAACTAAAATGAACGATGTTGCCCCAAATTTAGCCAAGCTGATTGGGGAGCAAGTCGGGGCACGATTAATCGCACACGCCGGGTCTTTAACGAATCTGGCGAAGTACCCAGCTTCCACGGTGCAGATTTTGGGTGCCGAGAAAGCGCTGTTCAGAGCTTTGAAAACTAGGGGCAACACCCCGAAGTACGGGTTGCTGTTTCATTCCACTTTTATTGGCCGCGCCGGGGCTAAAAACAAGGGACGCATTTCGCGGTATTTGGCAAACAAGTGTTCTATAGCTTCCAGAATTGATTGTTTTACGGAAAAGCCGACGCAAGTTTTTGGGGAGAAGTTGAGACAGCAGGTTGAGGATAGACTCAAGTTTTATGAAACCGGCGATGTTCCGAAAAAAAATATTGAAGTGATGAAGGAAGCTATGGAGGAGCTGGAGCAAGAGGCGGTGCAAACTAAAGCTGAAAAGAAAAAGAAGAAGAAGAAGAAGCATAAGTTGGACGAGACGGCGACGAGTGAGGGTTTGGAAGAGAATGGGTTGGATCAGACCAACGGTAGCGTTGCTGAAGAAAACGTAGAGCCGCCGAAGAAGAAGAAAAAGAAGAACAAGAAGAGTAAGCAGGTGGAGGACGAATGAGTAGGTTTTAACTTGATAGGTTTACGAAAGTCGCAGATGTTTCGTGGGAAACTATTGTGGCTGTTTTTTTAATGGTTATATTAATAGCAGAACTACTTTATGAATAATATAAAAATGTATCGCTAGTGATTTTATTTTCACGATTCCACCAGTTACAAATATTAAACAAAAACAGCAACAGCTGTGAAATAAAACAAAGTACTTCACAACAATAATTTATTTCGGGGGTTTACAATACTAAGTGAGCGGAATGTTGAACAGTTACACGACTATTAATCGTAATAAGGCACGGCGGCATTGCGTTTCGTGATTTGCTCAAAAAGAAAAACTAACGATGAAACAAATTCGTTTTATTTTCATAGAAAATTATTAACAATACGATATTGCTCAATCTCTTCTGTTTTACTAGTCGGGGCGTATCTCCCTGATCCTACAAGTAATAGATAAATAATAGTTGCATAATACTAAATTAAATAACCATAAAATATTATTAACAAAACTTAATCGTACCCAGCACCCTCAATGAGCATTGTAGTTGTACAAACAAAACTATACAAAAATATGTGCATGAAATAGAACTAAAGCAAGACCAAATGGCTCATTCAACGAATAAAATACAATCTTTGGAATTTTTCGCGCGACTTCGTCGAATTTCATAAAAAAGTTAACGATCTTTTAAAAACTAGGAAACAACTGTTTATTTGGCTGATTGAAGCTGTTCGGGGGGAAGCCTTGAGCGTTGAAATTCACGGCGTTGTACTGATTCATCAGTTTGGGCTGATTTATCGGCGAGGTGGGATTGCTAGCCAATTGGTTCATGCTTGGTGAGACCCCCTGTTTCGGTTTAGTCACTAACAAATTGTCTAGATCGATATTTAGATTGCCCGAATTGCTCCACGTCGACCCTATCGGTTGATTTTTATTTGACGTTGGTGTTTTCTCGGTGTTGTTATTGGACGATGCGGAAGACAACGGTTGAAGCGGTTGTTGAGCTGACGTTGGGGTTAGGATCGAACCTGCGCAGACACGCAAAGCCGATCAGTAACAAAAAGTGAATAATATAATGATAACGAACAAGTGTGACACAAGGAATGTGGGTCGTAAAGGGAAAATCGAAAGCAAGCACACAATCATTTTTACGATTTATTCATCAACTTTTAACACGCTATCGATAATACACATCGCACTAGCGGCCAAAGTCCTACACTCTACGTTAGGTTCACCTCTAGCAACATTAAGACTCAACAGGTCGCCTAACCAAAGTCTAAACTCTAAAAGTTCGTCTATAAAATCAGAAACCAAAATTGCGTTAGGTGTATTCAATACAGCGGCACCTATTAAACTGATAACCGACATTCTAACCTTAACGTCCTTATGGAAACGCAAATACCACGAAAAGTGAAGAATTTCCTTCGCCATGCGTGGTTCAGCGGGACAATTCTGCGCACTACACAACACAATAGTCAACGCCCTTATAAAATGTACCAACAAAATAAAATCGTTGTCTTGAGGCATCTGCGAAATCATTTTATTCCTACCGTACCCATACAACAACGGAAAGAAAAAATAACTCGCGACATGCGCAAACTTGTTAAGTTGTTCCACTCTGAACGACTTATGTGAATGAAAGTATCTCGTTTTCGCCTCGAGTCTCTTTCTTATAACCTCCTCTGCACTCTCCAACTCGCGACTCTTTTTTTTCTTCACCACAATACTCTTCGTCTCTTTCTCCGGTTTCAAACTAGACAAAGTTTCAGCAGCTTCGCTCAAAACGTCCAAAATTAGAATCCTGTGGGATATAGAGTACGTACCGACGTCTGCATGAAACTCCTGACACAAGAACTCGGCACTTTGTGCTGGATAAATACAAGCGATCGCCACACAACTGCGGAAAACGCAAGCATCGAAATTGTCAACAAAAAATCGCTGTTCTAGAGCGAGCAAAATTTGCAGAAGCTCAATTCCCAAAGACGCGTCGTCGTCGGGTAGTTGTTGCGTGATCAAGTTTTGACAAACTTGGACGCTTTGGGTGAAAACTTCGCAATCTTGCGTCTCGAGTAACCCGTCTTTGAGGTCGCGCAAGTACTTCGGGACTTTTCTTGAAATTTGTACATCGTTGGATACGTCGTAGGGTTCTAAATCGTCATCCGAGTCTAATTCAAAGTCGGTGCTGTCGATAATCGTGATTAGGTTGTTTTTGTGGATGGATTCAGCGACGATCACGTTGTTCGGTGCTTCGAGTGATTTTTTTAGTTGTTCGGGAGGTGTATATGGAATATTTTCAACTCTCGTTACTAGCAATAGCGATATTAACTCGGCGACGTTGTCGTCGATGATTTTGTTTGTAAAATAAATCGTCATGTCGTTGTCATACAGGGTTTGCAGTTTTTCGACAACCGATTTAGACCCTTCTGGTAATGTGGAATAGTCGAATTTAAGAGCAGCTGCTTGATTGTCGCTTTCCGAATTCAAGAAATTGAGAACTATCTCGGACGCTTTCATTCCCGAGGCTCGAATCTCGTGGATGTTACTCTCTAAATGTATGGACACTCCCGCGTACATTTTCTCTTGAATGGTTCTCGCTTCGTGCTCGCTGAAACCAATATTCTTCATACTGTTCATGATAACAACGATCATTTTTGTGATGTATAAATGTTGCTCCACACTCGTATGATTTAGGGCGGACTTATCCGACCAAACAGTCACTAAATTCACGAGTAAAGTAAACAAACTGTGGTCGGAAGCAGCGCTTAAATAAACAACCAAGTTATTTACGAGTTTGTCGTCTTCGTAACACGACAACAGCGGTATCTTTGTACAAAACACAAACTTCCAGTTGTCGTTCTTTACTAATTCACGCCCCAAGAAATTTTTAATCGAGAAAAGAGTCGGATCGAAATTTTTTAACACCATCAACGCGAAAATTTCCACCGCTGCTCGTTCCATACTTTCAAACACCTTCCAGAACAGTTTCTGATACAAGTGTTGCTTCTGTGATTTTTGATTAGTCAAAACGGCTACGATTCTGATGAAGCTTTTGATGCCTTCCGACTGCTGGTGTTCGTGGAAGTCCGTCAAAGTTTTGCTTAGCAGAAGACTCAACTGACCGTAATCGAAATATATTTCGTGTTCGGATTCGTGTAGTAACAGATCTGTCGCTAATTCTATTAATTTTAAAATCGTGAAAACGAGAAATTTGCAATATTCGTCGGCTTTGAAAAAGTCGTTGAATTGTCCTTGAAGCGAGTTGGACACTCGATTCGGCACGGACATCAACATTCTGACTTGACTTTCCCACTGCGTCTGTCTTTCCTCTCTCTCGAAATCGCTTTCTTGTCGCAACGAGTAAAAATTGTGGAACACTAAATCGAAACATCCTTCGCTTTTCAAAACGGCTTCCATTAATAAACTTAACGTCGTCGCGACGTTTAACTCTCTCGTTTTTAAATTCGTGACGATCACGTCGCACGCGACAACAAAAAAGTTGTGATCTTCCACACAAAACAGTCTTCGTATCTCCTCGTAAATCCGTCCTTCGTTTAGAGGAAAAGTGTGGTCGAATTTCGATGTCACGTTTTCTAGGAGTGTCCTGTATTCCTGATCGGCGAAACTACCGAGATCGGTTTCATCGATTTTTAGTAACTTTTGGACGGTTAATGTCGGCAGTGTTTGTATAATTCCGTCGAGACTGTTGAGTATGTTCTCGACGTCGGTTTGGGATGAGATTTTCTTGATTGCGTTCAATGTTTTCATTGCGGCGGCGCTAGCGTCTCGCATTTGTTTCTCGACGATATTTTTTCTTGGTTTACGAGCACACAACACTTCCCGATTTGCGGTATCTGGAATGGGAAAGCTCGAATGAGTTTCCCGAAATCAGTTTCGTGGGCTGGGTGGGAAGAAAATTCATAAGACAAACGTTTTTGCATCAAGACTATCGTAACAGCGCAAGATATGATTTTTTTTATTTTACGCATAAAACGCGCTCTTTACTGCACACCGATAACTCAACCAAGAAGGGAGCTGACGAGAAAATATGGCATATTCGACACACGCATTATTTACAATTCACTGGAAAATGATATTAAAAAAAAACGTGAAGTACCTGGAAAGTGCATCGTTGACGCAGAAAATTTTTAAAAGCATTCCATAACGTGACCATTAAAATTTAAAAACAAGTTACTTGTTCTGAACCTGCTGCAATTATATTGATAAAACACTTAAACGACGATTATCATTAAAATATCGCTTAATGGATTTTTAATATTAAACAAGGCAATAAAGTAACACCTGCGTAAAAATTTCAATTATTTATTTACGAAAAATGCCGAAAAGCAAGTTAAAAAATGAAATAAAACAACGGCAAGGTCAACCGTAAGCGAAAATATCAACGGGTTAATCCTTGAATAATACCATTTAATTCGCGTACTTAATGAACCATTACCGTCCGCAATAAACACGTCACATTTCCAGCAATAAAGTCCACAATTTATCCGCTTTGCTAAAGTTACGACCTTTATCGACTTTTATTTCCGCATGCGACGCGTCAACCCCGAAATGAATTTTTCACAACCCCTTCCCCGACTTACCTTCATCCAATAAACTAGGGGCAGCCCCCATGAGGCCTTGATTATTATTTGGTACGCTTTGCGGCTGTATACTCAAACCGCTAAACCCGGACAAATCGCCCAACAAATCATTGCTATTATTCTGTTGCGGCTTCGCTGCCACCCCCATCATATTCGCGTTATTGGCCATAAACGGCACCGATTGAACCCCCATGAGATTCGCAGCCGTCCCATCTCCCATCAGACTCGTCTGCGGTGCAAATAAATTCTGCTGATTTTGATTCAGCAAGTTCTGCGGGTTCTGATTCTGCGAAAAAGCCGAGCTGAAATCGGCGAAGTCGTCTTCGGATTTCTGCGTCGTCGGGTTGCTGCCGAAAGCTGCCTCGAAATCGCCGAATTCCGTCGGCTTCTTCGATTCGTCCTCGTCGGCGCGAGGATTGAAATCGTCGTTCAACAGATCGTCCGCTTGGGGTAACGGACTCTGACTAGCATCTCTGCCGAAGTTTGCAGCTGCACCCAAATCTACCTTCTTTAGAGGTTTGTTGACTTTTTTCGGCGAATTCGTTATGGCGGAATTGATATTGATACTGACGCGTTTATCGGCGTAGGTGGGACTCGGCTCGTTATCTTTGTATTTTCGCGTATTTGAATTGTTGCGTGTGGACTCAGTGTCACTGTCCTCTTTGTCCAGGTCGTAGTCGTCTTCGAAAGTGCGGTCGCGGTAGCGACTCGCGCCGGACGCCGGCTCTTCCCAGTCGCGGTCGGCGTAGTCCCGGGGGCGCTCGTCCCACCGCTCGTGACTTCCTGCAAAAGGAGAGAACACCCACAATCATTCTCTTGTTTTAAGGACCAACTCACCTATCCTCATGTTGACCATGTCTGAGCTCATTCCGATGTATTTGTCTTTGTTTTTTTTGGCTTTTTTCCGCTCCTCTCGCAGTCTGTCGTCGTCTTGTATGAATTCTATAAGCTCTTTGACTTTATGTCTAATATTAACACCCTGGTCTTTGCCCATGTCATCTATGAAACTAAAATTCTCTAGTGACCTTAAATCATAAATATGTTCTCTGGATGAAGTAACAACACGTTCAGAGCCATTTTTGATTAAGTAATTGAGAAGTAGTAAGGACTGTAATTTAACGCATTAGCCATTATCAACAAGTAAATAAAGTAAACCTTGTAAATTCTCCTCCAGTGTTGTTTATTGTCTTGAAACATCCTCTTCCACAACATGGACATAACTTCGGGAAAATGTTCATAAGTAAAGGTGGAATGCGCCAACTCTTGCATCATTTGCCCTGTAGGGCCCCAAGGTTCGTCATTTGTGGCCTCCCTTACTTTGGCCTCAATTTCGGTATAATTCATCACCACGTTTGTGCTAAAACGAAAAATTAACTAAAACGCCCGCGTGGAGTCATCGGAACTTCCCGAAATTGCACAAAAGGACAAAACAGGAAAAAAAAGATAAACATCTGGAGGTTGTGTACTTACACTTTATCTGCGAGTTCTCGCACTTTCCACATACTAAATAAATTATCCATTTTGTTTTAAATGAGATCTTCACTAATACAGAACTATGGTGTGTGTTTCTTTGCTTTTATCACCCGGATTATCTCAATTTTTGGCTAAAGATGACTTGGCGATCATTCAGCCATACTTTCCACGAATGTGACACACCATCGGACTGCCAACTTCCGCCAAAAACCCTAACACGCAATACGTCTAGTTACAAATTCAATTAATAAGAAACCACAATATTAAACAAATCAGTTTTCCTGTGGTTTGTTACAATTCAAAACAATTGATAAAGTCGCAATAGTAATAATAATATTCTGCTTATATTAAAAAATTGGATGACAAAACGTTGCGACTTTTTTAGTTTTTATTGTGGCTACACTACGCGTCACAATTATAAAAATGTCAGTGGCGGTGAGGTCACTTTCCATTCATAAAATTTCCTCAAATCTCGCACTCAGTTCTGGTTAATTCTCACCGCCAACAAAATGCCCCCAATTAAAGTAATACTCTTAGCATGCGGGTCCTTCAACCCCCCCACAAACATGCATTTACGAATGTTCGGTAAGTGTTTTTGTTGACATAACATTGTTACAATGTTGTTTCTAGAAATCGCGAGAGATCATCTTCACCGATTGGGTAATCATGTGGTAATAGGCGGCCTAATCTCGCCCGTTCACGACGGTTACGGCAAAAAAGATCTCGAAGGGGCGACCCATCGGATGAACATGGTCCGGTTGGCGCTCCAGCACTCAGAGTGGATCAAATTATCAGACTGGGAATGCAAACAAGAGACGTGGAGTCGCACAAAGCAAGTTTTACAATACCATCAGGTATGTTGTTGACGACGCTGATTTAAGTGATGATGGAGTTATTTTAGAATCACGTCAATGCACTTTTACACCCTGCTAAAAATAATTTAGATAAAGTGAACGAAGATGATGTTCATTGGGTGCCTGATGATGTGAGGAATTATTGTGGGGATTCGGTGCAGATCAAGTTGTTGTGTGGGGCGGATTTGTTGGAGTCTTTCGGGACACCGGGATTGTGGTCAGATGATGATGTGAGTAGGTTGTGTTTTGGTGATGAGATTTTTATTAATTGGTTGTAGATTGAAGCTATAGTTGGACAACATGGTCTAGTCGTTATTACACGCTCAAACACTAATCCTAATGAATTTATTTACAATTCGGACGTACTTACAAAGTATATGGTAAGGATTGTTAAGAATTTTAATTGGTAATAATAGGATTGTTTTTAGTCAAACATAACTATAGTCACAGAATGGATTCAGAATGAAGTCAGTTCCACAAAAATAAGAAGAGCTTTGAGGAGATCAGAGTCAGTCAAATACCTAATTCCTGATAGAGTGATTGACTATATTCATAAACACAACTTGTATGGAAGCAAGAATATGTAAGTACTTTTAATTTAGTGTCTGCTTCTGTTAAAAAATCTTGTGAGAATGTTTTGTGTAATTTTTTTCAATTGTCCATTTTGTTTCCTGCTGCTGGATAACAGTAAGTACTTGACAGCAGAATTTAACTCCAATTTTTTGACTCCGTCGCCGTCTGACGTTCCTATGGAATCCCCTAGCCCGACAAACTGCATGCTTATTTGCAACAACACGCTATTTTCTCGATCGTACGAAAAGCGTCTCTCGATTGATACGGTAGATAGCGTGACCAAAACGAACGTGTTAAACGCGGTCCGTCACCCCGGCCAAGCCGTTAAAATCATTACAGAAAGCAACGGCGAACACAAGATCATTAAACAAGGTTCAGACTCCAAAGAGGTACGTAAAGAAGACAAGAAAACGTTAAAAAACTCAAAAAGTTGTGCCAATATTGACGAATTGCATAGTAAGAGCAGCGTAAAAAGCAGCAAATCTAACGCGAACCTGAAAGAATGCAAAAGCTGTGATGAAAACTTGATAAAATTTATTTTTACCAAACACGGAATTCAAGTTATTAGCGATGTTGAGACGATCGTTTGAGTGCATGGTAGTATTAGTTGAGACATCTACCTATTGGCTGTGTTTCTGTTCACTTTCAGATAATACAATAAAAGCATTTCTTAATGAAATTAATGTCGCTCTTCCAATCTACTTTGTGTACAGTGTTCAAAAATGGTTTATAATGCATGAGTCATTGTGATGTTTTCGTGTAGCATGTTGTTTTCTGTTTCAGGCATCTCTAGTCCGACCTGCATGCCTTCTCTAGTTGAGCTCAATGTTAAAAGGGACATTGCTCGCGTCCCGAAATAGAATAAATCTCAAAACCACTACATTCCGCTGATCCTAAAATTTTGAGATTTATTATTGGTCAGTGATACATTGTTACTTAAGTAGTTAGCGGATAGATTCTACTAGGCATTTATTTATTTTTGTTAACTTGTGCAATGCAGTTTTGTATATTATAAATTTTATCGTGAAGTATTGTAATTATAAACTTGTCAATAGAGGAGGAAATATACATCTTATTTATAAAAAAAAATTACCGTATTTTTTTCCGAGTCATTCTTAGTAATGAAAATTTCTATTACAACTAACAAATATGCGTTTAACTTATTTAAAAAAAAAACTGTATTTTTTCAAGTCTTGTACAAAATATTAACAATAAATAGAAGGAACACAACAAATATATATTTAGACCGAAATCCCTATAAGAAAGTGATGCTTAAAGCCTTGCGTCGCTTTCCGACGTACGTGGAAATCTATTGCACTTTAATGGAATTACGTGACCAAAAAAATGGCACAAAGGAGACAATTCAATTCTTCTCAGTCTTACTGACTTCACAGTTACACCAGGGAGTAACATTTCTGTCACACAACAGTTCAATATTTATAACAGTCAGAGGGGCGCTCCCTATTGTCATGGATTTATAACTAATAATTTTGTACCTCACGTCGTGGAGTCCCGTCTGTCTATCTCGCCGTCTTGTAACCTCTCTTTGATTGAAACACTTCACAGTGTCTCTTTTTCTGTCCTTGCCATGGATGTGTCTGCAATTCAGTATTAAACAAACAATAACAAAAACGAATTTTCACAAACTTAAAAGTGTCGTTCATTCCCGTTGATATGTTTTCCGGACGAGTTATATTTAAATTGGCGTCTTTAAGTCTTACGTAAAATTCGTCGTCTTCTAAACCCCACCCCCAATACTTATTTGATAGTCCATTAACTAGATTAAAATGTTCCCTAAAACGTCCTTATTAGCAAAATGAACTTGGAACAAGACAAACCAACCTATTAATCAATAAAATTCCACCTATAAATTTCTCGTAATGATAGCGGGGGTGCAAATGCGGCGCTGCAAGATGGAAAGGTTGCTGAGGATACAGGTAAGTCAAATTTTTATTTAAAGGTAATAAATCAACGTCGTGCATCGCTATATAATCATAATTTGACTTAGTTTCAAGGTAGCCTACATTAATTAACGACGCCCTATTAAAACGGTTACTATCTACTTGATTTAAGATAAAAATATCGTGGTTGATTCTCTGCCCGTTCAAAAAATCGTGGATATATGGCACGAACTCCATCAATTCCTCAAATCGGTTTCGGTAAGGTACTAATACTGCTAGTTTGTGATTCGATTCATACCCTTTGTTTGTATAATGCTTGGGCTTTGCTACGTACTGAATAACGGTTTCTTGACGAGGGCAGTTGCAATGATCTAAAATAATCACGAAACTGACACGAGTCACCCCAATTTAAAACTCTCACCGTTTGTTAGTAGTTTAAATGTTAAAACAACCGTTACTATAAACATCACAGTCAGTAACATGGCAAAGAAGTGGGTGAAGGTAAACCGGAAGATTTTCTGCTTCGTTTGAGCCATTGTGGTTGCTGCACATTTTAAGAAGCGATTTTTTTTTAAATTACAGGTTATAATTAACCTAACTTTTGTGATGTTTGCATCATGATGGCCGACGTCAGAGCTACCAATGGAAAATCGAAAAATTATCAACTTGCCAGGGTTACCAAACGTTGGTTTTTCCTCGCCCGACGTTTGCACAACATTGCGATCTCGGCAGTCGTAAGAATTCATCGCTCTGGTTAGATTTGCCTTTGTGTAGTGTGTTGGTTAGCGACAACCGGGATTAATCGATTCTGGCGATAATACCGTTATCGATTTATTTTCGCCAAGTTGGTGGACTAACGTTGCGCAACCTGGTGGCAGCTGTGCGTACTTAAAGGGCGCTAGCCGCTGTCATCCCGAAGTTGACCGTCTCGTGTTCAACTGGAAACATGTTATTGAGTTTTATTCCAATCTCATCCCAAATTAAATGTCAGGTGTTAAGTGCATGTGTAAAAAATTGTTTAACAAACAGTTTACCGTCTTGATCTAGTGTGAAATTAGTTGTTTTATTTAGTAAATTTAAGAAAAAGTTTATTTAATTGTCGACCATGCCGAAAGGAAAACGAAAAGGAAAGTCTGGTGAGTAGGCGCTTATCGCACGGATACATAAGGATCAATTTCGTTACTAATGGCTGCGGCTGTGACGTCACTTATCGAAATTCCCGAAAATGTGACATATGGAACGGGTTCTGGGTTTTCGGGTTGGGAGAAACGGCGACTTTTGGAAGCGACCGTGGGGTATTTTCGCGTTTGTTTTGTAAACACGTCGGAGTTCTGGGAAGACGATGATGAGTCATGGGTGAATTGGCAGATTTTTAATGAATTCTATAATTACACATAATTGCACAGAGCTGGATTCGCAAAAATAGCATCTCCTGTTGCACATAATTCCCATTTCGCGAAAGACCATTACATAATGTAGCGCCGACTATCAATGTGTAATAAAAAAATTCAAGGCGAATTTTTTGAACTAACCTTGAAATACTAAATCCAGAAATACGAATAAATTAGTCCGAAAATAATTGCTTCCAGCAGAGATTGTTTGTTTTGAATATTTATTGTAATATTGTCAAGGTCGCCCTTTGTGTTTTTTTTCCAATTTAATTACAAATTGACCATAAATTTTGTTGCACAATGTTTAAACACTGCAACATATGGTAAACAATCTACAAAAAAAAGGAAGTCCTGTTTCCTTTGTTCGCGATCTGCAACACGTGTCGGAAACCTAGGTAATAATCAATGATCTAATAACTAATGGATGGAATGTTGAGGCGCGTAATACCGCTCGCATGCGGTGACAACTAGAGAGAGAAATAAACATATCTATAGTGAGTGTTGTTAGACAAGGCCAACACGTATCGGTAGGCAAGAACGAGCTTCGGTGCCGTTGAGTTAAATAGGAGATCATGTAAAAATGATTTTAAAATTCAACTTTGTTGTCGTTTTTTTTTATTTTGTAGGACACTGTATATACATACAATACAAAATGAATATAAACACACAATTTATTGAACAAAATTAATTTTGTGTATACCTGTCTGATTTTATTAGGAACTTGATTATTTCTGCGGTTTTCATAATTCAGTCTAATAATAAAAAAATACGTAAAATTACATAAACGAACTGGACTACATGATTGTTAAGTGGATCTTGATCCAAAATGTGGTCATTTAAGACATTAAACATATTTCTGAAATTTAGTAATCTAATGGTTTTAATTGTAAGAATATTAATAACATTCGCTGAAATATTATATTTCATAGTTCTGAAAGTGATTTCAGCTATCTTACAAACTTTGATGACATCAACTGATGGCTTTGTAAGTTCACCTCTATTTTTTTAAATTTAGCAGTGCCGAAAGGGTCTCATTGGGTCTCATTGTTAGTCAGTTTTCTAGGCCTTGTTTCATTTTTTTTTATGTTTTGAAAAATTCTCAGTTGTTGTGTGGGATTAACAGAATTTATTAACTGCCGAAAATTCTCATTTTTAAAATGTTTGCTAGACACTCTTGACGCAGACGTCCGAACAAATTTATCTCGTTTAAGTGCAACAATCCATTGCTTTCTTAGCAACAGATTTGTCGGAAAACTGAAATTAAATTAAATAAAGATTGTATGAAAAAATTATTCAGCAGATATCTCACCGATGAAATGAAATATTACAGCCTTTGTGATGCCGCTCCTCGCATCCAAATGCACAACAAGATGTAACCATCGTGAATATGATTGTTATTATTGCGATTGTAAGAAAACAAGCACTTTAGAACTGCACAGAAATGCCACACACACCAGGAAGCGAGTAATTAAAAGTAAATTTTAACTGGAAGTTGCTTTGTTTTGCCTACCGATTCGGACCTCTCAAATGGTCACCGTACCCTCTCTCTCTAACGTCTCTCCAGTCTGAGATCTCTATGGTAATAATAAAGTCAAACGTCCAGCTTGCCAGCTGGCCCATTTCCCGACCTTGACCCATGTCCATTTAAATTCCCGTGTTCACCACTCAATGATCTCACCCGAAATTCCAGATCGTGGTCGTTTCGATGGCTCTCTGCACACCTCGGACGACGATTCCTTCAATGACAACAACAGTGTCATCAGCAATTACTCTGAAAACAAAAGTGTAGAGGAAGGCGAAGATAACGAAGAGTACGTCCAAGAACAGTTTGAGGATAAACTGATAGAAATGTTGGACGGGTTGAATCAGAAGTCGTCGCAAGGAAGGATCAATTGCATTCAAACCCTGCGTAAAGCGCTCATTAAAAAATACGTTCCAAATTTTGTCAGAGAGAGACACTTCACGATTTGCGATAGCATAGAGAAGAGTCTGAAGAAAGGCGGAGGTTTGGAGAAATCGGCGGCTGCCGAACTGGCTCCTGTGATCAGTTTACAGCTTGGAGAGGAAGACGCGGGAGAGATGGTTGATAAGACGTTGAGGCCTCTTCTGATTACAGCTGCCTGCGACGCTTCGGTCGGCGTCGGTGCCAGAGCGAAGGTAAATAATTTCGTATTTCGGGTGTTTCAATTATTATTTAATTTACATACCGCGACATGGAATTCAAGAATGAAAGTGCATTGCGTTGAGTTATTCAGTCACGTTTGAAGTAATTTTGAAATTGAGCGTTAAGGTGCGGTAATCCTAGACCGTTGTCAGGTCGGCTTTGAAAGTAATGCATCTTGGAGGTAGACGACCGATTGGAATGTTCCAAAAAGGATCTCCAAAATTTATTACTTCCAGAACTTGTTCGCTCGATAATGAGTAGCGTAACTGCACTAGACATTATAAGAAGTAGAAGAGTAAGTAAAATCCTTGTTGGACCTGATGTGAAAATGGGGCAATAAATTTTACAGTTAACGTGATACTTTGGAGTTTAGTATGTCGTAAACTAGGACTAGGACGTTGCCCCAGAAGTTTCTTATTGTTGTGGAGCGACTCCATGTCATATATTTTGTCAGCACAACAAAAACTAATTTGCGTTCGTAAAAATTCTAGCAAACTTGATAAGAACAAATAATGTTTGCCTAATGGATTGTTTATCAGGTGTCTATTGATAACATGCAACAAAGCAAACATAAATATAAATTTTAAAAGATTTGTGTTTTCTAGTTACATTGAAACGACATAGACATAAACATATTATCTATCAAACAAAAATAAATACATGTTTATCTTACGTACACATGTACTTGTAATTGCGTTGACAAATTATTACCTATGATACGTTGCAAAATTTTTGTTAACAAAATGAACGAATGTCTGATTTCGCGTCTTAAAAAGCTTAATGTGTTATTTTTTAGTGTTGCCACGCCTTGGGCATGATGGGTTTCCTCTCTGGAAGCCAGTTGGGAGACGTCCTTTCCCTAATGCAAAACCTGGAAACTATTTTCTCTGGTAGCTACTTAAAAGGAGACGGATCCATCCCGAACATCACCTCGGAAGTGGCAAACCTCCACGCGGCAGCGCTAAGTGCTTGGACGTTACTATTAACAAATATGCCACCAGGAAGTCTCACAGATTTAATAGACACTAAAACCCTACCGTACGTTTAAAAAAATCATTATCAAACGTATCTCAACGAATTCTTTCAGATCCCTAGAGCAATTATCCGAATTGTTGGAATCGCCCCATCTTGAAGTCCGGTTAACAGCAGGCGAAGCTCTAGCTTTAATTTTCGAAGAAGGCCGCAAAGACAACTCTGAATTCGCCGACGATTTCGCCATATTCATTACAGAAGTTTTTAAAAAACTGGCCACAGATTCACACAAATACAGAGCGAAAAAGGACAGGAAGCAACAACGGGCGACGTTCAGAGACATTCTCTCGTTCATAGAAGTAAGTTGGGAGAATTTCCAGAATTGAATTTTATTGATCGATGTTTTATGACGTTTCAGGACGATATTGTGCCGGATGTTCAGGTGAAATTCGGCCGGGAAATCTTGGTGTTGGATACGTGGGCGCGGAGGAAGCAATACGAAGCGTTGTGCAGTGTGCTGGGTCCAGGAATAAATCTACACCTTGGAGAAAACGATCTCTTGAGAGATATTTTCGAAATTACGGCTCCGATAGTTCAGGCTCATGACGCTCCGGCGCATGCGCAGCAACATCTGGAGAGGTGTCGCAAAGTAAGTGGGGATGGGTGGTGAGAAAAATCGTACATTTTTGACATTGTGTTTTGCAGCGACTTTTAAACGCAGCAGCATTCAAAGCCAGGACGATATCACGGGCGAAGAACAGGGATAAACGATCAGACTTCTAAGTGTATATTATGGGGGATATTTAATGTATTTATTTTAGCTCAATTATAACTATTTTCATCGTAGTTGAATTGATTTTGTAGTAGAGTAGCAAATACATAGATTTTCGGTTGTATCTAATCATAAGTAAATTTTCAGTGTAGTGCGATATTTTAAATTTGTAAATACGTTTTTATTAAAATAAATTTACAAATTTAGCGAGTGTTTTAATGCATTTCCAGGTTATTATACGATCACAGAACAACGAATTGACCAGTCAACATATTTATTTCTCGATATTTTCTTTTTTAACTTACATATGGCACTCTGACGCTGCTGTCTTTCCACTGGTGTTATTACTTTACTGATCGTATTAAACACCCTCCAGAGACAACAAAAATAAAAAACATTTGAGATTTAAACATCTATAACAATATAAATTTGTAAACAATGCAACAACAGTTTAATGCGATCAGTAATTATGCGGGAAAAGATTAATAACAATAATAAAAAATAATACAAAAGTTTTGTCAAGATTGTTTACAACCCGGTAATTTTCTAACTGCGATACAAGAGATTGGTTTCTTCCACCTACGTTTTGAACTTTGGTTTGGTTGAGCATTCCCGTTGTTTTGTTCGGCTTCGCGTTTCATTATCTCTTCTGAAAAAAAAAAGCCGGTACATCTGGCATCCGTAATTCCTCTACGTACATACCGTTCAGCTGGCGCTGCGTAAAGTACTGGAGGTTACTGGCTGTATCTGAAGTGTCATAATAATGATCAAACAGATATGGTAAAACAGTCATACAGTGGAACTCATCATTTCTTAAAGGTGGTATAGGAACTGGTGCCTCAGTTAGGGGTGGCCTCTTAGAAAACCAACTAAAACCTCAATTAATACCGACATTTTACAACTTTCCCTACACTTACAGGTGCTGCCTAATTTGTTGCAAACTAAATCGTTCTTCAGGCTCTTTCTGCAACATTCCCCACAGTAAACTCCTCAAAGGATCTTCAATATCACCTGGTATTGTAAAGTCGCCCTTTCCTATATTCTCAAATAACTTATAAATACTATCACCTTCGAACGGATATTGCCCAGTCACAAAATTATACCTAAAAGTTGCGAATTCAAATCGTGGAAAAAAATTACGCTGAGTATTACAATGTAACTCCGCTACTCCACACGTCGACTTTAAACCCCGGGAAGGAATCTAAACCGTTAGCTATTTCTGGAGGCTGAAAAGCTGGCGAACCTTGTCCTTGAACGCAAGTATCGTCGTTGGCGAAGAAATCGATTGTCTGCAAAATAAAAGCGACAAAATTGTGTAATAAAATAAGAACGTAATTGCAAGCGGTTAATGTCGCTCACGATGTTTTTAATGAAGAAGTTCGATTTTATTGCGCACACTTTTTGAAGCCATTTATTTTTACTTATAACGACCTACATTTTAAAATCTTTCAAAGGCTAAAAATACATTATAAAGTATGTTCGAATTACCAGTCGATTTTAATATCCGGACGCAGCCATTTATGGATATTAAAAACGAATAAGTTGTACTTTATTACACCTCGACGCCCGAAATGTTGTCCCAAAATATGTTATCCAAGTGTCAATTTTAGATCTGCTGCTGTTTTTGATTTTAACAGATGATATTCGTCGCAACTTCAACAGTCAACTCTTGAAATTTGAAACAATATAACATTTAACATTTTTCCCTCAAGTGTTATTGCGTTTTTTAATAAATTAGTTATGACTAAAATAGGATTTTTTTTAAACATCCACGAAAAAAGTACTAAAAATAAAACTTGAGTTATTAATAGCTCGTCTATCAATAAATTATACAAAGGAGTAAACAAAGATCACTTAGTGGCAGAATGTCTGAATGTGTTTTTGGTATCAATCATGAGGCCAGCATGCACCGGAATAATGAAAATTATATCAACGCATTAGTTCACTTTTAAAGTAAACAATACTAAAGTCAACATTATCGGCGATAACTATTTACAGTCACAATGAATTAAAGGTTGTTGTCGTAAAAAACAACTTTAAAATATTTTTAGCCTATCAATTATACGATAATCCCAACCTTTAAGGTCATTTGCCAATTTTAATTAAGTGTAAAAAAAGTTGATTTAGTAACGCGACCATTCCTCTTCTTGTGGCTTCAGTGTATTACAGAATCACTAGACATATTAGTGCTTTTATTTATCCAAAAATCTGTAACCTCTGACCTGTAGAAAACAGGTCAAGTCAGTGTCTAAACTCAGTTCCAATCATGTTCCTAGCCGCTACTTTACTCCTGGCACTTGTCATACTTTTCATAATAACACTAATAAGGTAATAACTTTTTCACAACTCTTATCACCGCCTTATCGCTTGACCAAAAAACAACTCGACTTTTTTTCAAGAAACTTTTTCGTGATCTGACCGTTCCGTGTGCGTTTTAAAAGTGTCTTTTTTATTCAGTTTTAACAAATATTTTTAAAATGAGCGAATACATAAGTCTACTTTGTGAGACGTTCTGCGCCGTCATAAAAAGGTACAATCTTACCTCCGCCACTCCCAGATCCGAAATTTTCAGCACCCCTTCCAAGGTTAGCAGCAAATTCCCTGGTTTAATGTCTTTATGCACGACCCGTTTGCTATGCAAATACTCTAACCCATCCACCAACTGCGTGAAGTACCCATGAGCCTGAAAAAACGGGAATTTCTTGGAAGGCGTCGACTCCAGCATCCCCTGCAGACTCCCCACGCAAAACTCCATAATCAGATACATCTTTTGCTTCTCATCATTGTACAAAACATCGACTAGACTGATAACGTTTTTGTGTTTGAGCGACTTTAGCAATTTGATTTCCCTAAAACAAACTCTTTGTTACAGACTCCGATCGCAGATGGCGGCCCTCGTCGCGTGGATCGTGGGAACCGTAAGTACCTTTCTACGTTTTGTACTCCATTCGGTATCCTCCTGAGCTTCCGCTGTTTTAAAATTTTCACCGCACGCCTGCACAAAGTGTCCGAATCCAACATCTCCTTCACTTTGCCGTACGACCCCTCCCCCAGCAGGTCCCCCATTACGTATTTGCCGATCATCTTGAGGCGTTTCTTCGCCTGGTAGATCACTTGGTCCGAGGACACTCGGTGGAAGAAGTTGTTAATGTTGACTCCGTCGAGGTCGTCGAGGGCGTTTGGCCAGAAGGGCTCGTCCTCGTCGAGGAGCTGGTGGTCGGACAGGTGCGACTCCTGGAGAAACAGCGGCCGCAAGTCCTCGCTGTTTACCTCGAACACTCGGTTCGTTAACTCCACTTCGTTCTCGGATATGTTCTCTTGGTCATCACTGTCACTTTGAGTTATGTTGCACATTTTGTTGTCCATAATTAATTATTTCGCACGCGGGGAGGTTTCAGTTTGATTTAAAACGTCCGGATCGAGATTTTCGGGCACACACACCTCATGTCATTTTCAATATTTTTGTTGTGCATTTCAACAGCTGTTTCTGGGGAATTTGGGTTTGATACCAGGGGCGCACGTCATTGCGAAAAAAGCGAAAAAAAAGATTTATGCTTATGATTGGAATATTTGCGATAAATTGTGATTACTGTAGCAGAAATTCGGCCGCATATCGGTACAAAATTAGTTAAATTCGAAGATATTCAAGTGGAAACGTCACGTAGGATTGCCAACACAGTTCAGCACTCACCTGAAGTTACTAAAAAACTAACCTAATATTTGATTTGGACACAATTTCTGTTTGTGCTTTTTATTGTAGATAATAAATAATTTAAGAATGTTGCGTATGCCAATAAACAAACACGCTTTAACAAAAACAATGTTTGTTGATAGGCGGCCGTTGCGTCAGTCAAAATTGGGCAATTCAAAAATTTGGTTTGATAACGAGGAATTTATTGATATTCGTGGCTAGAATTGTAAAATTATTTGTTTCGTTATCAGCGACATTTACAAATTTATGACAAAAAAAATGTGACACACCTTCAATGTCCGTTTGTCACATGTCAACAACCAGCTGTTGGCTCAATGTCACCTTGACAGTTTGAAATATTTATGTGTGGAGTTTCAAGAACTTTAAACATTAAGACGGTGATTTGTTGAGCGAATGCGATTATTGGAAATAATTTGAAAAAACGCGGTGTTTCAGGACGTCCAAGCCGTTCCAAGCATCAATCGCCGGTAAGCGAAAAAACCTGTTTCATGAATGTTCGTTTTTGCGTTATTAAAACTAATGGCTTGGGACAAGGTGCATTTTGATTATTAACTTATCTCAATTTATGTAACCTATGGCTCTTGATATATTTTAATATTCAATGCAGTTGTGTTTCATAAACACCAATAACACTCTTCGTGCTAGAGTGTCTCTAAACACCTTCGAACATGAATAAACACGCCTCCAAGGACGCCACAGTCGTCATTCTATTCAAAACAACGTTCTCATTTTTGTGGAAATTCTATATCTTCGTATTTGCGTTCCAGCTGTCTTTGTTAAAACATGCCACAAGTGTGGCTTTTCGCCTAACGAAAACCCTTTGTTTGTGGTGTATTTTAAAATTGTTGGGCGTATCGAGGTATTTAGAACAAGTGAGTTTATTTTTACTGCGTCCTGGTTTCGCTTTACACGGCCTGCAGTTAACAATTTTCGCAGATATCTGGCAGCAGAGGCTCCAGCACAGACGAACAAGAGGGTACCCCAGAGAGCGACAAATCCAAACCAAAGAAGAGCAGACAGAAGCCGAAGAAGAGTCCAACCAAAGAACCATCATTCAGCACCACCTTAACCACCCCCATTGAAGAAGTCATAGAAGAAACGATAAATGAAGAAGTGAAAAATAGCGACAGCGCGGAACCGAAAGCCAGTAAGCCGAAAAAACGGAACAAATCGGCACGGGCTAAGAAGATTAGCGAAGCCGCAAAACCCAAAACTGCCACAGACGACTCGGACTCGCTTTCGTCGCCGTCCGAAGACTTCGCGTTTCTTCCGGTGAAAGAACGAAGAAAGAAGAGCCCCAAAACGAAAATCGACGACTTACCCAAGTCGTCATTAATAGAACACTACCAACCTAGGCGAAGAAAGCTTGTTGAAACCGTCAAAGACGAGTTCGTGGTTATCGAAAAACCAGTGAAGAATCCAGAAAATCTTGTCCAGATCGTGAATAAAGAAAGCGGGAAGAGTGTGTACCTTGAAAACAAAGAAAGTAAGAAAGTTCACGCGAAGATATCGTACGCGAGCGTCGCGTCGCAGCGGTTTAACGAAAGCTTGGAGGAGTTGCTTAAAGAAGAACAGTTGAGCCAAAAGAAGGTTTCTTTTAACGAAAACGACAGCAGTCGGGAGGTTGAAGAAACTAGAAAGTTTATAACTGAAGAAAGAGAGAGCGAAACAACAGTTGGTAACGAAGGCGCCAGCAAAAGTAGTAACGAAGATTTTGAAGACGCAGAAGCTGTGGTAGAACAGACTGAAAGTCAGCCACAACAGAGTGACAGCGGAGAGATCAAAAAGGAAGATTTTGGGGAAGAAACTATCGCAAAACAACAAAATCCCGTCGTTGAAAGTAGTTACAGCGAAGAAGTCAAAAACGAAGAACTCGTTCACGAAATCCAGAGCGAAGAACGACGATTAGTGGATTTGCTCGAGGAAGAGGAGAAAGAAAGTGAAGAAAACGTCTTACCGTATTTTCAAAATAACCTTCCAGACGAACAAGTTTTTGGGGATATACAAACACTAACCCACACTTTAATCTTGAATGAACGGGCTGCCAGCCTAGAAGACACAAACCAATCTTCACTAGAAGAAGACAAATTTATTCAAATTGAAGAAAACCATTTTATTGTAAACGGCGAGAAAAGTGAAACCGTCGAAGAACGCGAGCACGATAATGAAGAACTCGATAAAGTAAACGGCGACGAACTTCTAGAAGTTGAAGAAATCCAACAACGAAAGTTTGTAAAAACCGCACAGTGTGCACCGAATGGAAACAATTCGTCTAGTCGAATCGTAGAAACAGATGACCCTTCTTCCGTTGAAGAATTAGAAGCCGCGGTTTACGAAACCCCATTTCAGGAAGAATTTGTGTACGTGACTGAAGCAGAGGTGAAAACGAACGGCGAAGATTTAGAATTTGAAGATACGCAATTAGTGGAAACGAAACCTTTCAAGATGTCGTCTGGTACTCAGATTCGTGTTTTCACTCTAAACGATAAAGAACATCAAGATTCTACGTTGTACAGACTCGAGAAGAATTGGATTCTTCAGTTCAGACTCGGCCCGTCCTTGTTAGGACGCAAAGTCTCGTTGTATTGCAATTATCCGAAAGAAAACGAGGAATTCAAGAGGAATTCGTACAATCTGTTGAAATGGTCGCAGGATGAAGGGTGCAAATATTCTGACGATACGGCTTTGTTGACGGAAATCACTGTGAAGATTTCGGGGAGTTTCCACTATTATTTCACCTATGAAGGCGGGTAAGTTGGAAAACTTTGTTTGAAGTGTCGTTCATTTCGTGATGGTTAGGGAACGAGATAAACACCAAGGGTCGGGTTTCTTCCTGGTAGATCCCATTCTGAAGTACGGGAACAACGAACAACTTCCGCTGGACGGTATCCAGTGCCAGACATTCTTAACTAAAGGTTTGGGACCTTTTGACACCTGGGAAGGTAAACTAAAAGTGGCAAAAGAATCAGGCTACAACATGATACATTTCACACCAATTCAGGTAAGTAAAATTTTTGTGTTGGCAGTGGTGTTAAAAGTGTAACAACGTAATTATTAAAAATTAGGAACTGGGGGCTTCCAATTCCTCGTACAGCCTCAGCGAACAACTCAAAGTCAACCCTCTCTTCACCAAACAAACCGGCAAAGAAACAACCTTCCAAGACGTAGAAACCCTCATAAAAAAAATCCGCACTGAGTGGAAAATGGTGTCGATCTGCGACATCGTCCTCAACCATACCGCCAACGAAAGCGAGTGGTTAAAAGACCACCCTGAAGTAACCTACAACTGTGAAAACTGTCCCTATATGCGCCCGGCGTACCTCTTAGACGCCGCTCTCCACCAGTTCTCGCTCGACGTCGTCAAAGGTCTCTACGAAGATAAAGGAATCCCGGTCGAGGTGAACAGCGAAGATCACCTCAAAGCCATCCGCTACCACCTTCACGCCTTCATCACGACTCTAAAAATCCACGAACTGAGCACATGCGACGTCAGTAAAACCGTAGACGAATTTTTAACCCTCATACGCAACAAAATACCGCCGAACCAAGAAAACCCAAACGAGGGTGAAAAGATGGTCCTCGTTCAAGACCCGCAGTACCGAAGACTTGAGTCTACCGTGGACTTGAACCTCGCCGTGAAACTGTACAACGTGTATCGGAACGACTGCTTCGACGAGGAAACCAGAATCAAGAAATGCAGCGAAGAGTTCAAAAACAAGCTAGATTCGTTGAATAAGCGGGTTATTGATGAGTTCGACGACCACTTGAAGGCGGCTATCGACAACGCGATCGCCGGGATTAGGTACTTTAGGGTGCAGCACGACGGGCCGAAAATAAAAGAAGTTTCGGTGAAGAGTCCGCTGGTTGATCGGTATTTTACGGATTATGGGAGTCCGGGGAGTGTGGAGGAGCACGAAGAGGTTATGTATAGTAAGAACGGGAGGTTCTTGATGGCGCACAACGGGTGGGTGATGAATTCAGACCCGTTGCGTAATTTTGCGGCGCCGGGGTCCAACGTATACGTCCGAAGGGAGTTGATAGCGTGGGGTGATAGCGTCAAGCTAAGGTAAATGATACTAAAATTGTACAAAGATAGGTGATGATGGTTTGCAGGTTTGGGGAAAAACCAGAGGATTGTCCGTTCTTGTGGCAACACATGAAGACGTACGTCGAGCTGACGGCGAGGATTTTTGATGGGGTGAGGCTTGACAATTGTCACTCCACCCCGATTCCGGTACGTACTGTTCTTTTGACCAAAAAAGTGGTTGGTTGATTGGTTTCGTTGGTTAGGTGGCCGAATACCTCCTGGACTGCGCACGAAAAGTCAAACCCGATTTGTACGTCGTCGCCGAACTCTTCACCAACTCAGATCTGACTGACAACATTTTCGTGAATCGACTTGGAATAACGTCGCTGATAAGAGGTTGATTTTTTCACGGGGGAAATACAGTGTTAACGTGGTTGTTACAGAGGCGATGTCTGCATGGGATTCACACGAGCAAGGTCGTCTGGTGTATCGATACGGTGGTTCACCCGTTGGTTCGTTTTACCAACCCAGAATTCGCCCATTGGTTCCGTCAATTGCGCATGCTCTCTTCCTCGATTTGACCCACGACAACCCAAGTCCCGTTGAAAAACGTTCTGTTTTTGATTTGTTGCCCAGCACGGCGTTGGTAAACATGGCTTGCTGCGCTAGTGGCTCAAACAGGGGCTACGATGAACTGGTACCCCACCATATACACGTGGTGGATGAAACCAGACAATATACAGAGTGGAGCGACGACGAGAATTTATCTACAGGAAACGCACGATACGTTACTAAGAAGTCTGGAATTATCGCGGCGAAGAAGGCTTTGAACGACTTACATTTTCTTTTAGGGGATGAAGGCTTCAATCAGGTACTCGTTACGTAAAAATTAATATCGTAAATTATTAATGTCGTTATTCAGGTTTATGTGGACCAAATGGACCCTGATGTAGTCGCAGTGACGCGACACTGCCCGGAAACCCATCAAAGCTACGTTCTTGTAGCGTTCACGGCTTTCAGTCACCCTCCAGAAGAAGCGGCAAATCACCAAAGAGGTATCAGAGCTCTACGTGTAGAGGGCGTTTTGGACGAAATTGTACTAGAAGCTACTTTGAACCACGTTACCTCAAAGTATGTCCCTAACTAACGTGTCAGTTTTTTAAAACCCCGATTTTAGATCTGGTTCGAAGTATACCAAAACCCAAAACTTTTGTAAAGACGGCAAGTGGATAAACGGACTCTCCGAATATCGAGTAACCGTAAAAGAACATATTCAGCCCCAGGACTCCGACTTTTTCGAAAAAGTCAACTCAGGAAACCCGAATGTAATACAATTAAACTTCAAGAATTTTAAACCCGGTAGTGTGGCTATCATTAAGTACGAACTTAAGTAGAGTGACCTATTTTTAAAAATCACTCGTTTTATCGTTTTAGGGTTTCTCTGCCTGAAGACATGACTCAAGCTATTAAAAACGTGCGCACTTTAATAAGTCACTTCACACTTAACAAAGAAAACGAATTGTGGAAAATCGTCACTAAGATGGGTTTGGCTGACTTAAACCGAGCTCTGTATCGGTGCGACCAAGAGGAAAGAGATGAAGGTCACGGTTTCGACACTTACGAGATTCCAAACTTTGGTCGCTTGGTGTACGCCGGGTTTCAAGGTTTTATGTCACTTTTGTCCACCATCAGACCCAGCAACGACTTGGGACACCCGATGTGTGCGAATTTGCGCGACGGCAACTGGATGATCGGTACGCACTCGATTTTTGTAACTATGTGTACTACAAATCGTTACAGACTACATCTGGCAACGTTTAAAACTCGACGAAGGCACCAAATCCCTCGGCCAGTGGTTCGAAGAAAACACAAAATCCCTGAAAGCCATCCCGAGATACCTAGTTCCGTGCTACTTCGACGTGATCGTGACCGGTGTATACATTTTATTGTACGAACAAAGCTACAACTTGATGTCAGAGTAAGTCGTCAGTCAGACTTTGGTATAATTATTGAAACGATGTTCGCAGCTTTGTTAAACATGGCTCCACGTTCGTGAAAGGTCTAGCCATGGGCTCGATCCAGTTCGGCGCTTATATAAAGTCAGCTGATTTACCCGTTTTGTCGCCGACTTTAGCCGAACCCAAACCCCCCCACAGAAAAAGCGACAAAGGCGAAAAGATCCAAGCTTGCGTCACACTATCAGCAGGTCTACCCCACTTTTCTGTCGGGTATATGCGAAATTGGGGCCGCGACACCTTCATCGCTCTAAGAGGGTTGTTTTTGTTGACTGGGCGCTATCAGGAAGCCCGGTACCACATTCTAGGCTACGCTGGGTGTCTAAGACACGGATTGATACCCAATTTGCTCGATGGAGGGCGCAATTCACGGTAAGTTTTAAATCGAGTGTGTTGGCAATCCTGGATGTTTTTTCGTTTCCAGTTTTAACTGCCGCGACGCCATCTGGTGGTGGCTGCACTGCGTCAAAACCTACACCGAAGACGCCCCCAACGGCCTCTCCATCCTGACCGACAAAGTCTCCCGCATCTTCCCCTCCGACGACTCTCCCGCGCAACCTGCGGGCACCCACGACCAGCCTCTTCACGCCGTCATCCAAGAAGCCCTCAACACCCATTTCCAAGGTCTCGTCTTCCGCGAGCGCAACGCCGGTAGACAAATCGACGAACACATGACTGACGCCGGCTTCAACAACCAAATCGGAATCCACCCGGACACAGGTTTCGTTTTCGGGGGTAATTCGTTCAATTGTGGCACCTGGATGGACAAAATGGGTTCGTCTGATAAAGCGGGAATACGTGGTAAGCCGGCAACGCCGCGAGATGGCTCTGCCATCGAGCTCATCGGTCTGTCAAAATCGGTGATCACGTGGCTTGCTGGTTTGAGCGCTAAAGGGGCGTACCCGCATAGTGGAGTCGAGAGGACGGGGAAAAATGGGGTCGTGACGAAGTGGACGTTCGAGGAATGGGCCACCAAGATTCAAAACAACTTCGAGAAGTATTTTTGGGTGAATACGACACCGACGGATGGGGAAATTCGCCCAGATCTTGTTAATAAAAGAGGGATTTATAAGGATTGTTACGGGGCTAGTCAGGAGTGGACTGATTTTCAGCTGAGGTGTAATTTCCCGATTGCTATGGTGGTGGCGCCGGAATTATTCCAACCAGGACACGCTTGGGCTGCGTTGAAGCAAGCCGAGAAGTATTTGTTAGGGCCACTGGGCATGAAAACTCTAGACCCGGAGGACTGGGCCTACAACGGAAATTACGACAATTCCAACGACTCGGATAACCGTAATGTCGCTCATGGGTTTAACTACCACCAGGGACCGGTTAGTATAGTCACAATCCACTCGTATTTTTTGTGATTTGGATTGTTTAGGAGTGGGTGTGGCCTGTCGGTTTTTATCTACGTGCCAGGCTCCAATTCGCCGCCGCTAATGGGGAGCTAGCCAAGACTGTGGCCAATACGAAGGTCGTCTTAGCGAAGCACTTCGTCGAACTGCAAACGTCAACGTGGCGGGGGCTTCCGGAACTGACGAACAAAGATGGCGCTTATTGCAAAGACAGCTCGCGAACGCAAGCGTGGAGCATGTCGTGCATTTTAGAAGTAAATTATTGTTATTTTGGGTCAATTGAAGTCTAACGGTAACTATTTTAGGTTCTTCATGATCTGCAAAGGATCGAGAAGACGCAGCCCTCAATCAACTGACTTAGTAGAAAATTTGCTTTAAACGAAAACGTGTCTTACGAGATTTTTACGCCCGACGCTCGACTAGCGAAATCTTGCACCAAACGGAGGGAAAAGTTCTTGGAAATTGTTTACTCTCTTGAAGACGTAAGCGAGTGTCGTAATAGTTTTGTTTATAGTGATTTGTATTTCAAAAGTAACCGGACTTTAAGTACGTTGTCAGTTAATCTGAGCGACTACGTTCAGACGTGTAATGCCTCCTTAATGTGTAGTTCGAATGTCGTTGCAGATTTTCTGCCATGTTTTAGCGAGTGTTCTGAATCGTCTCAAATTTTAAAATATTCTCGTGATGGTAACGCCGTCAATTTTAATTTGTACAAATCGTTTAGTAATTATTGTCCAGTGTTTAAGTGTTGTCTGTCTAATACAAGAATTGTGTTTTTCGGGGAGTTGTTATCGCGGCTGTCTCTGCACCACCAACCTGTTAGACGAAAACCGCTAGTTAGTTTAGTTGATTTAGATGAAATATCACCCGTCGAAGATGATAATCCCAGAATAACGGACGACTTAATCGTGAATCCTGTGGAGAGGCCGCTGTTAGAAAAAAATAGATTTAACCCGATCATCCTCGACCCTTTGTCGTTAGAAATCATACAAAAGAAACGAGTTATAAATAGATTATACGAAACCGAACAAAAGAAACTTGTTCGCATTACCATCATGTACACTCTAGCGTTCTTTGCTCTTGCCCTCACCACGTTTTTTATTATATATTTAGCTTAAACACTATTTATTTGCGTTGTAGGTTTTATTCGTAAAGGATAATGTATGGTTTTGTAACAAATAAAAATTATTCTGGTAAACTGTTTTTATTTGAAGGTTACATCCAACAGTAATTACTATCGGGTAAAAAGTTGACAAACTACTACGCTACATTAGAGAAAGATGGAACGTATGGACTCTTCTACGGTGTTAAATGTAAACTACTATCCAACTAAACCGCTTATAAACAATATAAAAATATAACTTTTTAACATAATACAAAAAATAACAAATGACTTAGAATGTTTACTTAAAATTATTAAACGTCATCGAAAATGCCACGAGGGGGCGCCCCAACCCGTCGATAGTTGCTATCCAACTGGTAATTATCGGAGAATCTCGGTTCCAGCTCGCGCGAGCTGGTATATCGCTCGTTAATTCTCGTACTAGCTCCGAATCGAGCGTCAATATCATCCGTATCGGGGGGAAACCGGGTGTCCACTTCGGTGGTATACCGAGTGCCGTCGTAGGACTCCAAAGGGTGCGACTCTTGCAGCAAGTTCGATCGAGTACCATCCAAATTCTCCAACTGGGTCATCGGACGTACTACCGAATTTTTTAAATAATAATAAAAAACAAGACAGTCGTAAAACTCACTTGTATCGTTGCTGCCTCTCTGCCTATACCTGCCTGTAGTGGGGAATCGCTCGTTAAATTCTCTTCGTCTCGACGACGACTCTTCCGAACGTTGACGCTTGCGCTTCTCTATTACAAAAAAATAAGTATATACTGCGCGACAAAACTCGATTCTAACCTCTTTTGATTAACTCGCGGCCTTCTTCCACTAAATCGGTAGTCATTTCGTCGTCACCGATGAACTGGTGGAAACCTAACATTGACAAGAGTCTCGACCCTACGCTGAAATACGTCGCTAAACAAAAAACTAAAATCGCCATTGGAAAATAGACGTTGAAGCCGTCTGAAATAATGGCGATGACGTCCATGTGACCCATGATCTAGAAATGAACGTGAACAATGTCACTACGAACGTTTCAAACATACTTGCGTGTACTGCGTCTCCATGACTTGCTTTTTTATAATGTGGCTGTCCATGTGGATCAGGCCTAAGAAGTTTAAGCACAGTGGCGGCGTCAAACGACTTAACATCATCCCCGAGAATATTAAACTGTACTCGTTTGTCTGGTGATGAGGTGCCAAGTAATACAAATTGAGGAGCTTTATTTTGAGTACTGTGGAATAGGCACAATAGCACAAGTACAAAATTATTATCGTCGATAATAGCTGAAACGGTCTTGCGTAATGGCGACATTTCTAAACCGCGGGTCTCACCTCTATAGTAAAGTAGTCATAGTTAAACTTGGCCCAGTTTACTATTATAAGAGCAAAAATAGATAAAACTGGCTCTTTGTTGAAGAAAGTCACTTCCGACCAGACGACAGCGACCGAAAAAATTCCAGCTAAAACGGCTAGTAGCTTCTGGGTGTAGCCATACACTACACACTTCCAGTACCATTCTAAAGAACGCGAACCAGTCCAAGAGCGTCTAAATTAAAATCAAACTTACCAACGATCGGGACGTACAAAAACCTTCTTAAATATGTGCGCGGCTTTTGAAATGTGCGCTTAAAGCGTCTGTCTCGAGAAATTTGGTTTTTTAAAGTGTCTTCTAAATCGAAGATTTTCTCGACTAGGAGGTTCCACTGCGTTTCCGTTCTTTGAAGTACTTGTAGTGACTTTATAGTCTGCAAAAAAATTAATAACTTTTCCGTAATTGTGATTAAAATTAAGTCGCACCTGTTTGTGCAGCCTGATCAGAGCCTTCTCAGTAGGAACATCTGTGGGCGTGTCATCCGGCAGTTGCCGTCGACTCATCCTATCCCTCAACTCCGTAGGCACCTTTTGTAAAATAGTCTCCAAGTTCAGGTGAAGCGGATGTCCTGGAGGCACCGCCAAAGAAACGGCTTGCAACGACTGAAACACAAATTTCAACTGTCGCTTCCACGATTGCGAATTATACCTCGAGCACATCGTCGACGGTCTCCTCCGCCTCGCACTTATCAGAGCTAAGTTTAGCTGCCTTAAAATAAGAACGCGTAAGTACGAAGCTACGATTCGAGTTGTTCCAGAGCGTCCTAGGAACTTCCACCAAAGCGTATCCAAATAGTAGCACCAGGAGGAACAAACCCCACGTATTGCTCGCCGAGGAAGCGATAGCTTTCAGTTTTGACCAGTCTAAGTCTATACCTGGTTTTAAGGCTAGATAAATAAGCAAGACGCCGCAGATTAACAAGTAGGAGCCGTAATAGATGGCGTTGTCGATTATGGCCGATTTTAGCTTGCCTTTGACCGTGAAGTCACCCGCTTTGATGTATGACTGCATCATTGGCATCACAAGCCTGGAATATTTAACATTATAAATTATGAAAGTGAAACCAAAAGAAAAGAATACCAAGTTAGGCATTGGGTGCTCCAGTAGACCGTGTGCCACAAATTTGGAAAAACCTCGTCGGGAACTTGGCTCCAAGGCTCCTCGCATTTTTCTTTATTTGTGAAATTTGCGTGCAAAGAAGCGTTTACAGCGGGTATGTCATGTTCTTCTTTGCACTGACGATAAACGGTCTATGGTGAAAGATTATTATGATATTGCATGATACAGCTGTGTTTTTACTTACTGAAATCACATCCAAAGGCAGCGCGAATATAATAAGGAAACTAAAGTACCAAGCTAGTAACACAATGAGAGTTACAATAATGTGGTGCCTGAACCAGTTGCCATATCTATACAGAACTGTGGCGGCAAGAATGAACGATAGTAGAATTTTGGAGATCAAAGGTCCGTAATTCATCTTGACTGAACTCACTCTTGTTTTGGACTTTCTGTTTGTGCCTTTTGGGCTTCTTGTTGCATTTTTTCGAGCTTCTCGAGAGTGAAACTTTTCAGTGGGATGAGACGAGGTTTGCACAGCACCAAGTCCTGGACGTCTTCGATGATTACCTGTCCCTTGTTAGGCAAAATGGGTTTGAACTTTTCCACGTTAGACATTATTGAAATAAATCAATGACATCACTTCTAGGTTATTAAACTTTAACTCCGATGTTATTAACACGAAGCGATTAATTAAATATTGACGGTACTTGTTCCACATGTGCAATATCACGAATATCGATAATAAACTCTTTGTGGAAGCTCCGGCACAGATGTCACTTTTGACGTACGTCAAAACACAGTTGTGCCAACGATGTGGCTGAAATTATCAGACGACTTGAATGGGTTCATTATTTAGCTGGCTGGTGTTTTGTGATCTTGTGGTGTGGGGGTGTATTTTAACAAGAAAATCCCTAGACGGTTCTTGTTGCAAGAGTTGGAGTTTGATATGAGTTTTCCTAGAATTTTCACGAAAAATGAGTGACTTATTTAAATCGGCTTATGAATACTTTAGCGGCCCCACTAATGGCCAAAGTGATAATAGTTTCGTTGGTCAAATCGTAGAAATTTCGAATGTTAAGTTACGAATAAAAAAAGTCATAGCTGAAGGTTAATTTTCAATATTGATTTTTCGTAAACATTTGCAATATTTATAACAATTTCAGGTGGTTTCGCCGTAGTTTTCGTCGCACAAGATGTAGCCACTGGTAAAGAATATGCTTTAAAAGTGAGTCCTTTGTCCTATCAGTGTGTTTCCACTTTTAACTTTTCTTTGTTAGAGACTTCTAGCAGCTGATGAAGAAGCTAAAAAGAACATTATACAAGAAATAAACATTCTAAAAAAACTATCAGGGCACCCTAATATCATTCAGTATTTATCGGCATCTTTCATTGATAAAGCTCAAACCATACATGGCCAGTCTGAGTTTTTATTAGTTACAGAATTGTGTACAGGTATGCGCAGTTTTGGCGACAAACACGTCCTGATTTTTTATTCTAGGAGGTTCTATGGTTGAAATTCTACAAGCACGCACTAGTCCCCTTGAACCTGAAATCATCACACGAATTTACTATCAGATATGTCGAGCGGTATCCCACATGCACTCCCAAACCCCCCCAATCATCCACAGAGATTTAAAAATAGAAAACGTCTTAATCAGCAAAGAAGGTGCAATCAAACTATGCGACTTTGGTTCCGCCACTCTTGAAACCTACGCCCCTGACTTAACCTGGTCCGCGAATCAGCATTCAAGCTTAGAAGAAAACGTATTTAATTTCCCGCTGTTTTTCTTGTCTTAACGTCTCGTTGTAGATGGCGAAATTCACAACCCCCATGTATCGAGCCCCCGAAATGGTCGACACCTGGAACAACTACTTCGTGGGGCCCCCTGTCGACATCTGGGCCCTCGGCTGCATTCTCTACACCTTCTGTTACATGAAACACCCATTCGAAGATAGCGCTAAATTAAGAATCATCAACGCCAATTACAATCTTCCTCCTGATCCAAAGTACTCCTGCTTCCATGACATCATCCGTAACTAACCCATTGTTGTCCACTTAGCCAAAAATAACTGGTCGTTTTCGTATTTAGGTGGTTGTCTGCAAGTCAATCCCGAGCACAGATTAACCGTGTCGGGGCTTCTGGAACGCATCGCTGCGATCGCCGAAACTAACGGTTACAATTTGAGAGCCCCCTTGCAGTTTCCGAGGAGATTATCTGCAGAAGGCGAGCACATTCACGGCGATGGGGTTCACAATAACGTGAAGCCGATACCGCCGAGACCAGTGCAGCCGCCGAGACCCATACCGGAGAGACCCCCGCAACCCCCACAAAGACCCACGATGCCCGCCCAACAGAGACCACCCGAAGTGAAGCAATCCGGGTTGTTTTCGTCGTTGAAAGGGGGCGCTGGCAGTTTTTTGAAAAATTTGAAAGATACGAGTTCGAAGGTGATGGCGACGATGCAACAGTAAGGGTTTAAATGTGATTGATTAATTGCGTTATTGTTGTTTTTTCGCAGGTCGATTGCTCGGACTGACTTGGATATGAGTTATGTAACGTCGCGGATTTTGGTGATGCCGTATCCTTCCGAAGGGATCGAGTCGGCGTATAAAACTAATCATATTGAGGATGTTAGGGTGTTTTTGGATTCGAGGCATCCTAATTTGAAATATTCGGTTTATAATTTGTCTGGGAAGTCGTACCATTCGAAGTTTGGGCAAGCGCGGGTCGTTGATTGTAGTTTTGCCTTTCCGGAACATTTTAAGGCGCCGCTGTTGAATTCTTTGTATCAGTTGTGCGAGGATATTTACCAGTATCTGGCGGGAGATAGCCGGAATGTGGTTGTTATTCATTGCACGGTAAGTCACGGTTTTTTCGCCAGCGGTTTCAGAACGTTATCTTGCGGATTTTTTTTAATGAAATGAAAATTTTCAAAATTTTCGCAGGATGGAAAAGCCACTTCCGCTACTTTGGTGTGCGGCTTATTTATTTATTCATTGTTGTACGAAGTTCCTGAAGACGCGCTCCAAATGTTCGCCGTGAAACGTTGTCCGCCTAATATGAGGCCCTCAGAACTGAGGTACCTTTACTACCTGGCGGACATTGTGAAAAATCCTCCGGTATATCCGCACTACAAACCCATGACGTTAGTTTCGATACAAATGCAACCCATCCCTCTTTTCACAAAAATTAGGTCAGTCGGAGTTTACAAAAACGCATAACCTTCCAAAAAATCATGAATTGATTTTTAGGGATGGATGCCGGCCTTATTTGGAAGTCTACAGTGAAAACCGATGCGTTCTATCGACGTTGCAAGATTATGAAAGGATGAGGTTGTTCAATGTGACAGAAGGCAAAGCAAGTTTTCGTTACGTAAATCGGAATCGAGATTCTATATCGACGTTTTAGGTTCTTTTACCAGTGAACACCAGTGTGTGCGGTGACGTGTGCGTAATCATATACCACGCTCGTAATATCCTGGGTGGCGTGATGACCCAAGGAAAAGCCACAGGGATTAAAATTTGCCAGTTGCAATTCCACACGGGTTTCATCCCAGAAGAAGAAACCTGTTTGAGATTCAATAAGTAAGAAACGCAACACTTTAAGACTGTTCTGACTGTGCTTTTAGGTCGGAGTTGGACGAGTTATCTGAAGGCCAGGATCATTACCAAGACAGATTTTCAGTCTTCTTGAACGTATTCGTTTCAGACGCGGAGAGAAAACCGTCTCAACCCCCGCCGTGGCTGACGGACAAAACGGAACGCGTGTACGACACCATGTTCACCTCAAAGCTAGAACAAGACGAAACCATAGACAATTTCGGTAAGTCGCACTAGCGGAAAGTTGGGTCATTTGTTGGGTTTTTGCAGCCAGTAAACCAAAAAGGCCTCCCCCTGTCACCAAAAAACCTCCAGAACGCCCCAGCAAACCGGCGCCGCCTTCCCCAAGGCCCGCCCACGTCGAGCTCGAGCAGCACGACTCCAGCGACTCGGACGCCGAACCCATCATGGTACCCCCCCCTCACACTAAAAACTCCCAACCAAACAAACTGTTTCAGCCAAAGCCGCCTAAGCCCGTCGACCCACCCACCGAAGCCGTCGACTTACTTAATCTGAACGCCGCCCCCACCTCCGGGTTCGCCGTCAGACCATCACCCAGCTCAAACTTTGATCTCCTTAGCGGTTTTGCCGACTCCTCCAACGACAACTTCGCCGAGTTTACAACGTCTACGACCGCTGCTTCTAACTTGAATGATAATTTTGCCGGTTTTACCGCCAACGTGCCGCCGAAGCCGGCGTCTGCGAGTTTGTTCGATCCGTTTGGACCGGCCGACACGCAGAATAATTTGTTGAATGATTGGGGGAACTTCAACTCGGCTCCGCCGCCGCAGTCGACAGCTCCCGAGCCGCAGCCGCAAAAACCGACTGATTTCTTCGCCGATTTGGGGGGTTTAGGCGGGATGTGGAACAGCGCGTCGCCGAACAAGGTGCCTCCGACGACGCCCCAGCATGTTCCGTCGGGGACTCCCCAGCATAAGCCGGTCACGCCGCAGCATCAGGCCAAGTCCCCGGCGGATTATAGTCGGTCGCACTTCGAGGTGCTGGGGGACAAGAACGAGCCGAAGTTGAAGCCGAAGAGCGACGACGTGTTCGGGGATTTGCTAGGGTCACAGGGTTACACGTTCTCGGCGAAGAAGGATAATGCGCCGAGGACGATTAACGATATGCGGAAGGAGGACATGGCGACGTACATGGATCCTGATAAGATTAAGATTATGGAGTGGGTAAGCGGAAACTCGTATTTGTAATGACAAAATAAAATTTGTATATGTGTTGTTTTTATAGACAGAGGGTAAGAAAAATAACATAAGGGCACTCTTGTGCTCGCTGCACTCGGTGCTGTGGGAAGGAGCGAAGTGGAACAAATGTGATATGCATCAACTAGTCTCGGCGGCTGATGTTAAAAAAGCTTACAGAAAAGCATGTTTAGCGGTTCATCCGGATAAGGCAAGTATTTTTCGTTGCGTCGTACGTTTAGTGACTTTCGTTTTCAGCAAACTGGAACGGATAATGAATACATGGCGAAACTCATATTTATGGAATTGAATAATGCCTGGAGCGATTTCGAAAACGATTCCTCCCAGCAGAATATCTTTGCTAGTTAATTCCTTCTTCTCTATTATGTGATCATTCCATTTTATGATTAACTTATGATCTATTTATTTTAGAAAGTTTTATTTCAATTTACCGAATCTTCGCCGTAGGTTAAGCAATTAAAAGCAAGCGGTTGGATCTCGGTATAGACAATATTTTAACTTTAGTTACTTTAGAAATGTTGTTAAAATTGAAAGCATTGCTGATGATAATGATATTATTATACTTAATCTATTGTTTCCTATAGTTTATAATTATAATATATTTTTATATTGTGTCACTGTTAACTTCTAAAGTTTCGTGCAATCACCGTTTCGTTATTCCCTTTATTGTAAAGAATTTTGTTTTGTTCGAATTTTATCAAGAAGTTGTAAATTAAAAAAAAAATATATGTGAAAGAGCAATCTTCAAAATTTCATCGCGATTTTTATTGAACCCTGTTGTCTACGTTTGTTACGCCACTGTTCTTCGAAGCTTTGTTTCGATTGGTTGAATAATCGTGACGCATGGTCATTTCGTTCCGAGCTGTCAGAAACGCCCTCTTGTTCTAAATCACATAACCTCACTTTTGTCTTAAAAAAATTTTTGCCATGGCAAGTAACAATACATCGGCAGTGTTAGATATAGTGACCGAAAGCAAAGAAATTGCTTCGATTTTAAAAGACCACAAAGATTTCGACCGATCGAGTATATGTAGCGGTTCCACAATCGATAACTCGCTTGTAGGTTAACGCCGCGATTTTATAGCCCATTAATAAATAATTGCAGGTTCAGTCTCCGAGTTTGGAGAGCTTTTCCACGATCCAAGATATCGAGAACCTGTCAGAACTGAACATGGACGAAAACTCAGACCTGAGTGTAAAGATCGACAATCCCCAGAAACACCTCGAGACGCTGGAAACGTACATAACGTTCCGAATCACAACCAAAGTAGCTAGAATAGAATACTCAGACAATGAATACATCGTCAGGAGGCGTTATAACGACTTCATCTGGCTGAGGCAAAAGCTGGTCGAGTGCCATCCCTTTTGTATTGTCCCTGTAACGACTTCCGCCCGCCATAAATTTTTAATTAATTATCGATTTTCAGCCGCTGCCTGGTAAACACTCGCTTATAGGTCAATTAGATAGATATTCGAAAGATTTTATACTGTTACGAATGAAAGCTTTAAACGTTTTTATTTCGAGAATTGTTAACCACCCTATTTTAAGCTGCAACGAGCACTTTAAAGTTTTTCTAACGGCAAAGCAACCCGTGAGTGCTCCACCCCAAAACGACAATAATCCAACTCTCGTTTCAGGACTTCAGTCTGCACCGAAGACAACGAACCAACTCAGAGAACAAAATCCGCACTTTAAGCCATTCCAGCTCGACGCATAGCGCGCTGAAAAACCGCCACATGGAGTTCGACAAGACCAAAACCTACCTGAACGTGCTGTCGGAGAAACTCTCGTCCATCGAAAAGATCTCTAGTCGTATTAATAAGGAACGCGCCGACTTTATTGTAGAATTGAACAGTTATCACCCGATTTTCACGACTTGGGCCACCACGGAGCCCGAATTGGCGAATATGCTGCAGAGCATCGGCAACGCGGTGGAGAGGAACACCTCCGCGCAGAATATGCTAGTCCAGAGTTACGCAACCGTCATCGGGAATCCGATACGCGATTTCGTCGTTTACATAGACGTAGTACAAGAAACTATAAAGAAACGAGAGACGTTCCAGTACGCTTACGAAAATTCGCTGGAAGAGTTGAATAAGCGCCACAGCGAGAAAGACAAACTTATAGCTTCTTCACACAATCCGTCCCAGCAAGCTAGCGGGTTTTCGCTTTGGAAGCAACCTAGCTGTGATGAAAAATTGGAGAAATTAGGCGTTTACATTCCTCAATTACTTAAGAAAGTTGAGGCGAATCAAGATAGCTTGGAGTGTGCTAATGAGTCGCTGAGGAGCGACTTGGAACACTGGCAGCTTGAGAAGCAACAGTGTTTGAAGAAGATTCTTCTCGATTTCGTTAATAAGCAAATCGAGTATTATCAAGCGACGGTGAGCGCTTGGGAGCACGTCACCAATGAACTTGCACCTCAGAATAACGTGGCTGTATCCAAATGATATAAGAAATATTTATTGTAGATCTCCCTGTACATTCCTAAATTATTATTTAACTCAAGTTAATAAATATGTCGACACGTGCCTATTTTTCGTTAGTTTGTTCTTCGTTTGCTTGAAATGTGCAATAAGTCTTTGGAACCAAATACATATAAACTCAACTTGTATACAGTATGCAATAAAATCTTCACTATCTACACGTCTTTGCTGTTAGAAACAAGCTCTTATCAGTTAGGTGGTTTATTTTGTTTATTTTTCTGAAATAAGTGTGTGTATAGTAATTATCCAAGTATTGTATTATTAGTTGCCTATACTTAAAATTGAAATAACAGTTTCTTGCTCAGTATTCAGTCAAATAACATCGAAAATCTTAATATTGTAAAACCTACAGTATTATTACAACTGAGAAACTTTATTTCGTGCTTAAAATTTCTCGATGGCCATAACTAAGTTTTGTAATTTTGTATCGTAAAATCTAGCTTTCTAACAAATCTCGGACTACTAGTAAGTCAAATATTGATATGTATGTAAGTTTAGGGATCACGGATTAGTAAAACAAAAATTAAATTAATATCGAAAACTCAGCGCGTTTTTTTAAATTTGACAATTACCTACCACGTGTCCCCGTTGGCGGCCCTGCCCTGACACCTCATAACCTAAAAATGTGCGTTTATTTTGGTTTTTCAAAATGTCAGATGAGGTGATTTTTTCCCTGTTTTATTTAATTTTGAGTTTCTGCATCGTCTACCCGCCCGTCGAGTTCGTTTCTGCCGGTTTCACCATCCCTTCTCTCTTCAGCCGAGTGCTGGGATCAGAAGACGAAAATTTCGTAAGTTACCATATAAAACGCACAATCGTAACTCTGGGAGTGTATTCGATCCTCCCACTGGGGTACATCATCGCTCTCTTCGCCTCCGAGCTTTTCGAAAATGTTAGTGCTCACGTCCCCCCAAAATCTCGCTCTAAAACCTAAATTCTAGGTTAGTACATTAATAGTTTCCGGGTCTCTATTTTGGAAAATCTTCTTCACGACCAGTTTAGCCTTGCCGGTTTTAGCGCTCTACCAGATCAGGAATTGGATGATCGACGATTTTAAGTATCATCCAATAGCGATAAACTTGGGGAAATTCTGTAATAACAACAACAGGGATTGGAAGAGCGTTGCCTCTGACATAAACGCGGAATTTAGACGGTAATTAAATTT
Source organism: Zophobas morio (assembly GCF_036711695.1). Lineage (NCBI taxonomy): Eukaryota > Metazoa > Arthropoda > Insecta > Coleoptera > Tenebrionidae > Zophobas > Zophobas morio. The sequence continues at coordinate 15,907,416 of NW_026972131.1, forward strand.
AATTACGTGCCCACATGTTCACGGTGTGTTTACAGCATCGATAAAATTTGCGTGAGGACGAATTCGTTGATCAAAGTCATAGCGACGGAAAACTGGATTTTGAAAGTGACCCCGTTCACGGTGTTAACGGCCCATCAAAGTGACGCGAGTTTGGTGGTGCAGAAAGCAGACACGCACCAAATTTCGTTGCAGACCACCAGCGAGACGCAGTATTTGAGTATAGAGGTAAAATCGGGGCGGCAGAATGTCGACAGTTTCGTTATCCGGATCAACGCTTCCGATTTTAAAGATCTGGAGGATCGAATCGCCAGAGATATCACTATTCCTGCGAACGTTAAGTTTCACAAGACCGTCATGGAACAGTTCGTGGAGGTGTTTAAAGCGACGATAAAATCGAACGCCCGATACGAGACTACAGAGGTTTGACTGAATGCTAGAAAGTACAGTTTTAGAGTGCGTTTTTTTAGGAGTTGGATCAATGCATTGGGTGTATGCAGACAAGACCGAACGTGAAGCTGCAGAAATTGTGTGGGGACGCAAGCGGAAGGAATGATAGCTGTATGACTTGTTATTGTAAGCCCATGTGGTGTGCAGATTGTATGGCGAAATGGTTTGCGTCAAGACAGGAAAGCGACCAACAAAGTACTTGGTTGTCCTCCAAGTGCACTTGTCCAATGTGTAGATCTAGGTTTTGTATTTTAGATGTGTCACTCTTAGATAATACAGATGCAGAAGAATAAACACTTACATTCTAGGAAACCATTTAAAATATCACCCGTCATCTAAAACTGGCCAGCTGATTATGTTTTAATTGAATTTTAAATTGTTCTTCTCGTGATTAGATTCAAATCTCAAGTTGTAATTGTATTGTTTTATTGAAATGAATATATCTTTTGGAATAATCTGTGTTTTAATAATTGTTTTATTTATTGTTGACGTAATGTTATCTTATTTATTGTGTACCCCAATTTTAAATAAAGATTGGTTATCTAAACTTGGGTTTTTGTTCTTACACTAATACTTTCATGTGACACTTTTCACACTCCGGCTAGTTACAGAAATTTGAATGTCGGTATTCGCGCTTCAAAATCTGATTGGTTGAATTTAAAAATTACCGCCAAAGATCGGGACGTCGACACCTCAATTATCATACTTTTGCAGTAATTAAAATTCATTATCACACTAATACACGATTTAAGATTAATTAAAAGCGACAGCACAAATGTAACTATATTTCATTTTTTAAAATAAGTGGACAGGTTAACCTAGAAGTGTGTATTATGAGCTGCACAATTGTGTCCTTCTTTTATGAAATAAAATAAAGTATAGTTCGCCTCAGTTTTAGATAAAATACTACAAGTAACATAACTCCAATGAAAGAAAGTGCGTTTAATAGTAAAAATAGGTGTGAATGTGAAGCTATCAGCTTGATCTAGCGAGTATGGACTAGATTATCATCCTAGATTTTATTTTGTTGAAGAGATCTAGCGACAACAGTCCTAGAACTTCAAGAGGGTTTTGTTATTACGACTAATAACAATGATGCGAAAATATATATATAGTAGTGAATGAATTTATACATTTTAATTTTTTTTTTTAACAATTCTTATTTTAGACCATCACGTGTTCAAGGATTTTTCCGTACTTATTAGTTCACTTTAATCGCCTGTTGCTATCTCCCCATCTACCTACTTATGTTGCAATTTGTTGTGTTAATTTAATCGAAAATTACTCCTCGCTAGAGATAAAAATGATAAAAGAATCAAAGTCATGGCCAGAATATGGGTAAAAAGTGATGATTATTCTAAATAACTTATCTTGTGTGACAAAAAGTTAAGAAAATTTCGGGCTACATCATAAAATGTAAAGAGTAAAGTGCAAGTACATATTATAAGCCCCGCCCACCCACCCTGTCTCAATCGTGATGATTTTTTTACCCGTTGTAAGTCGTGGGGCGAAGCTTAAGTGCAAAATCCTTGTTTTCCTACGAGAAATTGCTATGTGAAATATCTTCATGAATAATCGTGTTGTTTAAAGCAAACTATGTGTATTAAGTAAAAAAGAAAGCCAAAAGATAAGTACCACCCATCCGTCTCGATCTCCCTCTGGCTTTAATTTTTAATATACATAGTATTTTTTGAACAACAGGATGGTCAAAAGCGTGCTAATTTCTTGTAGAGAAATAATAAAGACCTACAGTTAAGCTTGGCCCTCTTGGCTAACGATGAATAAAAAAAATCATCACAATTGAGGTAGGGTGGGTGGGTGGGCATATATTTTGCCCTTTTCTCCTTAATATAAACAAAAAGTTAAAACTACGTATATTAAAAAAAAGGCATACCTAATATAAACATGACGTTATAAAGTTTAAAGTTTCTGTAAAATAGGTACCGAGTTCTGTTATTGGTAAATACATTTCTCAAAATGTTTAGCATATAACATTATGTAAACAAACATCAAACTTATTAGTTTGTGAAATTTGTTTCCGTTTATTTATTTAAAGATCCTATAGAGTGAACAATTTCATTCCGATTCGATATCTCCAGGAAATTCTATATTTCTAAGACACAATAATGTTTTCACTGTAACAATAATCACTTTTAAGAACGTCGGCTAAAAAAATCAATATTCTCGTTTATTTGAACAAAACGTTGTCTATACTTGTGATTTATTATTGCATTAAAAGTTTTTAAATTTCTTATACAGGGTGACTCATAAAAATTAGCCAGTTTATTTTATTGATTAAATCGGGAACGATTCAGTCCGTTTTCCCGAAAATTTGGGAATTCAGTACTGTTATCATTAGTATCACACTGCACCTATCCAAAGTGATATACGTGTCTTTGCAAAAATGTTGACGACGTTGTCACAAATATTGTTAAGGGAAAACTCATTTGAAACGTAAGCCCAGCACGCTTCTTTAGATTTACTAACATACATATCTTTACTTTGACTTATCAAGGTTCTCATAAAAAAAATTAAATTAAATTCGCAGTGTTTTTTTCCCTCAATATACATACTATTGACAATCTTGTAGCTTTAGTTAGTTCTGAGAATTTATCTAGTTTTATTGACAATGCAACGGAAAAATTGAGAAAAACAAATGATCGTCACTCATTTTTATGTATTTTATCTGTACTTAACGCGTCTCGTGAACAGTGACAGTAAAAATGGAACTATGTTTCGGTCGATCTCGTCTGCTGATTACTGCGAATTATAATCTTCTAGAAAAACTCTTAACTGTGGATAACTTCTCTACTAGTACGGATGATAAAAAAAATAAACAAAAAATGTCTTGGCTAAAACACAATAGCACATCCGGTATAAATGTTGGCCGCTATTTTTAATCCCCTACTAAATCTTTTAAAATTGAATGATCTAATTAAGATAAACAGGCACAGTTGCATTTTGTATCTCTGTACCAGGATTAGACTTTTAATCCCGGCAGTTTGATAACGACGACACCACATTAAGTATAGCTGAGCCGCCAAACAGTCTTAAATCTATGAAATTCAAAGATCAACTTTTGTGGGTGATAACTGTGTAAAGCGCATGCTTAGCTTCGGAAAAGACTTTTCGACTTCGAGTTTACAGCAATGGAAAATTTCATCGGTTCCTACTGTTGTTTAAAATTAGCACATGATGTCATTATACAACAATAACTATAATAACAGATAAAATCATTTTAAGGATATATGGTGCCACTCAATTTATTAGCTGTTATCTTAATATTAATATATTTTTCTTAAAAGAAATCTTTAGTCGCGCGATAAGCCCGAGAGCGTGATAAAAATCGTCCAGGGCAAAGTGTGCAAATCATTTTTCGTTTTATATAACTATTTCGAGTTGAACGCAATCGCTGTTGTTGTGTTTTGCTTATCAGCAAATAAAACAAAGCGGTTGAACTGTAATCTGAAATGACCACTTGTTCAATTGTATCTAAAATTGAAATCTAATCAAAGCGTGAAATAGAATCTTTTTTTAAATTGTTAAAACCCACTCGTGATATGCATGCACTAATTATTGACGTCACACTAAAGAAAAAAAAGCGATTTGATTTGATAAAACGTTTTATTAACAAAAAATACGTATTTACAAAATTAAAATATATCACATATAGATACAGATACAATAAATAAAAAACGTGCAAAATGCGAATAACTTAAGCCTAGAAGAGTTGGGTTAATCTCACGCCGTCCTTATCTCCGTTCTTCCGACACTGTTGGGTATCCCCTTCATAAAGTCGTCTTCACTGAAGACGTCATCATCACAGTCAGCATCGTTTTCTTGGATTTCTGGACTAGATGGCGTTTTGTCTGTCTTCGGGAAGTACTCGGACACGGAGATGTTTTTCCTCTTCTTTTCTTTCATTCGTCCGCTCTTCGTGAGCGACATTTTACGCACCAGATTTTGAGGATTGTCGGTTTCGTTGCTTCGTTTCTCGGTGACCATGATTTCACCAACTGTTGCGGCTTTCACTAGTTTCTTATTGTTATTTTTCGAACTGAAGATGTTGAGGAACTTGGACATGCTACTCGAGAGGATAGCCTTTCATCCTCGAACTTCAACTAACAGGAGCTTCAACAATGGCACCTTTTTTATACCTACATAGGAAACATGATCTTTATTGTGCGATGTGATAAAGCGTAATCAGTTGTTTGTATTATATTAAAAGTGCAGAGATAACGATAGATTTAATCGTCGCGCCTCCTACGAAGTTGCTTCGGAACGGGGGTTCTTCGTACTGTTAATGATAAGTAAATAATAGTTGGTATGACATTGATAAGCTTCTGCATAAAACGAGGAAAACAGGATAACATAGTTTTCTGTTACGTGGCAGTAACATTATTATCTTCTTAAAATTAAAAAGTTAAAAGTAAGAAAGAAGGATGATTGTGATCTTTGATAAACAATTTACAACAAGCTCTACTATCTATCTCTTTCCTTCTTTTGTGCTCTAATTGTTTGACAAAAGTGTAGTGTATAAGTACCTAATTAAAATTTATTTGTTTATTGTTATTATCAGATTTACAAGAATAGATAAAATCGAAAATTTTACCTGAGACCACAAGAAAAATTCAAGAGACTTTTTATCCAGTGTTTAGCCGATTTTTTAGATAAAAACGGTGGCACGTCATTATCACATGTGGTTATTACGCATTATGAATGTAATGTACTGGGTGTCTCAGATTTTTTCGCTGTTAAATATGGATAAAGTCTACTTTATTAGTATTTCAAGAAGCTGCAGATTTTGATATAAATAGATACTAGTTAACATTTGTTGCAGCTGAAACATCCTGTATATTTTTTTTATCGTTTTAAATTCACGGTAACATTGAAAATTATTTTTTGCAAAATATATTTATAATATTATTTAAATTAATGTTGTTTCATTCCCTTCGCTGTATACTTTTTGTTAAACTGATAATAATGGGAAGAAATATTTGACAGCTTTTTAAAAGTGGGGAAAACCAAACCGCGATTATATAATCAGCGGTGGCGGTGAAACAGACAGCGCCCCCTAGTCCAAAACCCCGCAAGCACTTTGACGTGTTTGACATTTCACTTATTGACATTTTACATATTGACAAACATTCAATTATTTTAAAACAATCTCGAAATCCACGTAAATCAACAATTATCGAAATGTTGTGCTAATAAAGTCAGTGTTCTGCCTCAACTTGCTCAATGCACTAACGCAATAAACCCAGAAACCAGCCAGTTGACATCATCAAGAATTTCTTTGTTGAGGTAGAAAAATGCCACACAGACGCGAATACAGACGTCCCGCAACAAGTAGTTTCACCTACGTCAGTTCTTGTGTCAAATACTTAATATTCGTCTTAAATTTCATATTTTGGGTACGCACCCAGCGATGACTAATTCTTATCATGATTGAGGTTATGTTGCAGCTGTTTGGGGGCTTACTCATCGGAATCGGCTTGTACGCCTTCGTGGACAAATGGCAGTTGACGGGCTCCGTCAAACTCGAAAACGTCTACGACGTGATTTTGAATGTATCTCTAATTATGGTATTAATGGGCGGGGTTGTCTTCATTGTGAGCTTCGCGGGATGTGTGGGGGCCCTGCGGGAAAACACCTGTCTACTCAAATTTGTAACACCCCAAACATTGACCCCGCGCGAAAATGACGCTCTTTTTTTAGTACTCGTTATGTCTTTTGATCTTCTTTCTACTCGAGATGGGTATAGCAATAATGGCGTTCATTTTTCCACACACCATGCAGTCCGTGTTGGAGGAGAATTTCACAGATAAAATCATTCATACGTACAGAGATGACCCAGATTTGCAGAATTTAATTGACTTTGCTCAACAGGAAGTGAGTTATTGAATATTAGTTTGACAAAGGGGTAATGTGTTTGTAGTTCCGGTGCTGTGGCCTCAGTTCTGAGGGTTATTTGGATTGGTCCAAAAACGAGTATTTTAACTGCACGTCTCCAAGCGTGGAGCGCTGTGGAGTGCCATTCTCATGCTGTGTTAACGCCACTGACATTAGTTCAGGGCTAGTCAATATAATGTGTGGTTACGGCGTCCAAACGTCATCTGTAAGTACAGTTGTCGTACGTAATCGTATTATTATTTTCCAATTTGTGTGTGCAGGTGGCTGAAGCCAGCAAGAAAGTTTGGACGTCTGGGTGTATAGAGATCGTGCGCTCGTGGGCAGAGCGGAATCTGTACACCATCGCTGGGATAGCTCTTGGCATCGCCTTATCTCAGTTGTTTGTGATCTATCTCGCCAAAACGTTGGAAGGACAGATAGATTTGCAAAAGTCCAGGTGGGCTAGTTGAAACATAGGGTATATCTGTAAATATGACGTACTGCCATTTTAAAGTGTACTGTCCTTTTCAGTGTTTTTTAGTGTAGATGTAATTCGTATTTTTGTAAGTATATTGTATGTTCTGCATCTGTAAGACTTGTTGCATTGGGTTGTCCACCTTGCCAAGAGTTCTAGTTTATTTTAGCTTTTGTTAGTTTACGCTCACGAAATCTCAAAAACCATGACGCTCAAAGTTGTAGAATGATCAAAATGCTGGTGAGGGTTTGATATTAGCGTATTGGTAACGTGTCCACCAGATGTGGTGCTGAAGAAATTTTGAATGTAACAAATTTACGTTATTTTTCAGATTTGCAACCATGACTTACAGTAGGGTAGCAACTAACGACTACCATGATTATTATAATTACTGAACAAACATAATGATTGTGATCTATTCATTCAAATTAATAACTAGAATATTATATTTGATAAATTGTATAAATTCCAGTTTTTATTAACATAGTTGTTACATAAAGTTGTATTAGTGTACGAGAAAATATCTTTATAAAATAAATTTCTACCTTGCAGTGAGTTATTGATTACCGCGTCTCTCTTTTATAAACTTTTATTCAATAAATAAGTACAAAAAAAAATGTCATGGAGATTTTCCATAATCGAGTTAAGCATAAGTACTTAATTGTCGATACCTTAACGCTAACGCTAAAAATAAATGCATCAAAATGCTACATCATAGTTCAACGGGAATGCATCTCAACAACTGGAATATCTCTGTACAAACTACAAAGGCACTATTATTACTGCGAGTTCTTAATTGTGATACCTAATCCTAATTGTTAATGTCTTCAATGCAAAAACTTCTATAACTAAAATATTTAGTTAAACAGACCAAGGAAAAACGGGCCTCAATTATCACAAACGCTGCATTAATAATGCTTAACTGATATGGTGAAAAACATACAACGTTATTAAAACAATCATGAACAAAACCGTCCAAAATTTGCGCAAATCAGTCTTCTACGGATTATTGCTTCCTCATTAAATCTTTACCCTATTCATCATAAAAATATACGTACTATTAAAACTCTGCATAAAAGTATACTTTTTCGTCGCCAAAAACTTCTTTATCGTATCTCTCTCCGCGTCGCTCGCCGTCAGATGCACCCCGATCACCTCAATCTTGACCCTTTCGAACGGAATCGTCTCCAACACCTGAAGCTCAGTCCCCGCCGACTCCAAACTTAAATAATCAATATTGGTAACGTTCATCGCCAAAAGCAGCGAAAACAACGGAAAACACTTGATCCGCGTCGTAAACCAATCAGGATCTTCTATCACACTGTTAGCTTGGATGCTATTAATTTTCACCTCGTTTTCCTGGTGGAACGTGATTTCTTTGGGGTAAGGCATCGAGCTGAGGCACGCGTGGACCGCCTGCGACCGCACTCTGTTGTGCCGCCGCAAGCTAAAGTAGTGTCGCGTGTCCGATTGGATGAGCAGCCCCTTCCAACCCAACTTCTTCTCCAGCCACTCGGTCTTGGACGTTTTGCCGTCGTTGTAGGCCCCGGATTCCACAAAAACGCCATCGCGCTACAACAAGAAAAAAACGAAAAATGACACTTTGTCTATTTCTAATTATTGCTATTATTAATAATCTAGCCAGCATTGACTTTGACATTTCCAACAGTGTGACAAACTTTTACTACAAAAAAACTTGAAATTTGTGCCCCAAAACTAACCTTGTTGTTGAGTAGTTTCAAGACGTAGGCCGTGTCCTCCGGGGGGCCCGCGGCGAGCGACTCCAGCGGCTTGTGGTGTGGTTCGATGGCTGGACGCAGATGCACTTCTCGAATGTAAGTAATAAGAAGGGGGTTATCCTGAGCGACGCTCAGGAGTTCGTAGTCTTGACTCATGTTGACTCGGAACTGGTAGTGCCGCATGGCTGGAACTTATGGGTTATTGTGGTCAGTGCAAGTGCTTCGTTACCTGTGTTGTCCATGTAGAGAATGAGGGCCGTCATGACGATCGCGAAGGCCACCGAGAAGGCCGCCAGTGGCAGTATTTTCCGGATGATGCTCGGCGTCGGGGGCACTGTCATGTTCGGAGTTTTTACAGGTGTTATAGGTATTTCAGGTGTGCTATTTTGAGTGGACGGTGGGTTCTGGCATTGGCCAGTGTTGGGGTTTTTCGATTTCGTGAAGTAAGTCGCGAATTTCATAATAAATTTGTACATCGTCACAATGCTGCAAGTGATCAACAACAATTAAGAACGATTAAGTCTTTGAGGCGGTGTTCGAGGAAAAGGAGTGGTGACTTACCTATAGTTAAGTGGTATTTTTTTACATTCGTGACGGTCGCTTTTACTTTATTAATTTGTACATATTTGTAGCATTTAAATATCGAATTATATGCAACACAATGAAGTGAGCTGAAGGAACATCCTGTCTTTCCAGGTGCTAAAACGCGCTACGGTCGATTTCGAACGGAATTTCAAAGCAAAACGCACGATTCTCGACTTTATTGATTTCTACTCCCACCTTGCTCCTGGTTGGAGTGACATCAAGAATAACAATGTTTCTCTTTCTAGCGGCTTGTGGCGTGTTCTTCGGAAAGAGTCGGCCGAATTCTTGGAATAGAGTAAATGTTGATAAATTATTATCGTCCAGTTCGATTCCAGGAGCACCCTTTTCACATTTTTTATCATGAAATTTCAAATTTTAAAATGGTCTTCGCACGATATTACATGCGGGCGATAAAACATTTTGACGACCTAGGGCAATAATGAAGGTCTAGGTTACGGCTCGACATGCAATAACGTAAAGTAAAAGCATTACTTGATTACATGAAACCGAAAAAGTTCAGTGCTGTTTTTTATAATCACAAAAAAAGATAAATCTTCATCTAAAATGGAAGCGACTGCAACAAAGACGTAACTTTAGAGATTAATCATCCCTTCCAAAATGTTAATGACGTCATTTCGAAGAAAATTATTAAATAATGTCTTACAATTACAAATATTTTGTGTATCAGACTTTAATGAAGTGAAATTTGACATCTTTTAATCAAGCGTACGTGACATTAATACGGCAACGCTTACCTTGATCACTTTTATTTTCAAGCATGCAATATTTGAATAATTAATAAACCAAAATCCAATAAAATTGATTTTTTCGTATTTTTAATACTATTAATGTGTGACGCACGTTGCTTTATTTTTATTATGTTGTATTATAGATGTATTTATATCTTTTAAGTGCCATAATTTCAGAGAAACTAGAAACCATTTGCATTTTTGTATTCGTATTTCTTGGAGATATTATCTTGAAATAAAATGTATATATAATTAATACAAAATAATCGCGTTAGTGGTTCTCGATTATCATAAATAAACCATATTGACCTTGGGTATTTTTGATTCATGCGAGGGTGAATAGCCCCCAACTTCGGTGGTCTGCGAATCGATACCACCAAGGAACATATTGTTAGCCGAGTCTGTAATAACACCAGGTAGATGGCTGTTCCACCTTGCGGGAAATAAAACCACTCTCCTTTACAAGCTAAATTTAGAACAAACAATTACAGGTTGCAAAAACGTGCCTGCCGCACTATCATCTTTATCAGTAACGCATCACGATCTTAACAGAAACGTGAAAGCAATTACCTTAAAGCCGCAGTGATTTACGAGCCAAGTAATGGCGAAGAAAACTAATTTTCTCCTGATCTTCGACGCTGTTGTAATTTTTAGCACCTCCCAGACGCGTCAACAAGCGGCCAGTTTTTTTGGACATTCTTCTTTTCTGTGGAAGCTCGCATCGTTTCGGTTTTTATTTATCCCTGTCTTGTTACGCTATGATTTACGTTAGGTTTTTCGAACATTTCCTTAAAAAAAATTAAGCTGTATTCTTTTTGTTGGGGTGGTTATAAAACCATTTTTCTGCTACAATATATATTTGAAACCAGTGAAAACAGCTTCCGTTTGTGGTGCATATTAATAAGCCGTAAAAAAAGTTAATGAAAAACATTGTAGTAGATGTATATGCAACGGTGGCAATGCCCTTCACTTTGTACCTTCCCTCTAACGAAAATTTTTATCCTTTTTCCATGCAAATTAGGAAATGAGCCAATGAATAATTCATAGTTCTGTAGACGCATCGAGTATCCCGATAATCCGCAATTTGCCATGCAAAAATTTCGCCATCTTAATTCTGACACATTCGCCTTCCTCCAGCTAATTTAGCAAAAATGGCAAATGGCTACGCACCTTAACGGGTAATCGCAGTCTTTAATAATTAACAACAGATCCATTAAGAAAATTACTTTCCCGCACCCTTTTTCTCTCCAAGTTTCTCGTTAGACACTTCCAGAGATTATCCAATCAAAAAGTTTCCTTACCTCGTTTATTCTACAACTAATTTTTAATTGTTTTTCTTTTGCAGCAGCAGAAAGTTGCAGGAAAAATTCAAGTCGGGGCTTGTCGGAAATAGCCGAGCGTGCCCGATGTTTCGACGCCACGGGACGTCGAGACGCTCCGTTTTAGTTGTTTGGTGGTATCGAGGGACTCAGGTTGGCAATTTTTAGCATAGTTGTTGACACGTGGATACGACAATGTGTAAGACATGTTTGTTTAATTAATGTTGCTTGTTGTTTGAGACGTTCTCTTTGATGATTTAGTACAAAATTAACAAACCAACATGTAGGCATGCATAACACTGTAAATTTGTCGAAGAAGTAGCAAAATTTTCGTCGTGAATAATATTCATAACCGCACATTTGATAAGATAATTCGCTATCAAGACGACGGGAAGTTGTTTGATTTCGAAGTGCATATCAGACGTGATTAATTCTAGATAAAAAATGTTTTTTTGTAAATATTTGCAAGTAACTGCATCGATGTTCTGTGTAAATTGCGGTGCCATGTGTCTACTGTGGCATTACGCAAAGTTTGCCCAAAGGTGTTACAAGTTTTGTTGTTAAGCTTTGAGATCCGCATAATCTGCTTAACGTAAACAGTTAGACCCGAACATTCGGGAAAGTTTGCAAACTTTTCGAGTATGGAATTAATCACTCGCTTTTTAATTTATAACGAGACGAAATGCGTAACATCTTTCATATTTTTTTATTTATTCGTCTTTTATTCCTTCCTGTGAAATTATTATTTAACTCCTGACGAAAATGCAGACATACAATTTCTCATACTAATCATATGTATTTACAGCGAGTTAGAAAAAGTAAACGAAGCTCGCGACACGTTTTACAAGGTGCATCCAAAAATTGTAGAACAGTTTTTTTTTTGTTGCTGTTGCGACAGTAAAATCTATGCTTAACGATATTTTTTTTCTTTCTTAAATCTAATGTGGGCGCGTATTATACAAATGTCAAGAACATTTTTTCAAATGCGCAACTTGAAACCGCGTGATTTTCAGGCTTTTTTGCACTACAAGCAATTTTCATTTCATATTAATAATTTTTCTTTCGTTTTTATCCCATTTTTTAACAATCGCTGCTTAATAAAGCATCAAATTTATAAAATGGTTCTAAGGAAAAACGCCGGAAGAATATTACTGCAGGTTCATTTTCTTGTAACTGGAGTGTCTACATCTGTTGCTATGGTGACGGATGATGTCATCAAACGCTTTTTTAACTGTAATTATTTATATCGTTCACTTTGAAGCTTATTTATTATAGTTCAATGTTTACAAAGAAAATTCCATTTGATCGTCAAAATTAGTAGTAAATAGCTTATTTAATCATTTAATAGATTAACGTTCAGCTTTCTGTTAAATTTGACGATTATTATTTTTTCGAGAATAGAAATTTTTTGACGAAAAATGCATTAAAAACACAATTATTGTGGAAAATGTAATTTTGTTCTTGCGAAAAACAAAAAATCATTAACGGACGCAAAAAGTTACGAAAATACATACGAAACAAATCAGTTTCGACGTTGAAGAAAAACTCTTTATTTTTAAATTTTAGACGGGATTTTTTTCGTTTGCTATCCGAATACTCTGGCAAAAGGCCTCGTTCTCGTCCTGCGCTAGGGGCATTTTTCATAATTACCTAGCATACTACACTCGGCATATTTTTTTTATTCAATTCGTAATCTCGATTTCAAATATAACGCCAAGGGGACGAATTTTAATAGACTGCGAAAAAACTCAATTAAAATTATGAGGCATTTAATCAGTTTACAAATTGATCGGCGGTAAACATAATTTATATCTTTATTGTCGGGGGAGGTGCGCTTGATTAAAGAGAAACACGTTACTCACCAAAAAAATGCACAAAGGAAATTGTTTTGCTTTAGACAGGATATTGTAGAAACGAAATTCGAAATTCTAAAGTCTATTTGATCTCTCCCCCAAAACGAAAAAGACTGACTTTAGAAAATTAATTGCGCGATTTATTTAAACAAGCGAACCCAGAAATAATATGCAATAATTCATGGTGTAAACCCCTCGGGATAAATAGCCCCTACGCACTCAGCTTTCGCGGTAAACTGGATTAAAATATCGATAAACTCAACGATATTGTGATCGATTAAGATTTCTGCTTTGTTTGAATTTATTCAATCACACGAAACACTCGTCTCTCTTAATTCGTGTTTGATTTGGTCGCGACCCCACAATAAAGTTATCACCGCACCCTGAAGAGTTCTTAACTTTTGGCAGCGACAGCGATCATTGTGTTTCAGTGGAGATCGATTTTTTGTATGAAAAGACGAGCGCTTTTTAGCGATTCGCCACCGTACAATTGTTTTCATGTTACGAAAATGGCGTGTCGGCTTTTTTCGACTCACAACCAGAATAAATTAATAATTCGTTGGTGCTTCAGTGGAAACGTCAGGTTGAATATTTAATACCGGCGAAATGACTACGTAACGTTAAAAACACAGTTGCGAGTTATCGATTAATAAGTATGCTTAATTACAGATTCCTTTTTTTCTGGACACCATGTAAATGAGAGACGATCGAGCCATGCATGAGTGACGCTTCGACCATAGAAATTTGCTTAAAATAAGGGATATGGGGGCCAATCAATCAGGACGCATGGAAAAGACTTTTTATGGCGAAGAAGGTAGGTTTCGTTTGTTGCGAGCGGTGCGGGGCGAACGAAGCTCGATGTTTGTTTGATCGTGTATTGAAGTGCGCCGTATTCCATATTTATTTTCAGACAAGATTGAAAATAAATTGGAGCGCAAGCTAAGCTGTTAGCGGAGATTTATGTAACGAAATGAGAATCTGATCCGGATTTAAAAAGCATGCATTTCAAAGAACATGCACTCGGTTGTGCTATATTGTGCATAAATCTGAAGTGGTTTTGAATAGGCGGCAATAAACCTTTAATATGGAGATTTATCCGCTAGACCTACGAAATCTTTAATAATCGTTTCAGAGTTGTACAAGTTCTAGACGGTTATTTTATTTTTAGCGTGGGATGATTACGGTTCTGATTAAAGTACTTATTGGAACAGAAAAGTCATCGGGTTGTCAGTTAAATGAACACTAAGTCGCCATAACTTTTGCGATGCATTTGACGTTTTCTCTAATCGATTGGACCGGATAAAAATCTGTCGTTTTTTTTTTAAGCGGATTTAACGATCGTCCAGTAATTACTTTATTCGTCAACCGGAACCATTTACGTAACTGAGAGCCTCTGTCAACTTTTTAATTTAAGACGAAAGCTGAAATTCCTTTTCGAGCGTATTTTTAACGGAAGGCGTGCCGACGGGCGCTCCGTCGATGCAAATTTCGACGCAATTTCATTATTTATTTCGTGATGTTTATTTTTGGCGTTATGCTTTCTTTTATGAACGTAAGCTGTCATGTTATTGTCTGCAGGCGAGCCTAAAATGAAGAAACTTTGAACAACAGTTGTAACTTCACTTAAATTAAACGAGATTTTATAAGATTTAATATGAATTCGCTAGAAATTCTATTTGCAAATCTTTAGAATTTAAGCGGGGAGTAATGGCACGAGTGTGAAACGTGCAACGACACGTGATACTCTTTTGCGTTTTATTAATCTACTACACTTTTTGGAATGAGTATAATAATTCTCGTTCCATTGTTCGAATACCCCCGGGAATAGTTAAATAATTGGAAATTCAACGCATTTCATAAAGTTCGATTAAAGTTCACAAGTTTGCTTTGATTAGCTTGACCCTAACGGCTTCCAATATTTTACGACGGTCCTGCATTACGGAATTTACACATGAAGTGAGTTTCATTGTGGACGGACGTCAAGATGGCATCTATGCCTCCTCCCGTTTCAGACCTTAATAACTGCCCATAAGTTAAATTGGACGAAGTTAGTTAATAACGAAACGCACACAGTCGCTGTCTATTGATTGAATGGTAAGCACACGAGTGCTACATTATATTGGCGATAAATGATAAATGATACTTGGGGTTGTAATGGTGTGGAGCAACCGAGATTAATGTATCCATAATTTAGCCTTCAAAACTTTATAGGGAGCGATGATGCAAGAATGTAACATCAACAGACGAGATATTTAGCTTAAGCTAAAAATATGCGGTCAAACGAGCTTTGTCGACGGCATTTTGCGGCACGAAAAATGCCGCGTGCGCTCACAAAACATTCTCGGCAGCCGAAGTGGTTACAGGATACAGCATGTTCGACAAACCGGGGCACTAATGGGCTCGAGAAATCCCGAGAAAGAGAATTTTAAATCCGAAAATTAAACATTCTGACTTATTTATTTTCACGAGTTTGAGATGGGAGAGTCGAAATGGCCCGAAATCTAAATCTGGGTTACAACTATAACATTTTCGAAGATACGAAATTGTGTTTCGCCTACATCAAACGGAATTATTACGTTATAACTCGATCAAGTCGAGCACAATCGCTTTTAATTGCTGATGTTTTCGAAGCGTCGCATCACATCGAGAACTTTTCAATTACACTATAATAAACGAGCTTGATTGACGGGTGTTGCGGTCTAGTAGTTTAATTAATGAAGAAATGACCTGCTATCAAGCTGACAGATGGATATCGAGTACATCAGTGTAGACGGTCCAAGTGTCACCGTCGTTTCATTACAACTTGTTGTCTCAAAAGCGAAATTAATCCTGGATGATATTTAGATAATTAACAGAATGTCACTTAGGACGATTCAGTGCGTTTCTAATCAATCATTATTGCTGTTGGAGAGTATTTAGTGCTCGACGTACTTGAGACGAGGACGAGTTTATGTCTACGAAATCAAATTAACTCACGACGATGCAGCCTAGCCCTTTTGAGGAAAGCGTTGCCACTCGAGTAATTTCTCTATTGGTTAAATCCAGAAGAAGACATTCTCGTCCAAGTATTCAATCTCAGACCGCTAATTCCCCTAATATATTCAATTTGAGCGCAGACGCTTTTTTAAGCTCGCACATCATCTTTGCGCTCCGAAGATTACCGTATTTGATTGAGAGCGATTTAATATTATTCAGGAGGAAAAACGGTTCGTGCCGTTATCATGGAGTTGGTCCCCCGCTAATGCGTTTTTAGAAAATGCAATACGAGAACGTATCGATTAATGAATCCGTTTGATTCGAATGAAAAGAAGCCGTTTCTTTTTACTGTGTTTTCTCTAAGCAACCTTGGGTGTTAAATGAAGCATTGTTCAAACTGCTCCTGCAATCACAGTCGAAATATAAACGTTAATAATGCTGATAATTTAATTAGACGGGTTTCTGAACTGCCATTCACACTAATTACCGGCTAATTAATTTATTTATGTCTTCCTCCAACTTTGATCTTATATTTCGAACGAATCGTGGAGGGCGTCCCAGCCGGTTAATGTTCCGAAACTTTGGGATTAGTCGAAGGTTCTAATTGAGTAAACATGTTGGTGGGCACAAAAAATGGTATTCCCAAGGCGGAGCTAAACAAAAGCATGTCGGTGTCTTGCGGCTTAAACAAACCGGATGGCTTTTGTTTACAAGACAATCCAGCAGCCGCGTTATTTATTTATCGGCGTTTTACAACCCGCCACGTAGTAATGCAAGTAAGCAGTGATAATGACGAAGGTTGAAGAAATCCCACCGACTGCGCCAAAACACACAACTTTTTTGTGCTGACACGTTTTACGATCGAGAAATGTTCCAAGAAATACGTCTAAACTGTACCCCACAAAATTTACGACGGTTTATCACGAGAAGGCACTTTTCGTTATTTAATTATCACCATCTTGTAGCGTTTCGTGTATCAGTCGAAGTAAAAAGCTGTTCTTTCACCCAAGAACGCACATTTTTAATTAGCGATTATCTTTCCACGAGGTGCTTCCGAATCGTATCAAATGTAATCTTTCCACAAAACGAAGTCTTTTAAAAGATGAAACTTTTATCGACGTCGTCCCGTTTCGTCCATTTGAAGCGCGATGCACAAGATGAGCAAGAATGGAAGTTCAAGGTGGCGAAAACGTTGCCGCTACAACATATAAAAGCATCGCATTATTGATTGTCAAAGTTTCAAATGGGGGCTTTTAAATGATAAAAGTGCGTATTTTATCTCGGAACGTACTCGCTCTCGAATTACCCCTCGATTTTGACAGCTTTTATCGTCGCGATTTTTGACGGTTGGTTTAAGTCTGCGGTTTTAAACATCTAAAGCCGCGTTGTAAACGTAAGTGCATTGGCCGCGAAAATCCTCTTTAAAACGGCTTTATCAACGCCGTCCTGTCGATATTACTCAAGTTTTCTCGTTAAAGTTTCTACACATAATGGGAACTGTCAACGGAAATCTTATTCGTTTCGTGTGTAATCTGAAAGTATTTTCGTCTCGCGCCGATTGACTTTGCACGAAATCGGTTTAGTTAAAACCGCAAACACACTTTAGTCGAACAGTCGAAATTATCTCAGTGTTTGTTCTGTTCCAGTGAATTTCGACCACTTCCAAATTTTACGGGCCATAGGAAAAGGGAGCTTCGGTAAGGTAAGTAGGTTCCATTTTATTCCGAAGGCGTTCAGATTTCAATGCCGGATAGTGAAAGAGAGTGAGGAATTCGAGTTAAACGGCATCCTCATATTTGTTTTTCGCGAGAGACGGCTCATATTGCAGTTAGAATTTTGCTACTTGAACGCTTTCGTATAATTCCTCTTTGAATTTAATACAAAATATGATAATGTAGTATCAAATACGACGGAACTCACGATCAATTCGTATTGACCTAGAAGGAATCGCAAAAAGCAATTCGAGACGCTTTAATCCCTCGCGCGTTTATTTAGCTCATTTTAATCACGAACGTGTAACAGCGACAATTACTCACGAGGACGAAGTTTACCGTATTTAAACCACCGCACGTCACACATCCCGAAACAAATATTATTGTAACTTGTAAAAATGAATTATTGAAACTCGGACGGTGTTTCGATATCATGGATCGGTAACATAAATTTCCAATTATGGAATGTTTAATGAAACGTGATCAGCAGCCGACGGAGCTTATTTGAGCTCTTCTTCAAAGTAATTTTAAAGGAAAGTAGGTCACAAAAACTGATTTAATTGCTGAAGGTGCAAACAGGCGTAAACGTAGAAATGCGTCGTTACTTTCTTCGAAATATCGAAATGGATTTTGTAATTGAATGAATACGTTGCAAATAAAAATTAGATCGACGATAGCGTCGGGCAAGTAACGCGATGGAAGGTTTGTTTTATCGTTGAAAAAGTGTAAAGTATGCACGTAACAGCAATACGGGTTTGTTGTTTTGTTTTATCAACTAATCCTATTAGCAGAAGTTGGAAAAACCGGATGTTTTTTGAATTGTGCCGTGATGATTCGCAAAAAATGGCGGATGCGCCGGGTCACGGTTATTTTTCTCTGTTGTAGTTGCTATATGTTTATGTGATTCCGTAGTGCAGTAAAGCTTTCGTGCATGAGTTTTTAATGGTTAAAGTGGGTCTTGTGTTGTGTTTTTTAACATTTGCAGAATTTCATTCGGAAGCCAAGTTTCGTGATTCACAATAGCGTATAACAAGTTACGTCATAAGTAAATTAAATTTTCTTTTTGTATGGTACATGCCTAAAATGTTTGTCGTGTTTGATGTCAGAAAGCCTCCACCCCAGCTTTTAGAATTAGAGATAAAGTTTCCCGCTTTGTGTTTAGATAAAATTGCTATTTATACTCGTACTCCAATCGATGCCATCTAATCAGTTAATTAGATAATTGTGTAAACATGGACCTCCATTTGTAATTCATAGCAACAGACGACTGATACAATTATTGTTCTCGTAATCTAAGGACTCGAGTCTATAGAAATAACTAATGAATGTGTATTGTGAAATCGCATTTTCGGAATGAGGTTATCATTTTTGCTTTAGTTAGATTTCGAAAACGGATTCCTCTGGGGCACTAAATCGTACTATGAACATATATCAGTTCTCTTAATAAAACCGACAATTTATTGCTTAATCAAAAAAAACCGAGCAGTTGTTTCGAAATAAATATCCCGGCGCCTCCACCATTTCTACGCAAGAACTTAAAGTTGCGGAAATTACTGATCCGTGCTCGTCTTATCACTGAAAATTTATAACAATGTTTATTATGGGGAAAATCTCGGGCACGTTTATCGATTTTCCCCAGCGAAAAGTTTTTTCTGGCCATGCAGTTAAAACTTATCTAATTAAAAAGACGCAAACATATCCGTCGGTGTTAGACATCACTTAATTGCTTTCCAATTAAATTAATTTTTTGCGACTGCGGCGGCCCTGTTTACGCACAACAGGTAAAATCAATCAAATGAGCTTTTCTCAGATTAAAAAGGACAGATTTAATCAACTCCTGTCGGAATTGGCAATCTAATTGGTTTCGTTATAATGATACATTCGCAGAGTTCTTTATGAGTTTTATTCCGTTTTTACGTGAAAGAAACTTAATAAACGTCTAAAGAATCAAAAGCAAGTTGTAAATAAGTGGAATGTACGACGGGAAAAAGTCCCGATTAAAGTATATTAATTTTCAATTTCATAAGAACGAAACCTAAATTGCACTAGGAATATGTAAAATTGGATAACTGTCGACGTGTTGAATTTCAAGTTATTTGCTCTTTCACAGGTCGTATTTACTTTGAATTTTTCTTTTATTGTGTAGTGCAGATCTAGTTTAGAGGAAAAAGTTAAAGCAATTCATACGACACCGGAGCCCTCTTCAATTTATCTCGTAAAGAAATTGCTAGAGAACTTCACATGTAGACGAGAACAATGACCACGTAGAGATAAAACAGAATATGTGCTCTCAAAGCGAGTCTGATAAGTCTTCCTGCGAAACTGACACGCTCGGTAAATTCACAATGGTATACAATGTATTATGTAATGTCAGTTTACTAAACAGGAATCAGAGTCTATAAATAGGGGTTGTTTTCATGTATGATCTTGAACTTTAGTCGTGTTGCCATGTAAGCGAATATGAAAATTCTAATTAGAACTTTCAATGACAAGTATCACGTTTCAAAGGGCGTACGCTAATTGTATACGCCCTACAATTAGATACTAACTACCGGTATCTGACATTCGGGAGATTTCATTTATTGGATTAAAACAAGCAGGGCGAAATATCGGCAGAAGCTAAATTTAATGGCGAAAACTGTCAGGTTGTTGGTTTTTGGGGATAACTTTCCACTTTGCGGCCTGTTGAGAATTGTGTCATGAGATGATGAAAAATCGACGTTTCCTTGGTGGCGCAGGTGTTAAATCATGTCCTTCACGTCTGAGTATTTAAACAATGTTGCATCCTACCGACTGCGGCGTTTGTGAATCACGTTACCACAAAGCGTCGCATACGTGTTATTTTCGGTTTTAAGCTCGCAGCTAATTACTACGTGGGTTTTACGACTACTTTTATACACCTAGAAATGTAAATTTTTTTACGTCATTAAGAGACAAAAAGCTCCGGCTTAATTGCTACATTCTACGTCTCGCGTGAATAAAGTGGTGGCTTGCATTAAAAATAGAAAGTTGCTATTTTTGTCACAATATAAATTGTATGTTTGATGGAATTTCAAAAACCGTCTGACAATCTGGTTGAAATTAGAACGGCGCTCTCCAAGCTCAACATCCGCAGATGATAAAACTGTTGTTGGCGATAAAAACATCCTTTTTATTACTTTTTCTCAGCAGGAATGCGTTTTTTACCTGTGGCTGGGAGGTTTTACGAGCCTTCCTTGCAGGATCGAGCAAAAGTAAAACGTAGAAAGCATTTATCTCACTAATGCATCGTACCCCCGTATAAATCGTGATGTAAAGGGTTAACATATGATTCAAGTTAGAATTAGGGTAAAAGCACAACGCTGTTACATTTATTAAGTAAAATTCTGCATGATTTGTAAAATATCGTTACTAATACTCCATTTGGAGGAATTTATTGCTGTCACAAATACGGAGTTATGAAATAAGCATAATCGGAGAAAGTGGGACGCGTTCAAGCAGAAAAATAAGTAAACAAGAGTGTGTCTGCACTGTGAAATTTGATGAAGGCGCCATGCATAACTATGCGTTGTCGGAATTTTCGAGCTACATAGGAATTTTATTTCAGATAAAAAAGGACAGTGGACTGCGCCGTCTTGTCGCTGTGGCAATTAAGCGATTAAAACAAGTAATGTAATAATCCACCAAGTGTAAATTGATTTTAAGCGAATTGCATGTTTTTTAACAGCGGTGCCGAGTAGGCAATCTAATAACCATTTATATTAATACTCGTCCGTCTAGTTGGAAATTCAATTATTTTTTGCAAGTTTGGGTGCTTGTCAGTTCGAAATGTATTTGAATAAATTACGAACTAATTATACACAGATGGGGCGTTTTCGTGGGGAAGAGGTAATTGATTCGGCCGGATGAATAATAAACCCGTTCGGAGAACTACATCGAATGACTATATTAGTTTTTGGAAAACTGGCGTTCAACGATTATTCCATTTACCTGAAAGTTAAAAAACTTTGTTGCCGAGTAACACTGATGTAACAATTTTACTTGAAATGTGAGAACAATAATAAGTGTCTGATTCTTACTCGCATTGTTATGAAAACGTACAATTTCATCATCGCCATTTTTTACAAAAACTTCTCAATAACCCAGCGTCGAGAGCTCTATTAATTTTTTTCGCCGTTTCAAATGAAACTTATAATTTTAACTGGCATTAAAAGTTGGTGAACGGGGAAAATGCGAAAGAGAAATCGTCGGAATATAAACGAAGTTCGCTTAACAGTTTTTACACAAATGTATCGAAATCTGAACTTTGCGAAACTTCATTTGTAAAAAATGTGACGCGCCCTCTATCGCTTAGTAGCCTGACCGCAAAAAAGTTCCACACACACACGCATTGACGCGACCGTACTGCACCCTTAATTATTTCGGAAAAAAGTTTCAGCTTCAAGAATCCATTGTTTCTGGCAAGACGTGCCAACGCGATTAACGCCGCCATTGTTTTTGCCACACTCGCACCAACCACGTATCAGGAAACATTATATCTTGTTCGCTATAAATTTTCATGTAATTGACGAAGCGTCTATATTAAACGTTGCGGTTTCGCTAATAATGAATTAATGTTTGGAGCGTACACAAGATGTAGGATGGTTTGCTAAATTGGTTTTGTGATGAGGGAAGGCAGACGTACGATTTCTTGGCAATGACGGAGATCTAGAATCTCGCCTTCTAAGCGTTCATGAATTTAAAATAGGATCTAGTGCAGGCATCATCATTTCCAGCAGGAAGTTGTTTGGGGCGCAAACGAAAATCGAATTTCCTTCGAACTCTGACACTTTGTTCGAAGCGTGGAAAAGACTCCGGGGCAGTTGTTTAGAGAGACAGACGGTGGTTTGAGGGAATTTTTGCAAAATCGGAATAGGAATTTGATGATAACTTTTCAGAGCTCATTTTAATTGTATGTGTAAAGTGGATCACTTTCGGTGGTACGTGAATAGCATTTGGACGTTGACCTGAATGTGAAACTAGCTAGTGTATTTAAATTTGATGCATTGTCAATGGTTCCGGTGGAACCTGACTGAATTCCAGAGTAGGACGCGAGCATTATGTTTCGTTTGATTGGGTTTCTGCATTGGTCATGTTGCGATAAGCGTAAATTAGGCGAATTCGAGAGCATATGCAAATATTGAATTAAATGTGTTTACTTTTCATCCTTTGGAGTATATTGTGCAGAGTTTCCGGAACTGTACTATTTATGGTTGAAAAGTTGGAGCACTGTAAAGTGTTTATTTAATAATAGCTTCGAAACCGTAAAATAACTTTTGCGAGAAATGTGCGACAAAGACGGGTATAGTCGCGACATCAAGTGATGACGCAGGTCTCGGCGGCCAATCGGAGCGAGCGGAATTAAAATTGCCGCGCTGTCGTAACCAATCGTGGCACAAAATCAGAGAGAGAATGTTAAACGAGTTATGAAAATATTTTAACACCGGGACGAGGTTTTGTTGTCCCGGGGCGGCGAGAAAACGTCAATTAATTATACTAGAGGAAAATTCCCTTAGGAAATTTCAGTTTATGCGAAATGTAATGAATGAACCGATTTGCGTGCTACAAGCGATGCAAACTTCCATTATTTGCAGATTAGAAATTCTCTTGAATATTTACTTGCGGTATCTGCCGGACTTTGCAGTTTAGCTCGACCATTATTGACACAATAACTTCCAAGTCCAGTCTGTTAGTCTTGAGTCAGAATTAATCGCCTTCGGAACGGCAGTGATGAACCTTGTAGACAAGATTACCATCTAGTTAAGTACACAGTAAAACCACACTTCTAACTTGTCTAAAGTAGAATCAACCGTAAAATACACTCGTTAACTAACGTACTACGCCAAATTTAATTAAAAACTCATCTCGGGTTTTGAGGGGGTACGGGAGGCGTTTCACCTACGTATCAGGTGTAGAGCGAAGCGACGGATTACAGAAATCTGAGAATTTGGCAAATTCGCGGTGCTCATTGTATTCTCGTTAACGCTGCTACACAACCACAATACGCAGTTGCAGGTGACATTCGTCGTTTTAATTTTTCTAAGCGGGCACCCAGGTGGAAGAACTCGCCAAATTAGGACGTAATTCAATTATTCTCTCACAACTGCGTAATTTCCATCGAGTCGTGACTCGAAGGGGATCATTATTTTCGGTCATTTCCTTATGAAACAAATTTATTATCGAACGCTTCATGGGGTCTTTTCTAATGCATTCTGAACGAATTTAACAAGGTGCTTTGGTCGTCGCCGGAACTCCGAATTGGGTTCTTTCGATCAAAAACCTCTACATTAGGGAGATCTGTAGCCTTTTAACTAAAGCCATTTTAGGCGAGCAATTTGCCACATGCTGAAACGACGCCGACATTACGAATGAACGAAATTGAAAATGTTTATAACTTAATCAGTTTCTGTGATATGAGGCGGAAGGTTTATTTTGGACGTCGATTAATGCCATTAATAATAATTAGTTAAGGAGGACGAAGCGGACGTTCAATTTGTACGAATTTTGTTTTTGTTCCTGTAATAATATACGCGTTGAACTTGAAGTTTTAAAACATCGTAAATGTAATTTAGAGAAGCTCCGTTTTATGTAAATTTGCTAACCCAGTGGGAAATTCGAAATATTCACAAATACCAACGTGACGAGAGATATTCGGTGTATGGACGGGAAACTGCAGCGTTCACTAAAAACTATTTTGGATACTGGGAGGCATAATCGATTTTGATAGGGCGAACTTGTGGTGACCGCTCCATTATTTTCCCCCATTTTGCAGCGTAACATAAATGTAATGTACTTGAGGGCAATTATCTTTTTATTAAACATGTGCACACTTGATGGTAAAAGATAATTAAATTGTGACAACTTTCATTATCAGGACGATCCGAACACGGTTTGCATTTTAATACGTGCGTTGTGCAACAAAACGAGGCGTTGTGTTCGCAGATGCGCGATCGATAACGATAAGAGACAACGACTAACAAACCAACTTAAAAAAAAAACTGAGAGATACGCCAAATTAATTACTCACGCCGTGCAATTGACAAAAGTAGGTCCGCAATCTTCTCACAAATAAATGAATAATTCAGGCGAAATGTCTATCTTCAGATTTATTTCATCTGAGTGTTTGTTGTTGCCGTTATTACATATTTATGGTGCCGCATTGCGCCGCCTTTGTCCGTAATAATTAGAGAAAGCCTACCTGCATTCGGTCTACTATTCGTCGAATGTACATAGTTATTCTTGGTAGAATTTATGTTCCTCGGGACGAAGTCTAGGTGACACGAAGTCGTCCATCACGTCGTTCCATTTAAATTCGGCTCGAATTCGCAGGACGTTTCATCATGGCCGAGTTACACGCGTAACTTTGCAGCTCATAATTAAGTCATAGTAATAAAATTTGTCTCTGCCATCAGATTTTAATAAGAGAAAGAAACGGTGATTAATAGAGCGTGCTATTAAAAGAATATGGCAGCTGGGGTCGTATAAAGCAGCCCCTCGTAAGGAGGTGTACCCCGGAGTTATTAAATTATTCCAGAGTGTTCAAGACTGGATGTCGAGTTCCATTTGCGACATTATTTAATCAATAATTAATGCAATTTGCTTATGGAGTAACTAGGACTGCACGTATATGTGACTTTCAAAAATCCGAGCCACGATAAATAAGACGATCTTCCGAGCCGATAGTCCGGATTACTTCGTGCGAAAACGCGCGGGATTTTTCCCTCGAAAAGTGGGCAGCGTTCGTTGGAATTAGAGCGGCGATTAATTTCGCCGAACGAAGATATGACTAATTTGTTGAAAGCTTCCAGCTTCGGACACAGAAACGTTACATGGTTTACGCGGCATCGATTACAAAACAACGGTACGTGGAGCGAGTTTGTTTCGGCGAACAGGAAAGTTTAATGAGAAAAACTGAAACGAAAATTACGCTTCTCTTTCATTAAATATGAGATTTAAATGGAATAACTAAGCGTAGATTTGGACGGGAGGGATGAGAGCGACGGAGAAATAATTAGGGCGGAGAGGAACGGACAGAAAAACGACCGTAAAGAGCTAGGGGACGTGGGATAATAAGCCAGCTTTGGGTGCTTTATGGTGCTACGACAAGTCAGTATGTATTTTGTCGGCGTAACAAGTTTCTCAACCATGATAAGTAATAATCACGAAGAACATATTTTCCATAGTCGAATTTACAGCACGACGATTCAATTTTTTTTTTTTTTTAATGAAACCCCAATTTTTATCACTTAGCTTAAAAATGAGTAACTTAATTAACTTTGTCACGTCTTTTTCTTGCGATACTGCGTTTAACGAAGTTTCAGCTTAATTTTTTTCGTAACTAACAAAAGGGTTTTTAATAATGAGTTAGGGACACCCAGACATACACTTTTTTAAAACTCGTGAGTGGAGTATAAAATGTTACTTCTGGGCCAGGGCATTTGACATCTTAAAAAATAAGGCAAAATCTTACAAATTTAGTTGTGTGCCCAAAATCAAACAACCGAAAAAGGCCTAAAACTCTTCAAAAAACATTAATTTTTATCCACCCCAAAAGTACCCAAATATTTGTAGACCACCAAAAATTGGGCACACGAAAAACAGGGTAGAATTCTACAAATTTAGTGTTTTCCCAAAAGTAAATAAACGAAAAAAATTTAAAAAACTCACAGAATGCCTTGTTTTCAAGCACCCCAAAATGGCTTTCTATTTAAACTGTGAGCAATTTCCTCACATTCATTATAAAAGTTAGATTGGTTGAGCTTTTGAAATTTACCTATTGCATGCAAGATGTATCGAAGGATAATGGTGTGATTTTTTTTTCAGCATCAGATTAATATTTTGCATATCAGCTGATAGACTTTTTTCACTTTTTTCTATCTTCAATGCCGACGTGTCAGATATGTGAAGTTAACATGAAAAACTTCGATAAAAATTTACCAGAACGTATTTAATACTATTATCACTCCTCGTACTAACATTTTGATTGGTTCACCATTATCACAGATGTTGCGTAACTACACTGAGATTGAGGCTGAGATTGATATATTTAATTGCGCGCCCCGAGTTATTAAACAAATTTTTTTTTCTTAGTCACTTGGTACTTTTTGTTTACTTTTTTGTTTACTTCTTTCGGTTTTTCTGTTTTTTTATTACCCTTTTTTATTTCAACAGTTTTTTTCGTGTGCCCAATTTTTGGTGGTCTACAGATATTTGGGTACTTTTGGGGTGGATAAAAATTAATGCTTTTTGAAGGGTTTTAGGCCTTTTTCGGTTGTTTGCTTTTGGGCAAACAGCTAAATTTGTAAGATTGTGCCTTGTTTTTTAAGATGCCAAATGTAGAAGTAACATTTTATACTCCACTCTCGTGGAAAAAAACTTCTGGGAAGTTTGATGTTCCATCGACAAATTTTGTATTACAAGAAAAACTTTCATATCGCTTCTCTGGGAATGCGTTTAATGAAACTCCACTCACGCTTCTCTAGCTCGATTATCTCGAGGCGAATTAATTAAATACGCATCGATAAAAAATTGTTTGTTAATGCAAATTTGAAACAAAAATAGCTTCAGCTGATCCCTTAATTGGCCGTTTCTTAATGATGATCTGGAGCTGCGATTTGCTTTCTGCTTATCAGACTTTATCCGATTCTTGTGGCAATTTGTACCAAAGCGGGAAAGCTTCTAGAATGGTGTTTACTCGGTTAGTTTGTTTTTCGCTTTTGTATAGATGTTTTCGAATGGTGGGGATAATAAAGGCTGCACGGTGTCTCTTTTATGTTCCATCTTACGTTTAGTTTTGATTTTCGTTAATTACATTAACGACAATAGAATCAGACGTAGCGGAATTGGGACAAGCGATTTAAGAAGTCGGAACGAACGACACTACATAAAAGGACATTGAGTGATTTTATCTGACTTTAATAAGTTTAGTTATGAATTGTGCTGAATCAAGAACTGATAACAGCCATAAACGGGAAAACTTTATGAAGTTGAAAAGGTTTGAGAATTTCTCTAGTTGTTGTTATGGCGCAACTTTAAACATAAAAATAGTTATACAAAATAACACACGAATCGGGAGCCAGAGTAGAGATTTATGTTCGCAGGAAAAGCATGAAAAGGACAGAATTTTAATTCACGTGGTCAAAAACCTTGCAAACATTTTAAGGTTATCGGAAACACGGTAAATTTATCCGTTTAGGACCCCCTTAAAAACTGACAAAATCTATACTGGTGATTTATCATTCCATTCAAATTTTTTAGAATTGCTTATACAGAGTGACTCAAGAAAATGAATGAATCAGTCAATTTATTTTCGTTATGTAAAAATGTGCTCTGTCTGAATAACTTCAGAATAATTTTTTATGTTAGAAACCAATTATTAATTTTTCTTACCAATAAAGTAGGAAGCACTGTAGGGATATTTCATCAATTGATGAGTTTCTTGAAACTGCTCGCTTTTTAATTACTTTTTTAATGAAAGACGCGGCTCTCAGCTTGCACTTTCCCCCACAAACAAGAAAAAAAAAATTTGAAACGTCAGCTCGCACGCTAGAAAAAAATATGAACGTCTTGTGTATTTTTAAAAATTTATGTGAAGCAACTGCAATAAATCACGACGTTTTGCTCGGTATAGGAAACATATTACAATCCTTTATTGCCGAAATAACGAACGAAAAACTTATTACAGTATTGTTCTCGCGTGATGAGTTATTTCACGATGCCGCTGTTCTGTTCGTACAGACTTAAGCAAATAAACGAGCTATTATTAAATTTTCATTGTCTGGATTTTCGAGAATTTAAAACGAGCAGTTATCGATTAATCTCCGCTATAGTTTCTTTGCTTTCCTGCTTCCTTCGCGCTTAAAACGAGGAAAACAGTAGCGAAAATGCGAATTTAATTTCCCTATAGTATCTGCGTTATTTAATGTAAGCGAAGCTCTTTAGTATAGTTTTTTTTCGAAGCGGAAATAATTCGATCCTGTCGAAACACCCCGTATGTGCGCCAGGGAGTGGAACGCAAACAGAAATTAGAGACCAGCTTTGTAGATAACGCAAAGCCAACAAACCGATATTAAAAAAAAAGCAATTAATTCGGAATTCGCGCATTTTCGTCAACCGCAACACCACAAGCGCGCCGAAAAAATGCAAACGTTTCCCTTTCGCGTCGATAAATCGAATCGCTTAATCGCCGCCCGCCTCGAGATGAAGGGCTAATTCTGTTTATCGTGTTTTACGCGAATCGGCGCTCGCCTTTTTTGCCACCAATTAGTTCGAATGTAATTTTCTCTCGGCGAACATCATTTCTTGTTTTGCTGATTGAGTGCGAAGTTTAAACAAATCGTATTTCCTGCAAAGTCTATCCTCGGAGGGGTTCCGAAGACTCGAAATTCTACTTTTACACGGTCTCGTGACTTGAGGGAATTCTCCGAGGAGGTCTTTGCACGTCTACTATCGAGAGCTCCTTATATTTCACAAAGTGATGAAGAGATTTATCTTCTTGGTAGATGGGTACTTGCGAGTTCATCTCTCGACGTCGTACTAATGAAAGGTGGTCAGCTGGAGGAAGACGGATGATTGCGGTGCGATGCAGAAGGAAAAAGTCAGATGAGCGAACCTTTTGTCATTTTTTGAAATGTTCAGAGGAGAAAATGGGTTGCAACAATGCTGTGAATTTGCTCGAAAATGTCAGGTTTTGATTGATACGTTTTAGTAGCACTTTGTAGTTTCGTTTCATTGTCGCTTCTGCATAAAGTACGAAACTTATTTTCCATTCAATGTTCCAACTTTACAGCGATATTAATCAGTTTCATGCAAGTTAGGAAGCCGAGTTTTTCCTTTATGGCGTCCTATCGTGTTT
This sequence comes from Zophobas morio, assembly GCF_036711695.1. Taxonomy (NCBI): domain Eukaryota; kingdom Metazoa; phylum Arthropoda; class Insecta; order Coleoptera; family Tenebrionidae; genus Zophobas; species Zophobas morio. Next base: position 15,937,035 of record NW_026972131.1, read on the forward strand.
CTTCATCGTATAAATCAATTTGTTTCCATTCATGCGTGTAAACGAAGTTAAAATTTTACTTCTTTACAATAGAGAAGTCTGCATCGCGTGTTGAAGTTAATTTTCAGAGAGTTTTCTTACTTGAATATAAAAGTTTTGCGGACGCGATCGTTTTTAAAAGTTTAACTAGGAAAGTTGTTTAGAGAACAACGACAGACAGGCATATTTGAGAAGAAAGTATCTCGTTTTATTAAACATCCGCCGAAATTCTCTCCGAATCAGACGTAATTCGCTGCATGTTTATTTAAGCTCTTAGTGCTGAATTATTAACGACTCTCGGGGCGATTTCTCAACCGTATATTGTCATCTTTTCGAGCGGTTGAACGAAAGTAAATATTTATTGATTGATGTATGTACGTGCGTGGCGATCGCCGAGAAATTCGAATCAATAAAATCGGCAAGTTTGTAGAAAATAAAGCAATGCTTAGCAAAAACGCCACTTCAAAGCGACAAGCACATTGCGGTTTGATTCTTTGTGCGCTTACATACGTTACTTTTATAAAATTTTCGTCTGAAGGCTCGAGTAGAAAAGACATGTTTTTACGACAAGTCTTAATTAAAGGGAGTTATTTCACTGTGGACACATAAAAAGAAGTTTCGACCGTTTTAATTAAGACGAAACGAACGCTGTATAATTACCGTGACGAGATTTGAATTAGTGAATACGTTCATAATGAATTTATTTTGATCGTAATTTCTGCCAAATGCGATTATTATTCTTTAGAAATCTCCAGAGCCCATTAAAACAATTCGTAAACACCGCGACGGAAAAACGGACTCGGAATATTAAAGTGACCGAGTTTTAGAAGACTCGGACGATTTGCACGCCTTGGGAAACTTTCGCTTTGTTTTGGTTATTAAATATTTGCGGTTGTCGCAGGGAATGGAAAAGTTCTGGACGTTCTGGGTGTTGCTCGTTGGGGTTGGAACGAGTTGGACGAAGTGGAACCGATTTAGGAGAGTTCCCAAAGCTCAGACGGGGTTGGGCTCCAATAAATATTAATAAACAGACGCATTAAACCCATTCCCATGAATATTTAAATTGAGTTCAGTTCTCGCCAGATAATATGGCATCGATTCGCTTTAAAGACAACAAAGATGTTTTCTTTTCTCATTAGACGTTCGCGGATCAAAACTGGCTCACTTTGTGAATCGGAAAGAACGCTGCATGTTGTTTGTTTCGTTTGTAGTCGGCGAAAATGGCAAAAAAAAACAAACGTGTAGGAGGACGGAGAATCGTCGAGAGCGTTCCGAACAGAAAACGCATCAAACAGAATATTCGTGACGGAAACATTTTCATCACACGAGATAAAAAGATCGATCGAAGATGATCTACATACGTAATTCTGAGGATGACAAATTTTCCGCTCGACTTTTTTTAATACTTCAGAGATGGAGTCACGATCGTCGATTTAATATTTCAATCAATTTTAGTTGTAAGGTAATCTAGTTACTTACAAACGTGCTTTTTATGGAATCATTTTTGCACGAATCGATCTAAAACTTCCGAAACAATTCCCTTTATTTTCTTCAATCGTTTCTCTGAACTCCAAAATGAGGCGTCTTTACGTTGGAAAAGTTGTTTTTATATTACCAAAATTGAGTTTTGGTATGAACTCGCTTCTTATTGTGTTCCCCCGGGAACTAAGTTGACCTGACGGCTATCTGCCCAAACTTTTTTATTGCCGTTTTATTAAATTTGTATTGATTTTGTAAAGTTATTCGTGTGACCGTGGATCGTACAATGTTAAGTTTATTTTGTTGAAAGATGGAGGAAATTGGGTCTGGAGTCTAATCAACCCTAAAACTTCTAAGACCGAGGGCCACTTTGTTTCCTCACAAAACAAGGTCGCCATTTCTTTAATTGTTTCGTCGAGTTTTTTTCTGCCTCGAGGCAAAGTTGCACATTTTTCTTTTTCCGGAAGTTGGAACGAACCGGCTTCAAACAATAACAACAAGATTGTTGTTTCCCAGATGGGCTTGGTGGAAATACGTTTGTAGCTTTCGAAAGTTTGGCTGCATATTATTAACTGTTCTCAACATTAATTATTCATAAACAAGATTCCAACTTTGTTAGGTTAAACTGTTGCAATTTAATTACTCTGTTTCTGAAATCTTGCTCTCCTGAATGCTCTAAAATGATCTGATTCGATTCGTTTCTGCTCGACGGGGTTTGGATAATGTATGTAAATATTATACGGGGCGTTTCACTGAATTGGTGACCAAATTACTCGAGGAAACAAAATGCTCGCAATTCAGTTGCCACATAAACTGTTCGATGATCAAATCTTGAGAGACCGATGGGTAGCTAACTTATAAAGTTGCCATGTACGCCAAAGTTTCCTCCCCGAAGTCCAGCAGGCGTTAATTAACAATCCCGCTAAACTTTAAAATTAATTACACATTATCGACCTTTTACTAGAAAATCTCGTTAACTCCTATCAGAGTTTTAATTATTTTTTCAATCAACTTATCCAAAACCTAGTTACCAGTCGTGTATTAAAGCACAAAGAATACAAAAAGCGTGACAATCATACTCAACCCGCGTAGGAATAGCCCGAAGTCCGCACACTTTTCCACGATCCCTAATGACGTACGACACGACAATAGCGTGACTTGATCATTACTTTGAAAATATCCTCTGTTTGTGAAACGCATTTTCGTTCTCCTGGAAGTGGGCCCGCGGCTTTTTTAACTCGAAAAATCCTCCACAAAGCGAAAGAGTTAAATCAGAAGAGGGATATGATTCAGACACGAAAATTACAAAGAGTGCGTACCTTCTGAAGCCTCAAATAAAAATTCTAGTTTGAAAAGGAAAAACGGAGATAACCGTAAATTGTAGACGGGAATAGCCATCGGCGATATGGGTCACAATTTCAAAGCGGGAGGAGCACTTGGGCAAAAAATGTACTGTCACGACGCGCCGTTTATGAAAAACGCAAAACGATTTGCTAAAGAGTGTGTTCACTTTAAAGATTTAATAAAAGCGATTTGACATCCCACCGACTGCGCCGTTTGTCAGGAATGCTTCAGGCTTAACAGCTGCAAAAGTCGTAAAGGTGGTTTTTTTAAAAGGTAGTTGTCAGTGCGGGGTGTAAATAATACAATGGTAGTTTCTATATACAGAAAGTTTGCTGTGGAACTGCACCAGGAGGAGAAAGCGTATTGTATTAATTCTCCAGTAGTTTGCCGCATATCCAAGAGTTTCAGTAGCAATAATTACTGCATCTGAGTTTGTTCCTTTGAGAAATATTAACGTGACGTGGGGATTGGGGAATTAAAACGTCATACTGTATACGGATACATTTTTGACGAATAATAAATGCGATACCTCTATCACGATCTGCGCTGTTTGTAGTCTGTGACGCCGGAGGCAGAGCAGTCGTGCGCGTCGAAACTTTTTTTTGTAATTAAAATAGGTAGCACCGGCTTTTTCCGCCTGCTGCCAGAATTTTTGTTTATACTTTACTATACAACAATTTGTTTTTTGAATGAATTTAGACCATCCAGTCTAGTCTTCATATCCCGCCTTTGTCCTATCCAAACAAAGGAGGGACGCATTTAATAAAGCGCCTTAACGTTCGACGTCATAATGCAATTTTCGTGCATCGATCTCGGTTGATGTAAATCTAGAATCTAGACATTTACTTTGTAAAGTAAATACGAAACGAAACAGGAACGGTGATTATAAAGAGGTTTCCTTAAAGGAAACTGCTCGAGCGCAAATCGGTCCGATAAAAAAGGATAATCTCTGGATCAAATCGCAACATTTGGCGGTGGAAGACGTCGTATCTGGTGTACGGATCGTCCAGCAAAACTGACGAGAATTGCTGGTTTTAGGGCTAACTCTCGCTTTGCGGACTGTTGAGGACATCGTCAAGGGATGGACTAAAGACGCCATTTCCTTACTTTATGGCTTGTGGTTGGAAGTATGTTACCATGAATGTCACTGTCTTCCACTTCCAAGTGTTTAATTTTACATCCTACCGACTGCGCCATTTGTTATTCATGCTAGCGTAAACTGGGTTATTTTCAGTTTGAAGCGCGCAGTTAGTTATTTTATGGATTTTACAGCAGTATGTCTTCTTCAGACGAGTCTTTCAATTTTAAAAATACACACCCAGATATAAATAGTGCACGTCCCGAGCTCTCCGTCGAACGTTCGATTTGTCCGCTTAAAATTCACGAATGTGTCTGCTCTTTAATCAGTGCACAGTTGTTATTTGGTTAATTAATCTTAATTTCTCAGCACTAAAACAACAAATTGCTGCGAAAACGCTAAATAAATGAAAAATAAACGTCTTTCGAGTAATTACCGAAGCGGTTCCCTGCGGACTCGACGAACCTCCTCTCGGCAACATATTTTTCGTGGAGAGATCCCCCGAGACTATGGAAATTTTTATTATTTTCGACGAACAAACCGGCCACGAACCGTTTATGTTTGTTCCTCTGTATCCCCGTGCTCGGGGTAACTTTATTAAGCGGGGATTGTGGACTCGGGGCGATTTTTAGCTATCTAGGGCTTAGTCGGAACCGTCGCCGAAGGCGTGTATTTCTGATTCGACCGAAACAGTACCGGAGCTTAGCCCTCTCGTGAGCGAAACGACGTCCCAAACTTGTCATAAATTGGATAGAGGCTTCAATTTTATTTGCATGGGGAAGTTTGGAGACGTAATTGTGCGAAGCACAACACTGTCTGACGAGTGACGCGCCTCCAACTTAATCGCTGTCTTCAGTTGCCAAATTTGTAGCGGAACGATGAGATGGATGGAGAATGGGAGGGCTGTAATAATATGGGAAAGAATAATCGGGGGAAAGACACGCGCTCGTTTCTCAAGCCGGTTTAATTAGGAGCGAAAGTGGCGCATCGACGAGAAGCGAACACGGTTAAAGACAATATAGAACAGAAAAGGTAAATAGTTATTCTCGCAACGTGAAAACTTTTTCCCGTGCGTTGCAACGAAGTTAAAAAATGGGCTTGATTATTCGCAAACTTTAAAAAGCGGGCTTACCGCGAAAAACACATCCCACGATGAGTGTAAAACCCGGTTTTAAACAACTTGATTTATGTGAAGCTCTCACGCGATTATATCCATTTTTGGCAGGAAACTTTTATGCGAACTCGATAGAAATTTTTTACGATTATTCCGCTGATCCAACTTTTCGAGTGGTCCATATATTACAGATGTGACGCACGAGTTTTAAAAATGCTCATACATAAAAAATGAAGACCATATAATCCAGCTGCTGACATAATGACACATTGAAGATGCTTAATCCATTCATGATGAAACGTTACTACTAAGCTTTGAAACTAATTGAAAAATACACTTGGCAGGAAACATAAATATAATATGAAAGTTTAGTCCCTTCTTTGAAAAAAATTAAATACATTTTCAGTTTAAATTCTTCATATAACAAGTAATATAGAGGTTTCATCAGCATAACTATTTAACGGTCCTAAAATTAAAAACATTGGAACAATTCATATTATTTTAAATATCTCCCTAATTACCTTTATAAGTGAAATTTTTCCAGGGCATTTTTAACAGTCCATAATTTTGGTGTTTGTATGGGCGACTCAAAATCCATCCGGCTGCATCTGCACCAAACGAGGTACTCTATGTTGATAGATTTCGGTGGTTCTATCCATTCAGATACGATCATGGTATCTGCAGGCGAATATTTATTAATCCGATTGACAATCACTTTCCTGTTGGGAGGTCATCCCCGTTTTCAAAAGTATATTTCACAATGAAGTAGCATCCTTGTCTTTTTCTCACATATGTGACATCTTTTACCGAAAAATGTTTTGGTAATATTCGCACAAACGGGGCTTTTTTAGCATTCTCCTCCTCCCAAGTGCAATCAACCACAAAATCATCTGAAGCGTGTAAGGTGATAAAAATTTGTAGGTAAGCAGAGAAAAATGTCATGCCTCGGTGGGAATCGAACCCACGTCTCTTTGCTTTCCGGGCAAGTATCTTTACCACTGGACCACGAAGCCACTTATCTTTCTCTGCTTACCGACGTGTTATTGTGCCGCCACAAAGCGAATTTTAACTTTTAATTAAGAAGACTGTTAAAATACCAAGGGAAAAAGACGAATTTTAAGTGTTTTTAAATGGTAACTTTTTTTGCCCGAAACCGTATTCACGTTTGATAAAACAGGATATATTTCTTAAAATTTTGACTTTTTTAAAAAAGGGTGACTTCGAAAACCCGGGCAAATTTTTTTAAAATTTTAACTTTTCAAAAGTTATCTTGAAAACCAGGCTAAAAGCATTAAAAACGTATTGTGTTCTAAAGGGGCCTTACTAGTAGTAACGTTCACTTGAAAAATTTTATTTTATTGTTAGGTTCCAGACTCGATCTACCTCCGCTCGAAAAGTCCGACGTAATTATTAAATTATTTGGATTTTCGTGGGTTGGTCGAAAAAACTTTCCGCCGTCTGCGACACGACCAGTTCGCCGAGTACACACAAAACATTTGATTTATTTATGTCAATATCGCGCGATTTTATTCGTTTTGACGTTATTGTATTTGTTCAGGTGTAGTTTCGCTTGGAGAAAAAACGGGAAATCCCTGGGTCGAAAGTTGAGAGGCGTTGGGAATTTTAGGTTCGACGTAGTGGTGCAGACGGTTTCCTTTAAAGTAAAAACTCTGTCGCTGACGTAGACAGTAGGAAGAAATTGCCGGTTTCGTCACCGGAACGTGGCTCTCCGATTGGTTATTGCAGTTCGCGGCATTTTTAAATTCGTTACTACTTTTTCGGTGTTACATTCAACGCAATGAGTGTATTTGCCCGAGTTATTTTTTGGTCGCTCGCACATTTGCATCGGTTTGTATAGGTAAATGAATTAACAAAGCACAGTTGTCTGCTAAATCAATGTTTGTGTAATTCGTTTGCAGCAATTATTTAATTCGGGTAAAAATAGCGAACAATAATCAAATCAAATAAATAAATCCCTGCAGGTGTTGTACGTCGATCAATTTCCGGGAAATCGCTGATCCCGGCCCGTTTTTTCCAGGTGTGCATTGTTCAGAAAAAGGATTCGAAACAGATGTTCGCCATGAAATACATGAACAAACACCAATGCATGGAACGCGACGCCCTTAAAAATGTGCTCAGAGAGGTGGAAATCCTGACGAGATTAGAACATCCCTTTCTCGTCAATATTTGGTTTTCATTTCAAGGTTAGTATAAGCAATTGATACCGACTTTCCGATAACCAATTTTGTCTCCGAAGACGAAGAAGATCTTTTCATGGTGACGGATCTCCTGCTGGGAGGCGACCTGCGCTATCACATCCAGCAAGAAGTGAACTTTTCAGAGGACGCCGTCAAGCTGATGGTGTGCGAGCTGGCGCTGGCTCTCGACTATCTTCAGTCCAAGCACATAGTGCACAGGTCGGTAGAGGGTTTTAATTAGGTCTGCGGCGTCTACATCGATCATTGTCAGCTGGAAAAACAAATCTCGCGTCGGCAAATAAAGGGAAAAATAATTTCGTCGGAATTGAGTTGCTTGTAATTAGGGATCAGATTAAAGGATTAACTCGATAATGGAGGAAAAACTCAACAGTTTTCGAGTTTGTAGGAGCGAATCTGCCTCGAACGACACGGTCACATTCTCGAGTCGAGTAATGAACTTGTGTAAACTTCTGCGTCCTGAATTAGGTCTAGCGATGGTATTTATCCCGGAGGTAATGTTTAGAAACGTGGCCGGTTTTTTATAGGAACGTGTACTTTACGTGCTTTGCCATAGCAATGAATTATTTATTTACATTTACCGCGGCGGTCAGCAAGCAATTATCCGCTAGGGAATTGAGAGATTGTTTCCTTTTCGCGTCTGACGTCTGGGATGAAAAGGAGTGTTTTATACTCGTACGAGTACGCGCTACTCTGTCGTCTTGATTACAACTCTCGTGCTTTGATGTGAAAATCTGAAAGAAAATCATCTTCGATGAAAATAAGACAGGATATGAAATCTTTCCTCTCGAGAGTATGCGAGTCTTTCATTTGTTAACTAATCCGTCTATTGAAACCCCGGACACAATAACGATCCTTTGTTTGCCGTCAAAAAATAAAAGATATTCTCTTCATTCGTTTTTTCAAACCAAATAGCTACTGATTCTAAAGGGAAACGATTTCTTTGACTTATTTGAGCAATTTCTATCATTTCAGATTTATTATTTTGAAATTGCATTGATACCGTCTCCGGTTTCTTAAATTAGCGCTCTTTGTATCTCTTCTCCCGGAGTTTTTTCATCAGTACGTTCCGCGTTCTCATAATACGGTAGCGTTGGCAACGACGTGAACTATAAATAAAACGAAACTTATATATGGACGCAGAAAGGGCAGTCTCGTGAAAGTAAGTATACACCGGACGCACTAATACTCTAACTAACTTAGTCCTATTGAAAACTTAACACCAACTCGAACTTCTCCACTAAATCGTTCCCAGCTTCAAACAATCGATTCTTTTGATTAAAAATTCCACAACTCCTAAGCGAAACCTAAAACCCCCTCTCGAGACAACAATCTAACTAAGTGGAATAAAACAGACAACCGAGGCGCGGATTTAATAATTCAGGCAAGAAAAAGAACTTGGTCGAAAACGAAATCCCAGCACAATTCGCAGGTCATATAACTCGGTTCGAAACTTAACCAGACCAATTTCATTTTCTGCTTCTCCAGGGTAATAATTAAAGGTCTGACTCTGGGAAACCGTTATATCGTTCACCGCATTTCACCTAAATCGCAGATTTTTATTTCAAATGTCAATCGTTAAACGGAACGACGCGATTTCGATCTTTTCTTTTCATTTTATGGTAATGCGAACGTTATTTTTGCAGGGACATAAAGCCGGATAACATATTGCTGGACGAAGAAGGTAAGAAGCGCATGTGTTAAAACCAGGAGATGTAAATTAATTTATGATGATTCAGTAAACCTCGCAATCATGCCGTGAATTTCGCGTCTTGGCTTTAATACAGAAAATCCTTAGTATAGTGCACAACTCCATTAACTGAAGAGGTGGGCTGAAATCAAATTAAAAATTTATTTACGAGAGTGGATATGAGAATCAAATCAAACGCCAATTTTAAACAACCAACTAAAAATTAGCCGCTCACAATACGTTATTTAGTTACAAAATTAGAGAATTAGTATTGTGGCTTAACTTGTGCGTGCTGGGTTAATTCTGTTTTCTGTGACAAAGGGCACTTCCACATCACCGACTTCAACATAGCCACAGTCCTCGAGGACTCACACTTGGCGACCTCTATGTCAGGAACTAAGCCCTACATAGCCCCCGAAATCTTCGACTGCGCCATGGACCTGTGCGTCGGCTATTCTTATCCCGTCGACTGGTGGTCTTTAGGTAACAAATTTTTTTTGAAACGACAGCACGCTGACGACGGTTTCAGGCGTGGTGGCTTACGAGATGCTGAAAGGAGTCCGCCCGTTCGACATCCATTCCAACACCAGCATCCAAGAAGTCAGGATCTTATTTCAAATTGGATTAGATTACCCACAGAATTGGAGCGAAGGGATAATTGATTTAATTTCTAGGGTAAACGTTATTTCCATCCGAATCATAGTTTGGCTCAATGGAATTATTTCAGTTGCTTTGTATTAGTCCGGGCTTGAGGGTTTCAAACATACAAGAACTCAAACAAGTCAAGTGCCTCAAGAAGTTCGACATGGATCGGGTGTTCCAGAGACAGTACAAGCCGTACTTTATGCCTCCCGTAAGCCGCGTAAACTGAATGGTTTTTGTTTTAATCGTTTGTTGTAGAAAGATCATTTGAATTGCGATCCGACTTTCGAGCTCGAAGAGATGATTATCGAAACGAAGCCGCTGCACAAGAAGAAGAAGAGGTTGGCGAAGCAGAGGTCGATCAGGGAGATCCAGGGACCGATGAGCATTGAATTGGTGGGTTTGGCTCCCGTAATAAGACGCTTATCTACCTTCCGAGTGGCCGCAAGCGTCGCTAAGCTATTATGAATCGTAGAGTTTGCGGTCGAGGGGTGTAATAAGGATTTGACGGCGGCTAGACCTTTCGTATTTATGAGGGGAAGGGGTTGTTTACCGTTGCTTTTCGCATTTTCAGGACGCGGATTCCCCGATGGAGCATCCCGGGAGCATAATTCCCGACTTTAAAGTATACAACAGGTATCAAGAGCTGGAGCGCAGGGAGCGCGAACGGAAGGAGCAAGCCTGGGAGAAAGAGCTGGAATTGGCGATGAGGTCGTCTGATCCTTTAAAAGAAGAAACCGAACCTCGCGAAAAGATCCACAAGTGTACCGGTTGTCCCAAACTTGAAGCAACAATCATCAATCCCAAGTGTCAAACAAACACTGACGGTAGTAATAATAAAAGTCAATTACCGCTACCAGAAACGGAAGGGTCGTCCGTTAACGACATCCACAACAAGCTCCAAAACATAGACTTCATTGACAGAACTCCTTCACCGGTAGACCGAACCGATGGCACCTGAGCATTTTTTTATCAAAGTCGCGATGTACCAAAATATATTTTTTTTAATAAAAAAACTAACTGGAAAAAAATTATATTCTCCAACAAATTACAAATAGGTTACATCAAACATTAAAGCCCATTTATAAAAAATTAGTCTTCTAAAGATCACCTTTTTACACAATACAGGAACTGAAAACTTGTACTCAATGGCAAACTCTGAATAACACTAAAAAAGGCAAAGTACTACTAAGGCAAGTAATGGAAGCCAGAGAAGACGAATCGCTCGATCTTAAACGGCAGTTACGTCGGTCGTCTCGATTCGAGTGATCGGTTCCATAACTTTAACGCTCAGATTGTTCGAGGATTCGGAATTCAGCTTCAGCGTCTGGAGTATCTCGATCACGTTGTCGACGGCGAACGGTTTCTCTTCCACCTCTTTACTCACCGGTTTGACGTAGTGCAAATAACAGAACCCCTTGTATCCGCGCCATGTGATGTTATTAGGCTTAATCCCGTGGTCGATTAGGGCGTCTTTCAAGTGACGCACGCGCACGTTCTTGTCGATGTTGCTCACGACTAGAGAAAAATCAACTTGCAATCGACGCGAATTACGACGGAAAGTCCTGGGCCTCTTTTTCAGCGTTTGCGAGACGTCGTTTTCTTTGTTGCCCTGAAATCATCGACATAACACGAATACAACAAAAATCCAAAGTTACTAACGGGATCTTCGTTTTCTTTCGTCACTTGCGCCGATCTAGATCTTTTAAAGAAACGTCTTCTCCGCGGTTTCGTATTGTTGGTACTATCTGTAATCGCGTCTTCTGGCACTATTCTCTCGGATTTTGGTCTAGGTGGAGGATACCGCTTTATCTTCGGCAATCGCCGTTTGTCTTCGGTTTCGGCGTCGGTATCGACCTCTTTCAAAGCGATATCTTTACCCTCACTTCAACAAAGTATTTTTTGTAATTACAAAAAACGCCCTTGATACGAAAATTTACCTGGATTGAGCGTCTCTAATTTTTTGTAAAATCGGCATTTCGTTCAATTGCCTTTGAGAAAGCAAATCCCAATAGATCCCCTCTGGTCTTGGCAGTTTTTTCTCGATTTTAATGATTTGTGTTGGCGTCAAAATATAATCAATAGGCACGTCATGTTTTTGAAAAATGTCATTTGGAAGAGTATCAAAGACCTGAAACGTTAAAATAAAAAACCTACTTGTACGCAACACATAACAGACTTGTGCGTCATGAACTGTCGTCACGATTGTCGTGTTGTCGTCGACAGCTTTCATTTCCTTAAGAACGGCATACTCCAGATCGGCGAATCCTTTACCTTTGCCGATCCTGCGGCCATCCCTTGACACCGCCACGCTCCCTAACACGAGCAAGTCGATGCTTAACTCATCCCCGAACTCTACGTTTTTCCCCAGGGTTTCTATCCCCCATCTAGTCACAGTCTGTTTGATGTTCTTGGGCTTGTCGTCGTTGCAAAACGACAGTTTTTTCAAAAGTCCCTCCTGAAGCTGCGGGACAGGCACATAAAGAATCTTGTCGTTCTCGACGACGAGGGCCCTCGACGCCTCCAGAGGCTTGTCGGGGTTCACCTCGACGGATTTGGCGGTTTTGAACTCTTCGAGCTCCAGAAGCTTAGTCGCCGCTTTTTCGGCCCCCTTGAAATTAGGAATACGCCCGAAGACGGGTCGAGGGAAATTGACCAATTTATTCTTTTCGAGATATTCCCACACTTTTTTACGAAAAGATTGCTTTGAACTGTTTTCAACTGAGGAAAATTGCGGTTTTTTTTTCTCATAACCAAAATGACGAAAGTGCTTACCGTCGCTTTCCGGTTGTTGATTCTCGGTTTTCGCCTCGGGGATGTTTTCCTCGCTGCTCATTTTCGGTGTTTCATTCAGAAATGTTATCACAAATTCACTATCGCGCAAATAAATGCCCACTTTCGAAGTGTTTATCTTTTTCTTGGTTACCGAGCCATTTTGACGTTTCGCACAAGGTCACATGTGCAGATGCTGGAGACAGGGGCGGCGCTGCAGGGAATGCGTGGGCAACGCCTCCCTACCCTAACAAAAAATTTATTGTCGCTGCGGGCTCTTCATTTAGAATGCACAATTCTAATTTTCTAGTTTTTTTTTTAATTCCTTCATAAAAAATATAAATGACGTCATAACTAACCAAAAAAAAAATTGTTTTATTAACAAACTTCATGCTACTTTTGAAGACAGGAGAATTAACACCAAAATAAACCACCCCTAGCGTTAAATAATCGTTTTATTACTTATTTTGCTTAAATTACTCATCACGTTAAAAACTGAGTATTCACCTTAGAGGTATTAGCACAACCTATACTATCTCATTTGAACAAAATTTTACAAAACATGTACATGAAACACAGCTAATCACAGGCCGTTCTTGACAACCATTGAGTTAACGAATAGTCTGGGACATGTGCAACGGAGTGAGCATTAATTCAAACGCTGCGTCCTTCAAGTTGGCACCCCTTAAATTAGCTTCGTGTAAATCACTGCCTGATAAATCACAGAACTAAAAATGTACCAGTTAGTATAAAAAAAAATATTGAAACACCCTAGCACCTCTAGGTCAGCTCCAGCAAGAACAGCGGCCCTCAAATCACAGTTCTGCAGATTGGCGTTTTTCAAAGTCGCCACTCTCAAATTAACGCCTCCCATGTCGCTGCCCTCTAGGTTTGCCCCTTTGAGGTTTACGCCCTCCATGTTTGCCCTGCCGCCGGCCGGGTCCTTGAAATTTGAGTTCTTCATGCTGACGCCTTCTAAATTGGCGCAGAGACACTTGACGCCTAAAAAAAGTAGCGTTACACATATTTTGAATTCAAGATTTATCTCTTTACCAAGTAGTTGCGCCCCGTCGAGGTTAGCGTACGACAGGTCGGCCCTCTCCAAACAACAATAGCTCAAATTTGAGCCGGTCAGTTTACAACCTTGTAAATTCGCGTATTTGAAATTGATGTAGCGCAGATCTAACTTGCTTAGATCTGAGCCTGATAAATTGACTCCTTGGAACCTCAATTCTGTGGTGTAGGCACTTCTGATTAAGGCGTCTATCACATCTCGTCGAGTTAAAGGTAAGTTATCCCTATTCACATTCTGCTGGTTTATTATCTGCTCTAGAGTGGGCACAATAGACTCAATACCAAAAAATCTCGCTTCTTCTAGAATCCCTTCCGGATTAATGTTATTATCATATATTAATTGACCATTTCTAAGATAGTTTATGATGGGTTCAAAATACAAGGGACTTCTGTCTATTAGGAAAGCGCCGTTTTTATCAATATTGCTCGGAGTGAACAGGTACCCGTCGTCGTCGCCTGCGAACATCCGCGCAAGCATGCTCTCAGGTTCTTTCGTGGTCAAGGTGCTTTTCGAAGTCGTGAAGTATTTTCCGCCGACGTTTAACGTCACCCACTCAGAGCATTTGATCCGTTTTGCTTCATCTTTCGGAGGAACTATAAAATCTTCGCCGCAGGATATGTACAGGTTGTCGTTATTGCGTATAAAAGAAATGTCGTGCACTTCTGTGCCATCTTCTATAAATATTCGTCTCACTTTTGTGTTGAACTTTAAATACGCTTGGCTCATCAGCTCTTCCAAGGTTCGCGGAACCACGAAAATCTAAAAAAAAAGTTATTAAAGTTCGTAGTTACAAAATCGCTTTAAATTACTTCGCCTTTTGTGTTTGTTCCATTTTTATAAAGAATCACCCGTTTTTCACTCATTTTAATTGGAAACGAAACAATCACAATAAATTTGCGGAATGTTAACTGCGAAATTTTGGCAAAACAACGTCGCAAAACGTCACACAGGTGTTTTTAGCGTGCGGAATTGGCACCCCTGGACGTAAAAAAATTGCAAAAAAAATCGAACTACGTGGGATTTTAATCTCGACATTTGCGCAAAATGCGCACAAATGATAGCTTTTGTAATTTTGTATAACGGGAAAAGAGCGCACTGCGTATTTTTAAGAGTTAAATACGAAATAACTCGTTGCACCTAGTGATTTTCATGCTCAATATTGGTGCTGCCGAATGTCGACAGGTGACAGGTGACAGCCACGGTTGGGGAAAATATCCCCTCCTCAGCACGGCCATTTTCAATGATAACAATTCCGTGTATTTTAATTTTACGTCATCGTTTTGTATAGTTTACGCAAGTTGTGTTAACACGTAAATAAAGTATATACAAAGTGTTTAAAAGTTCACAACACACACAGGCAAAATGGGTAAAGGTTTCAACAATTATATGTGCAAAAAATTCTTCCATCCAGCGTCGAGGGATAACCTGAAACGAGTATGGATGGCAGAACAGAAGGCCGATGCCTACAAAAAGAAACAAGAGGAGCTGCGGCAACAGTACGAAAAAGAACAAGACTTGCACGATAATAAAGCTATGCTTAGTAAAGAAAGCAAGGATAAGTTGAGTATAAACTTTATGTATGAGCCCCCGCCTGGTGCTCGGAAGGAACGAGAACGCGAAGACAACGAACCAGAATATAAGTTTGAGTGGCAAAGGAAGTATAATGCACCCCGCGAGAGTTACTGCAAAGGCGACCAAGAAATACGGGATCAGCCTTTTGGAATCCAAGTGAGGAACGTCCGGTGCATCAAGTGCCACAAGTGGGGACATATCAACACAGGTATGATCTTAATAAAATTCGCCAATGAGTTAAACTAGCTAACAGTGGTGTTGTTTCAGATAAGGAATGTCCAATGTATAGTCTCTCCACAAGTGTGGCAAGGTCATTGGAGTCTGCATCTATTATGGATCAAAAGTCGCTGGTTGAACAAATGAAAGAAGACGGTTTGGCCATCAAGAAGCAGTATTTGAACAATACAGGGACCGCGAATTACGATTACATTCCAAATGAAGAGGAAAACTCAGCTGTGTCTTTCATCAAATCCCTGTCGAAAAAACAGAAGAAAGCTCTTTTGAAGAAGTTGGAAAAATTAGAAAAAGGTGCGAAGAAAGAAAAGAAACGGCGAGATAGTTCCAGTTCTGAGGAAGATCGAAGACGGGATAGGAAGAAACACTCACGCAACGATGACGACGACGACAGGAGAAACAAAAAACGCAAATCTGACAGTTCAGATTACGAAAATCGTAAAAAGAGACGCTCATAATTGTATATTCTATTCTTAATTATCTGTGTATAACATGTATATTTTAGTAAATAATAAATGTGTTCTGAAACTTAACTTTTTAATTTACACATTTAAACCTCCCGCGCTAAGTAGATGGCGCCAGCGTTTGTGTCAATTTCGCAAGTCTGGTGTGCTCGGTTTATTTTCGGTGCCATCTTGTTTTCAGCAAGTTTGTGAAATTGAGTATTTTGATTGAGTAGTTGTCAGTGTTTTGGGAAGGCTTGCCCTAAAAAAAGCGCAACAAACACAGCAAATATCACCACAAAATGGAAAATATACCAAGAACTCATGAAGGTAATGCGTTAAAATCCATTCGAAATAGTTTAACTAACGTTGTGTTTTGTTTAGATATCGAAGCCCAAATCCGCGAAATTCAGTCAAAAAAGAAGGAAATTCCCGTGGAAAATAACGACAAGGGCGTGGGGTTAGGCGAGAGCGGCTTTTTCGACAGTGAGATTTATGACGGCGGCGGCGGTAAAGGGAAGTATGAAGGTTATGTGACTTCGATTGCTGCTAATGACGAAGTCGACGACGAAGACGAAGATGTGGGGTACTCACAGAAGAGAACAGGATTAGGAGCACCGGTTGCATTGCTTAACGATGTGGCTCAGGTACTTGCGTCTAATTCGTAGTTGTTCGGTGTTAATTTTGTTCGGTTGTAGAGCGATAAAGACTATGATCCGTTCGCTGACAAGCGGAGGCCCACGATCGCGGACAGGGAGGACGAGTATCGTAAGAGGAGGCGTGGGATGATTATTTCACCTGAGCGGGTTGATCCTTTTGCTGACGGTGAGTAGTGATTGCACGGTTTTTGTTTTCTGTATTATTTACTTGTTTATTGACTATATAAAACTTGAGACGATTTGTGTTACATGTTGCGTAGTCTCAAGGTTTATGTATTATTGGGGTATATGAAAGTGGCGTGATTGGTTGTTTGAATGAGGGTTTGAAGTAAAAAAAAATCTCTGGAACTGAAAAATGTAGGCATAAATTTACAATCAGTACAAAGAAACTAATTTTGTTCTGTATTGGATTCCAACATTTAGGGGTGTCTTCCTAAAGAAGGTTTCGCGGCGGTTTTAATGGATCACTACCGTTAAATAATGTTGGTAAACTGAATCTTACAAGAGTGAAAGAGTGTATGCAATGTATAGAAAATTATTAATTACCCCAGCCTATTTCTAGGTTCGATTTGACCAGTTGTTTTGCAAGAAACTGCCTGTTTTGTGATGGAGCACACTCACACGTACGTATCAAGATTTGTTGCCTGATTCACTCTAACTGTCATCCGCAACGAATACTTAATAATTCGAGTGAATTTCGGTAATCAAATCTTAAACACTTTATTCCTCAATAAAAGAACAGATACTAGATCAAAACTCATTATTCTTACAAACAAGTGCTTCCACTTACTAATTGGCGTTTTCAAACGCTGTTTATGTTTACAGGTGGGAAAACGCCGGACTTGAATGCCCGCGGATACACGCAGATTATGAAGGAGCAGATGCTCAAAGGAGAAGAACATGAGGTTAGTATAAAACATGTCACGAATTTTTACGTCAAATTTTCGGCAAAGGAGTCCTTTGTTAACTCAAGGTTGATTTCTTTGACCACCGTGTCTCTGTTTTAGCTGAGAAAGAAAATTCTGGAAAAGTCGAAAGACGGTTCTCTTAAATCCACAAACGGTGAGGTCAAGAGCGCTCCCAAGAAAAGAGGGCGCTGGGATCAGACCGTCGATGAAGTCGTCGTTCCAAACAAGAAGAAAACTCTTTCCGTTTCGACTAATAGTGGCGCCGTCACACCAGTTTGGGATGCTGATGTAAGTTCAAAACTCTCCGTTGTCTCACAAAATTAAAAACAATTAATTTCTTTAGAAAACTCCCGCCGACCACCGGTGGGACGAAACTCCCGGCCACAAAGGCAGCGAGACTCCCGGCGCGACGCCCGGCCAGTCCACTCGCATCTGGGACGCCACCCCCGGCGCCGCCACTCCCGGCCGTGAAACGCCCGCCCACGACAAAAGCGCCAGCCGCCGTAACCGCTGGGACGAAACGCCGAAGACCGAGCGCGAAACTCCGGGTCATTCTAGTGGTTGGGCCGAGACGCCGCGCACGGACCGCACCGGAGCCGATCTTATCCAAGAGACGCCCACTCCGGGTGCCTCGAAGCGCCGTTCCCGATGGGACGAAACTCCCTCCGTTCAGACGCCGTCCTCGTCGATGACACCCGGAGCGATGACGCCACAAACTCCTCATGGTACTCCGGGTCACGCTACGCCCATGCTCACACCAGGCGGTTCGACTCCGGTGGGCGTCAAAGCCATGGGCATGGCGACGCCGACGCCGGGACATCTGGCGTCCATGACGCCCGAACAACTGCAAGCGTACCGCTGGGAGAGGGAGATTGACGAGAGGAACAGGCCGTATTCGGACGAAGAGCTGGACGCGATGTTTCCGCCGGGGTACAAAATTCTGGCACCACCTGCCGGGTATATTCCGATTAGGACGCCGGCGAGGAAGTTGACGGCCACGCCGACGCCCATGGTGAACACACCGCAAGGGTTTTTCATACAAGCGGAGGACAAGACGGCCAAGTACATGGATAATCAACCCAAAGGGCAGAATTTGCCGTTCATGAAGCCAGAGGATGCGCAGTATTTCGATAAGTTGTTGGTGGACGTGGACGAGGAAGCGTTGAGTCCTGAGGAACAGAAGGAGAGGAAGATCATGAAGTTGTTGTTGAAGATTAAGAACGGGACTCCGCCGATGCGTAAAGCGGCTTTGAGGCAAATCACCGACAAGAGTAGGGAATTCGGGGCGGGGCCGCTCTTCAACCAGATCCTACCTCTGTTGATGAGTCCTACTCTCGAGGATCAAGAACGACACTTGTTGGTTAAAGTCATTGATCGAATCTTGTACAAACTCGACGATTTGGTGAGACCCTACGTGCACAAAATTCTCGTCGTTATCGAGCCTTTGCTCATCGACGAAGACTATTATGCTCGTGTTGAAGGCCGAGAGATCATTTCGAACTTGGCGAAAGCAGCTGGTTTAGCCACCATGATTTCCACAATGAGACCCGACATCGATAATATCGACGAGTACGTGCGAAACACCACAGCTCGTGCGTTCGCCGTCGTAGCTTCCGCTCTTGGAATTCCGTCGCTCTTGCCCTTCTTGAAGGCCGTCTGTCGTTCGAAGAAGTCGTGGCAAGCGAGACACACCGGTATCAAGATCGTCCAACAGATTGCGATCCTCATGGGTTGCGCCATCCTGCCCCATCTCAAGTCTTTGGTGGAAATCATCGAGCACGGGCTCGTCGACGAGCAGCAGAAAGTCCGGACCATCACGGCGTTGGGAATCGCGGCTTTGGCAGAAGCCGCCACTCCCTACGGTATCGAGAGTTTCGATTCGGTCCTTAAACCCTTATGGAAGGGTATTAGAACGCATCGTGGTAAAGGTTTAGCTGCATTCTTGAAAGCCATCGGGTATCTAATCCCGCTTATGGACGCCGAATACGCCAACTACTACACAAGGGAAGTCATGTTGATTTTAATCCGAGAGTTTCAGTCGCCGGACGAAGAAATGAAAAAGATCGTGTTGAAAGTGGTGAAGCAGTGTTGTTCGACGGACGGCGTGGAACCCCAGTACATCAAAGAAGAGATTCTTCCGCAGTTCTTCAAACACTTCTGGAATCACCGCATGGCTCTCGACAGACGCAACTACAGACAACTCGTGGACACGACGGTCGAAATCGCGAATAAAGTCGGCGCTTCGGAAATCATAAACCGCATCGTGGACGATCTCAAAGACGAAAACGAGCAGTACCGCAAAATGGTGATGGAAAGTATCGAGAAGATCATGGGGAACTTGGGAGCGGCCGACGTCGACTCCCGCCTGGAGGAACAATTGATCGACGGCATCCTCTACGCCTTCCAGGAACAAACAACTGAAGACGTCGTCATGTTGAACGGCTTCGGCACCATCGTCAACCAACTCGGCAAGCGAGTCAAAGCTTACTTGCCCCAAATCTGCGGCACGATTCTCTGGAGGCTCAACAACAAATCCGCCAAAGTGCGTCAGCAAGCCGCCGACCTCATCTCGAGAATCGCCGTCGTGATGAAAACTTGCCAAGAAGAGAAACTGATGGGTCACTTGGGTGTCGTACTCTACGAGTACCTCGGCGAAGAGTACCCCGAAGTGCTCGGCTCGATCCTCGGTGCCCTCAAAGCCATCGTCAACGTGATCGGCATGACGAAAATGACGCCGCCCATCAAAGACCTCCTTCCTCGATTGACCCCCATCTTGAAGAACCGCCACGAAAAAGTCCAAGAGAACTGTATAGATCTGGTGGGACGCATCGCCGACAGGGGGCCCGAGTACGTGTCCGCGCGCGAATGGATGCGCATCTGTTTCGAACTTCTCGAGTTGCTCAAAGCCCACAAGAAAGCCATCCGTCGAGCCACCGTCAACACGTTCGGGTACATCGCCAAAGCCATCGGTCCGCACGACGTCTTGGCCACGCTCTTGAACAACCTGAAGGTGCAAGAGCGACAAAACCGCGTCTGCACGACCGTCGCTATCGCGATCGTCGCCGAAACGTGTTCTCCGTTCACGGTTCTGCCGGCGCTCATGAACGAGTACAGGGTGCCGGAGCTGAACGTCCAGAACGGGGTGTTGAAGTCGCTGTCGTTCTTGTTCGAGTACATCGGGGAGATGGGGAAAGACTATATTTACGCGGTGGCGCCTCTGCTCGAGGACGCGTTGATGGACAGGGACTTGGTGCACAGGCAGACCGCATGTGCCGCGATAAAGCATATGGCGTTGGGGGTGTATGGGTTCGGTTGTGAGGATGCTTTGATTCATTTGTTGAATTACGTGTGGCCCAATATTTTTGAGACGTCGCCGCATTTGGTGCAGGCGTTCATGGATGCGATCGAGGGGATGAGGGTGGCGCTGGGGCCCATCAAGATTTTGCAGTACACTTTGCAGGTGGGTGTTTGTGTTTATGTTTTGGAATGGAAAATATAGTATATTATTAGACAAGGTTGCAGAGCCAAGCATTCTAGACCGAGCGCAAATTAGAACGAGACGCGCAGCGTCGAGGGCTCTGAAGCGCGAGGTCTAGAAGTGGCTTTGCAACCGTGGCTAATATACTATTTTTTTCACTAGTAGAAACCATAAGACAATAAACTGAAAAAATAAACGTTCAATTTTTTGACGCAACATGATTTTGTTTTGATTTCTAATCAAACTTAATCTAAATCTTCAACACAAAGAAAACCGTTTACACTTGTCGCTGAGTTAATCATTTTATCTTCTATCGTCTAGAGCAGCTTTCAAGACAAAAGGGTACAGGTGGTGGGAGTGCGCAGAACATTGTTTTGGTTTGGCCTTACAAATATCGTGCAAGCAGTGGCAGCGGCGATGAATATTTCGATTTTAAATATTAAAATATTATTGGGGTTAATAAAAATATCACTTTTCTATTTTATTAGCGTTGACATTATAGAAAAAGAATTTAAACAATTATTAGTGCTATATTTGATGTATGAGTTGAATAAAAAAGTAAGTAAAAGAAGTAAAAAGGTAATTTTTAGTGAGCAATAAGAACTGTTAAATTAGGGTACAGTCGAAGCTCTAGTTATAAACGACAATTATGCTAGAATATGAACTGTGATTATTACTTCGATGTTAAAGACAGAAAACGTTAAGCCTTATTATAATCCGACTTTACGGTATCGATAAATTGTGCCAGAAAATAAAAAAACATATAATTATAGTCATAGGTTGCTTATTCTCAGAGTTTTAAGCCAACTTTTATCTAAAGATTTAACTGTTGATTTAAGACTAGTCGACTATAAAATAGTATATGATACTGGTTTATAATGAGGGGTTCGTGAATTTTTTTACTCATGCTATAATCCCTCACATTATAAACTCGTTTAATAATTAAAAATACCAAATTTTGTGTGATAGATTATCATAATTTATTGTTACGTAAGTCTATTTTTTTAACAAACAAATTAATTTATTTTTATTAAATGGTTGTCTGTATTCTTTTGTAGAAATTGCTCTTTTTTTAATTGTTTTTGAAAGAAGTACAACTCAGCCGAGCCTCCCTTCTCAATGCATCGATGTTACGCCACTGATGGCCCGGCTACAAGTCGCGCAACTTAAGCCCCGCCCCTGTACCCTTTCGTGCTGAAAGCCGCTCTACCAACTACCATGCGTATACTCAAGTAATGTTTGTAGCACACATTTGTTCATTTTTTAAGAAATAATCACATCAAACATTGCGTACATAACCTCAATTTTTCTTTTTGAACCGGTGGTCGCAAAAGTTGAATTTGCTACCTCTAAATGAGTCGACATTTGCATGCTTGATGGCTGCTAGTGAAAAAAATTGTTTTGTTTCAGGGGTTATTCCATCCCGCGAGAAAGGTTCGTGACGTGTACTGGAAAATATACAACTCTTTGTATATTGGTGGTCAAGATGCGCTCGTTGCGGGTTATCCCAGGATTGCCAACGATCCCAAAAACCAGTACATCAGATATGAAATGGATTATGTTTTGTAAGCATGTGTTGTATTTTAAGTGTTAAGCTGCACTTTATTTTATTCATTGTGGTGGCAATAAATACCACTTTCGAGTCATAATTCCTTGCGTTAGATTTTATCACAGGGTGTTTTATGTTGTAATTTTATCCTGTGTTAGTGCTGCGTTTTGTACATGTATGAAGGAATCTAAATTATTCAGTTATATACTAAGGAGGTTAACAGAAGATAGAAATAATTATTGTAACTAAACAACAAATAAAGATACGAAATAAATTTCGGTTTATACTTGTACCAGTACCTTTTATTGCAACTTAAATAACAATCTAACGCCTCTTATTCTTCTTCTTTTGTCCTTTCTTCTGTTGATGTTGGGACTTGGCCCGTGGCGACGGTTCGACGACGGTGGGACTTTCAACCTCTTGCTCGTTAACTTTGCTCGAAAAATCGCTACAAACACACATTAGTAAGGGCCGGTTTATCAATGCGCAGTTAAGTTAAAGTAACTGGCAGTTAAAGCTTGTCTGTGAGTTAACCTGTTTATCATTACCCGCTAGCTCAAAACTGGTGGTCAAAGTGCCTGATTAATTAACTGACAGTTCAAACTGTCAGTTAAAACGTTATCCACCAGTTAGTGGCAACATAACTTCACAAATCCAAATAAATCTGTTATGAATTTAACAATATTTTGATGAGGACTTATGTTGTGCAACAAATTAACAGAGAAAAGATGAGAAAAACACTTATTATTAGCTGATTATTTTCCAAGTCTAATGTGGATACCAAAAATTAAAAACCTATCTAATAATACCGCGAGACAAGCGGTTTGTCGTAATCACGGTGTTAGGGTAATTTAATTTTTTTTATTAAATGTCAAATTGACAGTTTAGAGATTAGAATTATGACGCCTACTTTTAAAACACATAAGAATGAATTAAAATCACCGTTTTCCAATTTTGTCTAAAATTTATCCCATTTCTGAAGATTCTAATAACAAAAAAGCTTTAATTTCGTTTGATAACAGTGCAAATTACATTTGCCAACGTGACGATTAATCAAAAATTATTTTAAACTAAGACAAACGCCTTTTCGTGCATGGCCAACTTTGACTAATTTCTTTTTCGATCTCTCTGTATTTATTTATAGGTGTACCTACTTGTTTCATTTTTAATTTCCAATACTTTTTTTCTAATGCTAAATTTTGCTTTTTCATGATTGATCACGTGAAACGCGATATACAATCGTTGAATACCGAATGCGGATCAAATCTGACGGAACTTTCAAGGTCGTGGTAGTTTTGAACTGACCAATCACAACTCATTTCCAGTGGGGTGAGCGTTACCAACTTAAGAGAGTAACAGCTAAACTTCGAGCTACGAAACTGGAAGAAACATCGTGCATTGATAAACACTTTACCTCCGTTAACTGTTAGTTACCCTTATCTGACAGTTACTTAACAGACACTTTTAACTGAGTATTGATAAACCGGCCCTAAGTGGTTCAAACGTCACGCAAACTTACAATTGCTCAGCTTGTCCGGAAGCCGTTCCCTGCGAACCTTTAATAACCTCCTTGGCTCTGCGATCCCTCTTCTTTCTAAACCCGGCTCTTTCGTACTTCGGCAACCATCTTTCCGGATCTGGCGAGATGTTGGCGTTGTAATTCTTGGGTAACTTACCCTTGCGTTTGCGATGTTTCTTCTTCTTCTCGACACCACCTTCCGATTTCGGCGTTCTAGAAAAATCACGTCAGGACTGACTACGCACAAAAACCACGCTTACCCCGGTTGTGAGTCTTGTTTAGTGGCAGGACTTTTTTTCAAACTAAAGGCTGACGGTGCCGATAACTGCAGCGCCTCGACGTCGAGATTTTGCGCTAGGCTGTCGACGCCCGGTAACTGTTTGCTTAACTCTAAAGCCCGCGCTTTGTCGAACTGAAATTATATTTTTTAAAAATTTATCGCAAGCACAAATCGTGGTTAAGTACTTGCGCACAAGCCAGCAGCAGCTGCGCCGTAATTTTCTTGTCACCTTTGTTGTTCTTTAGAAGCTCTTCCAAACTATTGGCAGCGACTTGAGGGTGGCCGTTTTTGATGTGAAATTCGGCCGCTTGGCGCCACAAACTCGTCAAATTGACTTCTTCAGTTTTATTTTTTCTGTACCAATCGACACTTCTTTCAAAGACGCGGAGTGCTTTCTCTTCATCGCCCAAACCTAAGTATAGAGTGGTCAGAGCACCTACTATGCCAGGTTTGTACGTGTTTTCGCCCAAATTTTCGAGAATTTTACAAGCTTGCCCTTTGTTACCCTAGACAAATGAAAAATTGATTAATAACACTAGTTTACAAGGTTTTATATCCAAAGACAAAAATAGTTGAATCTAAAGGATTTGGGTTCGGGAAATTCAAATCTGAAAGCAGAAAAAATCTATCACGTCAGGTTTTTGAGATATTTATATAAACATACCCCGTATTTCTTTTCTTTTATACAACTCTTGTAACGTTTTTATTTTTAAATATATATGAACATATAGTTCTTTGAGCAAATTTGTATCATTTTAAAAGATCATTTACGTAAATAAATAATATGAGTGTCAATTTTTCAAGCTACTAGATTGTCATCAATGTTTTATTTAAAATTTTTCAAGTATTGATTTTAGAATAATTGGTTGCTTTTGATTTTTCTACGGGAAGTGATAATAAAAATGTGAGGCTGGCCTCACAAAGATCTTTTAAAATGATACAAATTTGCTCAAAGAAGTACAGGTTTATCTTTAAGAATAAAGAAGTTACAGGCGTTGTATCCAATAAAAGCAACACCCAGTATATAATATAAACATTATGACTGAAAATTAAAAATGATAAACAGTAGCGTTTCTTTTATTGACAGTACTGACAGTTTCCCTTATAATAGACCAACAGTAACACATTTTCGTCCCAAAATCCTTGATAGGTACCTTCTTTTTAAGCATATTTGAACAGGTCTTGCTTTAGGTACTATAATTTTACCATAAACGTAACAAAACTGATTTGCACTTACTTTGCACGATCTCGAAGACATTTTTTATGCGACAATAGTGCATTAACATGAATCAGTTTGATACTAACGTGAAGGTAAGAGCAAAGTTCATTATTTTTGATTTATGAAAAAACCTGACGTGATAAGGATAATCCGTTTTTGGATTTGTTATCAGCAAGTAATTTAGAAGTAAAAAATATATTTTTTTATTTTTGGATACGAAAAAAAGTTTAAATTTGTAAACTAGTGTAATCACTAATAATTGCGAAAAATATACCTGCACTAAGTAAAGTTGTGCTATGCATAATTTTACAAATAGCTCGTCTTGTTTGAGACTTGGAAGCGCTTTTTCTAATAGCGCAATTGCGTCTTTCGCATCGTCGCCCTTCAGTACATTTAAAGCCCTCAAAATAGTAGTGTATGTGTTAAGTTCAGGCCACGATTTCTCAATCTGTTTGCAAATCTTCTCACACTGATCAACCTGGTGTATGTAATAGTTCAGAATGGCGTTATTAAGAGCAATGTACTTCCTCTGTTTTGAAGGCAACTTAAAAACTAAAGTATCGTTGAGCGCAACTTTCATCTTCTTCTTTGAATCAAACAAATTCTGGTCTCTATTAATACAAACAACGTTATTACTAGCAATGGCCATCAAGGCCACGTCATCCAATTTTATCTTTAAGTTGGCACTATACAACTGATGGGCTTCTTTAACCCTTCCTTGTCTCTGGAAAACGTACGCCAGCTGAATTCTTATCAAAGCTAGTTCAATATCGATTTCTTCCTCAGAAGATTCCTCCTCTTCCAACATTTCCCTGCACAACTTTTCGCACTGTCGCAGTTTTTTCTCAGCTTCTGCGTACTGCCCGTGCGCGATCAACAAACACGCCTTATTGAAACAAAGCTCGTAAGTGTTATCTCTCAAATCTTCGATTCTATCTTTCGTGTCTTCATCTTCTAAATACACCATAACGGCACTCAGGTTCGTGTGGCGCTCGTCCTCGTAGTCGTCGTCGGTGTTTTTAACAATCTCGCGGTAGAGAGTAGCCGCGTCATCATACTTTTCCAAACGGTACAAAATCTGTGCTCTGAGTTCCTTCGAGCGAAGATCTAGATTCTCAATTTTTTCAATCGTTTTCAAAGCTTCTTCGTGCTTGTTGGCGCGGTACAGACAGTACGCTCTTTCGAAAACTAGTTGCCTGAAACGTGAACTTGAGTGGGGGTTTGTGGTAACACGGGGGCTTACTCGTCGAATTGAGCGTTGCCGTTTAACAGACGGATGGCTTCGTCGAATTTACCTAACTCAATCAAACACACTACTTTGTAATGGAACGCCAAAAACTCTTGAGGGGCCAAATTTAAGACTAAAACAGGGTTTTCGATCCATATGTTTTTTTGAGGTTATGTACTTACTTTTGTTGGAGGTTTTTATAGCGCGTTCATATTCGCCGTTCTGGCCGAAACGATTTAATTCGGCGTAGAACGTAGCGATCGCCTTTTTATCTCTTTCAGCCTTTTCACTCATTGTTAACAATTGTTCGAAATTGTTTATTGACGTAGACCACTTGGAAATTTGACGTTTGACAGAAATGCGGAGATAACCTCAAATTGCATTCAAATCGGTTTCAAAATAATGTAAGAGTTCGTGGGGGATCTGGTGTGGATTTTATCGTGGATGTCGAGCAAATTTAGGTAAGTCTGGTGTTTTTGAATGACAGCCGCTGCACGTTTTGAAAATTTGAAATTTCTGTGAAGTGACAAGTACGTTTCTGCGTTGAAATAACGAATCGATTTTTGTCTTGTAGATGGATTCGCCAGCCTCTGGACCAAGGGTGCGTAGAAGACCTTCGATACATCGATCGTGGAACGAGATTAATTTAACAGACGACCAGAAGCATACAAAGATGTCAGACAAACAAGAGCACAAATCAGGCCCAAACACTCCGGTGTTGCGTTTAAGACGTGTGTCCAAAGTTGAAAACGAAGATTCTGCGAATGAGAGTGATCATGAAAATAGTGTGGATAACAAGGGTGGTGATCTGAGTATGGAGGCAGAGTTGGAGGCTGACGAAGAGCACCTGGAAGCTTCAAATGCAAGTCTACCGTCGTTCAACACCAGCGACATATATGATGCCGGTAACATGGATGATGACTTTCAAGCTATTCACGATCAAGAAAAGTCTAACGCTGATTCAGACGTGATTACGTTGGCCATAATACTATTCTCTCTGTTTTCCGTACTATTGGCATGTTGGACCTACGATGCGAAGGAATCTTTTGATTTGCAATCGATCAAAGAGAGCTTCCCCACTCAGGATGACGATCTGTGGGTAGCTTTCGAGTCAGGAGTAGAAGATGTGGTTCTAAGAGGGCGACCATCCACTTTTATTTTGTTGTACGAAGATGAAGCAAGAGAAGTCATGCAGGAACTTGTGTATAAGCTGTCAAAATTCGCCGCTTGCAATATAACGGACTGCGAGAAGGAACCCATAGAAATCACTGACGCAGAGTTAAATTCGGCTAGGGTGCTTCGTGATTACGGAACGGTCATCGAGAAATACAGGCACAAATTGCAGGAGAAAGGCGTCATGGTTATCAAAAATCTGGAAAATGTCCGCGGAACTTCAGCTCAAGCTTTTCATTCGTTTTGCGATGAGTTTACACCTCTGGTTCAAAAATCGCTCTTCATTTTTACCATGAAAGTCGATCAGCTACCCAGAACGCCAAACAAGATGAAGTTTATCGAAGAGTATTTCAAGCGTAAGTGGACCGATATCAGAAACGATACTTTTAATGCTTTGATTACTAGAATTACTAGCATGGTCCTTGAAATCAAAACTTAATTTCTCAAAGTAGTACCTAATGAGTGTAATGAACAAACATATATGTGAATTATTTTTGTGATGTTTATTTTATTTTAAATAAATCAACGAGTGTTAGGAAGATGTATTTTTTAATCTATTGAGACCACATCTGACCACACCCTAGCCCCCCTAGCCCCCGTGGCCCCTTCTCAATTCAAATAAACCAATAATTGAAGAGAAGTAACGTGGTGCCCTCTATACGACGGATTCACGAGTCGGAAGCCACGCCTCTATTTTTTCCGATCCCCGGTTTAAAATATTTTATTTCATTAAAATAATCGCAGTTAGCCTTGAGGGATTAGAAAAATAAAAAATGCTGACGATTTTTGGGAAAAAAAAGTGCAAAAAGATCCAGGTCTAGCTTTATTGATTAGGCTGTCACGAAGTTCCCACTCCCGGACGCGATCCCACTACTGAACGACACGGGGACTTTTGGCTGTTGGGTTTCCCCCCTGACCCGGTTCGCCCCTCCTTAGCCGACCTGGACACCCCAGGCTCCCCCAGGGTACCCATATCGATGCCGATCTTAGTGTGGACATCCAGTCAACGTAAGACGCTACGCAACAGAACTCCCAATCTCAAACCATCCACTGAACCCGACCTCCAAGAAGCTGGATTACAGGAGTGCGCCACGCTCCCGGTCGAACGTTGTAGTTACATATTGGAGATATAAAGTAATGTTTAGGTGATATAAACATAATGTAATTTGTATATTATTTTTATATATTGTTACTGTGCTATTATTGTAATTTGATGTTGTAATAAATATCTACTGCAATTTAATTTTTGAGTTGATTTTTTAAATGAATGATGGCGTATGTTGGGTTGCCTGTCCGCATCATTGTTATTTGTCTACTTGATAAGCGATGATAAAATAGGTAAGAAAAGAAAGCGGACAAGAAAAAGGTTACAAGAAATGGGATAAAAAAGGAACCAGCAAAGGGCACAAAGAAAAAACCCTAAAAAAAGATGGCAAAAAATACGAAAAAAGGGTAAAAAAAAAGCGACAGTAAAGCCATAAAAAAGGTAAGAAAATGTGGACAGCGGACAGATAGAAATGTGGTCTGACTTTATTAACAAATTATATAAATACATTTTGTAAACAATGTTGAAAAGATTCATAAACAAATTATACCGGATGTCTAGAAATTGACCGATTAAATCTTCAGTACGTTATGTACGGGGTTTCTCGAGTCCCAAAAAAATTATTAAAAAATTCTTTTTAATGTATTGTCTTTGCCATTTCTATTGAAACACCACCTGTTGATTTTGCTTAAAATTTAGCAATTGGTAACAGCTTTCGGTTGATTGACAACGTCTTTTAATTAGAAATTTGTCTGAATAGGAACGTTGCCAAATTTACGATTAACAAGTGGTGGTTCAATAGAAATGGCAAAGAGTATAGATTGCAAAAAAACCCGGAATTTTATAAATTTTGATTATTTTTTTGTAAAAGTTAGTCATCAGTGCTTGCTAAGAAAAAGCTGATTTTGGCAGATGATATACCTTCTAAAAAAAGAGAGGGTGGGTGGGCGGGGATAGTAGCTGCTAAGATAAAACTGATTTTGGCACATGACATACCCTCTAAGAAAACAGAGGGAGGGCGGGTGGGGTTAGTACCTGTTAAGATAAGACTGATTTTAGCAAATGACGTATCCTTTAAGAAATTTAATTAACTTATTATAGGAAAAGACACTAGAGGCTCCAATTCAAGTTCTTTCCAAACAGAAACACCTAGAACTTCAACATTGTTTTAAATTTTTCAAAAAAAAAACGGGCTCCCAAAATTAAGTCAAAAACACCTCAGGTCAGAATTTTCCAAAAATAGAACACCAAAGTCTCCCAAAATTGTTTTAAATAATTATAATTTACAAAAAAAATCACCACTGGCTCCCAAAATAATACAGCATGGGTACCCAAGAGTCTCCCGTATTAAAAACAAAAAATACTTACTACAGCACTAAAGACTTTTCAAATTCGTAAAAATAAAATACTAAAAGATCAAAAAAAATGTTCAAGTTCATCCAGGAACAAAACAACATATTTTTACTTCCCGAGCGTAAGCAAAGGAAGTATTGTAATCGAGTCCGTCGGCCGACTCTCTACTTTTACGTTTTCTCGATCTTTCATGACCCCTAGAAGACGAAGAAATAGGTCTCCCATTTCCGTCTGTCTGTCCGTCTGTCCGTCTGTCCGTCTGTCCGTCTGTCCGTCCGTCTGTCCGTCTGTCCGTCTGCCGTCCCGGATTTTTATTAGACAGATAATCTCCGAAAGTACTTGACCGATTGTTGTGAAATTTTGTACTTATATTAAGAATATCATGTAGATGGTAAAACGCTAACCAAAATTTGTCTAATCATCTCCACCACTAATACGATGACGTCACTTCAAAATTGTACATAGTAAATGGGTTTTCAATTGTATAAAATAACATAGTCCTACACATGTAGTTTACAACTCTGAATCGACTTTTCACCCAAAACGTCCATATTTTTGGAAAAAAAATCAAAATTATAAAACAACATTTTGAAATTTAATTTTTAATCTGCTAACCAGAATGCTTTGAAATGTTGCAGATGTTTTAAGGCTATAAAGAACATCATAAATCTTTAGTCAAAAAATATTTGCTTATCCCCTCCAAAAACTTGATGACGTCAGCTCAAAAGTTTGTGGAATAAATCATATCTGAAATGTGCAAAATATGATGAGTCTGTACTTGTGATCTATCACTCCATTCATATTTTTTGGATTTGCATATACAGGGTGACTCAAAAAAATTAATGAATGCGTAAATATATTTTATTGATTTAATCAGGAACTACAAAACCGAATGCTCTGAAATCTTGCAGATGTTTTAAGGTCATAAAGAGCATAATAAATGTTTAGTCAAAATATATTTGCTTATCCCCTCCAAAAACTTGATGACGTCAGCTCGAAAGTTTGCCGAATAAATCATATCTAAAATGTACAAAATATGATGAGCCTGTACTTGTCATTTATCACTCCATTCATATTTTTTGGATTTGCATATACAGAGTGACTCAAAAAAATTAATGAATGCGTAAATATATTTTATTGATTTAATCAGGAACTACAAAACGGAATGCTCTGACATCTTGCAGATGTTTTAAGGTTATAAAGAGCATAATAAATGTTTAGTCAAAATATATTTGCTTATCCCCTCCAAAAACTTGATGACGTCAGCTCGAAAATTTGCCGAATAAATCATATCTAAAATGTACAAAATATGATCAGTCTGTACTTGTGATCTATCACTCCATTCATATTTTTTGGATTTGCATATACAGGGTGATTCAAGAAAATAAATGAAAGCGTAAATTTATTTTACTGATTTACTCAGGAACTACAAAACCGAATGCTTCGAAATCTTGAAGATATTTTAAAATTATCATAAGCATGGTAAATTTTTGATCAAAATGTATTTGGTCGTCCCCCCTAAAAAATTTATGACGTCACCACAAAATTTTGCTGAATAAATCCTATCTAAAATGTACAAAATATGGTGAGTCTCTTCTTGTGATTTATCATTCCATTCAAATTTTTTCGATTTGCATATACAGGGTGACTCAAAAAAATTAATGAATGCGTAAATTTATTTTATTGATTTAATCAGGAACTACAAAACCGAATGCTTTGAAATCTTGCAGATGTTTTAAGGTTATAAAGAGCATAATAAATTTTTAGTCATAATATATTTGGTTATCTTCTACAAAAAACTGATGACCAACCCAATTTGGTAGACACAAAATTTGTTAAAGGAAAAACTCGGTTGAAACATAAGGGTAGCACGCTTATTTACATCCACTTTAACATTACAGACTTGCATTTGTTTTATGCGCTCACTTGGTTCCGCAAATGTGAAATAGACATGTTTATAATCAACCAATTGTGAATTTCACCGTCAAGAATTAAAACAAAACCCAATGTTTTATATAATAAGCGGAAGTCGAAGCAATAAAACCGATGGTCGTTTTGTTTACAGTTTCTCTGTTTGACTCTCACGTATGCTGTTACGTCTGTCATCTTAAATTAAGAATGTTTATACATACACGATTTTCAGTTGCCTCTGATACGTATACGTGAGTAAATTGTTTCGTTATTTTATTGATTATTGCAAATCAATATTCAAAACGACCCAATTCATTTTCCCGAAAATTTGAGAATATAATAATTTTATTCTTAGTATTACACTACATCTATCCCAACTGATATACTTGTCCTTGCAAAAATGTTGATGACGTCATCGCAATTTTTTTTTAAATTCCCACTACAAAAATGTAATGAGAAAAAAAACACAATAGGCATGCAGTCGTCAAGTTTCCGACAGCGAGGGAAGTACTGTCTAAACTCTTTAGACCAATTTTTTTCTTACACGAAAGGGAAGAGTTGTAAAGCCTCCTCAATGGTTGACTTATTACAAGTTGTTGTGTTTTGGAATTTAAAAAAAAGATGTGTAATAAATAATAATTAATCTTGCTTTTATAGCGAGTGTCTGGAAAATGCCGGATTAATTCTGCGCTACGCTCTTAACAATTATCTGGTGAGTCTGGGAAAAATATGTCATTTGCCAAAAAATCGGTCTTGTTTTAGCAGGCAGTAGCACGTCCACCCGCCCTGTCTTTTCTTAGAGGGTCTCTCATTTGCCAAAATCAGTCTTATCTTAGCAGGAACTAACCCCGCCCACCCACCCTCTCTTTTCTTGGAAGGTATATCATTTGCCAAAATCCGTCTTATTTTAGCAGGTACTAGCCCCACCCACCCACCCTTTCTCTACATAGAGGGCATGACATTTGCCAAAATCAGTTTTATCTTATCAGGTACTCTTCAACCCAACTATCAACGCAGGCGACGGAGAGTTAATCCGCCATTTTCTAGACACCCGGTATAAACAATTTTAAACAAGAGGGAAAATTTATTTACATATTGCCTCCAAAAGCAGTATTTAACTTATGCACCCAACACCCAATATTCCGATTCCCAAAAAATTTCAGCTTTGATTTATTTGTTTTAATTATACATGAAATCGTTAAATTAAAAAACTGTCTTGAAGACACTCATTATAAAATAGTACCACGCTCATTAAGTAAATGACGATATCTCTGTTTCTTTCTTTCTCTCCAGCCGGAAAATAATGATGCGCTGACGAGCCTGGATCTTCGATCTGGGAGTAGGACCACAGAGAGTCGAGGAAGTTTTAGAACTGAAATATTTTTTCGTATCAGCGCTACGTACGGAATAATCTTCTACTAATTTGACATTTGTAACAGAAACATGTAATGCCTCATTATCCCAACTGTGACACCTATATTATATATTATATAATCACGTTATAAGTTCTAATTGTATTTCATATAATTCAATTTTCTTTTTCCAGTAAATTCGTACTGATTTAAACATTAACAAAAAAATGACAGGGTTCACTATTATCTGAGAACGTAGTGATCTACCCTCAAGCAGATGGCGCTGCGATCGAATTGTTGGGCGACTGGCATTCGTTTGGCCACCTCTTCGACGGCCTTATATCCTAGTCAGAAGTTGAGTGTCGAGGCTCGTCGACTTGGTTTTTATTTCATGAGCTTTGTGCGTGAATAAAAAAATGTATTAAATTAAACGTTGATTTTTTATGCAGATTTATAATGTAAAAACACATATAACATGAATCATAAACTGTGTTTTAATTACTTCGACGAATTGTTACTTTCACAGGGATTTATTTGTGAATGGATAAAACGACATCGTATTAATTTCGGTGATCAGCACATCCGAAAAGAATCCGCAATGGAGTAATACTTTTATTTACGTCATAAACGTCCGTACATAAAAATATCTTTACACATATGAAAGCACATGTACAATGAACACTTACAAAAATTGGAATGTAATTTACGACGCCGCAACAAACACCCAATCCGAAACACACCCCAAATCGTTTCTGCGGACCGATTAATTGACAATTCCAACCCAACCGCTCAATAAATAGACAATAAATTATTTGGCCACTTTGAACGCGCGGAAAATTAGCTACCACAAGAACTCCTCGGCACGGTCCCGTTCGATTTCCTCGCCATCGACTCGTTCGACGTCGTCCCCTCGTCGCTCAAACTCCTCCCCAGCTTCGGTCTGTTTTTGAAAATCCTAGCCCGAAACGGACTCTTCTGAATCTTCTTCAGCTCGCCGCCGTCCATAGAACTATAACTCCTCGCGAACGGCTTCCTCACGTCGCTCTCCACGAAGAACAAACCCCTGGAAAGCTGCGGCGAGGAATTCGAAAGCGGTTTAGTCTCCGACACGATCTTCAACTCGTTCTTAATCTTGTCGGTTAAGTTGGTTTCTAGGTCGTGCTTGAACTCGGTGAAGGGT
Source organism: Zophobas morio (assembly GCF_036711695.1). Lineage (NCBI taxonomy): Eukaryota > Metazoa > Arthropoda > Insecta > Coleoptera > Tenebrionidae > Zophobas > Zophobas morio. The sequence continues at coordinate 15,971,566 of NW_026972131.1, forward strand.
AACGAGTCGTCGATGAAGACGTCGTCGCTTTCTTCGTCCACGCTGGAGCTTTCGACGTAGGAGGGGTTGATTTGGGAGACGTCGTTGGTCTGGTGGGGCCTGTAGGGAGTCGCGGGGCGCACTATCGAGACTTTTTCGTTGTGCTTGAGGGAGTCGCTCGAGTCGGACGACCCTTCGGGTAGGGTCCAGATGTGTCTGTTGGTTTCGGCGGAAGCGACGGCGATCGTCGCCGCCGTCGTCGTCATCCTCACTTCCGACTTCTTCTGGTAGTAGATCTGGGAGTTGGAGCGAGCCTTCTCCGTGTTGTTCCTACTCAGGCGGTCGTTGTAGTTGCACGACGGCCTGGCATTCGGGGTTTGAGCTTCCTTGTACCCGAACAAGTTGCAGAAGAAGTTCTTCAGAGCTGAGCGAAAATCGCGCAAGTGGTAGGCGTACAGAAGGGGATTCCCTGCTGAGTTGAGGTGCGACAGAATGATGCACGAGAACATGAAACTGGAGTCGACTTTGCAGTCATGACAAAAGGCTAAAACGCAGTTGATGGTATATAAAGGAATCCAACAGATCATGAAAAATAATACTATAATGGCTAGGTTTTGGGTGGCTTTGACTTCGCGTTTTTGAGCGGCGCCGAGCATTCGGAGCATGGTTCCTCCAGAGGAAGACCTGCCGTTCTCCGGGTTCATGGTGACGATGGCGCGCAGCTGGAACGACGACAGTTAGAGGGTGCGCGTGCTGCACAAAGGGCTTACTTGTTTGAGGACCACCCTGTATATGTGGGCGTAGAACGCCGCCATGAAGAGGGCCGGCGTGATGATGGTGCCGAAGTAGAGGAAAACGAGGTAGTTGTAGTCCATGACGTGGAGAAAAAAACATCTGCCGTCGAAGTGGTCGTCGTTGTGCCAGCCCATGAGGGGGAAGAAGCCTACGAGGCTGCCGGTCACCCAGCACACGGAGATGATGACTAGAATAAAAAGCAAGATTTTTATTTTTACTACCGTCACAGCTTAGGGACTTTTAGGTTTGTCCACCCGTCAGATGTGACGCCGTCATTTTCAATTCAAAATTTTTGTACTTATTTGTTTCAACGAAAAAATGCGCGAAATAGTACATATTCAGATCGGACAAGCCGGCAACAACATCGGCACGAAAGTGAGTTCATAGCGTGTGAAGATTTCTAATTATCTGATTAATTTTCATTATTTTTTCGATCAATCATAATTTTCATTACGAAGTTTGGGTAATGGAAACTGTTGTTTAATCATAGGGAGTTTTTAATCACGGTTGCACTGGCCCGCACCAACAGATTAATTTCGTAGCGCTAAAAATATAACCAGACTTTATTTTCTTTTTAATTATTTGTCGCCATTTTGTGCCACACGAATTCATCGAAGTCGTTTCCAGTTCTGGGAGCTAATTTCCGACGAGCACGGCATCGACCCCAGCGGCTACTACCACGGCAACACCGACCTTCAGCTCGAAAGAATAAACGTCTACTTCAACGAGGCCCAGGGCGGGAGGTTCGTTCCTCGGGCCGTCCTCGTCGACCTCGAGGCCGGCACTATGGACTCCGTTCGTTCCAGCGCCTTCGGCCAGCTGTTCTCGCCCGACAGCTTCATCTTCGGCAGAGAAGGCGCGGGTAATAACTGGGCCAAAGGCCACTACACCGAAGGCGCAGAAATAGCGGACCACGTCCTCGAAGTAACACGCAAAGAAGCTGAAGGCTGCGATTGTCTCCAGGGGTTCCAAATCGTGCACTCTCTAGGTGGGGGTACCGGGTCCGGCATGGGGTGTCTCCTTCTTGGAAAAATCCGCGAAGAGTACCCCGATAGAATCATCAGCACTTTTTCCATCATCCCGAGCCCGAAGGTGTCGGACACCGTGGTCGAGCCGTACAACTGCGTCATGTCGCTGCACCACCTGGTGGAGAACACCGACGAGACGTACATGATCGACAACGAGGCTCTGCACGATATTTGCTACAGGACGTTGAAGCTGTCGGCGCCGGCTTTAGCCGACTTGAACCACCTTATCTCAGCGGCGATGTGCGGGGTTACGGCGTGTATTCGCTTCCCGGGGCAGCTGAACGCGGACTTGAGGAAGATTAAAGTGAATATGGTGCCGTTCCCGAGGTTGCACTTCTTCGTGCCGGGGTTTGCGCCGCTGGTGTCGCGGGGCGCCATGCAGTATCAGGCTCTGACGGTGCCTCAGCTTGTTCTCCAGCTGTTCGACGCTAAGAATATGATGTGCGCTTGCGATCCGAGGCACGGGAGGTACTTGACGGCGGCTACGATTTTCCGGGGGAGGATGTCGACGAAGGAGGTGGACGAACAGATGTACAATATACAGGATAAGAACAGTAGTTATTTTATTGAGTGGATTCCGAATAATCTGAAGTCGGCGATTTGCGATATACCGCCTAGAGGGTTGAAGATTTGCGGGACGTTCATCGGGAATACTACGGCTATCCAGGAATTGTTTAAGAGGGTGGGGGAGCAGTTCTCGGCTATGTTTAGGAGGAAGGCGTTTCTGCACTGGTACACGGGGGAAGGGATGGAGGAGATGGAGTTTACGGAGGCGGAGTCGAACATGAATGATTTGATTGCGGAGTATCAGCAGTATCAAGAGGCGTCGACTGAGGAAGGCGAAGACGGAGAGGGTAACGACGACGACGACGAAGAGGAAGAAGAGGAATAGCAACGGGCTGGATGTCCAATAAACAATTAAGTTTCATACTTTCACTTTTTACTTCCCGAGCGTTTTTTAGTTTTGGGATTTTTCAATTTTTCAAATCAATCAGTGATTGATTGATTGAAAACAAAAATTGCAATTATTTTAAAAATGTTTGAAAGAATCGGGATTTGTTGACTTTTTTAGGTTTCACTTCCCTCGTTACAGCTTCTGTGCACTTCACAAAAAGTAAAAATTAATTTATTGGAGTGCGTGCGACAATAAATATTTGCAAGTCTCAAATTGGACAAAAAACACGATTTTAATTTCGTTATTTACATGGAGCAAGAGCCGAGGTCTCGCCTCAAGCAAACTGATCAACGTAGTAATTTTGCGAGGAAATATTGATTTACAGCATCATTTACTATCAGTGTTGGACACTTGAAAACGTTGCGAATTTTGATAAGAGGAGACTAAGCACATTCTCGTACAAAATCTGTTATAATTATCAAATATACATAGTCACGTTCGGTAAATGAAGCTTTCGAACAATAATCACGGCCCGACTTGGAATACACGAGCAAACCCCTGAAACACTTTTAGCTCACAAAGAATTTCAAACTCAATTTTGGTAAAATGCTGCAGTTTTTCTTCGTAGTTTTGTTGGGTCAGGGCGAAATTAGACACGCATTCAGCGGAAAACGTGGTCGGAATTTACAATTCATGTAAGTTTGAAACATCAACAGTTGTTACTTTCACCGACATATTCTACGCCTAAGTCTAGGGTGCAAGCACGAAAACCGGCACTAAATTAGACAAACCAGTAAGAATAAAAACGTCGCTTTTATAGGAGATCGAAGATAATAAAAAGCTAGAGGCTTCATTATTTATGTGTATCGTGTCATAAAGCGATCAAAATCTTCAAATAAGACTTACTCGTTATGAGTTTTTAATTCCTGGTACTTTCCCACACGTAATACATCGCCTGATATTAAGCAGTCGAAAAATTAATTTCTGTCCCGTTTTATCCTTTATAGCCACTATTCAAACAAGTTTAATGCCCTGTGTGATACCCACCGAACTCCAATAAAACGAAAGTTGCGTGACAATTTCAAACGAAGAAAATGGCTTCACAAAAAAATGATGGTTTTGTCGATTTATCTAATAACTTAATCGTTCGTTTCGATTAATTTTCGTCGGAAAATCGTGTTTGTGGGTTCAGACTCCTTAGCCACGATTCGGAGTCTCCTCACGTAACATTCCTTTACTTGTGATTAAGGTTCAAGCCCGGTAATCTGAATCTTAAAAGGACAAGTGTGGCTAATATAGCTTACACGAGGTATAAAGACAGTCGTAAAATAATGGCGTTTGTAACGTTTATAAAAGGTACAAAGGATTATTCATGGCGCCTGTGATGCTCATAAAAGGTAGAAAGGATTATTCATGGAGGAAATGGGCCGTGTGGCCCTGCACGTACACAGGGAAGGCTGCCAGACTAACCAACTTTACATAATTTCTATTCTTTTCAGAACAAAAAAATTAATAAGAGAAGATTCAAAAAAGGTGTTATAAATCCAGCTCCGATACACTTTATGGCCACCGGACCCCAATAAAAGTGCACGCAGCAATAATTTTCCTCTCGGAAGTTAATTAAAACTAACTGTGTCTTTAACGACTTAAGTCTGAGTCTTCTACACTCAACTCTAATGAAGCGATTAAAATTTAATTATTGATATCACGTTTTAGATTCCTGGTGGCGTGGTTTATAAAAAGCACGCAAATTCGCTCTTATTTTAACAATAACCAATACACGCACTATTTGTGTCATAACTCAATTCATTGCTACTGCAAATTGATTAGATAAAACACGCTTAATTACTCATTTATAGCGATATCTGTCTGTTACAACTAAATATAGCGATATCCTTGATCGCAGCCGTTTAAATTTTCATTTCGATTAAAGCCCATCAAAGCGGCGAATTGTACCTGCGGTGTTCTCCAGACACTCATGAAGCATATTAATTTCGGATTATGTAGTCAGGTTCCATGATGCAAACTTTTTCCTAAAAATTAACAGAGAAAAATATTTTTTCGTTTGTCGTTTGGACGTGAAATAACCCGACGGCGACGTTCCTGTGGGTGACACGGAGGATATAATTTGAGAAGAAGCAAGATAAATGCGTCCGCGAAATTTATAGCGGCGGGATTGCCCTACGCTATTTGTTAGTGCTGCCTTCAAATTACATCAGCTGCAAATAACTACATTTAATGGAACGTAGCGTAGTAGTTGATAGTGAATTCCGCAATACATTCTCGCTTTTATCCACTTGTTGGCTTCGGATGCTAACTCGAGATAATTCGCTTTCTCGAGTTCTAATAAGAAACTGAAGCGCTCGTGAAATTTATTTCGGTTTCGTTTTAGAGCCGGTCGTTACGCGATCTAATGTATGGATGTTGTAAGTTGCGCTTTTTTTTGTGGAAAATGTGAAAGGATTTCGATATTTTTATTATATTTGGAGGCGTCAGGGTTTTCTCGATGTTCGCACTGGTTTGCGTTTCCAGGGTCGGCGGCGTACTTATGTTCTCGAGTTTCTTGACGCTAAATTGTCTGAATGTGTTTTATGAGATTATCCTCTTTAAAATTATGTAATGGAACGCTTTTATGATTTAATGGCGCTTTATTCTAGTTGAAGTGACACCGCTGGCAAGATTTGCACTAATTCGATTCAGTTTAACAAAAAAAGGGTTTCTAGGACTGACCTGCCACTTCATGTTTTCTCGACGTTTCATGAACTTTAATTTGAAAAATCGCGGACGGTTCTGCAAATTCCGATCGTATTTGCGTATAAAATGCAAATTAGCGTGTTTATTTCAGTATGGATTAAACTTGTCCATTTATCTTGTTTCATCACATGCTTAATTAAAACGCAACCAGCTCTAGATGCAGCGATGACAGTAAACAAAAGTTTAATTTAAATTTATAATAGAGGTGTGAATATTTTCATTAAATTAAAACCGGGAAATTCGATAATTCAGTTATCAGTTCTTCTTGGACTAATGTAAAGTCTTTATGTAAAAATAAGCAGAGAGACATTCCTTGAGTGATATTTTTTAGTTTCTCTCTCCCATCACTTTTACTTTAAATATCAAAAAAAAAAAAAAAATATTTTCTGTAAATAGATGAGCACAGCTAATGGATTAACGTCCTAGGAAACTCCTCAAAGTGTCAATTAATACAAAACTTAGTTTGAAACCAAGTCCTTCAATCAAGTTATCTCTAAGCTTCAACAACATCGAAACACTTCTTGAGTTAATGAAACACAAAAAAGCTTCTGTGGATTACGTCATATTTTAAATGACACCTGTTGATGTTACGTTGACCGCTAAAAATCACGTAATTTCTTACAAAATTAACAATCGTCAATATTGAAATTACGTTAATTAGCTATCGTTTGTGACAGCGGATTTCATTTCTGTGATTTATATTAAAAAAAAAACAACAACAGCTCGCGACACGAATTTAATTCCACATTTTCCTGTTACGAAACGAAGGAAACCTCCAGAATAATGATGCGCATATTTCACCATCTAGAAATATCGTGAAAGCATACAAAGTGTTTGTTGTGTCCCTTCTCGTATAACACACGAAAATAAAACCATTCCAGATGGTACATTTTCATAAGTAAATATTTATCTAACCCGATAATTAACGTTTCGGGATGACAGACAAATTCCTAACCTTTGGGATAAATAAGAGTGACAAGTGACGTTGGCAGAACGTCACAAATAAAAATGATAAAAACAAGAAAGTCGAAGATAATTAAATCATTCTTCCTTCTCACGCGAGCAGAAAGCCATCGCGTGTTCTCTGCAAGGCCAAAATCATTTATTATCCTTTTCGGAGCAAATGTGCCGTTTAATAACCCAGAGAAGCACCAAGTACACAACATTCGTCGTTAAATCACGACGCCGTAATGAAATTAGTGTAAACTGTCTAATGCAGAGTTGTCATTTATGATAAACAACACAGAGCACTCTGCGCAATTACCTATGGCGGTCTTCGTCCTGACATTCCTCGAGTAGCCCATGGGGTGCAGGATGGCCCAGTACCTGTCTACCGACACAGCCACCAGGCAAAAAATGGAGATGGTGCACAGAACCACCAACAACGACACCGTAAACAGGCACGCGTGCAGGTTCTGCGGGATACCAATCGAAGACAGGATGGCAAAGGGGATTCCCAGCAGACCGACCAGCAGGTCGGCCACTGCTAGTGACACGATGTAGTAGTTCGTCCTTCTCCGCAAACGGCGCTCTTTTCGAAACACGAAAATGACTAGGGCGTTACCGATCACAGCGAACACTGCCACCAAAACTTCGCAGATAACGTAATATAAGTTCATTTCGTCCTGTTGGTAGTCGAAGCGGGTGGTATTTGTCGACTCCATTGTGGGAAGTTGAGGAACTGGGGCAGGGAGTTGAGATTTATTCATGTTGACCAGGTTGTCCGCGATGAGTGGATTATCCCACGCCCATCTCTCTCAGGATGCCGCGCTTGCCGGTGGGCAGTTCCATCTGAAAAGGGATTCGCCCATTTATTAGAGGTCGACCAGAAAAAAAAAGCATTTTTCTAGTTTGCGTCACATAGAAGTTAGTCATAGAGAAATTCAGTATTCATTTAATATATTTTTTGTGCGATGATGTCATCAATATTCTGGAAAGAATAAATAAGTAAATAAATAAATTTCATTTATTGGTCTATAATCGGTAAATTATTATTATTATTAGCGTCTTATCAGAATTACAAAGAAATCCGTTCTGTGGTTGCTCGGGGAAATTCTAAAATTTGAATGCAGAAACTTGGACTAAAAATAACATGAAAAAGATGGCATGTCGAAATTATTATCAGGTGTTTAATCAAATTTGAAATAATTTTACTTGGTGCAAAAAATTAAAGTTTTAGACTAAAACGAAATAAATGGAGGCAGATCAGTTCTGGATTAATTATTCTGTTTACCTTAAAATATTTTTTTACCTCTTTCGCAAAAACTGATAAAACAGGCAAAAAACTCGGTATTTCATTTTCGTGCAGCAAAAACCTCTACTCTTTCACACGTGATTAACGAGCTGCCTTATCCGAAATATTTCAGGCGGCTTGAAATCAATGTGAAAAATTGTGTGGAAGAGGCTGATAATGAGTCAAAACATCTGGCGATGTCAGACACTTTTAACCATCTTTTAATGTTTTAATGGCGGAAAAATCAATAACAAACAATAGCGTCGAAGGGGAATTAATACGGCGAATTTCAGAAAAGAATACGAGATAACTATGATTGAAAGTGTCAACTGAATTCGTCGAGGCGAGGCGTGCAAAAGTTGGAATTTATTCACGCTCGGAGAAGTAGCGCATTATCAAATTCTAAATCTTAAAGTAGAAAATGTTTTCGTTTCATTAAAATTAACGGGTTGTTTTTCTGGTTAATTTCGCCTGAATTACGGCAAGTTTCCAGCGTTATATGAAATTCTGAAGAGCGAAATATGAAACGTGAAAATAATAACCTTTTGTCTCAAAAGAAATCCATACTCGAAGCAGAAACAAAAAAAATCAGCATTTTCACTTTCAATTTTTATTAGGAAACCGACTTGGGTGTTAAGTGATGCCATCCTCTAAGACGATTTTTATCAAATTAACGCATGAATCACGGTCCAAGTGCAAAACCATCATAGGCATTTGAATGACAAAAGCCCGGACCGTGAAAAGGCAATTACAATTAATTTTAAAGTGCGGATAATTTCTAATTTAATAGCCTATTACTGCCTTCCACGGATCAAATTAGTTTTATAAGACAGGATGTTGGCAATATCATGTTTTGTTGTTAACATAAATGAAAACTTTATTACCCATTTCATTTTAATGACGTCATTCTATGTAAATAATATTCCGAATTTTCAGTCAATTAACAATCAAAATAATTAAGAATCGAATCCCAAAGCGGTAATCATCATTACGTTCATTGTCCCTAGTACATCATTTTTTCGCGCAATCGATGAATGGCATCCAATTAAAAAAATTAGCTTCGATTCAGGCGCGTCGTGGATTTCGCGGTTATTTATAAGCCGCCATAAAAAATAAGAGCAGAGATAGTTTCGATGATTTATTTTTAAAATAATTTTCATTTTCGGACGGCTTAGAAAAACATAATACAAGGACCCCAGCGGCCTTGGAAAAACCAATTTGCATGGATGTCGCTTCTTTAATTAAGTACCTTCGTGAGTCAAATACCATTAATGGTAATACCGTGCTAGAAAAACGAGATGAAAATGATAACCGCCGTCATAAATTTCGCAGGAAAGAAAGCTACATACACGAAAACGAAACAAATGTCAAGAATTTGTTAAGAAACGCTTGTTGTTTAAAAAAAATCGATAGGGCGGACTTACATTTCGAAAACAATTTTTCTTTTCTGAATGACTTGTTTTTTTGCGACAATCACATTCTGAGGTTTGTTTTCGACTTACTTCGCCGCGTCCATTAACTGATACTGTTATCACTGAAAATTCTCTGAACGATATCAAAACGCTAACCACGACACGCATAAGAGAACTGTTGCGTTCAAAACTAGTGTTTGTGTGATCCTCTAAAATGCGATTGCGCAACTTAATTGTCGCTCTCGGGTGAAAAAATTCAAAATCTCTTTTACAACCCCAATCATAACAACAATTTTATACAACGAGGCTGTAAAATATTCACTCGTTTTGTTTTAAATGAGTTTATAGCTGAAATTGAAACTTGACACTCTATAGTTGTGGACGTTTCGAATATTCGAAAGGAAAAATTGTCAATTTTTTAAGCACTGTTATCCTTTAACCATTTTCGTTACTGAGGTGTTCTTTAAGGACTAAAAAATAACTGTCTTAATGAAATTAGACAAGGCGATGAAACCGCACAACTTCGACGAAAAGTGGGAAAAATGAATTTCTTGCAGTTCGAGTTGTTTGTCGCATCGATCGTTGTCTATATTAAGAAAGTTTCACACCCCATGCTTGGCCAAATTATCAATTAGGAGAGCCGTGGGGGGTTTACTAGCTGAGGAATGTTCGTGTGTTGGAGTTGGGATGGTACTATCAATTTCCTGTACGTTAATAGGTGTTTACTACTTGTCATTATGAACTGTTTTCATTAACATTCTTTTTGTAGTTCGTCGCAATGTGTGATGGTCTTATTTTATCCACTTACTCTAATTGACTCCACCTTGGAACATTAACATTACAGGGGGCGGTTAAATCATTTCCAGACAAAGGGGACTTTGCATGAATGGATGTTAGTCACTTCACTACCACCAGAAAAACCCATAAAGTTGTTTACACGTTTCAGCATACAACTACTGTTCAAGATTTACTAAAACGTCATCAATTGTCACAAAGTGTTAATATTAAAAATGTGTGAAGGGATGAACTCAAGCAATCGATCAGTATACAGTGATTTTATTTAATAATAATTTATTTAAAATAGTACCATTCGTGCTTAAAAACAAACTAGAATTTTACGACGTCGCGTTCAACAAATTAACGTAAGAATAGGCCGTTTGAAGTACCTTAAACACCACACAATGAAAAAATTACAAGTACGACTTCGGGACGTACCCCCAGAATTAACAGAAGCGACAAAAACGTAAAAGGTCCTGCGTGGATCAAAATAGGTCGCTGCGAACGCATCACAATCGGAACCACAATCTTCTGAAACTTGGTATCCATTTGGTACCACCGCGATTGATAAATGGCAGCACCTACAGACAAAGACTACCCAGAATGAAAGCCACCAGTAAATCGAAAGTACCTCGTCCATCAGCCGTTGTCCTCCAACACACACAACAAACAATGAAGAGAACCATCCAGAGAAAAGCGACATGGAATCAATGGTAAAAGCACTCTGTAACCCAACACAGGTATTAAACAACCACTAATACCAACTCACCGCCATGATGGTATGCCCGATGAACCCAAACAGAGCGCCGGCTACCAAAACATGAACAGAGAGACTAACCCGATAACTTCGATTCATGTCTTTACCGATTCTGCAAAACTTGGTTAGATCTGTCGTACCAAGAACAAATCGTACCCAAAAATAAAAACGTGGTACTCGACCCAGCGCGCTAGCAACTCTTGTCGTACGAACGGATTTTTTTCTTCCACCACCTCCACGAGGAGCATCTTCAAGTGCTGGATGCGTACCACGAGATGTTCCATGGTTTCCAGCATCGCCATCGAGATCATCCCGGCTGCTCCGTACGTCACCACGCAGCAGTAGCACTGCCAGAGATAAATCACTTGTTTGACTGGGAAGTAGTCGTAGTCGAAAGGCAACCATATGGGTGCCACCAGCCCACACACCTCATCCTTGCAGTCTCCAGTGTAAATCGCCGGCCACAAAAACACCCCAACTATAGCTACATGCAACACAAATCGAAAGGATCTGGCGACCTCATCTAACTCTTTGTTCCGAATGTCGAACTGAGGAGGTTTCCCGAAGTTGTCAAAATCGGATAAGTCGGAGATGATTTTCATTATGGTGGTTCGGTTCGTGATGAAGAACGACGCGAAGTACATGACTCCGAACTGGCTGGTGACATTCTCGGCTGTGGCGACCATGTCGATGTTTTGGTTGTCTAAACAAAGAGTCGGAAATTTAAGAAAAGCGAAAGTGGTACTTACTGGCTAGAGCCACGACTAGACGGAGGGCGCTTCCGACGAGGAGGAACGAACCCGTGAGGAGAATCAGATAAGCTGGAGTTGTGGTGGAGTTTGGGTATCGGGGCCAGAGGTAAACCCGAGTCAAGTGACCCAAAGTCGATTTCATGATGACTGTAGACATTTTGGTGGTATACACCGTGGGGTGGGTTTTATATAGAAAGAGTGTAGGGTGGGGATGTGGAAGACTATCAATATTTTATGTTAATTTTTAGACATGTGAATGAATTTTGTGTTCTGTTCCAGGTGTTCACTTCTCACGTTGCTTCATTTTCGCACCTAGTGTTTTCCTGTGACGTGCAAGCTCGTAATCACATGCATTTTCATGTTTTAGCACTGCTGGAAGCAAGAAATGTAACATCGATTGTTGAGAAATTATACATTTGTGTCGCCTCTTGGAAACTCTGGTTGAATAAAATATTATTCGGAACATCTGGTGGCTTACTGTATCTATTTATATTGTATTATCATAGGTGAATTTGGAGGGCTGGCTCAGTGTGACATCTTATGTCGAAAATAATAGTTAATTGTTATTAATAATTCACCGCTCGGTAATTAAAATTAGGGTTCTTCATTTATATATTCGTAACTCGTGTGTAAGTCATTAAAATTGAATTATTTTATTCATTATGCAGGATTTTGAACGCCTTTATTTGAGAGAAATTTAACAAAAATAGTTTTTTGTCGCTTCAGCGTAGCGTTGATTTACTTTTTAGTGGGGAGTGTTGTGACGTCCTAAAAATAAATAATTTGAAAGTGACGATTTCTTCAGTTTGTTCATGCTCAGTTTCACTGTTTTATTTATAATATAAGAGAAAATTATGATTCATATGACATACATAGAAAACAATAATTAAATTTAATCAATATTTCATAGCTTAATAATTGTAATCAAGTCCCGTTTTCATGCATTTATTAAACTCACGGTTAATATTTTATTAAGTTTTACTCGCTGTCACGTACATACATGGTTTTTAATAAATTAATCCGTCGAAATAAAACAAATCGATGTTGTTGAGACAGTTGGATTATTTTTTAGGCAATTTGTAAATTTGACAAAACAGAAAGAATATAATGCTTTATTACTATATACCTGATAAGTACAAAGATGTGCTTGACAAATAAGCGACGATTTCTTAATTATATTTTTATCTAAGAACTGCTAGAATAGAATACGATAGTTTCATAATCTACAAAAAATGAATAATTAACTTCAAACACCACTTCTTGAAACTCACAGAAACGAATAGCGAGAAACTTAAAACATTGAAAGGTCCCGTTTCCAAAAACAACGGTTTCTGGCTCCTCATAATCATAAGAATTAATTCCTTCCTCAAATTCGGATCAGCGTCGTACCACCTGGAGTTATAAGCAGCTTCTGCGATCGAAGTAGACTGAAACACCCTCCAGATTATATATTTTTACACAATATTGTCACAATTACAGCATCTATCATAATCTGTCCCGATAGACACGCAAGGAAAACTGATTCAATCCATCCAGCGATGTGCAGCATAGCTCCAAGATCAAGTTGCTAAAACCACTAAAACTTAAGTCGTCTAAAGCACACACCTTACCTTCAGTATCTGGTTTTCCAAACAGCCAAAAATTATTCCACCAGTGGCCAAAAACGTAAACATTTCGTTAATAAAGCAACCATTAACTCTTTCAGAGTAACTAATAATAAGATTGTGGTATTGGATGCAGCGATTAAGTCTTTTCCTATCGGCTTCAAAATTTCCCTCAAAACAACTCAAAAGCATCGAATTGAGTTGATCGATTCGCAACTTGATGTTACAAGCGATTTCGAAACTTTGCAAAGCGACGAACATGATGCCTCTGTCTACGGTTACGTAGAAACCGAAGATGTACAACATAACCAAAACAAGGGTCAACCAGTGGTCGGTGTCAAAGGGCGTCCAAACAGGTGTTAAAGTTCCACAAACCTCGCCAATCTTTCTCTCTCTTCTACATTTCGGAATGTTGATGATTTTAACGCCGTTGTAGATCAAGGTTGCGTTTACTGCATAGTAGAAGATAAATGTGACGAAATAGCCCAGTTTTTTGTTCATGGTGTCGAAAAGAGGAGGCTTGCTGAAGGTTCGAAAATCGCTCATGTCAAGCAGTAGAGACGCTAATTCTTTCTGCTTGACCACGTACATCGTCATCATGCCAACGTAGCTGAAGAAAGCTGTAAAGATCGCGAAATCTTCACTCACGTCGACTGTGCCTTCTGAAATTTATACTCGAATTAGAAAATGGGGGGTCTAGGTGTGGGTTTACCTTGAAGCGAGAGCAGTAGGTGCGAAAAAAGCACCAGCCAGTTTGGGATGGCGAAAAATACGATGAATAATAACTGCTTGATGTAGAAACGTTTGGATGGGTTGAATTCTTCATTTTCGTCGGGCCAAATTAAAGAATATCGTAGAAAGTGGCAACTTAATTTACAAACTTTGATCTCCGGTTGTTGCTTCATTGTTTAGACTAGAAGTGTGTGTGTGGCTGTGTGGCGAGGGTTTATATAGTTGGGAAATTTTCAGTTATGTGTGTGGTGGTAAAATTTTGATCAATAAGATACATTTAAAGTCAACGTAATTTTTTATGAGACGTTTCATCGAAGAAATGAATACTGGAAAAGATAGTTAATAATAAATTCAACCAACTGTATTAGTGAAAACTTTAAAAAAAGACAAACCAAGATAAATAATACAGTGTGAGAAAGAGGAAACGTGAAAGGGCAATTAAAACGACTTTATTCTACATAGGAGATAAATTAACAGGTAACAAAACGGCATTAATAAATTTTTTCACACTCGAGTATTTGAAGAACTCTCCACAGAAATTTCACGTATTTCATAATCTTCGACAAGTGTTGTTGTTGTCGTGATTGGTGCAAAACTACTGCCACTAAACTAAAAAGTAACACTTCACAAATGTCACTGTTGTCTGCTAAAAGATTAAAATCAGTGACAGTATTTTGAGTCAGTATTTCTACCTTCCACATGATGTTGTAGATTTGCTAACTTGTAAAAATTATAAGTTGTGCGAACGATTTTCAGCCATTTTAACACCTTGTGTTGTCTGTCTCCGATAAAACAAATTATTGTTTTCAGAAATATGATACTAAAGACGCAGATCTGCTGCTTCTGCATAGTCATCATGAATTGTTGATTGTCGACGAAATTGTTAGGGGTAGCTTTAATTAACTTTAATTGACTGGACACCTTTCTGTAAGTAGTAATTACCGAAACTGTTCTTCTCTGGGTGAAAAAATCAATTGATAATTTTTTAATGAATTCGTGGTTTTAATTTGAATAAGAAAATAATTTGTGGGTAGTTATAACCAGTCTTGTTTAAAAGGACAATGGACAAGACGTGACTGGCCCACTGGTGAATCTTTAAATAAAAGCAGCTGCTGGTTGAGAACAGTAAGAGCATGCATGTAATATAATAATTATGACTTTGTATTTGACAATTTTAAAATTTATTGTACATTTCTATTTCAGTTAATGAAGAAATCCCAGAAGAGCAATAAGTGAAGCTCAAAAATGCACACGTGAAGTGGTGTTTATATGTGATAATGCAGGTAATGGATTATTAATTTTTTAGCAGAATAATTTGCAAACACTCAAACACAAGATGCAATTACTCGTTTACTAATAATAATTAAATCTTATTCTGTCGTATTATAATTATAAATGAAATTGTATGTGTTTTAACACATTTTGTGACAGGTGAGTAAAAAAATATATGTAGTTTTATAATATTATTTTCGTCAATCATCAACATCTTCAGGTGGTGTTTTCTTGTTGTCAAAGCTGTCACTTATATTTATTTTACTTTGTGGTAGGGAGTGTTGTGACGAACCTTTATTTCGTAGGACAGCTGGGTTTTTTAAGCAATAATAGGAAAATTGTATTTTAGTAAAATAAAAAAACAACCTAATGCCTTATTATTTATTTATTAAGTACAAATCCAGGACAGGTAAGTGAAGATTTTATTATTGCAGTTATTCCGTTTCTATCTCAGGAGTGCCAAAATAGAATACGACAGTTTCATAATCTAAAAAAAGTCATAATTTTTAACCACTTCTTTTGGAAAACTTACAGAAACGAATAGCGAAAAACTCAGAACATTGAAAGGTCCCGTTTCTAGGAACAACGGTTTCTGACTCCTCTTGATAATAAGAACCAAGTCTTTCCTGACATCGGGGTCCGCTTTATACCATTTCGAGTTATAGGCGGCTTGCCCTACCGACGTCGACTGAAACAACTTCTAGAATGTCTACATTTTACAAAATCCACATTACCGAATCTATCAAAATCTGTCCAGAAAGACACGCAATAAAAACTGCTTCGATCCAGCCAGCTATATGCAGCATAGCTCCAACGTTAAGTTGCTAAAAACACTAAAATTGATTTCATCAAACTTAACACACCTTACCCTCAAAATCTGATTTTCCAAACAAGCACAAATTATTCCAGTCGTGGCCAAAAACGTAAACATTTCGTTAATAAAACAACTATTGAATCGTTCACACAAGCTACAATGTCTCACTTATTAAAAAAAAAACACTACGTAACAAAAATACTCAATGAGAAGACTGTGATAGCGGATGCACCCTCTAAGTCTCTTCTTATCTCCATCCCGATTTCCTTCAAAACAACTCAAAAGCATCGAATTGAGGTGGTCGATTCGCAGCTTTATGTTACAGGCGATTTCGAAACATTGCAGCGAGACGAACATGTTCACCCTGTCCACTGTTACAAAAAAACCAAACACGTAAGACACCATCAGGGTAAAGGTAATCCAATGGTCGGTGTCAAACGGGGTCCACACAGGTGTTAAAGTCCCACAAGTCTCACGAATCTTCCTCATTCTTCTACAATTCGGGATCTCGATGATTTTAAGCGCGTTGTAAATCAAAGTTGCGTTAATCCCGAAGTAAAAAATAAATTTCGAGAGGTACTTTAGTTTCTTGTTTACGGTGTCGAAGCGAGGGGGTTTGTTGTAGGTGCGAAAGTCGCTCAGGTCTAGCAAAAGGGATGCTAGTTGTTTTTGTTTGGACACGTACATGGCCATCATGCCAACGTAGCTGAAGAAAGCTGTGAAAATTGCCAAGTCCTCGCTGACGTCGACTGTGCCTTCTGAAATTTAGTCGAATTAAGTACATAGAATTGAAAATAATAAGTGTGGAGGAAGTTTTACCTTGAAGGGAGAGCACTAGGTGCGAAAAAAGTAGCAACCAGTTTGGAATGGCTAGAAATAATGCAAATAAACATTGCTTGATGTAGAGTCGTTTCGATGGTTTGAATTCTTCATTTTTGTTTGGCCAGATTAGAGAGTATTTGAGAAAGTGGCAACTCAGTTTACAAACTTGGATCTCAGGTTGTTGCTTCATTGTAGTTCGAGGGTTGAAGTTTTTGTGACTGGAGGTGAAATTTGCAGCGACTTATATATCTACGTTTGAGAATTTTTTTAAGGAACATTAATCAAAAATTGATAATAGTCGTCAATATGAAAAAAAAAAAATCTCAGTTCATACCAATAAAAAACAAACTTTAACAAAGAAACTAAAATCTCTGCGTCATAATTTAGGGTAAAAACAATGAAAAATTGATTGTTTTATTCATGTTTTAATGTGTCACAAAAAACTCAAAACAAACTTCTAAACTTATTTTATTGATATTTTTAGTACCCTAGAAATTTAATTCATAGTAAAATTCCCACGAAAACTACTTACTTGAAAGGCTAACATTATGAAATAATGTGACAATATGATCAGTTCGAAAACATAAAGCACTTTGAGAGTGAGTTTGATCTTTGGCGGGGAGTGTTGTGGCGGTCTCCTTATTATATAAATACGTACTTTATTAATAAATTATTATAAAATAGGGAGTTCCGTGCCTGAACACTAACTTCTGACATATGCAATATTTCACATGTTTTTGAAAGTTAAATAAGAATGCAACTGTTAACTTTGCATAATGGGAGTTTAATATTTGATGTAGTTTACAGAGTTGAGGGCAAGAAAAATAAAACTATGTGATTGTGTTTGTGTTACGGGTAAATCGATCTTAACTGCCTTGCCTATATTCACTCAGAAACATATCAGGTATGAATAAAAGATCCTATACCCGATTTAACTAACAACTGAAACCATCAATTTCAAACACAAAATTCTCCATATTTCAGCAACATCATTCGGTTCTTTTCCACTGAATTATTTCAAGAATTCTCCACCACAAGTCCAAATCGTTTAAAAACTCCAACAAGTCTTGTGGTTGATGCAAAATTACTGTCATTAAACTGCAAAGAAACACCTCGGAAAGGTCACCTTTACCTAAAAAGAACAAAAGTCACTGTTATTCACAAATTGAGCACTGGACTTACGACAAAATCTCCGAGTTTTGTGAAAACATGTCAACAGTACTGGCAGGGTATATTTGTCTCGAATAAAATAAATTACGATTTTCAAAAGTATGACGACGTAGACCTGCTGTTGCTGCTTTGTCATCATGAACAAGTTCTGATTGTCACTGAAATTGTTCGTAGGGTCGTTAATATATCGTCAGGCAGCTTTAATTAATTTTAATTGAGTAGACACTTTTCTCTAGGTAGTAATTACCGAAATTGTTCTTTTCAGGGCGAAAAAATCAATTGATAATTTTTTAATGAACTCGTGGTTTAATTTGAATAAGGAAACTCGTGGTTGGTTGTGGTTAAGAGTGAAGATTTGTGAGTATCCATTTAGCTTTAAAACGCAGTGAACGAAAACTTCATAAAATAGTGTGACAGTTCGTCACTGTCCAGTTTTTTCTTGCAAGTTTTTTTAGGTATCCGTAAAAATGAACACTTCTTTTAGACTTTATTCCATAGATTATAAGGTCAGGTTTATCTATACGTTTTCTTTTTTAAGGAAGTTCTCAGTAATAAATCAGGAAGTTTCGAGTTGGTCTCATTGTGTAATAGTCAGTTTACTTTCAAGTGGGGAGTGTTGTGGTGGCATTTTTCTTGTATACACACAGAGATCATTAGTGAATGAGTACAACGTATAAAAAATAATAATAAATATAAAAAAAAACAAATCGATGATCCTTCTTATCTTCCAAACACCTTTCACTTACTTGATGCCATCAAAAGTGTTAAATATGAGTAAGCCGTTTTAAAAATCTACAAAAAACGAATCACCGTTATCCTTCGAACCTTCGACCTACCGTTAAAATAAAGACGTTCGAGATTTCAGCAAAAGGCCCTGCATGAATAGTGATAGGTTTTTGAGCCCTTTTGAGAATAGTGATGAGGTCTCTTTGAAACTTGTAGTCTCTGTCGTACCACTTACTATTGTAGACTTCTTCACCTATCAAAATCGACTGAAAAACCATGCTCTATCAATGACAAACTTATTTTCATATCTTACCCCATCGTACAACCTCTGAGCCGAAAGACTCGAAAAAATCGCCGCACAAACCCACACAACGAACAAAGAAATGGTCTTAATCGACATCCCCACCGTCAGAATACTAAAACCCATAATCCCAAAAAGAACCCCCGAAAACAAAACGTGAACAAACAAACACCGTTTGTAGATTTTGTCGACGTCGTGTGCTAATCTAAAAGCTCGGATTATCACAAAGTAAACAAAACTTAAAGCAGTACTCGAAAATGTGATTGTGGTACTCCAGACACCTCGATACTTGTTGTTTCCTCGATTCCTCGTTCTCTGTTTCAATAGCTTCCTTAATCATAGTTCGCAAGTGCCAAATTCTGACTAAAACGTGTTCCATTGTTCCTACAATAAGAAATGAAATAGCGGCCGAGCCTTCGTACGTCCAATAAATCGAATAAGTTTGCCACATGTAGAAGAGTTGCTTGTTGGGGAATTCCTCGATGTTGAAAGGCATCCAGGACGCAGTGACTAACCCACAAATGTCTTTAAAGTGTCGAGCTTCGTTCTGGCGTTCACAGAAATGTCGGGTTAAAATAGGCTCGAAGAAATAAGCGGTGACTACAGTGTTCAAGCCCATTTTGTAAGCTAAAGCTACGTATTTGAGTTTGATTGAGTGTTCGTCGAAATCTGGGGGTTTCCCGAAGGCGTCAAATTTGGAAAGTTTGAGGTACAAGCGTGCTGCTACTCGCTGCAGAGGCACGTAGACGATGATGTAGTAGTAGACCCCGATTTGGGCGGTGACGGTGATTAAGTCTTCAGCGACGTGGTAGAACGATCTGTCTATATTTTTTATATAAGATGATAGTAAACGTTTAGCGTACTTACTGGGTATTGACACTAGGGATAGGTGTAAAACACTTCCGACAAGGTTGACGATTGTAGTGAACATTACTATTACAAATTTGACGTAGAAGGAGACTGGAGGATCGAGTTCTTCGTCTCGTTTTGGCCAAATTTGACAAAAGTGCATAAAATCGAGAGTTTTTCGCATTACTGTAATGCTCATGTTTGTGTTGTGAGTGTTGTGATGAACACACAACATAAAGGAGAAATGGATACTTAAAATAATCATATGGGTTTATATATTCATTCTATATATATTAATAGTTGTCACATGTGTTGAAATCTCAACACTCGCTCTATTGTAGGTGTGTTTCATTTTAAATTAATGTTAATAAATAGGGATAACTTCAACCTAGCGTTATCAAAATAATAGTTATTAACATTTAAGTGTGTTTTAGTGTGTTCCAATTGAATATATGTATTACGAAGACGTAATCAAGATCGATAAGAGTGGCTTCGTAAATTATTAGCATTCTTCAAGACGTGTAATTGCATTTTTACTTTTTATTGGGGAGTGTTGTGACGACCACTATTTTTGAAAGTGTTTATAAATCATAATAAGAACAAAGTTAGGTGATAAATGACTGTAGCTGAGTTTCCTGTCAGGTGTGTTACCGCAGCCGCTTTCATCTAAGCAAAGCGAGAATCGAATAAGACATTTTCATAACCTGAAACATAAAATAAGTAAGCTTTGAACACTATTTTTAGATCGTACAGAGACAAACAAAGCAAAACTCAAGACATTGAACGCGCCAGTATTTATAAATAGCGCTTTCTGACTTCTCATGATGACAAGAGCTAAGTCTTTTCTCAAACAGGCGTCTGCATCATACCACTTGGAATTATACGCAGCCTCTCCTACGGAAGTCGACTAAAAATCGATTAGTGGAAGTACATCAGATGGTTGTGTTTACCGAATCTATTAAAATCTGCCCAGAAACGCATGCAAGAAAAAGCGATCCAGCCCAACCACAAATGTGAAGAATGGCACCAACGTTGTGTTGCTAAAACCCACTAAAATTTCTTAAAAAAAAAAAAAATCGCACGTCTTACCTGAATAATTTGATTTTCTAAGCAAGCACAAATCGTTCCAGTTAAGACAAGAAAAGTAAACATTTGGTTCATGTAACAGTCGTTAAATCTTTCACAATATCTACAACGTTTGCTTGAATTTATCGAACTCGATAATTTAGTCAATTACTTAATAAGAGCGCTGTGGTAGTAGATACATGCGTTAAGTCTTCTCCTGGCTAGATTTCGATCGTTAAAACAACACAACAGCATCAAATTGAGTTGGTCGATTCTCAGCTTTATGTTGCATGCGATTTCGAAAACTTGCAGGGTGATGCATAAAACTCCTCTGTCTATAGTTGCGACGAAAAAGAATACGTAAATTATGAGCAAGGTAAGAATGTACCAGTCGTCGGCATCGAAGGGCGTCCAATAGGGTATTAAAACCCCACAAGTTTCTCGAATTTTTCGCGTTTTCCGGCACTCAGATATATCGATGATTTTGATGGAATTGTAAACCGAGGTTCCGAACATGCCGTAGAAAAACACAAATTTGGTGAAATATTCCAGTTTCTTGTTTACTATGTCAAAAAGGGGAGGTTTGCCGTAGGTTTGCGCGTCTCTGAGGTCTAGTAAAAGCGACGCTACTTCTTTCTGTTTAATTACGTAAATGGCCATCATACCGACTAAGCCTAAAAGGGACGAAACCATGGCTAAGTCTTCAGAGAGATCGAGGCCCTCTAGAATTTATTTTATTTTTATTTTTATTGGGGTTATGATTTACCTTCTTGTGAGAGGACTAGATGGATGAAGAGTAGCACTGTATTTGGTGTTAACACAAATATTATGAATAATAACTGGTTGATGTAAAACCATTTCGATGGATCAAGTTCTTCGTTTTTATTAGGCCAAATCAGAGAGTATCGTAAGAAGTGGCAGCTTAATTTGCAGACAGGGATTTCTGATTCTTGGTTCATCGTTCGTTGCGAGTTCAAAGTTATTTGTAGCTGCAAAAGTTGCAACCACATATATATGTCGCGGAAATTACGGTTAATTAGCACTAAGTGGTAGTAAGAAATAATTTTGATCAATAAAGAACTGTACTGTGGGATGCATTTAAGTTCACGTGTTGAATCTTGTATGAGGGTATTCTTGGAAAAACATCTGTCGATTGTAGTGATTAACGTAAACAGGAGAAAAATAAAAAATTGGTCGAAAGTTATTCCGACAGAACTTCCCTCGCTCCTGAAGTACAGTCCAACAAATACTGCTTCCCTTGAAAATTATAAAATTTAATTTTGCGGAATTTTAATTTAAATGTAGAAGATACTACAGTCACAGTGCAAACATCGTCGTTACGATTAATTTATCGTTAAAGAAAGACTCCAATTTTTTTTAACTAAAAAACCTATCTAAAAATTCTGAAAAAATTCAGGGAAGTAGATCTCGACATGCTGATTCCAAAAATATAGCATGTTGATGGACACGGAGCAATAATTTCGAAAAAAACGCTACGAAATGCGAATTTTTGGGAATTTCGAAAAATTTCGATTTTTCAACAGCCGATTCTGGAAAAACGGTTGCAGTTATCAAAGAAACGAGACCGGAAGCGTGTTCTAGAGCTCGAAATCTACAAGAAAATGTATTTAGTTAGGTTTCGAAAATGTGAAATTTTGGCCGAAATTTGAAGAAGGGACCATTGAAAAAATTTCACTTTTAAAAAGTTGTCTAAAAATTCTGAAAAAATTCAGGGACGTAGCTCTCGACATGCTGATTTCAAAAATATAGCATGTTGATGGACACATAGCAACATTTTCGAAAAAATCGCTACGAAATGCGAATTTATGGGAATTTCGAAAAATTTCGATTTTTCAACAGCCGATTCTGGAAAAACGGTTGCAGTTATCAAAGAAACGAGACCGGAAGCGTGTTCTAGAGCTCGAAATATACAAGAAAATGTATTTAGTTAGGTTTCGAAAATGTGAAATTTTGGCCGAAATTTGAAGAAGGGGGGACCATTGGAAAAATTTCACTTTTAAAAAGTTGTCTAAAAATTCTGAAAAAATTCAGGGACGTAGATCTCGACATGCTGATTCCAAAAATATAGCATGTTGATGGACACGGAGTAACATTTTCGTAAAAAACGCTACGAAATGCGAATTTTTGGGAATTTCGAAAAATTTCGATTTTTCAAGGGCCGATTCTGGATAAACGGTTGCAGTTATCAAAGAAACGAGACCGGAAGCGTGTTCTAGAGCTCGAAATCTACAAGAAAATGTATTTAGTTAGGTTTCGAAAATGTGAAATTTTGGCCGAAATTTGAAGAAGGGGGGACCATTGGAAAAATTTCACTTTTACAAAAGTTGTCTAAAAATTCTGAAAAAATTCAGGGACGTAGATCTCGACATGCTGATTCCAAAAATATAGCATGTTGATGGACACGGAGAAATATTTTCGAAAAAAACGCTATGAAACGCGAATTTTTGGGAATTTCGAAAAATTTCGATTTTTCAACAGCCGATTCTGGAAAAACGGTTGCAGTTATCAAAGAAACGAGACCGGAAGCGTGTTCTAGAGCTCGAAATCTACAAGAAAATGTATTTAGTTAGGTTTCGAAAATGTGAAATTTTGGCCGAAATTTGAAGAAGGGGGGACCATTAGAAAAATTTCACTTTTAAAAAGTTGTCTAAAAATTCAGAAAAAATTTAGGGACGTAGCTCTCGACATGCTGATTTCAAAAATATAGCATGTTGATGGATACGGAGCAACATTTTCGAAAGAATCGCTACGAAATGCGAATTTTTGGGAATTTCGAAAAATTTCGATTTTTCAACAGCCGATTCTGGAAAAACGGTTGCAGTTATCAAAGAAACGAGACCGGAAGCGTGTTCTAGAGCTCGAAATCTACAAGAAAATGTATTTAGTTAGGTTTCGAAAATGTGAAATTTTGGCCGAAATTTGAAGAAGGGGGGACCATTAGAAAAATTTCACTTTTAAAAAGTTGTCTAAAAATTCTGAAAAAATTTAGGGACGTAGCTCTCGACATGCTGATTTCAAAAATATAGCATGTTGATAGATACGGAGCAACATTTTCGAAAGAATCGCTACGAAATGCGAATTTTTGGGAATTTCGAAAAATTTCGATTTTTCAACAGCCGATTCTGGAAAAACGGTTGCAGTTATCAAAGAAACGAGACCGGAAGCGTGTTCTAGAGCTCGAAATCTACAAGAAAATGTATTTAGTTAGGTTTCGAAAATGTGAAATTTTGGCCGAAATTTGAAGAAGGGGGGACCATTGGAAAAATTTCACTTTTACAAAAGTTGTATGAAAATTCCGAAAAAATTCAGGGACGTAGATCTCGACATGCTGATTCCAAAAATATAGCATGTTGATGGACACGGAGCAATATTTTCGAGAAAGACGCTACGAAATGCGAATTTTTGGGAATTTCGAAAAATTTCGTTATTTCAAAGACCGATTCTGGAAAAACGGTTGCAGTTATCAAAGAAACGAGACCGGAAACGTGTTCTAGAGCTCGAAATCTACAAGAAATTCTATTTAGTTAGGTTTCGAAAATGTGAAATTTTGGCCGAAATTTGAAGAAGGGGGGACCATTGGAAAAATTTCACTTTTACAAAAGTTGTCTAAAAATTGTGAAAAAATTCAGGGACGTAGATCTCGACATGCTGATTCCAAAAATATAGCATGTTGTTGGACGCGGAGCAATATTTTCGAAAAAAACGCTACGAAACGCGAATTTTTGGGAATTTCGAAAAATTTCGATTTTTCAACAGCCGATTCTGGAAAAACGGTTGCAGTTATCAAAGAAACGAGACCGGAAGCGTGTTCTAGAGCTCGAAATCTACAAGAAAATGTATTTAGTTAGGTTTCGAAAATGTGAAATTTTGGCCGAAATTTGAAGAAGGGGGGACCATTGGAAAAATTTCACTTTTAAAAAGTTGTCTAAAAATTCTGAAAAAATTTAGGGACGTAGCTCTCGACATGCTGATTTCAAAAATATAGCATGTTGATGGACACGGAGCAATATTTCCGAAAAAAACGCTACGAAATGCGAATTTTTGGGAATTTCGAAAAATTTCGATTTTTCAACCAGCGATTCTGGAAAAACGGTTGCAGTTATCAAAGAAACGAGACCGGAAGCGTGTTCTAGAACTCGAAATCTACAAGAAAATGTATTTAGTTAGGTTTCGAAAATGTGAAATTTTGGCCGAAATTTGAAGAAGGGGGGACCATTGGAAAAATTTCACTTTTACAAAAGTTGTCTAAAAATTGTGAAAAAATTCAGGGACGTAGATCTCGACATGCTGATTCCAAAAATATAGCATGTTGATGGACACGGAGCAATATTTTCGAAAAAAACGCTACGAAATGCGAATTTTTGGGAATTTCGAAAAATTTCGATTTTTCAACAGCCGATTCTGGAAAAACGGTTGTAGTTATCATAGAAACGAGACCGGAAGCGTGTTCTAGAGCTCGAAATCTACTAGAAAATGTATTTAGTTAGGTTTCGAAAATGTGAAATTTTGGCCGAAATTTGAAGAAGGGGGGACCATTGGAAAAATTTCACTTTTACAAAAGTTGTCTAAAAATTCTGAAAAAATTCAGGGACGTAGATCTCGACATGCTGATTCCAAAAATATAGCATGTTGACGGACACGGAGCAATATTTTCGAAAAAAACGCTACGAAATGCGAATTTTTGGGAATTTCGAAAAATTTCGATTTTTCAACAGCCGATTCTGGAAAAACGGTTGCAGTTATCAAAGAAACGAGACCGGAAGCGTGTTCTAGAGCTCGAAATCTACAAGAAAATGTATTTAGTTAGGTTTCGAAAATGTGAAATTTTGGCCGAAATTTGAAGAAGGGGGGACCATTGGAAAAATTTCACTTTTACAAAAGTTGTATGAAAATTCCGAAAAAATTCAGGGACGTAGATCTCGACATGCTGATTCCAAAAATATAGCATGTTGATGGACACGGAGCAATATTTTCGAGAAAGACGCTACGAAATGCGAATTTTTGGGAATTTCGAAAAATTTCGTTATTTCAAAGACCGATTCTGGAAAAACGGTTGCAGTTATCAAAGAAACGAGACCGGAAACGTGTTCTAGAGCTCGAAATCTACAAGAAATTCTATTTAGTTAGGTTTCGAAAATGTGAAATTTTGGCCGAAATTTGAAGAAGGGGGGACCATTGGAAAAATTTCACTTTTACAAAAGTTGTCTAAAAATTCTGAAAAAATTTAGGGACGTAGCTCTCGACATGCTGATTTCAAAAATATAGCATGTTGATGGATACGGAGCAACATTTTCGAAAGAATCGCTACGAAATTCGAATTTTTGGGAATTTCGAAAAATTTCGATTTTTCAACAGCCGATTCTGGAAAAACGGTTGCAGTTATCAAAGAAACGAGACCGGAAGCGTGTTCTAGAGCTCGAAATATACAAGAAAATGTATTTAGTTAGGTTTCGAAAATGTGAAATTTTGGCCGAAATTTGAAGAAGGGGGGACCATTGGAAAAATTTCACTTTTACAAAAGTTGTCTAAAAATTGTGAAAAAATTCAGGGACGTAGATCTCGACATGCTGATTCCAAAAATATAGCATGTTGATGGACACGGAGCAATATTTTCGAAAAAAAACGTGACGAAACGCGAATTTTTGGGAATTTCGAAAAATTTCGATTTTTCAACAGCCGATTCTGGAAAAACGGTTGCAGTTATCAAAGAAACGAGACCGGAAGCGTGTTCTAGAGCTCGAAATCTACAAGAAAATGTATTTAGTTAGGTTTCGAAAATGTGAAATTTTGGCCGAAATTTGAAGAAGGGGGGACCATTGGAAAAATTTCACTTTTACAAAAGTTGTCTAAAAATTGTGAAAAAATTCAGGGACGTAGATCTCGACATGCTGATTCCAAAAATATAGCATGTTGATGGACGCGGAGCAATATTTTCGAAAAAGACGCTACGAAATGCGAATTTTTGGGAATTTCGAAAAATTTCGTTATTTCAAAGACCGATTCTGGAAAAACGGTTGCAGTTATCAAAGAAACGAGACCGGAAGCGTGTTCTAGAGCTCGAAATCTACAAGAAAATGTATTTAGTTAGGTTTCGAAAATGTGAAATTTTGGCCGAAATTTGAAGAAGGGGGGACCATTGGAAAAATTTCACTTTTACAAAAGTTGTCTAAAAATTGTGAAAAAATTCAGGGACGTAGATCTCGACATGCTGATTCCAAAAATATAGCATGTTGTTGGACACGGAGCAATATTTTCGAAAAAAACGCTACGAAATGCGAATTTTTGGGAATTTCGAAAAATTTCGATTTTTCAACAGCCGATTCTGGAAAAACGGTTGCAGTTATCAAAGAAACGGGACCGGAAGCGTGTTCTAGAGCTCGAAATCTACAAGAAAATGTATTTAGTTATGTTTCGAAAATGTGAAATTTTGGCCGAAATTTGAAGAAGGGGGGACCATTGGAAAAATTTCACTTTTAAAAAGTTGTCTAAAAATTCTGAAAAAATTTAGGGACGTAGCTCTCGACATGCTGATTTCAAAAATATAGCATGTTGATGGATACGGAGCAACATTTTCGAAAGAATCGCTACGAAATTCGAATTTTTGGGAATTTCGAAAAATTTCGATTTTTCAACAGCCGATTCTGGAAAAACGGTTGCAGTTATCAAAGAAACGAGACCGGAAGCGTGTTCTAGAGCTCGAAATCTACAAGAAAATGTATTTAGTTAGGTTTCGAAAATGTGAAATTTTGGCCGAAATTTGAAGAAGGGGGGACCATTGGAAAAATTTCACTTTTACAAAAGTTGTCTAAAAATTGTGAAAAAATTCAGGGACGTAGATCTCGACATGCTGATTCCAAAAATATAGCATGTTGATGGACACGGAGCAATATTTTCGAAAAAAAACGTGACGAAACGCGAATTTTTGGGAATTTCGAAAAATTTCGATTTTTCAACAGCCGATTCTGGAAAAACGGTTGCAGTTATCAAAGAAACGAGACCGGAAGCGTGTTCTAGAGCTCGAAATCTACAAGAAAATGTATTTAGTTAGGTTTCGAAAATGTGAAATTTTGGCCGAAATTTGAAGAAGGGGGGACCATTGGAAAAATTTCACTTTTACAAAAGTTGTCTAAAAATTGTGAAAAAATTAAGGGACGTAGATCTCGACATGCTGATTCCAAAAATATAGCATGTTGTTGGACACGGAGCAATATTTCCGAAAAAAAACGAGACGAAACGCGAATTTTTGGGAATTTCGAAAAATTTCGATTTTTCAACAGCCGATGCTGGAAAAACGGTTGCAGTTATCAAAGAAACGAGACCGGAAGCTTGTTCTAGAGCTCGAAATCTACAAGAAAATGTATTTAGTTAGGTTTCGAAAATGTGAAATTTTGGCCGAAATTTGAAGAAGGGGGGACCATTGGAAAAATTTCACTTTTACAAAAGTTGTCTAAAAATTGTGAAAAAATTCAGGGACGTAGATCTCGACATGTTGATTCCAAAAATATAGCATGTTGATGGACACGGAGCAATATTTTCGAAAAAGACGCTACGAAATGCGAATTTTTGGGAATTTCGAAAAATTTCGTTATTTCAAAGACCGATTCTGGAAAAACGGTTGCAGTTATCAAAGAAACGAGACCGGAAGCGTGTTCTAGAGCTCGAAATTTACAAGAAAAT